>NC_056055.1:89654869-90279869 GCF_016772045.2 Ovis aries | reverse complement strand
AGATGCTAGAAAATGCAAGGAAAACTGCCCCAGGAGAGCTGAGATGCAGAAAGGAATGTTTTCAGTGAGCCCAGACACTTGCGTCTTCCCATACAAAGGAAAAGTGCTAAATTCCTTAACTTGAGATAGCAGGTTTTCTTAAATTCTCAAAAATACTTTGATGTTCACACTAGGTCCCCTTTCTTGGAAATTCCTACATAACCTGACTTTTCCCCTCTCCTCCTTGGAGCTATCTCTCAGGGTGAATTGATATACTGCCTCCCGAATTCCCACCAACTAAAACATAACTTTCAACTTTTAAGTTGTCATTATTTCTTTATTTTTTTAAATTAACCTGTTTATTTTAGTTGGATGCTAATTACTTTACAATATTGTAGTGGGTTTGCCATACATTGACATGAATCACCCATGGGTGGACATGTCTCCCCCATCCTGAAACCCCTCCCGCCTCCCTCCTTGTCCCATCCCTCAGTGTGGTTCCAGCACACCAGCCCTCAGATCCGTGTCACCTTCATCACACCCGGACTGGTGATCTACTTCACATACAGCAAATTACATATTTCAGTGCTATTCTCTTAAATCATCCCACCCTCACCTTCTCACACGGAGTCCAAAATTCGGTTCCTTGCATCTGTATCTCTTTTGCTGTCTTTCTTTCTGACTTATTTATTTCACTGTGTATAATAGGCTCCCGATCAACTGTCAGGAACAGTATACGAGAGAGGATGGTTTCTTTCAACCTGACTTTTATGGTAAATCTAGAGTCTTCCACAGGCTGTGCCAATACCCCCACCAGGAATCCTGCTTCTTTTCTGATGCATGTATGTGTGAATATTCTAATCCAAGATAATTAATTGCCTCTCCAGCACCACCTCACTCACAAGGTGGTTATCACCTCCAGTTGCACTTTTCCTCTGGAATGACAGTGTCCTCAACCAAACTCTCTGGGCCTCATCCATGAGGGCAGGCTAACCACATCCCGAGAACTTCAGAATTCTACTGCCGAGAATCATTCATCTTCCAGTATCCCCACCCTCTCCAGTGCAGTGTTTGTGTGAAGGAGGGGAATTCTCAGTGATGACCTCCTCTTCTCCTGATCCATGTCCCCAGATATCTCGTGTCAGCAGCCCTCAGATGCTGAGAGCTAAAGTGTGAAGAGCTAAGTAGGTGGAGGCATTATGCAATGGCAATTGTTACACCTTTGGTAGACAATTTTTATTTAGCCACTATAGCTTTTATTGTTCAAGTCTTTTACTTAAAGTGTTCAAGATTTGTTTTGCTCAGAATTTCTGCGTCGGGCATAGGGAATTCAGTGATGGTGTGATGTATTGTTGAAAGCCTGTGTCACAGGATCGGTGCCCTGCAGTTGTTCATTCAGGCCACACCCTTCTGTTGGGCTGACTTGTCGATCCATCTCTGTCTCGTGCTCAGAAGGCAGAGCAGTGAGGCCCAGGCTGTGACAGGGGGAAATAGCCTTGTTTCTTTACTTACTCATGATGTTTTGTTTTAAATTTAAAGAACAGCAAAACAACATTTAAGAACTTATTTTTTGCTTACTGATTTACTGGCCTGTTTGTCTCTCTCCTGCTGCGTTCCTAAACATTTCATCCTAGGGTTCATACAAAAGGAAGGAACAGAATGGCAGAGGGCGTCAGCATATTGTCTGTGATTTTTAAGACGAGAAATTATTTGTTTCTCATTTCAACTTTTGAAAGGCAGAACTTTAGTGCTATTTGTGGGCAAAAATAAAACAAATGTAATTTTGAAGTTCATGAGAGAGAATATAGACAAATGTCTTTTTTGCTGACGCTATGGCAAAGTGTAAGTTAAATCTAAAGAAGGGCTACCAAAAAATGGAAGAAATCATATTATTTGAAAGTTGTGAAACAGTCTCAAAGACAGCCACGTGCACATGCTAAGTCGCTTCAATCATGTCTGACTCTTTGTGACCCTGTGGACAGGCTCCCCTGTCCATGGGATTCTCCAGGAAAGAATACCAGAGTGGGGTACCATTTCCTCCTCCAGGGAATCTTCCTGACGCAGGGATCAAACCCTGGTGTTTATGTCTCCTGGATTGGCAGGCAGGTTCTTTACCACCGGTGTCACCTGGGAAGCCTCCACAAAGATGGCCAGGTGAGACCAAAAATTGTACATGTAGTCTTGCCCCCAGAAGGGGCCCCAAAGTGTTGAAGGAAGAAGAAAAGGAAGAAAACTTATTTAACGTATGAATTAGAGAGCCCTCTCCTTTGTCAGTTGGAGAGAAGCAATCTAAAGACAAGTCTGTAAATGGAGGCAGAGATTTGATAGATCTAGGCGGGATGGGAATATCAGACCACCTGACCTGCCTCTTGAGAAATCTGTATGCAGGTCAGGAAGCAACAGTTAGAACTGGACATGAAACAACACACTGGTTCCAAATAGGAAAAGGAGTACGTGAAGGGTGTATATTGTCACCCTGCTTATTTAACTTCTATGCAGAGTACATCATGAGAAACGCTGGACTGGAAGAAACACAAGCTGGAATCAAGATTGCCGGGAGAAATAACAATAACCTCAGATATGCAGATGACACCACCCTTATGGCAGAAAGTGAAGAGGAACTACAAAGCCTCTTGATGAAAGTGAAAGAGGAGAGTGAAAATGTTGGCCTAAAGCTCAAGATTCAGAAAGCGCAGATCATGGCATCCGGTCCCATCACTTCGTGGGAAATTGATGGGGAAACAGTGGAAACAGTGTCAGACTTTATCTTTTTGGGCTCCAAAATCACTGCAGATGATGACTGCAGCCATGAAATTAAAAGACGCTCACTCCTTGGAAGAAAAGTTATGACCAACCTAGATAGTATATTCAAAAGCAGAGACATACATCACTTTGCTGACTAAGGTTCATCTTGTCAAGGCTATGGTTTTCCTGTGGTCATGTATGGATGTGAGAGTTGGACTGTGAAGAAGGCTGGGTGCCAAAGAATTGATGCTTTTGAACTGTGGTGTTGGAGAAGACTCTAGAGAGTCCCTTGGATTGCAAGGAGACCCAACCAGTCCATTCCTAAGGAGATCAGCCCTGGGATTTCTTTGGAAGGAATGATGCTAAAGCTGAAACTCCAATACTTTGGCCACCTCATGCGAAGAGGTGGCTCATTGGAAAAGACTCTGATGCTGGGAGGGATTGAGGGCAGGAGGAGAAGGGGACGACAGAGGATGAGATGGCTGGATGGCATCATGGACTCGATGGACGTGAATCTGAGTGATCTCCGGGAGTTGGTGATGGACAGGGAGGCCTGGCGTGCTGCGATTCATGGGGTCGCAAGGAGTCGGACACGACTGAGCTACTGAACAGAACTGAACTGAAGGCTAAACTGAAACCCTTCCCCACTCTCTGAGCAAACGCACGCACACACACACACATGCACACACACTCACATACACATCATGGTAAATTCCTGAATTACAATTAGATTTGTTTAGTACTTCTCAATTCTACCTGAATAGACACATCCCAGGCTATTGGTTGGCCACAGTTGTGTTCTCTGAAATCCCTTTATTTGTGTCTGTGTTCTCTCTCACTCCTGAGAAAAGTGGAAGGGATACAAGTGCAGTTATTATTTAAGGAGAACAGTAAATTTAAAGCAAGGCTTTCAATAGGGAAGACAGTACTCATTTTCAGAAGTTTTCTCTCTCGCACCCATTTTGTGTTTTCATTTAGACATTTTCTATTTGGCCCAGAAAATGTAATGAATCTATTATGGTTTTAATTTTTACAATAGAAGTTCAGTTTTCCCACTAAACCTTGGATTCGTCACTCCAAATGGATATCAAATAAATGAGAAACTAATTAAATACTGACATTATATAGGGATGTAAAGACTTATACACAGGTACATACTTATGTACATGTTTTAATATATGTAAAGATTCCTTTTCTTTGTGTCAGGAACAAAATATTTCCTTGACTCTGAACTGCGTTTTTTCTCTCCTTACCTTATACATAGGAGGTCAGAGTCCCTCAGTCCCTATAGGTTTCTGTATTTTGTTTTCTGTTTTAATCAGAGCAGAGGCTTGTGAGTATTAGTGCATAAGCTAATCAGGTGTTCCTGCTCTTTTGGGAACATTCATTCAGGTTCATGAAGTTTCATTTCACGGGACCACAGGTCATGAGGAATGGTATGTTTCCTGCCATATCAGTCGACCAGGATGACACAGTCCTCAGAGTTTGCAGCCGCACTGGCAACCCACTTCAGTACTCTTGCCTGGAAAATCCCAGGGATGGAGGAGCCTTATGGGCTGCAGTCCATGGGGTCGCTCACAGTCAGACAGGACTGAGCCACATCACTTTCCCTTTTCACTTTCATGCATTGGAGATGGAAATGGCAACCCACCCCAGGGTTCTTGCCTAGAGAATCCCAGGGACAGGGAAGCCTGATGGGCTGCTGTCTATGGGGTCACACAGAGTTGGACATGACTGAAGCGACTTAGCAGGGTGCTCAGGGAGGAGGAATATACTCCTGGTCTGACAGCTACCAGATTGCTGCCACTCCCTAAGGTGAGCCCAAGGGAGCTCAGGATATGACAAAATGCAAGGTGCGTGGTCCCAGGATAGGTGAGATGCATGAAAAAAATTATTTCAGTGAGCTCAGACTCTTGCATCTTCCCATATATAGCAAAGTGCTAAATTCCTTAACTTGAGATATCTGGTTTTCTCTACTTCACAAAAATACCTTTGAGGTTCAAACTACCTGCCCTTTCTTGCAAACTTCTATATAACGTGGCCTCTACCCCCTACCTCCTTGGAGCACTTCTCTCAGGGTGACTTGAAATACAGTCTCCTGAGTTCCTACCAAATAAAACATAACTCTCAACTTTTAGGTTGTGACTTTTTTCTTCAAGTCGACACTCAGGAAGAATACACTAGACATCACCATTTCATTCCACTGTCCCCCCCCCCGCCCAGTAGATCTATAGTGCTCTACAGGCTGTGCCAATACCCCCACCAAATAAGACATAACTCTCAACTTTTGGGTTGTGACTTTTTTCTTCAAGGTGATAGTCAGGAATAATATACTAGACATCACTGTTTCTTTCCACCAGTTTTTTACTGTCTGTATGGGTGGAGGCATGATCCGCTTGCAATAGTTACACCTTTCGTAGACAGTTTTTATTTTGCCACTACATCTTTTATCGCTCAGCTCTTTTACTTAGAGTGTTGAACCTTTGTTTATCTCAGAATTTCTGAGTTGGCTATAGGGAATTCAGGGATGGTGTTATGTACTAATAGAAGCGTATATCATGGAAAAAAGTGACCTTTCCTTGTCCATGTGGTACACCCGTCTGTTGGGCTGACTTGTCTATCCATCTCTGTCTCACGCTCAGAATGCAGAGCCATGAGGCCCAGGCTGTGTCAGGGAGAAATAGCCTTGTTTCTTTACTTACTCATGATGTTTCATTTTAGATTTAAATAACAACAAAAGATTTAGGACTTATATTTTACATAGTGATTTGCTGGTCAGAGTTTGTCTGTCTCCTCCTGGGTTGCATTTCTCCTGACCCAGGAATCGAACCAGCATCTCCTGCTCTGCAGGTGGATTCTTTACCAGCTGAGCTACCAGGGAAGCCCCACAGGCAGCTTAGAAAGATATATAATATTATTTGTATCCAGCATCATATGTACCTAAGGCTTCCCATGTGAGAACATTCTTTTCCTTCACTTCTCTTGGCAGTCTTTAGTATAAATTGAAATAAAATAATACTTTTTTTTTTTGTCCTCTTCTCTGTAAGACGGAGAGTTTCCATGCAGTAGGAACTGCATTTGCTTTACTCACTTGTATTCCTTGGTGACAGTTACACAGTCTGTCATGTAGGTACTCAATGTATGTGTATAATATGAATGGAATGAAGGAATAAACAAATGTAAACACCCCTTCTTTAATAATACATTAAATGGAGGTTTGGATTTAGTTTTTGAGCAAGGAACCTCATCTTTGTTCATAAGAGTTAATAAATAGAACAAAGTACAAATTTAATAATACGAAATGGTAATCATGTTTTAGAAAGGTTAATATGATGTACAGATGAATTGTAATTTTACAAATATTTTAAGTATGTTAGGTGCAGGAAGGAATAAGCAAATCAGCAACAGATAACATGACGGCCAGCATGACTTTAGGACTCATGCCCCTAGAGCTGAATACTTTTATATCTACTTGCTTATTACTGCTGACAAAGTATCGGCTAAAGTAATTCAATGAATTTGGTGGCTAAAGCAGAAATCAGTCAACTGAAATGAACACAGGTGAGTGTACAAGGGTGATGTGGCATCTTAGTCGGTGAGAGTCATGTCAAGGTGAGTTCAGATCTCCATCCGTCTTTTTTAACCGTTTGTACAAGCTGCTTGATGAAGAGAGGGCTCTTATTATCTCCACTCTGATGATATCCCAGGCGCAGTCACTGTATTCTTCCTCTTTCAGGTAGACATGGATTCCATGGAAGTACTTGTTCAAGGCCAGAGTGGGGCCCATCCTTCCCAGGGCAGAGGCTTCCTCTCCCATCACCTGCCCCAGGCAGGCATGGAAGTCCTCCATCTGCTCATGGAGTCCAGTGCGGAGCTGCTCCACGAGGGTGGGGTCCAAGGCAGCAAAGGAGCACTCTGTGTGGAAGAGGCTGAAGCTCTGCTGGAGCATCTCGTGGAGCACAGAGATGGTCTGGACCTCCTGGAGCTGGTCACCCTCTGCCATCTGCTGGGGGAAACCGAAGCCTTTTCTGTCCTACCGACAGGAGTGAGGGGAGAGTCTGTTCTTTCGGGCCAGGAGCCTGAGGTTCTGGCTGCCAACCAGCACGTGGTTCTGAGACAGATCACAGGCCAGAGATCCTCCCGGGCTGTAGCTGACCAGCACCAGGGCCGTCAGTACAGAGAGCACCAAATCCATGGGGAAGATGAGGCTGCTGCAGGGCTGGCTGAGATGGCATCTGGTGGAACCTTGGAGGTAGGGTGTCTGATGATGATCTTTCTAAGCAAGGCTTAGTAGGGAAGATGGTACTCACTGTCTGAAAATTTCTGTCTCACTTCCCCTGTGTGTTTTCATTTAGATATTTTCTATTTGACCTAAAACATGTGGTCAATCTAAACTCTTAATTTTTATGGTGGAAGGTTAATTTTCCCAATAAAGTTTGGATTTGTCAATGCAAATGTATATCAGTTAAATGAGAAAGTAAAGAAAGGCTGAAAGTATGTAAGTATGTAAAGACTTACAGAGGTGTATATACTTATTATGTACACATTTAAGTATAATATATATAAGCATTCCTTGTGTTCGTGCTATGTCAAAACAAAAGTTTTCCTTGATTCTTAACTGCATTTCCCCCCTCTTTACCTTACGCATAGGAATTCAGAGTCGCTCAGGCCATATTGGTTTCTGTAGTGTGTTTTCTGTTCCACAGAGCAGAGGCTTGTGATTAAGAGTGAATGAACTACTCCGTAGTTTCTGTTCTTTTGAGAACATTCATTCAGGTTCCTGAGATTACATTGCACTGGGGCCACAAGATCATGAGGAGTGGAGTATCTCCTGCCATATCAGTCAACTAGAATGACACAGTCATCAAGAGTTTCCAGCCCTCCAGGGTGCTCAGGAAAGGGGAAAACACCTGTGGGCTAACAGCTACCAAATTGCAGCTGCTCCCTAAGGTGAGCCCAAGGCAACTCGGGAAGTGAAAAAAATGCAAGAGGCAAGAAAATGCAAGGAAAAATGCCCCAGGAGAGCTGAGGTTCAGGAATGGAATGTTTTCACTGAGCCCAGGCACTTGCCTCTTCCCATACTAAGGAAAAGTGCTAAATTCCTTAACTTGAGATAGCTGGTTTTCTTTAATTCACAAAAATACTTTGATGTTCACTACCTCCTATTTCTTGCAAACTCCTATATAACCTGACTCTTCCCCTCAGCTCCTTGGAGCAATTCCCTCAGGGTGACTTGAGATACTGTCTTCTGAATTCCCACTAAAGAAAGCATAACCATGAACTTTTCCGTTGTCACTATTTCTTTATTTTTTAAATTAACCTATTTATTTTAATTGGAAGCTAATTACTTTACAATATTGTAGTGGGTTTTGCCATACACTGACATGAATCACCCTTGGGTGTGCATGTGTCCCCATCCTGAATACCCCTCCCACCTCCCTCCCTGTCCCATCCCTCAGTGTGGTCCCAGCACACCAGCCCTGAGCGCCGTGCCACATTCATCACACCCGGACTGGCGATCTACTTCACATACAGTAAATTACATATTTCAATGGTATTCTCTCAAATCATCCCACCCTCACCTTCTTGCACGGAGTCCAAAATTCTGTTCTTTACATCTGTGTCTCTTCTGCTGTCTCACATATAGGGTCATCGTTACCATGTTTCTAAATTCCAAATATATGCGTTAATATACTGAATTGGTATTTTTCTTTCTGACTTACTTCACTGTGTATGATAGGCTCCAGATCAAGTGTCAGGAGCAATATACATGATATGGCAGTTTGTTTCAACCTGCTTTTATGATAGATCTATTGGAAAAGGAAATGGCAACCCACTCCAGTATCCTTGCCTGGAAAATCCCATGGATGGAGAAACCTAGTAAGCTGTCGTCCATGGGGTTGCAAAAATGTGGGACACGACTGGGAGACTTCACTTTTACTTTCATAGTTTTCCACAGGCTGTGCCAATTACCGCACCAGGAATCCTGCTGCTTTTCTGGTACATGTAGGTCTGAAAACTGTAATTGCAAGATAATTAATTGTCTTTAGAGCATCACCTCACTCACAAGGTGGTTATCACCTCTAGTAGCACTTTTCCCCTGGAATGACAGTGTCCTCAACCCAACCTCTCGGGTCTCACCTGTGAGGGCAGGCTAACCACATCCCGAGAACTTTAGATTTCTACTGTGGAGGGCCTTGTCACTTAGTTTGCAAAATCATTCATCTTCCAGTATCCCCACCCTCTCCCAGTGCATGTTTGTGTGAAGGAGGGGAGTTCTCAGTGATGACCTCCTCTTCTCCTGATCCATGTCCCCAATATCAAGGGTCAGCAGCCCTCAGATGCTGAGAGCTAAAGTGTGAAGAGCTAAGTAGGTGGAGGCATTATCCAAAGGCAATTGTTATACCTTTGGTAGACAATTTTTATTTTGCCACTACAGCTTTTATCGTTCAAGTCTTTTACAGAAAGTGTTCAAGATTTGTTTTGCTCAGAATTTCTTCGTCGGGTATAGGGAATTCAGGGAGGGTGTGATGTGTTGTTGAAAGCCTGTGTCACAGAATCGGTGCCCTGCAGTTGTTCATTCAGGCCACATCCTTCTGTTGGGTTGACTTGTCGATCCATCTCTGTCTCGTGCTCAGAAGGCAGAGCAGTGAGGCCCAGGCTGTGACAGGGGGAAATAGCCTTGTTTCTTTACTTACTCATGATGTTTTGTTTTAAATTTAAAGAACAGCAAAAAAACATTTAACAACTTATTTTTTGCATATTGATTTACTGGCCAGTTTGTCTCTCCTGCTGCTGCGTTCCTAAACATTTCATCCTAGGGTTCATACAAAGGGAAGGAACAGAATGGCAAGGGGTGTCACCATATTTTCTGTGATTTTTAACACTAGAGATTGTTTTGTTTCTCATGTCCACTTTTCCTGGAAGGCAAAACTTGAGAGTTGTTTGTGGATAAGAATAAAACAAATATAATTTTGAATGTCATGAAAGAGAATAGAGACAAATATCTTTTTTGCTGACGGTATGGTAATGTAAGTTGAAGAAAGGTCAATGAAAAAATGGAAGGAATGAGACTATTTGAAAGTTGTCAAACAGTCTCAAAGACAGCCACGTGCACATGCTAAGTCGCTTCAGTCATGTCTGACTCTTTGTGACCCTGTGGACAGGCTCCCCTGACCATGGGATTCTCAAGGCAAGAATACCTGAGTGGGTTGCTATTTCCTCCTCCAGGGAATCTTCCGGGCCCAGGGATTAAACGGTGGACTCATGTTTCCTGGATTGGCAGGCGAGTTCTTTACCACTGGTGTCACCTGAGAAGCCTCCACAGAGATGGACAGGTGAGACCAAAAATTATTTATGTATTCGTGCCCCCAAAAGGGGCCCCAAAGTGTTGAAGGAAGAAAGAAAGGGAACAAAACTTATTCAAGAAATGAACTAGAGAGCCCTCTCATTTGTCATTTGGAGAGAAGCAAACTGAAAACAAGCTTGTCAATTGAGGCACAGATTTGAAAGACCTAGGCTAAATTGAGGCCCTTCCCCACTCACTGAGCAAACACACGTGCACACACGCAGGCATACCCACACACACATGCACACACACACTCATGGGCACATCCTTGTTAATTCCTGAATTAAAACTGGATTACCTTGATAGTTCTCAACTCTACCCAAATAGGCACACCCCACAGTTGTCTTCTCTGGAATCCCTTTATTTGTGCCTCTGTTCTGTGTTACTACTGAGTCAAGTTGGAAGGGATGCAAGTGCAGTTATTATTCAAAGGGAATAATAAATCTAAAGCAAGGCTTTAAATAGGAAATAGGTCCTTTGCCATGTAAATGATGTACCTGGGCTCTCTGGAACTATGGTCTGTGATTCTAAGAGTAAGGAGAAGAAAGTGCTTTTAGGTCAACTCTATAGACATAATTGTGTTTAGGTAACGTCTATCTAAGAACATCTCCCTGGATTTTGGTAACTTGAAACTAAGTGAAGAGAATTCATGGACTTTCTGTGCCGTGTGCTTAGTGGTGTTGCACTCTTTGGGACCCCGTGGGCTACAGCCCTCCATGCTCCTCTGTCCACGGGGATTCTCCAAACAGGAATACTGGAGTGGGTTGCTTAACCCTCCTGCAGGGGATCTTGCCAACCCAGATCTCCAACATTGCAGGCAGATACTTTAGCAACTGAACCAACAGGAAAGCCCAAGAAAACTGCAGTGGGTAGGTAGCCTATCGTTTCTTCAGGGGATCTTCCTGACCCAGGAATCAAACCGGCGTCTCCTGCTCTGCAGGTGAATTCTTTACCAGCTGAGCTACCAGAGAAGTCCCACAGGTACTTAGGAAGATATGCAATATCATTTGTATCCAGACTCATATGTACCTAAAGATTCCCACGTGAGAACATTCTTTTCCTTTCCTTCTGTTAGCTTAGAAAGATATATAATATTATTTGTATCCAGCATCATATGTACGTAAGGCTTCTCATGTGAGAACATTCTTTTCCTTCATTTCTCTTGGCAGTCTTTAGTATAATTGAAATAAAATAATACTGTGTTTATGTCCTCTTCTCTGTAAGACTGGAAGTTTCCATGCGGTAGGAACTGCATTTGCTTTCTTCACTTGTATTCCTCGGTGACAATCACACAGTCTGTCACGTAGGTACTCAACGTATGTGTATAATATGAATGGAACGAATGAGTAAACAAAAGTAAACACCCATTCTTTAATAATACATTAAATGGAGGTTTGGATTTAGTTTTTGAGCAAGGAAACTCATTTTTGTTCATAAGAATTAATAAATAGAACAAAGTACAAATTTAATAATACGAAATGGTAATCATGTTTTAGAAAGGTTAATATGATGTACAGATGAATTGTAATTTTACAAATATTTTAAGTATGTTAGGTGCAGGAAGGAATAAGCAAATCAGCAACAGATAACATGACGGCCAGCATGACTTTAGGACTCATGCCCCTAGAGCTGAATACTTTTATATCTACTTGCTTATTACTGCTGACAAAGTATCGGCTAAAGTAATTCAATGAATTTGGTGGCTAAAGCAGAAATCAGTCAACTGAAATGAACACAGGTGAGTGTACAAGGGTGATGTGGCATCTTAGTCGGTGAGAGTCATGTCAAGGTGAGTTCAGATCTCCATCCGTCTTTTTTAACCGTTTGTACAAGCTGCTTGATGAAGAGAGGGCTCTTATTATCTCCACTCTGATGATATCCCAGGCGCAGTCACTGTATTCTTCCTCTTTCAGGTAGACATGGATTCCATGGAAGTACCTGTTCAAGGCCAGAGTGGGGCCCATCCTTCCCAGGGCAGAGGCTTCCTCTCCCATCACCTGCCCCAGGCAGGCATGGAAGTCCTCCATCTGCTCATGGAGTCCAGTGCGGAGCTGCTCCACGAGGGTGGTGTCCAAGGCAGCAAAGGAGCACTCTGTGTGGAAGAGGCTGAAGCTCTACTGGAGCATCTCATGGAGCACAGAGATGGTCCGGACCTCCTGGAGCTGGTCACCCTCTGCCATCTGCTGGGGGAAACCGAAGCCTTTTCTGTCCTACCGACAGGAGTGAGGGGAGAGTCTGTTCTTTCGGGCCAGGAGCCTGAGGTTCTGGCTGCCAACCAGCACGTGGTTCCGAGACAGATCACAGGCCAGAGATCCTCCCGGGCTGTAGCTGACCAGCACCAGGGCCGTCAGTACAGAGAGCACCAAATCCATGGGGAAGATGAGGCTGCTGCAGGGCTGGCTGAGATGGCATCTGGTGGAACCTTGGAGGTAGGGTGTCTGATGATGATCTTTCTAAGCAAGGCTTAGTAGGGAAGATGGTACTCACTGTCTGAAAATTTCTGTCTCACTTCCCCTGTGTGTTTTCATTTAGATATTTTCTATTTGACCTAAAACATGTGGTCAATCTAAACTCTTAATTTTTATGGTGGAAGGTTAATTTTCCCAATAAAGGTTGGATTTGTCAATGCAAATGTATATCAGTTAAATGAGAAAGTAAAGAAAGGCTGAAAGTATGTAAGTATGTAAAGACTTACAGAGGTGTATATACTTATTATGTACACATTGAAGTATAATATATATAAGCATTCCTTGTGTTCGTGCTATGTCAAAACAAAAGTTTTCCTTGATTCTTAACTGCATTTCCCCCCTCTTTATCTTACGCATAGGAATTCAGAGTCGCTCTGGCCATATTGGTTTCTGTAGTGTGTTTTCTGTTCCACAGAGCAGAGGCTTGTGATTAAGAGTGAATGAACTACTCCGTAGTTTCTGTTCTTTTGAGAACATTCATTCAGGTGCCTGAGATTACATTGCACTGGGGCCACAAGATCATGAGGAGTGGAGTATCTCCTGCCATATCAGTCAACTAGGATGACACAGTCATCAAGAGTTTCCAGCCCTCCAGGGTGCTCAGGAAGGGGGAATACACCTGTGGCTAACAGCTACCAAATTGCAGCTGCTTCCTATGGTGAGCCCAAGGCAACTCGGGAAGTGAAAAAATGCAAGAGGCAAGAAAATGCAAGGAAAAATGCCCCAGGAGAGCTGAGGTTCAGGAATGGAATGTTTCCACTGAGCCCAGACACTTGCCTCTTCCCATACAAAGGAAAAGTGCTAAATTCCTTAACTTGAGATACCTAGTTTTCTTAAATTCTCAAAAATATTTTGATGTTCACACTACATCCCCTTTCTTGCAAATTCCTATATAACCTGACTCTGTCCCTCTCCTCCTTGGAGCAATCACTCAGAGTGAATTGATGTACTGCCTCCCGAATTCCCACCAAATAAAACATAACTTCAACTTTTAAGTTGTCATTATTTCTTTATTTTTTAAATTAACTTATATCATTTAATTGGAAGCTAATTAAAATATTGTAGTGGTTTTTGCATAACATTGACGTGAATCACCCTTGGTTGTACATGTGTCCCATCCTGAACGCCCCGCCCACCTCCCTCCCTGTCCCATCCCTCAGTGTGGCCCCAGCGCACCAACCCTCAGAGCCCTGTCACATTCATCGCACCCGGACTGGCGATCTACTTCACATATGATAAATTACATATTTCAATGGTAGTCTCTCAAATCATCTCACCCTCACGTTCTCACACAGAGTCCAAAATTCTGTTCTTTACATCTGTGTCTCTTTTGCTGTCTCACATATAGGGTCATCGTTACCATGTTTCTAAATTCGGTATGTACGCATTAATATACTGTATTGCTGTTTTTCTTTCTGACTTACTCCACTGTGTATGATAGGCTCCAGATCAGCAGTCAGGAACTATATACAAGATATGACAGTTCTTTCCACCTGCTTTTTATGGTAGATCTATTGGAGAAGGAAATGACAGCCCACTCCAGTATTCTAGCCTGGACAATCCCATGGATGGAGGAGCACAGTAGGCTACAGTCCATGGGGTTGCCAAGAGTCGGACACGACTGAGAGACTTCACTTTCAATTTCATAGTCTTCCACAGGCTGTGCCAATATCCTCACCGGGAATCCTGCTTCTTTTCTGGTGCATGTAGTTCTGAAGATTCTAATTCCAAAAAAAATTGTCTTTCGAGTACCCCCTCACTCAGAAGGTGTTGCTCCACCACCTCCAGTTGCACTTTTCCTCTGGAATGAGAGTGTCCTCAACCCAACCTCTCAGGGCTTCACCAGCAAGGGCATGCTAACCACATCCCGAGAACTTCAGATTTCTACTGCGGAGGGGCTTGTCTCTTTGTGTGCAAAATCATTCATCTTCCAGCATCTCAACCCTCTCCCGTGCAGTGTTTGTGTGAAGGAGGGGAGTTCTCAGTGATGACCTCCTCTTCTCCTGATCCATGTCCCCAATATCAAGGGTCAGCAGCCCTCAGATGCTGAGAGCTAAAGTGTGAAGAGCTAAGTAGGTGGAGGCATTATGCAATGGCAATTGTTACACCTTTGGTAGACAATTTTTATTTTGCCACTACAGCTTTTATCGTTCAAGTCTTTTGCAGAAAGTGTTCAAGGTTTGTTTTGCTCAGGAATCTGCGTCGGGTACAGGGAATTCAGTGAGGGTGTGATGTACTGTTGAAAGCCTGTGTCACAGGATCGGTGCCCTGCAGTTGTTCATTCAGTCCACATCCTTCTGTTGGGCTGACTTGTCGATCCATCTCTGTCTCGTGCTCAGAAGGCAGAGCAGTGAGGCCCAGGCTGTGACAGGGTGAAATAGCCTTGTTTCTTTACTTACTCATGATGTTTTGTTTTAAATTTAAAGAACAGCAAAAAAACATTTAAGAACTTATTTTTTGCATATTGATTTACTGGCCAGTTTGTCTCTCCTGCTGCTGCATTCCTAAACATTTCATCCTAGGGTTCATACAAAAGGAAGGAACGGAATGGCAAGGGGTGTCACCATATTTTCTGTGATTTTCAACACTACAGATTTTTTGTTTCTCATGTCAACTTTCCTGGAATGCAAAAGTTGATAGTTGTTTGTGGACAAAAATAAATATAATTTTCAATGTCATGAAAGAAAATATAGACAAATGTCTTTTTGCTGACACTATGGTAATGTAAGTTGAAGAAAGGTCAATGAAAAAATGGAAGGAATCATAATATTTGAAAGTTGTCAAACAGTCTCAAAGACAGCCATGTGCACATGCTAAGTCGCTTCAGTCATGTCTGACTCTTTGTGACCCTGTGGACAGGCTCCCCTGACCATGGGATTCTCCAGGTAAGAATACCTGAGTGGGTTGCTATTTCCTCCTCCAGGGAATCTTCCTGACCCAGGGATTAAACCATGGACTCATGTCTCCTGGAATGGCAGGCGAGTTCTTTACCACTGGAGTCACCTGGGAAGTCTCCACAAAGATGGCCAGGTGAGACCAAAAATTGTATATATATGCTTGACCCCAAAAGTGGCCCCAAAGTGTTGAAGGAAGAAAGAAAAGGAACAAAACTTATTCAAGAAACGAATTAGAGAGCCCTCTCATTTTCATTTGGAGAGAAGCAAACTGAAGACAAGCCTGTCAATAAGGCACAGATTTGAAAGACCTAGGCTAAATTGAAGCCCTTCCCCACTCACTGGGCAAACACACGTACACACACGCAGGCATACCCACACACACATGCACGCACACACTCATGGGCACATCCTTGTTAATTTCCGAATTACAACTGGATTACCTTAATAGTTCTCAACTCTACCCAGATAGGCACACCCCAGGCTATTGGTTGGGCACAGTTGTCTTCTCTGAAATCCCTTTATTGTGGCTCTGTTCTGTGTTACTCCTGGGTCAAGGTGGAAGGGATGCAAGTGTAGTTATTATTTAAAGGGAATAATAAATCTAAAGCAAGGCTTTAAAATGGGAAGACAGTACTCACTGTCATAAATTTTCTCTCACATCCATTTTGTGTTCTCATTTAGACATTTTCTATTTGACCCAGAAAATGTAATCAATCTATTCTTAAAAATTTAACAATAAGTTTTTTCTTTCCCACTAAACTTTGGATTTGTCACACCAAATGGATATCAAATAAATGAAAAACTAATTAAAGGCTGAGGTTATATAGGGATTTCAAGAATTATACACATGTATATACTTATGTACACATTTTAATACACATAAAGATTCCTTTTCTTTGTATCAAGAACAAAATTTTTCCTTGAGTCTGAACTGCATTTTTCTCTCCTTACATTATACATAGGAGGTCAGAGTCCCTCAGCCCATATGGGTTTCTGTATTTTGTTTTGTTTTAATCAGAGCTGCTGCTGCTAAGTCACTTCAGTCGTGTCCAACTCTGTGCAACCCCATAGACGGCAGCCCACCATGCTCCCCCGTCCCTGGGATTCTCCAGTCAAGAACACTGGAGTGGGTTGCCATTTCCTTCTCCAATGCATGACAGTGAAAAGTGAAAGTGAAGTCGCTCAGTCGTGTCCGACTCTTAGCAACCCCATGGACTGCAGCCCACCAGGCTCCTCTGTCCATGGGATTTTCTAGGCAAGAGTACTGGTCTGGGGTGCCACTGCAGAGGCTTGTAATTATGAGTGCATGAGCTAATCATTTGTTTCTGCTCTTTTGAGAACATTCATTCGGGTGACTGAGGTTACATTTCAGTGGACCACAGGTCATGAAGAATGGAGTATTTCCTGCCATAGCAGTAAACCAAGATGATAAAGTCATCAGTTTCCAGCCCTCCAGGGTGCTCAGAAAGGAGGAATAGACCCCTGGTCTGACAGCTATCAGATTGCAGCCACTCCCTAAGGTGAGCCCAAGGGAACTCAGGATGTGAAAAAGTGCAAGGCGCATGGCCCCAGGATAGGTGAGATGCATGAAAAGAATGATTTCGGTGAGCCCAGACTCTCGCATCTTCCCATACAGAGCAAAGTGCTAAATTCCTTTACTTGAGAGATCTGGTTTTCTCTACTTCACAAAAATACTTTTGAGGTTCAGACTACCTGCCCGTACTTGCAAACTTCTATTACAACCTGGCTCCCCGTCTCCCCTGCCAACCTCCTTGGAGCACTTCTCTCAGGGTGACTTGAAATACTGTCTCCTGAATTCCCACCCAATAAAACGTAACTCTCACCATTTAGGTTGTGACACTTTTCTTCAAGTCGACAGTCAGGAATGATGCGCTAGACGTGGCTGTTTCTTTCCACCGGTGTTTTATGGTCGATCTACAGTCCTCTGCAGGCTGTGCTCACACCCCCGCCAGGAAGCCTGTTTCTTTCCCGTGCACTTAAGTGTGAAGATTCTAAACCAGGATAATTAATTATATTTCCAACACTGCCTCACTCACAAGGTAGTTTTCACCCCTGATAGCACTATTCGTCTGGAATGACAGTGTCCTTCGCCCAAACTCTCTGGCACTCACTCGTGAGGGCAGGCTTACCACATCCTCAGAAGTTCAGGATCTACTGTGGAGGGGCTTGTCTCTTTCTCTGCAAAATCATTCACCTTCCAGGATCCCCACCCTCTCCCTGGAGTGTTTCTGTGAAGGACCCGAGTTCTCCGTGATGACTTCCTCTTCTGACCTGTGTCCGCAGGTATCAAGGGTCAGCAGCCAAGATGCTGAGAGCTAAAGTGTGTTTCTGTCTACGTGTGTGTGTGTCAGTCACTCCGTCATGTGCGATTAGTTGTGTCCCTATGGACTGAGCCCGCCAGACTCTTGTGTCTATGGGATTTTCCAGGTGAGACTACTACCCAGGTGGTGGCATTATCCAGTTGCAGTAGTTACACTTTAGTAGGCAATTTTTATTGTGTCCTTGCAGCTTCTTTCATTGAAACCTTATATTTAAACTGCTGAACACTTGTTTTCCTCAGAATTTCTGAGCTGGCTATAGGGAGTTCAGTGGTGGTATTACATATTCTTAGAAGCCTGTGTCACAGGAATCAGTGACCTTTAGTATTCATGCGGTACATCCGAATGTTGGGCTGACTTCTCTTTCCATCTCTGTTTTGTGCTGAGAATGTGGAGCCATGAGGCCAGGCTGTGTCAGGGAGATATAGCCTTCTTTCTTTACTTTCTCATGATGTTTCTTTTAAAATTTAAAAAACAATGAAAGATTTAGGAACTTATAATTAATTATATAGTGATTCACTGGTCGAAGTTTGTCTCTCTCCTGGGTTATGTTCCATTTCATTCTAGGGTTAATACAAAGGGAAATAAAAGAATGGCAGAGGGGCTTCACCTCATTTTCTATTATTTTCAAGGATTTGGATATTTAGTCACTCATTTGAACTTTCCTAGAAAGCAAATGAGTAGATATTTGTGGGCAAAAATAAAACATACGTATATCTAAATGTGATGAAAGTGAAGAAAGATAAGTGACATTTCTGCTGACTAAATGGCAAAGTGCAAGTTAAATCTGAAAAATACTCATCCAAACAGTGGAAGAATCGTAATATTTAAAGGATGTTAAACCGTCACAAACACAAGCATGTGTGCGTGCGAAGTCACTTCAGTCATGTCTGACAGGCTCCCTTGTCCATGGGATTCTCCAGGCAAGAATACTGGAGTGGGTTGCCATTTCCTCCTCCAGGGGATCTTCCCGACCCAGGGATCAAACCCAGGTCTCTTATGACTCCTGCAGTGGCAGGTGGGTTCTTTAGCACCAGTGGCACCTGGGGAGCCCCCAGAAAGACAGCCAGATGAGTCCAAAAATTATCCACGTACTCTTGCCCCCCAAAGTTTCCCTGAAGTGTTGCAGGAAGAGAAAAAAAAGAAAACCCCAAAACTTACTTAATATACAGGAGAAGGAAATGACAACCCACTCCAGTTTCCTTGCCTGGAGAATTCCGTGGACCTGGAGCCTGGGGGTACAGTCCATTTCAGTTCAGTCGCTCAGACGTGTCTGAGTCTTGTGACCCCATGGGCTGCAGCACACCAGGCCTCCCTGTCCATCACCAACTCCCTGAGCTTATTCAAACTCAGGTACATTGAGTCGCTGATTTCATCCAGCCATCTCATCTTGTCACCCCCTTCTCCTCCCGCCTTCCATGTTTCCCAACATCAGCATGAGTTCTTCACATCAGGTAGCCAAAGTATTGGAGTTTCAGCTTCAGCATCAGTCCTTCCAGTGAATATTCAGGACGGATTTCCTTTAGGATGGACTGGTTGGATCTCTTTGCATTCAGTGGGACTCTCAAGAGTCTTCTCCAACACCACAGTTGAAAAGCATCAATTCTTCAGCACTCAGCTTTCTTTATGGTCCAACTCTCACATCCATATGTGACTATTGGAAAAAGCATAGCCTTGACTTGATGGACCTTTAGTTGGCATAGTGATGTCTCTGCTTTTTAATATGCTGTCTAGGTTGGTTGTAAGTGACAAATGTGGTCCACTGCAGAAGGGAATGGCCAACCACTTCAGCATTCTTGCCTTGAGAATCCCATGAACAGTATGAAAAGGATACAGTCCACGGAGTTGCAAACATGTTGTACTCAACTGAGCAACTGACATGTATTTAACCTAGGAATCAGAGATCTCTGAAAGTGTCAGTTCCTAGGCAAATTGATAAGAAGCCTGGGGACCCCAAGGAGGAGAGGGGGGTCTGGGGCCCTCCAGGAGGATATAGGGTTTGGAGTTCTCAAGGAGGAGAAGAAAAACACACTTTTTTTTCAACATTGGTTTGTCTTAGTCAATAGAACAGTGTATCTTGCTTATCTTAAGATGTTTATTATGGCAGTGATTGTGGTGAGATCTTTCTATTGTTAGTTCTAATCCCATTATCTTAAAATGTCAAAGGGGTGGGGAGAGGCCTGTCCCTCTACTGCTTTCCATGATAACTAATGAGCCCACCTGATCTCACTCCCACTAGGACTAGCAATCTCCTCCCCCACCCCCTCTCCCTCCTTCCCCATTCCCCACTTCCCCACCCTCTATTCCCCATCCCTCCATTGCTCTCAGAATGAAGCCTGTCATCATGTATTAATACTTCCCACCCCCAATGCACCACACACGGTGGGCTGTTGCAACAGGACCTTGCTTCAGACATGTAAGCGCCTCCCATCCTTTAAACCATCCATGCCTCTGTTCTTGACGGCAGATTCTTTCTTTGTTCTTGGAGCTGGGCAAAGGGTCTTGTAAGCCTGAAGGGTACAACCCAACTATTGGTGGCAGGCAGGAGATGGCAGAAACTCCTGTGAGTGCCAAGATATAGGACGGGGGATGGGAAGTTATTGGGGTCATCTACCAGCATGTGGGGCCCCAAAGTTGCTGGGTGACCCTGAGGTGGCTCTCCACTAACCCAGGGGGCCCAAAAGTTGGTGACTGTAATCCCCAAATTGTAGGGTATTCCTGAGGTCGCCATCCACTACCATAGGGTTCCCAAGAATTGCAGGGTGGAATCCCAGAAGCAACAGGGAAATCCCTGGGTGCCTGTCCACTAGGACATGGGGCCTTTGGGTGGCTGTCCTTGTTGAATGGGGGCTGCCCGGAGATCAGGAGAACAATGGCCTCTGCTAGCTCTGCTACTGTATCAAAGTGAGGCTTGTGTAATTGATAAAGCAAGCTTGCTGGAAGGAATGGATATTTCTCTTGTGCCTTTGCCATGTAAATGATCTACCTGGGCCCTCTGGAACTATGGTCTGTGATTCTAAGAGTAAGGAGAAAAAAGTGCTTTTTGGTCAACTCTATAGACATAATTGTGTTTAGGTAACGTCTATCTAAGAACGTCTCCCTGGATTTTGGTAACTTGAAACTAAGTGAAGAGAATTCATGGACTTTCTGTGCCATGTGCTTAGTGGTGTTGCACTCTTTGGGACCCGTGGGCTACAGCCCACCAGGCTCCTCTGTCCATGGGGATTCTCCAGACAAGAATACTGGAGTGGGCTGCTTAACTCTCCTCCAGGGGATCTTGCCAACCCAGGTCTCCAGCCTTGCAGGCATTTTCTTTTCCAACTGAACCACCAGGGAAGCCCAAGAATACTGTAGTGAGTAGGTAGCCTATCCCACTCAAAGAGATCTTCCTGACCCAGGAATCGAACAGGGGTCTTTAGCTCTGCACTCGCACACTTTACCAGCTGAGCTACCAGGGAAGCCCTGCAGGCAGCTTAGTAAGATAGATAACATTATTTGTCTTTCCAGCATCATTTGGACCTAAGGCTTCCCATGTGAGGACATTCTTTTCCTTTATTTCTCTTTGCAGCCCCTACTATAATTAAAATAAAATAATACTGTTTTTATGTCCTTTTCTGTATAAGACTGAGAGTTTCCATGCAGTAGGAGCTACATTTGCTTTATTCACTTGTATTCCTTGGTGAGAATGGAACGAATGAATAAACAAATGTAACCACCCATTCTTTAATAAAATTTTAAAATGGGGGGGGTAGATTTTCATTTTTGAGTAAAGAAATTCATTTTCTATGATTTAATAAATCGATCAAGTACAAATTTAATAACACAAAATCATAAACATGTTTTAGAAATTTTAATATGATGTACAGATGAAATGTAACTTAACAAATTTCCTAATATTTTAAGTATGTTAAATGCAAGAAGGTATAAATAAATCAGCAACAGATAACATCAGGGAAGGCATCATTTCAGGACTCATGCCCCTACAGCTGAATACTTTTATATCTACTTGCTTTTTACTACTGACAAAGTATCAGCTAAAGTAATTCAATGAATTTGGTGGCTGGAGCAGAAATCAGAGTCTTCTGAAATGAACACAGGCGGGTGTAGGAGGCTGATGTGGCATCTTAGTCGGCAAGAGTCATCAAGGTGAGTTCAGATCTCCACCCATCTTTGTTAACCTTTTTTGCAAGGTGGTTGATACAGTGAGGGCTCTCATCATCTCGACTCTGACGATTTCCCAGGCGCAGTCGCTGTATCCCTTCTCTTGCAGGTAGTCATAGATGCCCTGGAAGTACTTCTTCACGGTCACAATGGGGTCCATGTTACCCAGTTCAGAGTCTTCCTCTCCCATCACTTGACCCCTGCAGGTGTCCAGGTGGTCCAGCTGCTGTTGGAGTCCAGTGCAGAGCTGGTCCAGGAGGGTGGTGTCCCAGGCAGCAGAGGAGTGCTCTGTGTAGAAGAGGTTGAAGCTCTGCTGGAGCATCTCGTAGAGCACAGGGAAGGCCTGGTCCTTCTGGAGCTGGTCGCCCTCCACCATCTCCTGGGGAAGACCAAAGTCTTTTCTGTCCTGCAGACAGGAATGAGGGGAGAGTCTGTTCATTCGGTCCAGGAGCTTGAGGTTCTCCCTGGCATCCAGCATGAGTCTCTGAGATAGGTAACAACCCAGAGATCCTCCTGGGCCATAGCTGACCAGCACCAGGGCCATCAGTAGAGAGAGCACGAAGGCCATGGGGAAGATGCGGCTGCTGCTGGGCTGGCTGAGATGGGGTCAGGGGAATCTTCAGGTAGGTTCTCTGATGACGATGGTTCTAAGCAAGGCTTTAAATAGGGAAGACGGTACTCATTATCCAAAATTCCTCCCTCACTTCCTGTTTGTTTTCATTTAGATATTTTCTACTTGACCTAGAAAATGTAGCCAATCTAAACTCTTAATTTTTATAGTAGAAGTTTACTTTTCCCAATAAAATTTGGATTTGTCAATATAAATGTATATCAATTAAATGAGAAACTAAATAAAGGCTGAAGTGATGTACGTATGGAAAGACTTATAGACGTGTACATAGTTATTAGGCACAAATTTAGGTATAATACATATAAGCATTCCTTTTGTTTATCTTATATCAGGAACATAATTTTCCCTTGATTCTTAACTGCATTTTTCCCTCCTTATCTTACACATAGGAATGCACAGTCACTCAGGCCATATTGATTTTTTTATTGTTTTATGTCTCACAGAGGATAAGCTTGTAATTAAGGGTGAATGAACTACTCAGGTGTTTCTGTTCTTTTGAGAATATTCATTCAGGTTCCTGAGATTACGTTGCACTGGGGCCACCAGGTCATGTGAGTGAAGTATCTCCTGCCATATCAGTAAACCAGGATGACACATTCATCAAGAGTTTCCAGCCCTCCAGGGTGCTCGGGAAGGGGGAATACACCTGTGGGCTCAGTTCAGTTCAGTTGCTCAGTGGTGTCTGACTCTTTGCGAGCCCATGAATTGCAGCACACCCGGCCTCCCTGTCCATCACCAACTCCCAGAGTTCACCCAAACTCACGTCCATCGAGTCGGTGATGCCATCCAGCCATCTCATCGTCTGTCGTCTCCTGTTCCTCCTGACCCCAATCCCTCCCAGCATCAGAGTCTTTTCCAATGTGTCAACTCTTCGCATGAGGTGGCCAAAGTGTTGGAGTTTCAGCTTCAGCATCAGTTCTTCCAAAGATCACCCAAGATTGATCTCCTTTAGGTTGGACTGGTTGGATCTCCTTGTAGTCCAAGGGACTCTCAAGAGTCTTCTCCAACACCACAGTTCAAAAGCATCAATTCTGCAGCGCTCAGCTTTCTTCACAGTCCAACTCTCACATCCATACATGACCACTGGAAAAACCATAGCCTTGACTCGACGGACCTTTGCTGGCAAAGTAATGTCTCTGCTTTTCAATATGCTATCTAGGTTGGTCACAACTTTCCTTCCAAGGAGTAAGCATCCTTAAATTTCATGGCTGCAGTCACCATCTGCAGTGATTTTGGAGCCCCCCAAAATAAAGTCTGACACTGTCTCCCCAACTATTTCCCATGAAGGGATGGGACCAGATGCTGTGATCTTCATTTTCTGAATGCTGAGCATTAAGCCAAGTTTTTCACTCCTCTTTCACTGTCATCAAGAGGCTTTTTAGTTCCTCTTCACTTTCTGCCATAAGGGTGATGTCATCTGCATATCTGAGGTTATTGATAGTTCTCCCGGCAATCTGGATTCCAGCTTGTGGTTCGTCCAGCCCAGCATTTCTCATGCTGTACCCTGGGTATAAGTTAAATAAGCAGGTGACAATATATAGCCTTGACGGACTTCTTTTCCTATTTGGAACCAGTCTGTTGTTCCATGTCCAGTTATAACTGTTGCTTCCTGTCTTGCATATAGGTTTCTCAAGAGGCAGGTCAGGTGGTCTGCTGTTCCCATCTTTTTCAGAATTTGCCACAGTTTATTGTGATTCACACAGTAAAGACTTTGGCATAGTCAATAAAGCAGAAATAGATGTTTTTCTGGAACTCTCTTCCTTTTTCCATGATGGCAGTTTGTTTGTTGGCAATTTGATCTCTGGTTCCTCTGCCTTTTCAACAACTACCAAATTGCAGCTACTCCCTAAGGTGGACCCAGGGCAATTCAGGATGTGAGAAAAGTGCAAGATGCTAGAAAATGCAAGGAAAACTGCCCCAGGAGAGCTGAGATGCAGAAAGGAATGTTTTCAGTGAGCCCAGACACTTGCGTCTTCCCATACAAAGGAAAAGTGCTAAATTCCTTAACTTGAGATAGCAGGTTTTCTTAAATTCTCAAAAATACTTTGATGTTCACACTAGGTCCCCTTTCTTGGAAATTCCTACATAACCTGACTTTTCCCCTCTCCTCCTTGGAGCTATCTCTCAGGGTGAATTGATATACTGCCTCCCGAATTCCCACCAACTAAAACATAACTTTCAACTTTTAAGTTGTCATTATTTCTTTATGTTTTTAAATTAACCTGTTTATTTTAGTTGGATGCTAATTACTTTACAATATTGTAGTGGGTTTGCCATACATTGACATGAATCACCCATGGGTGGACATGTGTCCCCCATGCTGAAACCCCTCCCGCCTCCCTCCTTGTCCCATCCCTCAGTGTGGTTCCAGCACACCAGCCCTCAGATCCGTGTCACCTTCATCACACCCGGACTGGTGATCTACTTCACATACAGCAAATTACATATTTCAGTGCTATTCTCTTAAATCATCCCACCCTCACCTTCTCACACGGAGTCCAAAATTCGGTTCCTTACATCTGTATCTCTTTTGCTGTCTTTCTTTCTGACTTATTTATTTCACTGTGTATAATAGGCTCCCGATCAACTGTCAGGAACAGTATACGAGAGAGGATGGTTTCTTTCAACCTGACTTTTATGGTAAATCTAGAGTCTTCCACAGGCTGTGCCAATACCCCTACCAGGAATCCTGCTTCTTTTCTGATGCATGTATGTGTGAATATTCTAATCCAAGATAATTAATTGCCTCTCCAGCACCACCTCACTCACAAGGTGGTTATCACCTCCAGTTGCACTTTTCCTCTGGAATGACAGTGTCCTCAACCAAACTCTCTGGGCCTCATCCATGAGGGCAGGCTAACCACATCCCGAGAACTTCAGAATTCTACTGCCGAGAATCATTCATCTTCCAGTATCCCCACCCTCTCCTGTGCAGTGTTTGTGTGAAGGAGGGGAATTCTCAGTGATGACCTCCTCTTCTCCTGATCCATGTCCCCAGATATCACGTGTCAGCAGCCCTCAGATGCTGAGAGCTAAAGTGTGAAGAGCTAAGTAGGTGGAGGCATTATGCAATGGCAATTGTTACACCTTTGGTAGACAATTTTTATTTAGCCACTATAGCTTTTATTGTTCAAGTCTTTTACTTAAAGTGTTCAAGATTTGTTTTGCTCAGAATTTCTGCGTCGGGCATAGGGAATTCAGTGATGGTGTGATGTATTGTTGAAAGCCTGTGTCACAGGATCGGTGCCCTGCAGTTGTTCATTCAGGCCACACCCTTCTGTTGGGCTGACTTGTCGATCCATCTCTGTCTCGTGCTCAGAAGGCAGAGCAGTGAGGCCCAGGCTGTGACAGGGGGAAATAGCCTTGTTTCTTTACTTACTCATGATGTTTTGTTTTAAATTTAAAGAACAGCAAAACAACATTTAAGAACTTATTTTTTGCTTACTGATTTACTGGCCAGTTTGTCTCTCTCCTGCTGCGTTCCTAAACATTTCATCCTAGGGTTCATACAAATGGCAGAGGGCGTCAGCATATTGTCTGTGATTTTTAAGACGAGAAATTATTTGTTTCTCATTTCAACTTTTGAAAGGCAGAACTTTAGTGCTATTTGTGGGCAAAAATAAAACAAATGTAATTTTGAAGTTCATGAGAGAGAATATAGACAAATGTCTTTTTTGCTGACGCTATGGCAAAGTGTAAGTTAAATCTAAAGAAGGGCTACCAAAAAATGGAAGAAATCATATTATTTGAAAGTTGTGAAACAGTCTCAAAGACAGCCACGTGCACATGCTAAGTCGCTTCAATCATGTCTGACTCTTTGTGACCCTGTGGACAGGCTCCCCTGTCCATGGGATTCTCCAGGAAAGAATACCAGAGTGGGGTACCATTTCCCCCTCCAGGGAATCTCCCTGACGCAGGGATCAAACCCTGGTGTTTATGTCTCCTGGATTGGCAGGCAGGTTCTTTACCACCGGTGTCACCTGGGAAGCCTCCACAAAGATGGCCAGGTGAGACCAAAAATTGTACATGTAGTCTTGCCCCCAGAAGGGGCCCCAAAGTGTTGAAGGAAGAAGAAAAGGAAGAAAACTTATTTAATGTATGAATTAGAGAGCCCTCTCCTTTGTCAGTTGGAGAGAAGCAATCTAAAGACAAGTCTGTAAATGGAGGCAGAGATTTGATAGATCTAGGCGGGATGGGAATATCAGACCACCTGACCTGCCTCTTGAGAAATCTGTATGCAGGTCAGGAAGCAACAGTTAGAACTGGACATGAAACAACACACTGGTTCCAAATAGGAAAAAGAGTACGTGAAGGGTGTATATTGTCACCCTGCTTATTTAACTTCTATGCAGAGTACATCATGAGAAACGCTGGACTGGAAGAAACACAAGCTGGAATCAAGATTGCCGGGAGAAATATCAATAACCTCAGATATGCAGATGACACCACCCTTATGGCAGAAAGTGAAGAGGAACTAAAAGCCTCTTGATGAAAGTGAAAGAGGAGAGTGAAAATGTTGGCCTAAAGCTCAAGATTCAGAAAGCGCAGATCATGGCATCCGGTCCCATCACTTCATGGGAAATTGATGGGGAAACAGTGGAAACAGTGTCAGACTTTATCTTTTTGGGCTCCAAAATCACTGCAGATGATGACTGCAGCCATGAAATTAAAAGACGCTCACTCCTTGGAAGAAAAATTATGACCAACCTAGATCGTATATTCAAAAGCAGAGACATACATCACTTTGCTGACTAAGGTTCATCTTGTCAAGGCTATGGTTTTTCCTGTGGTCATGTATGGATGTGAGAGTTGGACTGTGAAGAAGGCTGGGTGCCAAAGAATTGATGCTTTTGAACTGTGGTGTTGGAGAAGACTCTAGAGAGTCCCTTGGATTGCAAGGAGACCCAACCAGTCCATTCCTAAGGAGATCAGCCCTGGGATTTCTTTGGAAGGAATGATGCTAAAGCTGAAACTCCAGTACTTTGGCCACCTCATGCGAAGAGGTGACTCATTGGAAAAGACTCTGATGCTGGGAGGGATTGAGGGCAGGAGGAGAAGGGGACGACAGAGGATGAGATGGCTGGATGGCAGCACGGACTCGATGGACGTGAATCTGAGTGAACTCCGGGAGTTGGTGATGGACAGGGAGGCTTGGTGTGCTGCGATTCATGGGGTCGCAAGGAGTCGGACACGACTGAGCTACTGAACAGAACTGAACTGAAGGCTAAACTGAAACCCTTCCCCACTCTCTGAGCAAACGCGCGCACACACACACGCATGCACACACACTCACATACACATCATGGTAAATTCCTGAATTACAATTAGATTTGTTTAGTACTTCTCAATTCTACCTGAATAGACACATCCCAGGCTATTGGTTGGCCACAGTTGTGTTCTCTGAAATCCCTTTATTTGTGTCTGTGTTCTCTCTCACTCCTGAGAAAAGTGGAAGGGATACAAGTGCAGTTATTATTTAAGGAGAACAGTAAATTTAAAGCAAGGCTTTCAATAGGGAAGACAGTACTCATTTTCAGAAGTTTTCCCTCTCGCACCCATTTTGTGTTTTCATTTAGACATTTTCTATTTGGCCCAGAAAATGTAATGAATCTATTATGGTTTTAATTTTTACAATAGAAGTTCAGTTTTCCCACTAAACCTTGGATTCGTCACTCCAAATGGATATCAAATAAATGAGAAACTAATTAAATGCTGACATTATATAGGGATGTAAAGACTTATACACAGGTACATACTTATGTACATGTTTTAATATATGTAAAGATTCCTTTTCTTTGTGTCAGGAACAAAATATTTCCTTGACTCTGAACTGCGTTTTTTCTCTCCTTACCTTATACATAGGAGGTCAGAGTCCCTCAGTCCCTATAGGTTTCTGTATTTTGTTTTCTGTTTTAATCAGAGCAGAGGCTTGTGAGTATTAGTGCATAAGCTAATCAGGTGTTTCTGCTCTGTTGGGAACATTCATTCAGGTTCATGAGGTTTCATTTCACGGGACCACAGGTCATGAGGAATGGTGTGTTTCCTGCCATATCAGTCGACCAGGATGACACGGTCCTCAGAGTTTGCAGCCGCACTGGCAACCCACTTCAGTACTCTTGCCTGGAAAATCCCAGGGATGGAGGAGCCTTATGGGCTGCAGTCCATGGGGTCGCTCACAGTCAGACAGGACTGAGCCACGTCACTTTCCCTTTTCACTTTCATGCATTGGAGATGGAAATGGCAACCCACCCCAGGGTTCTTGCCTAGAGAATCCCAGGGACAGGGAAGCCTGATGGGCTGCTGTCTATGGGGTCACACAGAGTTGGACATGACTGAAGCGACTTAGCAGGGTGCTCAGGAAGGAGGAATATACTCCTGGTCTGACAGCTACCAGATTGCTGCCACTCCCTAAGGTGAACCCAAGGGAGCTCAGGATATGACAAAATGCAAGGTGCGTGGTCCCAGGATAGGTGAGATGCATGAAAAAAATTATTTCAGTGAGCTCAGACTCTTGCATCTTCCCATATATAGCAAAGTGCTAAATTCCTTAACTTGAGATATCTGGTTTTCTCTACTTCACAAAAATACCTTTGAGGTTCAAACTACCTGCCCTTTCTTGCAAACTTCTATATAACGTGGCCTCTACCCCCTACCTCCTTGGAGCACTTCTCTCAGGGTGACTTGAAATACAGTCTCCTGAGTTCCTACCAAATAAAACATAACTCTCAACTTTTAGGTTGTGACTTTTTTCTTCAAGTCGACACTCAGGAAGAATACACTAGACATCACCATTTCATTCCACTGTCCCCCCCCCCCCCCCCAGTAGATCTATAGTGCTCTACAGGCTGTGCCAATACCCCCACCAAATAAGACATAACTCTCAACTTTTGGGTTGTGACTTTTTTCTTCAAGGTGATAGTCAGGAATAATATACTAGACATCACTGTTTCTTTCCACGAGTTTTTTACTGTCTGTATGGGTGGAGGCATGATCCGCTTGCAATAGTTACACCTTTCGTAGACAGTTTTTATTTTGCCACTACATCTTTTATCGCTCAGCTCTTTTACTTAGAGTGTTGAACCTTTGTTTATCTCAGAATTTCTGAGTTGGCTATAGGGAATTCAGGGATGGTGTTATGTACTAATAGAAGCGTATATCATGGAAAAAAGTGACCTTTCCTTGTTCATGTGGTACACCCGTCTGTTGGGCTGACTTGTCTATCCATCTCTGTCTCACGCTCAGAATGCAGAGCCATGAGGCCCAGGCTGTGTCAGGGAGAAATAGCCTTGTTTCTTTACTTACTCATGATGTTTCATTTTAGATTTAAATAACAACAAAAGATTTAGGACTTATATTTTACATAGTGATTTGCTGGTCAGAGTTTGTCTATCTCCTCCTGGGTTGCATTTCTCCTGACCCAGGAATCGAACCAGCATCTCCTGCTCTGCAGGTGGATTCTTTACCAGCTGAGCTACCAGGGAAGCCCCACAGGCAGCTTAGAAATATATATAATATTATTTGTATCCAGCATCATATGTACCTAAGGCTTCCCATGTGAGAACATTCTTTTCCTTCACTTCTCTTGGCAGTCTTTAGTATAAATTGAAATAAAATAATACTTTTTTTTTTTTGTCCTCTTCTCTGTAAGACGGAGAGTTTCCATGCAGTAGGAACTGCATTTGTTTTACTCACTTGTATTCCTTGGTGACAGTTACATAGTCTGTCATGTAGGTACTCAATGTACGTGTATAATATGAATGGAATGAAGGAATAAACAAATGTAAACACCCCTTCTTTAATAATACATTAAATGGAGGTTTGGATTTAGTTTTTGAGCAAGGAACCTCATCTTTGTTCATAAGAGTTAATAAATAGAACAAAGTACAAATTTAATAATACGAAATGGTAATCATGTTTTAGAAAGGTTAATATGATGTACAGATGAATTGTAATTTTACAAATATTTTAAGTATGTTAGGTGCTGGAAGGAATAAGCAAATCAGCAACAGATAACATGACGGCCAGCATGACTTTAGGACTCATGCCCCTAGAGCTGAATACTTTTATATCTACTTGCTTATTACTGCTGACAAAGTATCGGCTAAAGTAATTCAATGAATTTGGTGGCTAAAGCAGAAATCAGTCAACTGAAATGAACACAGGTGAGTGTACAAGGGTGATGTGGCATCTTAGTCGGTGAGAGTCATGTCAAGGTGAGTTCAGATCTCCATCCGTCTTTTTTAACCGTTTGTACAAGCTGCTTGATGAAGAGAGGGCTCTTATTATCTCCACTCTGATGATATCCCAGGCGCAGTCACTGTATTCTTCCTCTTTCAGGTAGACATGGATTCCATGGAAGTACCTGTTCAAGGCCAGAGTGGGGCCCATCCTTCCCAGGGCAGAGGCTTCCTCTCCCATCACCTGCCCCAGGCAGGCATGGAAGTCCTCCATCTGCTCATGGAGTCCAGTGCGGAGCTGCTCCAGGAGGGTGGGGTCCAAGGCAGCAAAGGAGCACTCTGTGTGGAAGAGGCTGAAGCTCTGCTGGAGCATCTCGTGGAGCACAGAGATGGTCTGGACCTCCTGGAGCTGGTCACCCTCTGCCATCTGCTGGGGGAAACCGAAGCCTTTTCTGTCCTACCGACAGGAGTGAGGGGAGAGTCTGTTCTTTCGGGCCAGGAGCCTGAGGTTCTGGCTGCCAACCAGCACGTGGTTCTGAGACAGATCACAGGCCAGAGATCCTCCCGGGCTGTAGCTGACCAGCACCAGGGCCGTCAGTACAGAGAGCACCAAATCCATGGGGAAGATGAGGCTGCTGCAGGGCTGGCTGAGATGGCATCTGGTGGAACCTTGGAGGTAGGGTGTCTGATGATGATCTTACTAAGCAAGGCTTAGTAGGGATGATGGTACTCATTGTCTGAAAATTTCTGTCTCACTTCCCCTGTGTGTTTTCATTTAGATATTTTCTATTTGACCTAAAACATGTGGTCAATCTAAACTCTTAATTTTTATGGTGGAAGGTTAATTTTCCCAATAAAGTTTGGATTTGTCAATGCCAATGTATATCAGTTAAATGAGAAAGTAAAGAAAGGCTGAAAGTATGTAAGTATGTAAAGACTTACAGAGGTGTATATACTTATTATGTACACATTTAAGTATAATATATATAAGCATTCCTTGTGTTCGTGCTATGTCAAAACAAAAGTTTTCCTTGATTCTTAACTGCATTTCCCCCCTCTTTATCTTACGCATAGGAATTCAGAGTCGCTCAGGCCATATTGGTTTCTGTAGTGTGTTTTCTGTTCCACAGAGCAGAGGCTTGTGATTAAGAGTGAATGAACTACTCCGTAGTTTCTGTTCTTTTGAGAACATTCATTCAGGTTCCTGAGATTACATTGCACTGGGGCCACAAGATCATGAGGAGTGGAGTATCTCCTGCCATATCAGTCAACTAGGATGACACAGTCATCAAGAGTTTCCAGCCCTCCAGGGTGCTCAGGAAGGGGGAAAACACCTGTGGGCTAACAGCTACCAAATTGCAGCTGCTCCCTAAGGTGAGCCCAAGGCAACTCGGGAAGTGAAAAAAATGCAAGAGGCAAGAAAATGCAAGGAAAAATGCCCCAGGAGAGCTGAGGTTCAGGAATGGAATGTTTCCACTGAGCCCAGGCACTTGCCTCTTCCCATACAAAGGAAAAGTGCTAAATTCCTTAACTTGAGATAGCTGGTTTTCTTTAATTCACAAAAATACTTTGATGTTCACTACCTCCCATTTCTTGCAAACTCCTATATAACCTGACTCTTCCCCTCAGCTCCTTGGAGCAATTCCCTCAGGGTGACTTGAGATACTGTCTTCTGAATTCCCACTAAAGAAAGCATAACCGTGAACTTTTCGGTTGTCACTATTTCTTTATTTTTTAAATTAACCTATTTATTTTAATTGGAAGCTAATTACTTTACAATATTGTAGTGGGTTTTGCCATACACTGACATGAATCACCCTTGGGTGTGCATGTGTCCCCATCCTGAATACCCCTCCCACCTCCCTCCCTGTCCCATCCCTCAGTGTGGTCCCAGCACACCAGCCCTGAGCGCCGTGTCACATTCATCCCACCCGGACTGGCGATCTACTTCACATACAGTAAATTACATATTTCAATGGTATTCTCTCAAATCATCCCACCCTCACCTTGCACGGAGTCCAAAATTCTGTTCTTTACATCTGTGTCTCTTCTGCTGTCTCACATATAGGGTCATCATTACCATGTTTATAAATTCCAAATATATGAGTTAATATACTGAATTGGTGTTTTTCTTTCTGACTTACTTCACTGTGTATGATAGGCTCCAGATCAAGTGTCAGGAGCAATATACATGATATGGCAGTTTGTTTCAACTTGCTTTTATGATAGATCTATTGGAAAAGGAAATGGCAACCTACTCCAGTATCCTTGCCTGGAAAATCCCTTGGATGGAGAAACCTAGTAAGCTGTCGTCCATGGGGTTGCAAAAATGTCGGACACGACTGGGAGACTTCACTTTCAATTTCATAGTTTTCCACAGGCTGTGCCAATTACCGCACCAGGAATCCTGCTGCTTTTCTGGTGCATGTAGGTCTGAAAACTGTAATTGCAAGATAATTAATTGTCTTTAGAGCATCACCTCACTCACAAGGTGGTTATCACCTCTAGTAGCACTTTTCCCCTGGAATGACAGTGTCCTCAACCCAAACCCTCGGGTCTCACCTGTGAGGGCAGGCTAACCACATCCCGAGAACTTTAGATTTCTACTGTGGAGGGCCTTGTCACTTAGTTTGCAAAATCATTCATCTTCCAGTATCCCCACCCTCTCCCAGTGCATGTTTGTGTGAAGGAGGGGAGTTCTCAGTGATGACCTCCTCTTCTCCTGATCCATGTCCCCAATATCAAGGGTCAGCAGCCCTCAGATGCTGAGAGCTAAAGTGTGAAGAGCTAAGTAGGTGGAGGCATTATCCAAAGGCAATTGTTATACCTTTGGTAGACAATTTTTATTTTGCCACTACAGCTTTTATCGTTCAAGTCTTTTGCAGAAAGTGTTCAAGATTTGTTTTGCTCAGGATTTCTGCATCAGGTACAGGGAATTCAGGGAGGGTGTGATGTGTTGTTGAAAGCCTGTGTCACAGGATCGGTGCCCTGCAGTTGTTCATTCAGGCCACACCCTTCTGTTGGGTTGACTTGTCGATCCATCTCTGTCTCGTGCTCAGAAGGCAGAGCAGTGAGGCCCAGGCTGTGACAGGGGGAAATAGCCTTGTTTCTTTACTTACTCATGATGTTTTGTTTTAAATTTAAAGAACAGCAAAAAAACATTTAAGAACTTATTTTTTGCATATTGATTTACTGGCCAGTTTGTCTCTCCTGCTGCTGCGTTCCTAAACATTTCATCCTAGGGTTCATACAAAAGGAAGGAACAGAATGGCAAGGGGTGTCACCATATTTTCTGTGATTTTTAACACTAGAGATTGTTTCGTTTCTCATGTCAAGTTTTCCTGGAAGTCAAAACTTGAGAGTTGTTTGTGGATAAGAATAAAACAAATATAATTTTGAATGTCATGAAAGAGAATAGAGACAAATATCTTTTTTGCTGACGGTATGGTAATGTAAGTTGAAGAAAGGTCAATGAAAAAATGGAAGGAATGAGACTATTTGAAAGTTGTCAAACAGTCTCAAAGACAGCCACGTGCACATGCTAAGTCGCTTCAGTCATGTCTGACTCTTTGTGACCCTGTGGACAGGCTCCCCTGACCATGGGATTCTCAAGGCAAGAATACCTGAGTGGGTTGCTATTTCCTCCTCCAGGGAATCTTCCGGGCCCAGGGATTAAACGGTGGACTCATGTTTCCTGGATTGGCAGGCGAGTTCTTTACCACTGGTGTCACCTGAGAAGCCTCCACAGAGATGGACAGGTGAGACCAAAAATTATTTATGTATTCTTGCCCCCAAAAGGGGCCCCAAAGTGTTGAAGGAAGAAAGAAAGGGAACAAAACTTATTCAAGAAATGAACTAGAGAGCCCTCTCATTTGTCATTTGGAGAGAAGGAAACTGAAGACAAGCCTGTCAATTGAGGCAGAGGTTTGATAGACATAGGCTAAATTGAAGCCCTTCCCCACTCACTGAGCAAACACACGTGCACACACGCAGGCATTCCCACGCACACATGCACACACACACTCATGGGCACATCCTTGTTAATTCCTGAATTAAAACTGGATTACCTTGATAGTTCTCAACTCTACCCAGATAGGCACACCCCACAGTTGTCTTCTCTGGAATCCCTTTATTTGTGCCTCTGTTCTGTGTTACTACTGAGTCAAGTTGGAAGGGATGCAAGTGCAGTTATTATTCAAAGGGAATAATAAACCTAAAGCAAGGCTTTAAATAGGAAATAGGTCCTTTGCCATGTAAATGATGTACCTGGGCTCTCTGGAACTATGGTCTGTGATTCTAAGAGTAAGGAGAAGAAAGTGCTTTTAGGTCAACTCTATAGACATAATTGTGTTTAGGTAACGTCTATCTAAGAACGTCTCCCTGGATTTTGGTAACTTGAAACTAAGTGAAGAGAATTCATGGACTTTCTGTGCCGTGTGCTTAGTGGTGTTGCACTCTTTGGGACCCCATGGGCTACAGCCCATCAGGCTCCTCTGTCCACGGGGATTCTCCAAACAGGAATACTGGAGTGGGTTGCGTAACCCTCCTGCAGGGGATCTTGCCAACCCAGGTCTCCAACATTGCAGGCAGATACTTTAGCAACTGAACCAACAGGAAAGCCCAAGAAAACTGCAGTGGGTAGGTAGCCTATCGTTTCTTCAGGGGATCTTCCTGACCCAGGAATCAAACCGGCGTCTCCTGCTCTGCAGGTCAATTCTTTACCAGCTGAGCTACCAGAGAAGTCCCACAGGTACTTAGGAAGATATGCAATATCATTTGTATCCAGACTCATATGTACCTAAAGATTCCCATGTGAGAACATTCTTTTCCTTTCCTTCTGTTAGCTTAGAAAGATATATAATATTATTTGTATCCAGCATCATATGTACCTAAGGCTTCTCATGTGAGAACATTCTTTTCCTTCACTTCTCTTTGCAGTCTTTAGTATAATTGAAATAAAATAATACTGTGTTTATGTCCTCTTCTCTGTAAGACTGGAAGTTTCCATGCGGTAGGAACTGCATTTGCTTTCTTCACTTGTATTCCTCGGTGACAATCACACAGTCTGTCACGTAGGTACTCAACGTATGTGTATAATATGAATGGAACGAATGAGTAAACAATAGTAAACACCCATTCTTAAATAATACATTAAATGGAGGTTTGGATTTAGTTTTTGAGCAAGGAAACTCATTTTTGTTCATAAGAATTAATAAATAGAACAAAGTACAAATTTAATAATACGAAATGGTAATCATGTCGTAGAAAGTTTAATATGATGTACAGATGAATTGTAATTTTACAAATATTTTAAGTATGTTAGGTGCAGGAAGGAATAAGCAAATCAGCAACAGATAACATGACGGCCAGCATGACTTTAGGACTCATGCCCCTAGAGCTGAATACTTTTATATCTACTTGCTTATTACTGCTGACAAAGTATTGGCTAAAGTAATTCAATGAATTTGGTGGCTAAAGCAGAAATCAGTCAACTGAAATGAACACAGGTGAGTGTACAAGGGTGATGTGGCATCTTAGTCGGTGAGAGTCATGTCAAGGTGAGTTCAGATCTCCATCCATCTTTTTTAACCGTTTGTACAAGCTGCTTGATGAAGAGAGGGCTCTTATTATCTCCACTCTGATGATATCCCAGGCGCAGTCACTGTATTCTTCCTCTTTCAGGTAGACATGGATTCCATGGAAGTACCTGTTCAAGGCCAGAGTGGGGCCCATCCTTCCCAGGGCAGAGGCTTCCTCTCCCATCACCTGCCCCAGGCAGGCATGGAAGTCCTCCATCTGCTCATGGAGTCCAGTGCGGAGCTGCTCCAGGAGGGTGGTGTCCAAGGCAGCAAAGGAGCACTCTGTGTGGAAGAGGTTGAAGCTCTGCTGGAGCATCTCGTGGAGCACAGAGATGGTCTGGACCTCCTGGAGCTGGTCACCCTCTGCCATCTGCTGGGGAAAACCGAAGCCTTTTGTGTCCTACCGACAGGAGTGAGGGGAGAGTCTGTTCTTTCGGGCCAGGAGCCTGAGGTTCTGGCTGCCAACCAGCACGTGGTTCTGAGACAGATCACAGGCCAGAGATCCTCCCGGGCTGTAGCTGACCAGCACCAGGGCCGTCAGTACAGAGAGCACCAAATCCATGGGGAAGATGAGGCTGCTGCAGGGCTGGCTGAGATGGCATCTGGTGGAACCTTGGAGGTAGGGTGTCTGATGATGATCTTTCTAAGCAAGGCTTAGTAGGGAAGATGGTACTCACTGTCTGAAAATTTCTGTCTCACTTCCCCTGTGCATTTTCATTTAGATATTTTCTATTTGACCTAGAAAATGTGGTCAATCTAAATTCTTAATTTTTACGATGGAAGGTTAATTTTCCCAATAAAGTTTGGATTTGTCAATGCAAATGTATATCAGTTAAATGAGAAAGTAAAGAAAGGCTGAAAGTATGTAAGTATGTAAAGACTTACAGAGGTGTATATACTTATTATGTACACATTTAAGTATAATATATATAAGCATTCCTTGTGTTCGTGCTATGTCAAAACAAAAGTTTTCCTTGATTCTTAACTGCATTTCCCCCCTCTTTATCTTACGCATAGGAATTCAGAGTCGCTCAGGCCATATTGATTTCTGTAGTTTGTTTTCTGTTTCACAGAGCAGAGGCTTGTGATTAAGAGTGAATGAACTACTCTGTAGTTTCTGTTCTTTTGAGAACATTCATTCAGGTTCCTGAGATTACATTGCACTGGGGCCACAAGATCATGAGGAGTGGAGTCTCTCCTGCCATATCAGTCAACTAGGATGACACAGTCATCAAGAGTTTCCAGCCCTCCAGGGTGCTCAGGAAGGGGGAAAACACCTGTGGGCTAACAGTTACCAAATTGCAGCTGCTCCCTAAGGTGAGCCCAAGGCAACTTGGGAAGTGAAAAAATGCAAGAGGCAAGAAAATGCAAGGAAAAATGCCCCAGGAGAGCTGAGGTTCAGGAATGGAATGTTTTCACTGACCCAGGCATTTGCCTCTTCCTATACAAAGAAAAAGTGCTAAATTCCTTAACTTGAGATACCTGGTTTTCTTAAATTCTCAAAAATATTTTGATGTTCACACTACATCCCCTTTCTTGCAAATTCCTATATAACCTGACTCTTCCCTCTCCTCCTTGGAGGAATTGCTCAGGGTGAATAGATTTACTGCCTCCCGAATTCCCACCAAAGAAAACTTAACTTTCAACTTTTACGTTATCATTATTTCTTTATTTTTTTAGTTAAGTTATTTAATTTAATTAGAAGCTAATTAAAATATTGTAGTGGTTTTTGCCATACATTGACGTGAATCACCCTTGGTTGTACATGTGTCCCCATCCTGAATGCCCCTCCCACCTCCCTCCCTGTCCCATCCCTCAGTGTGGTCCGAGCACACCAGCCCTGAGGGCCGTGTAACATTCATCGCACCCGGACTGGTGATCTACTTCACATATGGTAAATTACATATTTCAGTGGTATTCTCTCAAATCATCTCACCCTCACCTTCTCACACAGAGTCCAAAATTCTGTTCTTTACATCTGTGTCTCTTTTGCTGTCTCACATGTAGGGTCATCGTTACCATGTTTCTAAATTCCAAATATATGCATTAATATACTGTATTGCTGTTTTTCTTTCTGACTTACTCCACTGTGTATAATAGGCTCCAGATCAACAGTCAGGAACTATATACAAGACATGACAGTTCTTTCCACCTGCTTTTTATGGTAGATCTATTGGAGAAGGAAATGACAGCCCACTCCAGTATTCTAGCCTGGACAATCCCATGGATGGAGGAGCACAGTAGGCTACAGTCCATGGGGTTGCCAAGAGTCGGACACGACTGAGAGACTTCACTTTCAATTTCATAGTCTTCCACAGGCTGTGCCAATATCCTCACCGGGAATCCTGCTTCTTTTCTGGTGCATGTAGTTCTGAAGATTCTAATTCCAAAAAAAATTGTCTTTCGAGCACCACCTTATTCAGAAGGTGGTGCTCCACCACCTCCAGTTGCACTTTTCCTCTGGAATGAGATTGTCCTCAACCCAGCCTCTCAGGGCCTCACCAGCGAGGGCAGGCTAATCACATCCCAAGAACTTCAGATTTCTACTGTGGAGGGTCTTGTCTCTTTGTTTGCAAAATCATTCATCTTCAAGCATCTCCACCCTCTCCCAGTACGTGTTTGTGTAAAGGAGGGGAGTTTTCAGTACGACCTCCTCTTCTCCTGATCCATGTCCCCAATATCAAGGGTCAGCAGCTAAAGTGTGAAGAGCTAAGTAGGTGCAGGCATTATCCAATGGCAATTGTTATACCTTTGGTACACAAATTTTTTTGGCCACTACAGCTTCTATCGTTCAAGTCATTTACTGAAAGAGTTTAGGATTGGTTTTGCTCAGAATTTCTGCGTCGGGTATAGGGAATTCAGGGAGGGTGTGATGTGTTGTTGAAAGCCTGTGTCACAGGATCGGTGCCCTGCAGTTGTTCATTCAGGCCACACCCTTCTGTTGGGCTGACTTGTCGATCCATCTCTGTCTCGTGCTCAGAAGGCAGAGCAGTGAGGCCCAGGCTGTGACAGGGGGAAATAGCCTTGTTTCTTTACTTACTCATGATGTTTTGTTTTAAATTTAAAGAACAGCAAAAAACATTTACGAACTTATTTTTTGCATATTGATTTACTGGCCAGTTTGTCTCTCCTACTGCTGCGTTCCAAAACATTTCATCCTAGGGTTCATACAAAAGGAAGGGACAGAATGGCAAGGGGCCCACCGTATTTTCTGTGATTTTCAACATTAGAGATTTTTTGTTTCTCGTGTCAACTTTCCTGGAATGCAAAACTTGAGAGTTGTTTGTGGACAAAAATAAAACAAATATAATTTTCAATGTCATGAAAGAGAATATAGACAAATGTCTTTTTGCTGACACTATGGTAATGTAAGTTGAAGAAAGGTCAATGAAAAAATGGAAGGAATCATAATATTTGAAAGTTGTCAAACAGTCTCCAAGACAGCCACGTGCACGTGCTAAGTCGCTTCAGTCATGTCTGACTCTTTGTGACCCTGTGGACAGGCTCCCCTGACCATGGGATTCTCCAAGCAAGAATACCTGAGTGGGTTGCTATTTCCTCCTCCAGGGAATCTTTCTGACCCAGGGATTAAACCACGGACTCTTATGTCTCCTGGAATGGCAGGCGAGTTCTTTACCACTGGAGTCACCTGGGAAGCCTCCACAAATATGGCCAGGTGAGACCAAAATTGTATATATATGCTTGACCCCAAAGGGGCCCCAAAGTGTTGAAGAAAGAATGAAAGGGAACAAAACTTATTCAAGAAACAAATTAGAGAGCCCTCTCATTTGTCATTTGGAGAGAAGCAAACTGAAGACAAGCCTGTCAATTGAGGCACAGATTTGATAGACCTAGGCTAAATTGAGGCCCTTCACCACTCACTGGGCAAACACACGTGCACACACGCAGGCATTCCCACACACACATGCACAAACACACTCATGGGTACATCCTTGTTAATTCCTGAATTACAACTGGATTACCTTAATAGTTCTCAATTCTACCCAGATAGGCACACCCCAGGCTATTGGTTGGGCACAGTTGTCTTCTCTGGAATCCCTTTACTGTGGTTCTGTTCTGTGTTACTACTGAGTCAAGGTGGAAGGGATGCAAGTGTAGTTATTATTTAAAGGGAATAATAAATCTAAAGCAAAGCTTTAAAATGGGAAGACAGTACTCACTGTCATAAATTTTCTCTCACATCCATTTTGTGTTCTCATTTAGACATTTTCTATTTGACCCAGAAAATGTAATCAATCTATTCTTAAAAATTTAACAATGAGTTTTTTCTTTCCCACTAAACTTTGGATTTGTCACACCAAATGGATATCAAATAAATGAAAAACTAATTAAAGGCTGAGGTTATATAGGGATTTCAAGAATTATACACATGTATATACTTATGTACACATTTTAATACACATAAAGATTCCTTTTCTTTGTATCAAGAACAAAATTTTTCCTTGAGTCTGAACTGCATTTTTCTCTCCTTACATTATACATAGGAGGTCAGAGTCCCTCAGCCCATATGGGTTTCTGTAGTTTGTTTTGTTTTAATCAGAGCTGCTGCTGCTAAGTCACTTCAGTCGTGTCCAACCCTGTGCAACCCCATAGACGGCAGCCCACCATGCTCCCCCGTCCCTGGGATTCTCCAGTCAAGAACACTGGAGTGGGTTGCCATTTCCTTCTCCAATGCATGAAAGTGAGAAGTGAAAGTGAAGTCGCTCAGTCGTGTCCGACTCTTAGCAACCCCATGGACTGCAGCCCACCAGGCTCCTCCGTCCATGGGATTTTCTAGGCAAGAGTACTGGTCTGGGGTGCCATTGCAGAGGCTTGTAATTATGAGTGCATGAGCTAATCAGTTGTTTCTGCTCTTTTGAGAACATTCATTCGGGTGACTGAGGTTACATTTCAGTGGACCACAGGTCATGAAGAATGGAGTATTTCCTGCCATAGCAGTAAACCAAGATGATAAAGTCATCAGTTTCCAGCCCTCCAGGGTGCTCAGAAAGGAGGAATAGACCCCTGGTCTGACAGCTATCAGATTGCAGCCACTCCCTAAGGTGAGCCCAAGGGAACTCAGGATGTGAAAAAGTGCAAGGCGCATGGCCCCAGGATAGGTGAGATGCATGAAAAGAATGATTTCGGTGAGCCCAGACTCTTGCATCTTCCCATACAGAGCAAAGTGCTAAATTCCTTTACTTGAGAGATCTGGTTTTCTCTACTTCACAAAAATACTTTTGAGGTTCAGACTACCTGCCCGTACTTGCAAACTTCTATTACAACCTGGCTCCCCCTCTCCCCTGCCAACCTCCTCGGAGCACTTCTCTCAGGATGACTAGAAATACTGTCTCCTGAATTCCCACCCGATAAAATGTAACTCTCACCATTTAGGTTGTGACACTTTTCTTCAAGTCGACAGTCAGGAATGATGCGCTAGACGTGGCTGTTTCTTTCCACCGGTGTTTTATGGTCGATCTACAGTCCTCTGCACGCTGTGCTAACAACCCCGCCAGGAAGCCTGTTTCTTTCCCGTGCACTTAAGTGTGAAGATTCTAAACCAGGATAATTAATTATATTTCCAACAGTGCCTCACTCACAAGGTAGTTTTCAGCCCTGACAGCACTATTCGTCTGGAATGACAGTGTCCTTCGCCCAAACTCTCTGGCACTCACTCGTGAGGGCAGGCTTACCACATCCTCAGAAGTTCAGGATCTACTGTGGAGGGGCTTGTCTCTTTCTCTGCAAAATCATTCACCTTCCAGGATCCCCACCCTCACCCTGGAGTGTTTCTGTGAAGGACCCGAGTTCTCCGTGATGACTTCCTCTTCTGACCTGTGTCTGCAGGTATCAAGGGTCAGCAGCCAAGATGCTGAGAGCTAAAGTGTGTTTTTGTCTACGTGTGTGTGTGTCAGTCACTCAGTCATGTCCGGTTCGTTGTGTCCCTATGGACTGAGCCCGCCAGACTCTTGTGTCTATGGGATTTTCCAGGTGAGACTACTACCCAGGTGGTGGCATTATCCAGTTGCAGTAGTTACACTTTAGTAGGCAATTTTTATTTTGTCCTTGCAGCTTCTTTCATTGAAACCTTTTATTTAAACTGCTGAACACTTGTTTTCCTCAGAATTTCTGAGCTGGCTATAGGGAGTTCAGAGGTGGTATTGCATATTCTTAGAAGCCTGTGTCACAGGAATCAGTGACCTTTAGTATTCATGCGGTACATCCGAATGTTGGGCTGACTTCTCTTTCCATCTCTGTTTTGTGCTGAGAATGTGGAGCCATGAGGCCAGGCTGTGTCAGGGAGATATAGCCTTCTTTCTTTACTTTCTCATGATGTTTCTTTTAAAATTTAAAAAACAATTAAAGATTTAGGAACTTATAATTAATTATATAGTGATTCACTGGTCAAAGTTTGTCTCTGTCCTCCTGGGTTATGTTCCATTTCATTCTAGGGTTAATACAAAGGGAAATAAAAGAATGGCAGAGGGGCTTCACCTCATTTTCTATTATTTTCAAGGATTTGGATATTAGTCACTCATTTGAACTTTACTAGAAATTAAAAGAGTAGATGTTTGTGGGCAAAAATAAAACATATGTATATCTGAATGTGATGAAAGTGAAGAAAGATAAGTGACATTTCTGCTGACTAAATGGCAAAATGCAAGTTAAATCTAAAAAAAAACTCAGCCAAACAGTGGAAGAATCGTAACATTTAAAGGACGTTAAACAGTCACAAACACAAGCATGTGTGTGTGCGAAGTCACTTCAGTCAAGTCTGACAGGCTCCCTTGTCCATGGGATTCTCCAGGCAAGAATACTGGAGTGGGTTGCCATTTCCTCCTCCAGGGGATCTTCCCGACCCAGGGATCAAACCCAGGTCTCTTATGACTCCTGCAGTGGCAGGTGGGTTCTTTAGCACCAGTGGCACCTGGGGAGGCCCCAGAAAGACAGCCAGATGAGTCCAAAAATTATCCACGTACTCTTGCCCCCCAAAGTTTCCCTGAAGTGTTGAAGGAAGAGAAAAAAAAGAAAAACCCAAAACTTACTTAATATACAGGAGAAGGAAATGACAACCCACTCGAGTTTCCTTGCCTGGAGATTGCATGGACCTGGAGCCTGGGGGTACAGTCCATTTCAGTTCAGTCACTCAGATGTGTCTGAGTCTTGTGACCCCATGGGCTGCAGCACCCCAGGCCTCCCTGTCCATCACCAACTCCCCGAGCTTACTCAAACTCATGTCCATTGAGTCGCTGATGTCATCCAGCCATCTCATCTTCTGTCACCCCCTTCTCCTCCCGCCTTCCATGTTTCCCAATATCAGGATGTTTTCAAAAAATGAGTTCTTCACATCAGGTAGCCAAAGTATTGGAGTTTCAGCTTCAGCATCAGTCCTTCCAAAGAATATTCAGGACGGATTTCCTTTAGGATGGACTGGTTGGATCTCTTTGCATTCAGTGGGACTCTCAAGAGTCTTCTCCAACACCACAGTTGAAAAGCATCAATTCTTCAGCACTCAGCTTTCTTTATGGTCCAACTCTCACATCCATACGTGACTATTGGAAAAACCATAGCCTTGACTTGATGGACCTTTGTTGGCATAGTGATGTCTCTGCTTTTTAATATGCTGTCTAGGTTGGTTGTAAGTGACAAATGTGGTCCACGGGAGAAGGGAATGGCCAACCACTTCAGCATTCTTGCCTTGAGAATCACATGAACAGTATGAAAAGGATACAGTCCACAGAGTTGCAAATAGGTTGTACTCAGCTGAGCAACTGACATGTATTTAACCTAGGAATCAGAGATCTCTGAGAGTGTTTGTTCCTAGGCAGATTGATAAGCCTGTGGACCCCAAGGAGGAGAGGGGGGTCTGGGGCCCTCCAGGAGGATATAGGGTTTGGAGTTCTCAAGGAGAAGAAACACACACTTTTTTTTCAACATTGGTTTGTCTTAGTCAACAGAACAGTGTATCTTGCTTAAGATGTTTATTATGACAGTGATTGTGGTGAGATTTTTCTATTGTTAGTTCTAATCCCATTATCTTAAAATGTCAAAGGGGTGGGGAGAGGCCTGTCCCTCTACTGCTTTCCATGATAATTAATGAGCCCACCTGATCTCAGTCCCACTAGAACTAGCAATCTCCTCCCCCATACTCCTCTCCCTCCTTCCCAATTCCCCACTTCCCCACCCTCTACTCCCCACCCCTCCATTGCTCTCAGAATGAAGCCTGTCATCAAGTATTAATACTTCCCATCCCCAGTGCACCACACATGGTGGGCTGTTGCAACAGGACCTTGCTTCAGACACGTAAGCGCCTCCCATCCATTATACCATCCATGCCTTTGTTCTTGACGGCACATTCTTTCTTTGGTCTTGAAGCTGGGCAAAGTGTCTTGTAAGCCTGAAGGGTACAACCCAACTATTGGTGGCAGGCAGGAGATGGCAGAAACTCCTGTGAGTGCCAAGATAAAGGATGAGGGATGGGAAGTTATTGGGGGCATCCACTAGCATGTGGAGCCCCAAAGTTGCTGGGTGACCCTGAGGTGGCTCTCCACTAACCCAGGGGGCCCAAAAGTTGGTGACTGTAATCCCCAAATTGTAGGGTATTCCTGAGGTCACCATCCACTACCATAGGGTTCCCAAGAATTGCAGGGTGGAATCCCAGAAGCAACAGGGAAATCCCTGGGTGCCTGTCCACTAGGACATGGGGCCTTTGGGTGGCTGTCCTTGTTGAATGTGGGCTGCCCGGAAATTAGGAGAACAATGGCCTCTGCTAGCTCTACTACTGTATCAAAGTGAGCCTTTTGTAATTGATAAAGCAAGCTTGCTGGAAGGAATGGATATTTCTCTTGTGCCTTTGCCACATAAATGATCTACCTGGCTCTCTGGAACTATGGTCTGTGATTCTAAGAGTAAGGAGAAAAAAGTGCTTTTTGGTCAACTCTATAGAAATAATTGTGTTTAGGTAACGTCTATCTAAGAACATCTCCCTGGATTTTGGTAACTTGAAACTAAGTGAAGAGAATTCATGGACTTTCTGTGCCGTGTGCTTAGTGGTGTTGCACTCTTTGGGACCCCGTGGGCTACAGCCCTCTAGGCTCCTCTGGCCACGGGGATTCTCCAGACAGGAATACTAGAGTGGGTTGCGTAACCCTCCTGCAGGGGATCTTGCCAACCCAGGTCTCCAGCCTTACAGGCATTTTCTTTTCCAACTGAACCATCAGGGAAGCCCAAGAATACTGCAGTGGGTAGGTAGCCTATCCCTTCTCAAAGGGATCTTCCTGACCCAGGAATCGAACAGGGGTCTTCAGCTCTGCACGCGCACACTTTACCAGCTGAGCTACCAGGGAAGCTCTGTAGGCAGCTTAGTAAGGTAGATAATATTATTTGTCTTTCCAGCATCATTTTGACCTATGGCTTCCCGTGTGAGGACATTCTTTTCCTTTACTTCTCTTTGCAATCCCTACTATAATTAAAATAAAATAATACTGTTTTTATGTCCTTTTCTGTGTAAGACTGAGAGTTTCCATGCAGTAGGAGCTACATTTGCTTTATTCACTTGTATTCCTTGGTGAGAATTACACATTGACAACGTAGGTACTCAGTGTATTTGTATAATATGAATGGAACGAAGGAATAAACAAATGTAACCACCCATTCTTCAATAAAGTTTTAATATGGGGGTGTCGTTTTTCATTTTTGAGTAACGAAACTCATTTTCTATGATTTAATAAATAGAACAAAGTACAAATTTAATAACACAAAATCATAAACATGTTTTAGAAATTTTAATATGATGTACAGATGAAATGTAACAACAAATTTCCTAATATTTTAAGTATGTTAAATGCAAGAAGGTATAAATAAATCAGCAACAGATAACATCAGGGAAGGCATCATTTCAGGACTCATGCCCCTACAGCTGAATACTTTTATATCTACTTGCTTTTTACTACTGACAAAGTATCAGCTAAAGTAATTCAATGAATTTGGTGGCTGGAGCAGAAATCAGAGTCTTCTGAAATGAACACAGGCGGGTGTACGAGGGTGATGTGGCATCTTAGTCGGCAAGAGTCATCAAGGTGAGTTCAGATCTCCACCCATCTTTGTTAACCTTTTTTGCAAGGTGGTTGATGAAGTGAGGGCTCTCATCATCTCGACTCTGACGATTTCCCAGGCGCAGTCGCTGTATCCCTTCTCTTGCAGGTAGTCATGGATGCCCTGGAAGTACTTCTTCACGGTCACAATGGGGTCCATCTTTCCCAGTTCAGAGTCTTTCTCTCCCATCACGGGACCTCTGCAGGTGTCCAGGTGGTCCAGCTGCTGTTGGAGTCCAGTGCAGAGCTGCTCCAGGAGGGTGGTGTTCCAGGCAGCAGAGGAGTGCTCTGTGTGGAAGACGTTGAAGCTCTGCTGGAGCATCTCGTAGAGCACAGAGAAGGCCTGGTCCTTCTGGAGCTGGTCGCCCTCCACCATCTCCTGGGGAAGACCAAAGTCTTTTCTGTCCTGCAGACAGGAATGAGGTGACAGTCTGTTCATTCGGTCCAGGAGCCTGAGGTTCTCCCTGGCATCCAGCATGAGTTTCCGAGATAGGTAACAACCCAGAGATCCTCCTGGGCCATAGCTGACCAGCACCAGGGCCATCAGTAGAGAGAGCAAGAAGGCCATGGGGAAGATGCGGCTGCTGCTGGGCTGGCTGAGATGGGGTCAGGGGGAACCTTCAGGTAGGTTCTCTGATGACGATGGTTCTAAGCAAGGCTTTAAATAGGGAAGACGGTACTCATCATCCGAAAATTCCTCCCTCACTTCCTGTTTCTTTTCATTTAGATATTTTCTACTTGACCTAGAAAATGTAGCCAATCTAAATTCTTAATTTTTACAGAGGAAATTTAATTTTCCCAATAAAATTTGGATTTGTCAATATAAATGTATATCAATTAAATGAGAAACTAAATAAAGGTTCAAGATATGTACGTATGGAAAGACTTATAGACGTGTACATAGTTATTAGGCACAAATTTAGGTATAATATATATAAACATTCTTTTTGTTTATCTTATGTCAGGAATATAATTTTCCCTTGATTCTTAACTGCATTTTTCCCTCCTTATCTTACACATAGGAATGCACAGTCACTCAGGCCATATTGAGTGCTCAGGATATGACAAAATGCAAGGTGCGTGGTCCCAGGATAGGTGAGATGCATGAAAAAAATTATTTCAGTGAGCTCAGCCTCTTGCATCTTCCCATATATAGCAAAGTGCTAAATTCCTTAACTTGAGATATCTGGTTTTCTCTACTTCACAAAAATACCTTTGAGGTTCAAACTACCTGCCCTTTCTTGCAAACTGCTATATAACGTGGCCTCTACCCCCCACCTCCTTGGAGCACTTCTCTCAGGGTGACTTGAAATACAGTCTCCTGAGTTCCTACCAAATAAAACATAACTCTCAACTTTTAGGTTGTGACTTTTTTCTTCAAGTCGACACTCAGGAAGAATACACTAGACATCACCATTTCATTCCACTTCCCCCCCCCCCCCCCGCCCCAGTAGATCTATAGTGCTCTACAGGCTGTGCCAATACCCCCACCAAATAAGACATAACTCTCAACTTTTGGGTTGTGACTTTTTTCTTCAAGGTGATAGTCAGGAATAATATACTAGACATCACTGTTTCTTTCCACGAGTTTTTTACTGTCTGTATGGGTGGAGGCATGATCCGCTTGCAATAGTTACACCTTTCGTAGACAGTTTTTATTTTGCTACTACATCTTTTATCGCTCAGCTCTTTTACTTAGAGTGTTGAACCTTTGTTTATCTCAGAATTTCTAAGTTGGCTATAGGGAATTCAGGGATGCTGTTATGTACTAATAGAAGCGTATATCATGGAAAAAAGTGACCTTTCCTTGTCCATGTGGTACACCCGTCTGTTGGGCTGACTTGTCTATCCATCTCTGTCTCATGCTCAGAATGCAGAGCCATGAGGCCCAGGCTGTGTCAGGGAGAAATAGCCTTGTTTCTTTACTTACTCATGATGTTTCATTTTAGATTTAAATAACAACGAAGATTTAGGACTTATATTTTACATAGTGATTTGCTGGTCGGAGTTTGTCTGTCTCCTCCTGGGTTGCATCCTATTTCATCCTAGGGTTAATACAAAGGGAAATAAAAGAATGGCAAAGGGGCTTCACCTCATTTTCTGTGATTTTTCAAGGCTTGAGATATTTTGTTTCTCCTTTCCACTTACTTAGAAAGCTAAACGATAGTTGTTTGCTGAGAAAATAAAACATATGTATATCTGAACGTCATGAAAGTGAAGAAAGATAAGTGACTTTTCAGCTGACAAAATAGCAAAGTGTAAGTAAAATCTAAAAAAAGCTCAGCCAAACAGCGGAAGAATCATAATATTTGAAGGATGTTAAACAGTCACAAGACAGACATGTGTGCATGCTGAGTTGCTTCAGTCATGTCTGACTCTTTGAGACCCAGTGGACAACCTCCCCCATCCATGGGATTCTTCAGGCAAGAGTACTGGAGTGGGTTGCCATTTCCTCCTCCAGAGGATCTTCCTGACCCACGGATCAAACCCAGGTCTCTTATGTCTCCTGCAGTGGCAGGTGGGTTCTTAGCACCAGTGCCACCTGGGGAGGCCCCAGAAAGACAGCCAGATGAGTCCAAAAATTATCCTCGCAGTCTTTCCCCAAAAGTGTCCCCAAAGAGTTAAAGAAAGAAAAAAAAATAATAACAAAACTTACTTAATATACAGGAGAAGGAAATGACAAATCACTCCAGTTTTCTTCCCTGGAGAATTCCATGGAACGAGGAGCCTGGGGGGTACAGTCCATTTCAGTTCAGTCGCTCGGTCGTGTCTGACTCTTTGCGACCCCATGGACTACAGCACGCCAGGCCTCCCTGTCCATCACCAGCTCCCAGAATTTATTCAAACTCTTGTCCATTGAATCGATGATGCCTCCAACTATCTCAACCTCTGTCATCCCCTTTTCCTCCCACCTTCAATCTTTCCCAGCATCAGGTTCTTTTCCAAGGAGTCAGTTCTTCCCATCAGGTGGCCAAAGTATTGGAGTTTCAGCTTCAGCATCATCCTTCCAATGATTATTCAGGACTGATTTCTTTAGGTTAGACTGGCTGGATCTCCTTGCAGTCCAAGGAACTCTCAAGAGTTTTCTCCAATAGCCCAGTTCAAAAGCATCAATTCTTCGGCACTCAGCTTTCTTTATGGTCAAACTATCACATCCATACTTGACCTCTGGAAAAACCATAGCCTGACTAGATGGACTTCTGTTGCCCAAGTAATGTTTCCTGCTTTTTGATATGCTGTCTAGGTTGGTTATAAGTGACTAAATGTCCACTGGAGAAGGGAGTGGCAAACCACTTCAGTATTCTTGCCTTGAGAACCCCATGAACAGTATACAAAGGGTATAGTCCATGGAGTCGCAAAAGAGTCATACTCAAATGAGCAACTGACATGTGTTTCACCTAGAAATTAGAGATCTCTGAGCATGTCAATTCGCAGGCACATTGATAAGAAGTTGGGGTCCCCAAGGATAAGAGAGGGGTTTGGGGCTCTCCAAGTTGAGATAGGTTCTGGAGTTCTCAAGGAGGAGAAAAGAACAATCTTTTTTTCTACATTGCTTTGTCTTAGTCAACAGAACAATGTGTCTTGCTCAAGGACATGTTTCTCCTTAACAGAACCTTGTGACTTATCTTAAGATGTATATTATTGGAGTGGGTCTGGTAAGATCTTTCTATTGTTAGTTCTAATCTCATTATCTTAAAATGTATTTGGTGAGAGTGGGTCTAGTAAGATCTTTAAACCTTGAGTCTTTCTTTTGATTTATTCTAATGACCAATTTAAAAAGTATATAGCTCTCTCGCTTAGGCTAGTGAATGGGGCACTGTCTGTCCCCCTTCTGATGTCTATGTCAGAAGCTTTCTCTGTCTCTTTTTATACTTTAATAAAACTCTGCTATACAAAAGTTCTTGAGTGATCAAGCATGATCCCTGCCCCCGGAGCTAAATCTTCGGAGATCAGGAGTCCAACATTGGTCACCATAAGCTATTGGCCCTCTCATCAATTAACTGGAGAGAAGCAATCTAAAGACTGTAACCTGAAGTGGAGATTTGAGAGATCTTGTCTATATTGAAGCATTTCCCTGCTCCTTAATCAGTATATGGACACACACAGACACACACTCTCTAGCTCTCTCTTCCTGGTTTACTTCCTCAATTACTGTAGTTCATTACCTTACTAGTTCTCAATTCTACCCAAGTAGGTACACCCAGGTTATTGGTGGCCAACAATTGTATTTTCTGAAATACCCTTATTTGTGTCTCTGTTCTCTCTTACTACTGAGTCAAGGTGGAAGGTGGATGCAAGTGCAGTTATTATTCAAAGGGACATTGGGAGTTTTCTCCTGAAGTCAAGCAGCGAGCAACGTACTTACTGTTTAGGAAAGAGGTAATGCACCTTCAAACAGGAGCTATTTCCTCTGATTCCCCGCGCATTTCCCTACCCAGCATGCCATGGTGAAGGCTCCAAGGGTGTTAAAGTAGGGAAAGCAAATGATGAATGTGCCGCCTTGGCTGGATGAGCAGCCTGGAAACAAAAGACACATCCTGACCTTTCTCTCCACGCAGCTTCCTTAGGCCAAGACATGTCCTGCCTGAAGCTAGGAGTATTTTCCTCTTTAAAATACGAAAGCTAAGGAAGCAGGCTTTTTCAAGTTATTGGTGTCAGTTCTTTCCAGGAAAGATCCTCCCCTAGCTCTGAAGAAAATGCTAATAAGAAGACAGACTTCTGCCTAGAAGAGCAAGAAGCCTGTTCTACAGACTCCATCAATGTTCTAGTCCATCTTGGCCAGTAGATAGTACGCTTCCTCTGTAATAATTTTTAAAGCCTCCAGAGGAAAAGGGATCCTGCTTTCTAGGTCATTTTGGCCAAGGCTGTTGTTACAGTATTGTAACAACGACATTCTCTCATTCCCAAAAGTATTCGTCTCAAGAAAAACAATAACCTCTTACATAAGAGTTTCTGAGAAGCCTAGAATTTTGACTCAAACTTATAAGAGGTGGCTTTGCACTGTCAGGGCTTCCCTTGTGGCTCAGACAGTAAAGAATCTGCCTCCAATGTGGGAGACCCAGGTTTGATCCTTGGGTAGGGAAGATCCCCTGGAGAAGAAAAGGGCAATCCACTCCAGTGTTCTGCCTGGAGAATCCCATGGAAAGAGGAGCCTAGTGGGCTATGTTTCACAGGTGCCGAAGAGTCAGCACAACTGAGTGACTTTGCTTTGCACTCTTAAGGAGAATTCCATAGCCAGAACCACAGAGAAACAGGAAAGAGCTGTATGAATATGTTGTGCAGGGGAAGGTCGAGTGGCTCTGGAGAGCATACTGGGAATTGCTACATTGTGAGGAAGTCCCGGCATATTTTGTTTTATCCCATTTCCCAGATAATTGCATTTTTTACACACTGGAGGTTTGTGACAACCCCGGGTCAGGCAAATCTATCAACTGCATTTTAAACAGCCCTGGCACACTCCGTGTCTCTGTGTCCCACTGCAGTAATTCTCAGGATAGTTCAAACCTTCACCGGCAAAAAACTCTGATGGCCCAGATGATCACTGGTCATTTTTCGCAATAAAGTCTGTTTGGTCAGGCCAAACAGGATGGCTGTTCTCTTATCTCTGTACAAACCCTGCCCCACCAGTTCACCCTATGCACCCTATACACCCTATGACTGGCTTTTCTCTGTACTTGTCCCAGGCCCCAGATTTCATCTTTTTTTTTTATCAAACAGTTGATGAGGGGCGTGTCCCTCTACTGCTTTCCATGATAATTAATGAGCCCACCTGATCTCACTCCCCCAATGACCAGCAATCTCTCCCCCATCTCCCTCACCCCCCTTCCCCATTCCCCACTTCCCCACCATCTACTCGCCACCCCTCCATTGCTCTCAGAATGAAGCCTGTCACCATGTATTAATACTTCCCACCCCCAGTGCACCACACATGGTTGGGTGTTGCTCCAGGACCTTGCTTCAGACAGGTAAGCGCCTCCCGTCCATTAAACCATCCATGCCTCTTCTTGACGGCACATTCTTTCTTTGGTCTTGAAGCTGGGCAAACATAGGTCTTGTAAGCCTGCAGGGTACAACCCAATGATCGGTGGCAGCCAGGAGGTGGAAGAAACACCTGTGAGAGCCAAGAGACACATGGGGAAAGGAAAGTTATTGGGGGCATCCACTAGCATGTGGGGCCCAAAAGTTGCTGGCTGATCCTGAGGTGGCTGTCCACTAACCCAGGAGGCCCAAAAGTTGCAGGCTGTAATCCAAAAACTGTAGGGTATTCCTGAGGTGGCCATCCGCTACATATGGTGCCCAAGAATTGCTGGGAGAATCCCAGAAGCAACAGAGAAATCCCTCGTGGCTGTCCACTAGGACATGGGGCCTTTGGGTGGCTGTCCTTGTTGAATGGGGCTGCCCAGAGGTCAGGAGAACAATGGCCTCTGCTAGCTCAGCCACTGCATCAAAGTGAGCCTTTTGAAATTGATTAAGCCAACTTTCTGGAAGGAATTGGTATTTCTCTTGTGCCTTTGCCATGTAAATGATCTACCTGGCTCTCTGGAACTTTAATGTTCTCTGATTTCTAAGAGTAAGGAGAAAAAAGAGCTTTTAGGTAAACTCTATAGAAATAATTATGTTTAGGTAACGTCTATGTAAAATAGTCTCCCCAGATTTTGGTAACTTGAAACTAGGTTAAGAGAATTCATTGACTTTCTGTGCTGTGTGCTTCTTTGTGGTGGCCTCTTTGGGACCCCATGGGCTATAGGCCTTCAGGCTCCTCTGTCCACTGGGACTCTCCAGACAAGAATACTGGAGTGGGTAGCCCGGCCCTCCTCCAGGGGATCTTCCCAACCCAGGTCTCCAGCATTGCAGGCAGATTCTTTAGCTACTGAACCACCAGGAAAGCCCAAGAATACTGCAGTGGGTAGGTAGCCTATCCTTTCTTCAGGGGATCTGCTGACACAGGAACTGAACCAGCATCTCCTGCTCTGCAGGTGGATTCTTTACCAGCTGAGCTACCAGGGAAGCCGTGCAGGCAGCTTAGAAAGATATATAATATTATTTGTATCCAGCATCATATGTACCTATGGCTCCCATGTGAGAACATTCTTTTCTTTACTTCTCTTTGCAGTCTTTAGTATAATTGAAATAAAATAATACTGTTTTTAGGTCCTCTTCTCTGTAACACTGAGAGTTTCCTTGCAGTAGGAACTCCATTTGCTTTACTCACTTGTATTCCTTGGTTTCATTCACACAGTCTGTCACGTAGGTACTCAACGTATGTGTATAATATGAATGGAATGAATGAATAAACAAATGTAAACACCCATTCTTTGGTAATATATTAAATGGAGGTTTGGATTTAATTTTTGAGTAAGGAAACTCATTTTTGTTCATAGGAATTAATAAACAGAACAAAGTAAATTTAATAATACAAAATGTAAACGTTTCAGAAAGTTTAATATGATGTATAGATGGATTGTAATTTTACAAATATTTTAAGTATGTTAGGTGCAGGAAGGAATAAGCAAATCAGCAACGGATAACATCACGGCCAGCATGACTTTAGGACTCATGCCCCTAGAGCTGAATACTTTTATATCTACTTGCTTATTACTGCTGACAAAGTATCAGCTAAAGTAATTCAATGAATTTGGTGGCTAAAGCAGAAATCAGTCAACTGAAATGAACACAGGTGAGTGTAGAAAGGTGATGTGGCATCTTAGTCAGTGAAAGTCATGTCAAGGTGAGTTCAGATCTCCATCCATCTTTTTTAACCGTTTGTACAAGCTGCTTGATGAAGAGAGGGCTCTCATCATCTCCACTTTGACGATTTCCCAGGCGCACTCACTGTATTCTTTCTCTTTCAGGTAGACATGGATTCCATGGAAGTACCTCTTCAAGGCCAGAGTGGGGCCCATCCTTCCCAGGGCAGAGGCTTCCTCTCCCATCACCTGCCCCAGGCAGGCATGGAAGTCCTCCATCTGCTCATGGAGTCCAATGCGGAGCTGCTGCAGGAGGCTGGGGTCCAAGGCAGCAAAGGAGCACTCTGTGTGGAAGAGGTTGAAGCTCTGCTGGAGCATCTCGTGGAGCACAGAGATGGTCTGGACCTCCTGGAGCTGGCCACCCTCTGCCATCTGCTGGGGAAAACCAAAGCCTTTTCTGTCCTACCGACAGGAGTGAGGGGAGAGTCTGTTCTTTTGGGCCAGGAGCCTGAGGTTCTGCGTGCCAACCAGCACGTGGTTCTGAGACAGATCACAGGCCAGAGATCCTCCTGGGCTGTAGCTGACCAGCACCAGGGCTGTCAGTAGAGAGAGCACCAAATCCATGGGGAAGATGAGGCTGCTGCAGGGCTGGCTGACACAGCATCTGATGGAACCTTGGAGGTAGGGTGTCTGATGATAATCTTTCTAAGAAGGCTTTTAGGGAAGATGGTACTCACTGTCTGAAAATTTCTGTCTCACTTCCCCTGTGTGTTTTCATTTAGATATTTTCTATTTGACCTAAAAAATGTGGTCAACCTAAACTCTTAATTTTTACGGTGGAAGGTTAATTTTCCCAATAAGGTTTGGATTTGTCAATGCCAATGTATATCAGTTACATGAGAAAGTAGAGAAAGGCTGCAAGTATGTAAGTATGTAAGACTTACAGAGGTGTATATACTTATTATGTACACATTTAAGTATAATATATATAAGCATTCCTTGTGTTCGTGCTATGTCAATACAAAAGTTTTCCTTGATTCTTAACTGCATTTCTCCCCCCCTTATCTTACGCATAGGAATTCAGAGTCGCTCAGGCCATATTGGTTTCTGTAGTTTGTTTTCTGTTTCACAGAGCAGAGGCTTGTGATTAAGAGTGAATGAACTACTCCGTAGTTTCTGTTCTTTTGAGAACATTCATTCAGATTCCTGAGATTACACTGCACTGGGGCCACAAGATCATGAGGAGTGGAGTCTCTCCTGCCATATCAGTCAACTAGGATGACACAGTCATCAAGAGTTTCCAGCCCTCCAGGGTGCTCAGGAAGGGCGAAAACACCTGTGGGCTAACAGCTACCAAATTGCAGCTGCTCCCTAAGGTGAGCCCAAGGCAACTCAGGAAATGAAAAAAATGCAAGATGCAAGAAAATGCAAGGAAAAATGCCCCAGGAGAGCTGAGATTCAGGAGTGGAATGTTTTCACTGAGCCCAGGCACTTGCTGCTTCCCATACAAAGGAAAAGTGCTAAATTCCTTAACTTGAGATAGCTGGTTTTCTTTAATTCACAAAAATACTTTGATGTTCACTAGCTCCCATTTCTTACAAAATCCTGTATAACCTGACTCTTCCCCTCAGCTCCTTGGAGCAATTCCCTCAATTTGACTTGAGATACTGTCTTCTGAATTCCCGCTAAAGAAAGCATAACTGTGAACTTTTAGGTTGTCACTATTTCTATATTTTTTAAATTAACCTATTTATTTTAATTGGCAGCTAATTACTTTACAATATTGTAGTGGGTTTTGCCATACACTGACATGAATCACCCTTGGGTGTGCATGTGTCCCCATTCTGAACACCCCTCCCGCCCCCCTTCCTGTCCCATCCCTCAGTGTGGTCCCAGCACACCAGCCCTGAGCGCCGTGTCACATTCATCACACCTGGACTGGTGATCTACTTCACATACAGTAAATTACATATTTCAATGGTATTCTCTCAAATCATCCCACCCTCACCTTCTTGGACGAATTCTGTTCTTTACATCTGTGTCTCTTCTGCTGTCTCACATATAGGGTCATCATTACCATGTCTAAATTCCAAATATATGCGTTAATATACTGAACTGGTGTTTTTCTGACTTGCTTCACTGTGTATGATAGGCTCCAGATCAAGTGTCAGGAACAATATACATGATATGACAGTTTGTTTCAACCTGCTTTTATGGTAGATCTATTGGAAAAGGAAATGGCAACCCACTCCAGTATCCTTGCCTGGAAAATCCCATGGATGGAGAAGCCTAGTAGGTTACTGTCCATGGGGTTGCAAAAACGTCAGACAGGACTGTGATACTTCATTTTCACTTTCATAGTCTTCCACAGGCTGTGCCAATTACCGCACCAGGAATCCTGCTTCTTTTCTAGTGCAGGTAGGTCTGAAAATTGTAATTGCAAGATAATTAATTGTCTTTAGAGCACCACCTCACTCACAAGGTGGTTATCACCTCTAGTTGCACTTTTCCCCTGGAATGACAATGTCCTCAACCCAACCTCTTGGGGCCTCACCTGTGAGGGCAGGATAACCACATCCCGAGAACTTCAGATTTCTACTGTGGAGGGGCTTGTCTCTTTGTTTGCAGAATTATTCATCTTCCAGTATCCCCACCCTCTCCCAGTGCATGTGTTTGTGAAGGAGGGGAGTTTTCAGTATGACGTCCTCTTCTCCTGATCCATGTCCCCAGATATCAAGGGTCAGCAGCCCTCAGATGCTGAGAGCTAAAGTGTGAAGAGCTAAGTAGGTGGAGGCATTATGCAATGGCAATTGTTATACCTTTGGTAGACAATTTTTATTTTGCCACTATAACTTTTATAATTCAAGTCTTTTACAGAAAGTGTTCAAGATTTGTTTTGCTCAGAATTTCTGCGTCGGGTACAGGGAATTCAGTGATGGTGTGATGTATTGTTGAAAGCCTGTGTCACAGGATCGGTGCCCTGCAGTTGTTCATTCAGGCCACATCCTTCTGTTGGGCTGACTTGTCGATCCATCTCTGTCTCGTGCTCAGAAGGCAGAGCAGTGAGGCCCGGGCTGTGACAGGGAGAAATAGCCTTGTTTCTTTACTTACTCATGATGTTTTGTTTTAAATTTAAAGAACAGCAAAAAAACATTTAAGAACTTATTTTTTGCAGTTTGTCTCTCCTGCTGCTGCGTTCCTAAACATTTCATCCTAGGGTTCATACAAAAGGAAGGAACAGAATGGCAAGGGGTGTCACCATATTTTCTGTGATTTTTAACACTAGAGATTGTTTTGTTTCTCATGTCAACTTTTCCTGGAAGGCAAAACTTGAGAGTTGTTTGTGGACAAAAATAAAACAAATATAATTTTGAATGTCATGAAAGAGAATAGAGACAAATATCTTTTTTGCTGACAGTATGGTAATGTAAGTTGAAGAAAGGTCAATGAAAAAATGGAAGGAATGAGACTATTTGAAAGTTGTCAAACAGTCTCAAAGACAGCCACGTGCACATGCTAAGTCGCTTCAGTCATGTCTGACTCTGTGACCCTGTGGACAGGCTCCCCTGACCATGGGATTCCCCAGGCAAGAATACCTGAGTGGGTTGCTATTTCCTCCTCCAGGGAATCTTCCCGACCCAGGGATTAAACGGTGGACTCATGTTTCCTGGATTGGCAGGCGAGTTCTTTACCACTGGTGTCACCTGAGAAGCCTCCACAAAGATGGCCAGGGGAGACCAAAAATTATTTATGTATTCTTGCCCCCAAAAGGGGCCCCAAAGTGTTGAAGGAAGAAAGAAAGGGAACAAAACTTATTCAAGAAATGAATTAGAGAGCCCTCTCATTTGTCATTTGGAGAGAAGCAAACTGAAGACAGGCCTGTCAATTGAGGCACAGATTTTATAGACATAGGTTAAATTGAAGCCCTTCCCCACTCACTGAGCAAACACACGTGCACACACGCAGGCATTCCCACACACACATGCACACACACACTCATGGGCACATCCTTGTTAATTCCTGAATTAAAACTGGATTACCTTAATAGTTCTCAGCTCTACCCAGATAGGCACACCCCAGGCTATTGGTTGGCCACAGTTGTCTTCTCTGAAATCCCTTTATTGTGGCTCTGTTCTGTGTTACTACTGAGTCAAGGTGGAAGGGATGCAAGTGCAGTTATTATTCAAAGGGAAGAATAAATCTAAAGCAAGGCTTAAATAGGAAATAGAGTACTAAGTGTCATAAGTTTTCTCTCTCACATCCATTTTGTCTTTTCACTTAGACATTTGCTGTTTGACCCAGAAAATGTAATCAATCTATTCTTATAATTTTAAAAAGTGTTTTGTGTTCCCGCTAAGCTTTGGATTTGTCACTCCAAATGGATATCCGAAAAATGAGAAACTAGTTAAAGGCTGAGGTTATGTAGAGATGTAAAGACTTATATACCTGTACATACTTGCATACACATTTTAATACACATAAAGATTCCTTTTCTTTGTGTCAAGAACAAAATTTTTCCTTGACTCTAAAGTGCATTTTTCTCTCCTTACCTTATACATAAGAGGTCAGAGTCCCTCAGCCCATATAGGTTTCTGTATTTTGTTTTCTGTTTTAATCAGAGCTGAGGCTTGTAATTATGAGTGCATGAGCAAATCAGGTGTTTCTGCTCTTTTGAGAACATTCATTCAGGTTCCTGAGGTTACATTTTACTGGGACCACAGGTCATCAGGAATGGAGTGTTTCTTGCCATATCAGTAAAGCAGGATGATAAAGTCATCAGTTTCCAGCCCTCCAGGGTGCTCAGGAAGGAGGAATAGACCCCTGGTCTGACAGCTATCAGATTGTAGCCACTCCCTAAAGTGAGCCCAAGGGAACTCAGGATGTGAAAAAGTGCAAGGCACATGGCCCCAGGATAGGTGAGATGCATGAAAAGAATGATTTCAGTGAGCCCAGACTCTTGCATCTTCCCATACAGAGCAAAGTGCTAAATTCCTTTACTTGAGAGATCTGGTTTTCTCTACTTCACAAAAATACTTTTGAGGTTCAGACTACCTGCCTGTACTTGCAAACTTCTATACAACCTGGCTCCCCCTCTCCCCTGCGAAACTCCTTGGAGCACTTCTCTCAGGGTGACTTGAACTACTGTCTCCTGAATTCCCACCCGATAAAACGTAACTCTCACCATTTAGGTTGTGACACTTTTCTTCAAGTCGACAGTCAGGAATGATGCACTAGACGTGGCTGTTTCTTTCCGCCGGTGTTTTATGGTCGATCTATAGTCATCTGTAGGCTGTGCTCACACCCCCGCCAGGAATCCTGTTTCTTTCCCGTGCACTTAAGTGTGAAGATTCTAAACCAGGATAATTAATTATATTTCCAACACTGCCTCACTCACAAGGTAATTTTCACCTCTGATACCACTAATCGTCTGGAATGACAGTGCCCTTCACCCAAACTCTCTGGCAGTCACTCGTGAGGGCAGGCTTACCACATCCTCAGTTCAGGATCTACTGTGGAGGGCCTTGTCTCTTTCTCTGCAAAATCATTCATCTTCCAGGATCCCCACCCTCACCCTGGAGTGTTTCTGTGAAGGACCCGAGTTCTCCGTGATGACTTCCTCTTCTGACCTGTGTCCGCAGGTATCAAGGGTCAGCAGCCAAGATGCTGAGAGCTAAAGTGTGTTTTTGTCTACGTGTGTGTGTGTCAGTCACTCAGTCATGTCCGGTTCGTTGTGTCCCTATGGACTGAGCCCGCCAGACTCTTGTGTCTATGGGATTTTCCAGGTGAGACTACTACCCAGGTGGTGGCATTATCCAGTTGCAGTAGTTACACTTTAGTAGGCAATTTTTATTTTGCCACTGCAGCTTCTTTCATTGAAACCTTTTATTTAAACTATTGAACATTTGTTTTCCTCAGATTTTCCGAATGGCTATAGGGAGTTCAGAGGTGGTATTGCATATTCTTAGAAGCTTGTATCACAGGAATCAGTGACCTTTAGTTGTTCATGAGGTACAACCGCATGTTGGGCTGACTTGTCTATCTATCTCTGTTTCGTGCTGAGAATGCGGAGCCATGAGGCCAGGCTGTGTCAGGGAGATATAGCCTTCTTTCTTTACTTTCTCATGATGTTTCTTTTAAAATTTAAATAACAATAGAAGATTTAGGAACTTGTAATTAATTACATAGCGATTCACTGGTCGAAGTTTTTCTCTTTCCTGGATTATGTTCCATTTCATTCTAGGGTTAATACAAAGGGAAATAAAAGAATGGCAGAGGGGCTTCACCTCGTTTTCTGTGATTTTCAAGGCTTTGGATATTTTGTCACTCATTTGAACTTTCCTAGAAGGCAAACCAGTAGTTATTTGTGGGCAAAAATAAAACGTGTATATCTGAATGTGATGAAAGTGAAGAAAGATAAGTGACATTTCTGCTGACTAAATGGCAAAGTGCAAATTAAATCTGAAAAATACTCAGCCAAACAGTGGAAGCATTGTAACATTTAAAGGATGTTAAACAGTCACAAACACAAGCATGTGTGGGTGTGAAGTCACTTCAGTCATGTCTGACAGGCTCCCTTGTCCATGGGATTCTCCAGGCAAGAATACTGGAGTGGGTTGCCATTTCCTCCCCCAGGGGATCTTCCCGACCCAGGGATCAAACCCAGGTCTCTTATGACTCCTGCAGTGGCAGGTGGGTTCTTTAGCACCAGTGGCACCTGGGGAGGCCCCAGAAAGACAGCCAGATGAGTCCAAAAATTATCCACATAGTCTTGCCCCCCAAAGTTTCCCTGAAGTGTTGAAGGAAGAGAAAAAAAAAAAAAAAAAAACCAAAACTTACTTAATATCTAGGAGTAGGAAATGACAACCCACTCCAGTTTCCTTGCCTGAGAATCCCATGGACCAGGAGCCTGGAGGGGTACAGTCCATTTCAGTTCAGTCGCTGAGACGTGTCTGAGTATTGTGACCCCATGGACTGCAGCACACCAGGCCTCCCTGTCCATCACCAACTCCCAGAGCTTACTCAAACTCATGTCCATTGAGTCGCTGATGTCATCCAGCCATCTCATCTTCTGTCATCCACTCTTTCTCCCACCTTCGATGTTTTCCAGCATCAGGATGTTTTCAAAGCATCAGTTCTTTGCATGAGGTACCAAAGTATTGGAGTTTCAGCCTCAGCATCCTTCCTTCCAATGAATATTCAGGACGGATTTCCTTTAGGATGGACTGGTTGGATCTCTTTGCATTCAGTGGGACTCTCAAGAGTCTTCTCTAACACCACAGTTGAAAAGCATCAATTCTTCAGCACTCAGCTTTCTTTATGGTCCAACTCTCACATCCATACGTGACTATTGGAAAAACCATAGCCTTGACTTGATGGACCTTTGTTGGCATAGTGATGTCTCTGCTTTTTATATGCTGTCTAGGTTGGTTGTAAGTGACAAATGTGGTCCACTGCAGAAGGGAATGGCCAACCACTTCAGCATTCTTGCCTTGAGAATCACATGAACAGTATGAAAAGCATACAGTCCACGGAGTTGCAAACGGGCTGTGCTCAACTGCGCAACTGACATGTATTTTACCTAGGAATCAGAGATCTCTGAGAGTGTCGGTTCCTAGGCAGATTAATAAGAAGCCTGGGGACCCCAAGGAGGAGAGGGAGTCTGGGGCCCTCCAGGAGGATATAGAGTTTGGAGTTCTCAAGGAGGAGAAGAGAAACAAACCTTTTTTTCCAACATTGGTTTGTCTTAGTCAATAGAACAAGGTATCTTGCTGGAGGACATGGTTCTCCTTAAGAACTACCTGATGATTTATTTTAAGATGTGTACTATGGGAGTGAGTGTGGTAAGATCTTTCTATTGTTAGTTCTAATCCCATTATCTTAAAATGTCAAAGGGGTGGTGAGAGGCCTGTCCCTCTACTGCTTTCCATGTTAACTAATGAGCACACCAGACTCACTCCCACTAGGACTAGCAATTTCCTCCCCCACCCCCTCTCCCTCCTTCCGCATTCCCCACTTCCCCACCCTCTACTCCCCACCCCTCCATTGCTCTCAGAATGAAGCCTGTCATCATGTATTAATTCTTCCCACCCCCAGTGCACCACACATGGTGGGCTGTTACAACAAGACCTTGCTTCAGACATGTAAGCGCCTCCCATCCATTAAACCATCCATACTTCTGTTCTTGACGGCAGATTCTTTCTTTGGTCTTGAAGCTGGGCAAAGGGTCTTATAAGCCTGCAGGGTACAACCCAACAATTGGTGGCAGGCAGGAGATGGCAGAAATTCCTATGAGTGCCAAGATACAGGATGGGTGATGGAAAGTTATTGGGGGCATCCACTAGCATGTGGGGCCCAAAAGTTGCTGGGTGACCCTGAGGTGGGCTGTTCACTAACCCAGCGGGCCCAAAAGTTGCTGGCTATAATCCCCAAATTGTAGGGTATTCCTGAGGTGGCCATCCGCTACCATATGGTGCCTAAGAGTTGCAGGTGGAATCCCAGAAGCAACAAGGAAATCCCTAGTGGCTATCCACTAGGACATGGGGCCTTTGGGTGGCTGTCATTGTTGAATGGGGGCTACCCAAAGGTCTAGAGAACAATGGCCTCTCCTAGCTCTGCTACTGTACCAAAGTGAACCTTTTGTTATTGTTTAAGCCAGCTTTCTGGAAGGAATTAGTATTTCTCTTGTGCCTTTGCCATGTAAATGATGTACCTGGGCTCTCTGGAACTATGGTCTGTGATTCTAGGAGTAAGGAAAAAAAAGTGCTTTTAGGTCAACTCTATAGAAATAACTTTGTTTAGTTAACGTCTATCTAAGAACATCTCCCTGGATTTTGGTAACTTGAAACTAAGTGAATAGAATTCATGGACTTTCTGTGCCGTGTGCTTAGTGGTGTTGCACTCTTTGGGACCCCGTGGGCTACAGCCCTCCAGGCTCCTCTGGCCACGGGGATTCTCAAGACAAGAATACTGGAGTGGGCTGCTTAACCCTCCTCCAGGGGATCTTGCTAACCCAGGTCTCCGGCATTACAGGCGGATTCTTTAGCAACTGAACCAACAGGAAAGCCCAAGAATACTGCAGTGGGTAGGTAGCCTATCCTTTCTTCAGGGGATCTCCTGACACAGGAACTGAACCAGTGTCTCCTGCTCTGCAGGTGGATTCTTTACCAGCTAAGCTACCCGAGAAGTCCCACAGGTACTTAGAAAGATATATAATATTATTTGTATCCAGCCTGATATGTACCTAAAGATTCCCATGTGAGAACATTCTTTCCCTTTCCTTCTCTTAGCTTAGAAAGATATATAATATTATTTGTATCCAGCATCATATGTACCTACGGCTCCCATGTGAGAACATTCTTTTCCTTCACTTCTCTTTGCAGTCTTTAGTATAATTGAAATAAAATAATACTGTGTTTATGTCCACTTCTCTGTAAGACTGAAGGTTTCCATGCAGTAGGAACTGCATTTGCTTTACTCACTTGTATTCCTTGGTGACAATCACACAGTCTGTCACGTAGGTACTCAACGTATATAATTTTGAATGTCATGAAAGAGAATAGAGACAAATATCTTTTTTGCTGACAGTATGGTAATGTAAGTTGAAGAAAGGTCAATGAAAAAATGGAAGGAATGAGACTATTTGAAAGTTGTCAAACAGTCTCAAAGACAGCCACGTGCACATGCTAAGTCGCTTCAGTCATGTCTGACTCTTTGTGACCCTGTGGACAGGCTCCCCTGACCATGGGATTCTCAAGGCAAGAATACCTGAGTGGGTTGCTATTTCCTCTTCCAGGGAATCTTCTCGAACCAGGGATTAAACAGTGGACTCTTATGTTTCCTGGATTGGCAGGCGAGTTCTTTACCACTGGTGTCACCTGAGAAGCCTCCACAAAGATGGCCAGGTGAGACCAAAAATTATTTATGTATTCTTGCCCCCAAAAGGGGCCCCAAAGTGTTGAAGGAAGAAAGAAAGGGAACAAAACTTATTCAAGAAATGAATTAGAGAGCCCTCTCATTTGTCATTTGGAGAGAAGCAAACTGAAGACAAGCCTGTCAATTGAGGCACAGATTTGATAGACATAGGTTAAATTGAAGCCCTTCCCCACTCACTGAGCAAACACACGTGCACACACGCAGGCATTCCCACACACACATGCACACACACACTCATGGGCACATCCTTGTTAATTCCTGAATTAAAACTGGATTACCTTAATAGTTCTCAGCTCTACCCAGATAGGCACACCCCAGGCTATTGGTTGGCCACAGTTGTCTTCTCTGGAATCCCTTTATTGTGGCTCTGTTCTGTGTTACTACTGAGTCAAGGTGGAAGGGATGCAAGTGCAGTTATTATTCAAAGGGAAGAATAAATCTAAAGCAAGGCTTAAATAGGAAATAGAGTACTAAGTGTCATAAGTTTTCTCTCTCACATCCATTTTGTCTTTTCATTTAGACATTTGCTGTTTGACCCAGAAAATGTAATCAATCTATTCTTATAATTTTAAAAAGTGTTTTGTGTTCCCGCTAAGCTTTGGATTTGTCACTCCAAATGGATATCCGAAAAATGAGAAACTAGTTAAAGGCTGAGGTTATGTAGAGATGTAAAGACTTATATACCTGTACATACTTGCATACACATTTTAATACACATAAAGATTCCTTTTCTTTGTGTCAAGAACAAAATTTTTCCTTGACTCTAAAGTGCATTTTTCTCTCCTTACCTTATACATAAGAGGTCAGAGTCCCTCAGCCCATATAGGTTTCTGTATTTTGTTTTCTGTTTTAATCAGAGCTGAGGCTTGTAATTATGAGTGCATGAGCAAATCAGTTGTTTCTGCTCTTTTGAGAACATTCATTCAGGTTCCTGAGGTTACATTTTACTGGGACCACAGGTCATCAGGAATGGAGTGTTTCTTGCCATATCAGTAAAGCAGGTTGATAAAGTCATCAGTTTCCAGCCCTCCAGGGTGCTCAGGAAGGAGGAATAGACCCCTGGTCTGACAGCTATCAGATTGCAGCCACTCCCTAAAGTGAGCCCAAGGGAACTCAGGATGTGAAAAAGTGCAAGGCACATGGCCCCAGGATAGGTGAGATGCATGAAAAGAATGATTTCAGTGAGCCCAGACTCTTGCATCTTCCCATACAGAGCAAAGTGCTAAATTCCTTTACTTGAGAGATCTGGTTTTCTCTACTTCACAAAAATACTTTTGAGGTTCAGACTACCTGCCTGTACTTGCAAACTTCTATACAACCTGGCTCCCCCTCTCCCCCGCCAACCTCCTTGGAGCACTTCTCTCAGGGTGACTTGAACTACTGTCTCCTGAATTCCCACCCGATAAAACGTAACTCTCACCATTTAGGTTGTGACACTTTTCTTCAAGTCGACAGTCAGGAATGATGCACTAGACGTGGTTGTTTCTTTCCATCGGTGTTTTATGGTCGATCTACAGTCCTCTGCAGTCTGTGCTCACACCCCCGCCAGGAATCCTGTTTCTTTCCCGTGCACTTAAGTGTGAAGATTCTAAACCAGGATAATTAATTATATTTCCAACACTGCCTCACTCACAAGGTAATTTTCACCTCTGATAGCACTAATCGTCTGGAATGACAGTGTCCTTTGCCCAAAATCTCTGGCACTCACTCCTGAGGGCAGGCTTACCACATCCTCAGAAGTTCAGGATCTACTGTGGAGGGGCTTGTCTCTTTCTCTGCAAAATCATTCATCTTCCAGGATCCCCACCCTCTCCCTGGAGTGTTTCTGTGAAGGACCCAAGTTCTCCTTGATGACTTCCTCTTCTGACCTGTGTCTGCAGGTATCAAGGGTCAGCAGCCAAGATGCTGAGAGCTAAAGTGTGTTTTTGTCTACGTGTGTGTGTGTCAGTCACTCAGTCGTGTCCAGTTCGTTGTGTCCCTATGGACTGTAGCCCGCCAGACTCTTCTGTCTATGGGATTTTCCAGGTGAGACTACTACCCAGGTGGTGGCATTATCCAACTGCAGTAGTTATACTTTAGTAGGCAATTTTCTTTTGCCACTGCAGCTTCTATCATTGAAACCTTTTATTTAAACAAACTGAATATTTGTTTTCCTCAGAATTTCTGAGCTGGCTATAGGGAGTTCAGAGGTGGTATTGCATATTCTTAGAAGCCTGTGTCACAGGAATCAGTGACCTTTAGTATTCATGCGTACATCCGAATATTGGGCTGACTTGTCTATCTATCTCTGTTTCGTGCTGAGAATGCGGAGCCATGAGGCCAGGCTGTGTCAGGGAGATATAACCTTCTTTCTTTACTTTCTCATGATGTTTCTTTTAACATTTAAATAACAATAGAAGGTTTAGGAACTTATAATTAATTATATAGTGATTCACTGGTCGAAGTTTGTCTCTGTCTTCCTGGGTTATGTTCCATTTCATTCTAGGGTTAATACAAAGGGAAATAAAAGAATGGCAGAGGGGCTTCACCTCGTTTTCTGTGATTTTCAAGGCTTTGGATATTTTGTCACTCTTTTGAACTTTCCTAGAAGGCAAACCAGTAGTTATTTGTGGGCAAAAATAAAACGTGTATATCTGAATGTGATGAAAGTGAAGAAAGATAAGTGACATTTCTGCTGATAAAATGGCAAAGTGCAAGTCAAATCTAAAAAAAATTAAGCCAAACAGTGGAAGAATCGTAACATTTAAAGGATGTTAAACAGTCACAAACACAAGCATGTGTGGGTGTGAAGTCACTTCAGTCAAGTCTGACAGGCTCCCTTGTCCATGGGATTCTCCAGGCAAGAATACTGGAGTGGGTTGCCATTTCCTCCTCCAGGGGATCTTCCCGACCCAGGGATCAAACCCAGGTCTCTTATGACTCCTGCAGTGGCAGGTGGGTTCTTTAGCACCAGTGGCACCTGGGGAGCCCCCAGAAAGACAGCCAGATGGGTCCAAAAATTATTCTCGTAGTCTTGCCCCCCAAAGTTTCCCTGAAGTGTTGAAGGAAGAGAAAAAAAAAGAAAAACCCAAAACTTACTTAATATACAGGAGAAGGAAATGACAACCCACTCCAGTTTCCTTGCCTGGAGAATTCCATGGACCTGGAGCATGGGGGTACAGTCCATTTCAGTTCAGTCACTGAGACGTGTCTGAGTCTTGTGACCCCATGGACTGCAGCACACCAGGCCTCCCTGTCCATCACCAACTCCCAGAGCTTACTCAAACTCATGTCCATTGAGTCGCTGATGTCATCCAGCCATCTCATCTTCTGTCACCCCCTTCTTCTCCTGCCTTCGATGTTTTCCAGCATCAGGATGTTTTCAAAGCATGAGTTCTTCACATCAGGTAGCCAAAGTATTGGAGTTTCAGCTTCAGCATCAGTCCTTCCAATGAATATTCAGGACGGATTTCCTTTAGGATGGACTGGTTGGATCTCTTTGCATTCAGTGGGACTCTCAAGAGTCTTCTCCAACACCACAGTTGAAAAGCATCAATTCATCAACGCTCAGCCTTCTTTATGGTCCATCTGTCACATCCATACGTGCCTACTGGAAAAAGCACAGGCTTGACTTGATGGACCTTTAGTTGGCATAGTGATGTCTCTGCTTTTTAATATGCTGTCTAGGTTGGCTGTAAGTGACAAATGTGGTCCACGGGAGAAGGGAATGGCCAACCACTTCAGCATTCTTGCCTTGAGAATCACATGAACAGTATGAAAAGCATACAGTCCATGGAGTTGCAAACGGGCTATACTCAACTGAGCAACTGACATGTATTTAACCTAGGAATCAGAGATCTTTGAGAGTATCAGTTCCTAGGCCGATTGATAAGAAGTCTGGGGACCCCAAGGAGGAGAGAGGGGTCTGGGGCCCACCAGGAGGATATAGAGTTTGGAGTTCTCAAGGAGGGGAAAAACAAACTTTTTTTCAACATTGGTTTGTCTTAGTCAATAGAACAATGTATTTTGCTGGAGGACATGTTTTTCCTTAACAAGAACCTGTGACTTATCTCTCAGATGTATGTTATGGGAGTGGGTTTAGTAAGATCTTTCTATTGTTACTTATAATCCCATTATCTTAAAATGTATATTGTGGGAGTGGATCTAGTAAGATCTGTAAACCTTGAGACTTTCTTTTAATTTATTGTAATAACCAATTAAAACGTATATAGCTCCTTTACTAAGGCTAGTGAGTGAGGCACTGTCCATCCGCCTTCTGATATCTCTGTCAGAAGCTTTCTTTGTCCCTTTTTAGGCTTTAATAAAACTCTCTGTACTAAAGCTCTTCAGTATTCAAGCCTGGTCCCCTGGTCTTCTTCTTTGAAGATTAGGAATCCAATATCCTTTACCATAAGCTGTCAGCCCTCTCATCCATTAATTCCAGAGAAGCAACCTAAAAATAAAGTCTATAACCTGAAGCAGAGATTTGAGAGATCTAGTCTATACTGAAGCCCTTCCCTGCTGCTTGATCAGTAAACCCATATCCACCCCCGCACACACACACACACACATTATCTCTCTCTCTTTCTCTCTCTCTGTTCCAGGTTAACTTCCTCATTTACAGTATGCCATTACCTTACTAGTTCTCAATTTGGCTCAAGTATGTACACGCCAGGTTATTGGTTGGCAACAATTGTATTCTCTGAAATCCCCTTATTTGTGTCTGTGTGCTCTCTTATAGATTTCCCTGATGGCTCAGATGGTAAAAGCGTCTGCCTACAGTTCAGGAGATGCCGGACAATACCTGGGTTGGGAAGATCCCCTGGTGAAGGACAAGGCAACCCACTCCAGTATTCTGCCTGGAGAATCCCATGGACAGAGGAGCCTGGTAGGCTACAGTCCATGAGGTCGCATAAGTCAGACATGACTGAGTGACTTCTTCTCTCTCTTACTACTGAGTCAAGGTGGAAGGGATGCAGGTGCAGTTATTATTCAAAGGGACATTGAGAATTTTCTCCTGAAGTCAAGCAACCGACAATGTACGCTTTAGGAAAGAGTTAATGTACCTTCAAACAGGAGCTATTTCTCCTGATTTCCCTGGTATTTTCCTACCCAGAATGCCATGATCAAGGCTCCAAGGGTGTTCAAGTAGGTAAAGCAAATGATAAATCTGTAACCTTGGCCAGCTGAACAGCTTGGAAGCCAGAAACATATCTTGACATTTCACTCCACACAGCAGGACATCTGAAACTAGGAGTATTTTCCTCTCTAAAATATGAAAGATAAGCAAGCAGGCTTTTTTAAGTTTTTGGTGTCAGTTCTTTCCAGGAAAGGTCCTCCTTGAACTCTTGCAACAAGAACATTCATACCCAAAAATATTCATCTCAAGGAAAACAATAACCACTTATTTAAGAGTTTCTAAAAAGCCTAGACATTTCCCTCAAACTTTTTAGTGGTGGCCTTGCACTGTCAAGGCTTCTCTTGTGGCTCAGACAGTAAAGAATCTGCCTCCAATGTGGGAGACCCAGGTTTGATCCCTGGGTGGGGAAGGTTCCCTGGAGAAGGAAATGGCAATCCACTCCAGTATTCTGCCTGGAGAATCCCATGGACAGAGGAGCCTGGTGGGCTGTGGTTCATGGGGTGGCAACGAGTCGGCACGACTGAGTCACTATGCTTTGCATTCTTTAGGGGAAATCAGTAGCCAGAATCAGAAAGAAACAAGAAAGAGCTGTATGAATGGCTGGTGCAGGGTAAGGTCAAGTGACTCTGGAGAGCATACTGGGAATTGCTACATTGTGAGGAAGTACAGGCTTACTTTGTTTTACCCCATTTCCCAGAAAATTACATTTTTTATACATTGAATGTTTGTGACAATGCCCTGTCAAGGAAGTCTATCAATGCCATTTTTAATAGCCCTTGCACATTCACTGTTTTTGTGCCAAACTGCAGCAATTCTCAGGATAGTTCAGAATTTCACTGACAAACAATTTGAAGGTCTAGATGACCACTGGTGTATTTTAGCAATAAAGTATTTTTAAAATTAAGGTACATATGTATGGTCAGGCCACTCAGGATGATTGTTCTCTTGCTCTGTATATCCCCTGCCCCACCAGTACACCCTATGCACATGACTGGCTTTTCTCTGTACCTGTCCCAGGCCCCAGATTTGACCTTCTTTATCAAAGGCTTGGTAAAGAGCCTGTCCCTCTACTGCTTTCCATGATAACTAGTGAGCCCACCTGATCTCACTCCCACTAGGACTAGCAATCTCCTCCCCCATCCCCCTCTCCCTCCTTCCCCATTCCCCACTTCCCCACCCTCTACTCCCCACCCCTCCATTGCTCTCAGAATGAAGCCTGTCACCACCCACCCCCAGTGCACCACACATGGTTGGGTGTTGCTCCAGGACCTTGCTTTAGACATGTAAGTGCCTCCCATCCATTAAACCATCCATGCCTCTGTTCTTGAACGCAGATTCTTTCTTTGGTCTTGAAGCTGGAAAAACAGGTCTTGTAAGCCTGCACAACCCAACAATTGGTGGCAGGCAGGAGATGGCAGAAACACCTGTGAGTGCCAAGATATAGGATGGGGGATGGGAAGTTATTGGGGGCATCCACTAGCATGTGGGGCCCCAAAGTTGCTGGGTGATCCTGAGGTGGCTGTCCACTAACCCAGGGGGCCTAAAAGTTGCTGGCTTTAAACCCCAAACTGTAGGGTATTCCTGAGGTGGCCATCTGCTACTATACGGTGCCCAAGATTTGCAGGGGGAATCCCAGAAGCAACAGGGAAATCCCTGGGTGCCTGTCCACTAGGACATGGGGCCTTTGGGTGGCTGTCCTTGTTGAATGGGGGCTGCCCAGAGATCAGGAGAACAATGGCCTCTCCTAGCTCAGCTACTGTATCAAAGTGAGCCTTTTGTTATTGGTTAAGCCAGCTTTCTGGAAGGAATGGTATTTCTCTTGTGCCTTTACTTTCTGTGCCATGTGCTTAGTGGTGTTGCACTCTTTGGGACCCCGTGGGCTACAGCCCTCCAGGCTCCTCTGGCCATGGGGATTCTCCAGACAAGAATACTGGAGTGGGCTGTTTATCCCTCCTCCAGGGGATCTTGCCAACCCAGGTCTCCAGCATTGCAGGCAGATTCTTTAGCATCTGAACCACCAGGGAAGCCCAAGAATACTGCAGTGGGTAGGTAGCCTATCCCTTCTCAAAGAGATCTTCCTGACCCAGAAATCGAACAGGGGTCTTCAGCTCTGCAGGTGGACACTTTACCAGCTGAGCTACCAGGGAAGCCCTGCAGGCAGCTTAGTAAGGTAGATAATATTATTTGTCTTTCCAGCATCATTTGGACCTAAAGCTTCCCGTGTGAGGACATTCTTTTCCTTTACTACTATAATTAAAATAAAACAATACTGTTTTTATATCCTCTTCTGTGTAAGACTGAGTTTCCATGCAGTAGGAGCTACATTTGCTTTATTCACTTGTATTCCTTGGTGAGAATTACACAGTCTGTCACGTGGGTACTCAGTGTATTTATATAATATGAATGGAACGAAGGAATAAACAAATGTAACCACCCATTCTTTAATACAGTTTTAAAATGGGGTGTGGATTTTCATTTTTGAGTAAAGAAACTCATTTTCTATGATTTAATAAATAGAACAAAGTACAAATTTAATAACACAAAATAATAAACATGTTTTAGAAATTTTAATATGATGTACAGATGAAATGTAACTTAACAAATTTCCTAATTTTTAAGTATGTTAAATGCAAGAAGGTATACATAAATCAGCAACAGATAACATCAGGGCAGGCATCACATAAGGACTCATGCCCCTAGGCTGAGTACTTTAAATCTACTTGCTTATTATTAATGCTGACAAAGTATCGGCTAAAGTAATTCAATGAATTTGGTGGCTGGAGCAGAAATCAGTCTTCTGAAATGAACACAGGTGAGTGTACGAGGGTGATGTGGCATCTTAGTTGGTGAGAGTCATCTCAAGGTGAGTTCAGATCTCCACCCATCTTTCTTAACCTTTCTTGCAAGCTGGTTGATGAAGAGAGGGCTCTCATCATCTCCACTCTGACGATTTCCCAGGCGCAGTCACTGTATTCCTTCTCTTTCAGGTAGAAATGGATGCCCTGGAAGTACTTCTTCACGGTCAGAATGGGGCCCATCCTTCCCAGCCCAGAGTCTTTCTCTCCCGTCACCGGACCCAGGCAGGCATCCAGGTCGTCCAGCTGCTGATGGAGTCCAGTGCGGAGCTGCTCAGGAGGGTGGTGTCCCAGGCAGCAGAGGAGCGCTCTGTGTGGAAGAGGTTGAAGCTCTGCTGGAGCATCTCGTGGAGCACAGAGATGGCCTGGGCCTCCTGGAGCTGGTCGCCCTCCACCATCTTTCGGGGAAGACCAAAGTCTTTTCTGTCCTGCAGACAGGAATAAGGGGAGAGTCTGTTCATTCGGGCCAGGAGCCTGAGGTTCTCCTGGGCATTTAGCATGTGGTTTTCAGACAGGTAACAACCCAGAGATCCTCCCAGGCCGTAGCTGACCAGCACCAGGGCCATCAGTAGAGAGAGCAAGAAGGCCATGGGGAAGATGCGGCTGCTGCCGGGCTGGCTGAGACGACGTCTGGGGGAACCTTCAGGTAGGTTCTCTGATGACGATCGTTCTAAGCAAGGCTTTTAAATAGGGAAGATGGTACTCATTATCTGAAAATTTCTCTCTCACTTCCTGTTTGTGTTTTCATTTAGATATTTTCTACTTGACCTAGAAAATGTAGTCAATCTAAACTCTTAATTTTTATAGTAAAAGTTTAATTTTCCCAATTAAATTTGGATTTGTCAATGTAAATGTATATCAATTAAATGAGAAACTAAATAAAGGCTGAAGTTATGTAAGTATGGAAAGACTTATAGACATGTACATAGTAATTATGTACAAATTTAGGTATAATATATATAAACATTCCTTTTGTTTATCTTACGTCAGGAACATAATTTTCCCTTGATTCTTAACTGCATTTTTCCCTCCTTATCTTACACATAGGAATGCAGAATCACTCAGGCCATGTTGATTTCTGTATTTTCTGTCTCACAGAGGATAAGCTTGTAATTAAGGGTGAATGAACTACTCGGGTGTTTCTGTTCTTTTGAGAACATTCATTCAGGTTCCTGAGATTACATTTCACTGGGGCCACAGGATCATGAGAAGGGACCTTCATATCAGTAAACCAGGATGACACAGTCATCAAGAGCTTAAAGCCCTCCAGGGTGCTGAGGAACAGGGAATACACCTGTGGGCTCAGTTCAGTTCAGTCACTCAGTCATGTCTGACTCTTTGCAACCCCATGAATTTCGGCACGTCAAGCCTCCCTGTCTATCACCAACTCCTGGATTTCACCCAAACTCATGTCCATAGAGTCTGTCACGCCATCTAGCCATCTCATCCTTTGTAGTCCCCTTCTTCTCCTGTCCCCAATCCCTCCCAGCATCAGAGTCTTTGCCAATGAGTCAACTCTTCACATGAGGTGGCCAAAGTATTGGAGTTACAGCTTTAGCATCAGTCCTTGCAAAGAACACCCAGGACTGATCTCCTTTAGAATGGACTTGTTGGATCTCCTTGCAGTCCATGGGACTCTCAAGAGTTCTCCAATACCACATTTCAAAAGCATCAATTCTTTGGCACTCAGCTTTCTTCACAGTCCAACACTCACATCCATACATGACCACTGGAAAAACCATAGCCTTGACTAGACGGACTTTGTTGGCAAAGTAATGTCTCTCCTTTTCAATGTGCTAACTAGGTTGCTCATAACTTTCCTTCCAAGAGTAAGCGTCCTTTAATTTCATGGCTGCAGTCAACATGTGCAGTGATTTTGGAGCCCCCAAAAATAGTCTGACACTGTTTCCTCTGTTTCCCCATCTACTTCCCATGAAGAGATGGGCCAAATGCCATGATCTTCACTTTCTGAATGTTGAGCTTTAAGCCAATTTTTTCACTCTTCTCTTTCACTTTCACCAAGAGGCTTTTTAGTTCCTCTTCACTTTCTGCCATAAGGGTGGTGTCATCTGCATATCTGAGGTGATTGATATTTCTCCCGGCAATCTTGATTCAAGCTTTTGCTTCTTCCAGCCCAGCGTTTCTCATGATGTACTCTGCATGTAAGATAAATAAGCAGGGTGACAATATACAGCCTTGATGTACTCCTTTTCCTATTTGGAACCAGTGTGTTGTTTCATGTCCAGTTCTAACTGTTGCTTCCTGGCCTGCATACAGATTTCTCAAGAGGCAGGTTAGGTGGCCTGGTATTCCCATCTCTTTCAGAATTTTCCACAGTTTATTGTGATCCACACAGTAAAAGGCTTTGGCATAGTCAAGAAAGCAGAAATAGATGTTTTTCTGGAACTCTCTTCCTTTTCCATGATCCAGCAGATGTTGGCAATTTGATCTCTGGTTCCTCTGCCTTTTCTTTTCTTTTTTTACAATCTTAAAATAAATTTACATGAATCATAGGACAGTAAGTGCTAGGAAATGTTACTGTTTTGTCCGTAACAACACTTAAGCAACAGTTTTATTAGGAATGAATGTTACAGAAACTGTAGGCTCTTAAATCTAAAACACTAATGTGTGGATCAGGTACATTTGATCAAATATATCTTGAACATCAGCAATCCCCTATCACTTTGACTTAGCTACTTGAATATAAAACCTCTTCTCACCATCTTTATTTATTTGCCCATTCAAAAGTTTTTATCTTTCGGGATTTTGACATCTTTTAATTAAAAACTATGTATACACAAAGAACTGTAAAGCCAACCACTGCAGTATATAATGCTAAAACACTACTGGTATAAGAATGTTAAAATAGTCAACCTTAAAAACCAATAAAAATGGGATAATGTATTAATACTTAAATCAAGTTCTCATTAGAGTTCGTTCTGGTTTTCAGAAAACCAGACGTCTCATTTCTAACTTCTGATGACACATTTTGTATTCAACAGAAGTATAAGAGGGATTATTCTCTTGCAATTCTAACAAACTTCAGCCTATTTTATTTATCCAAGTTACCCCTATATTCCTCTACTTAGCGATGGTCATTAGCCTCTGCTGTACAGAATAAGCCTTAAATAATCCAGATTAGAATGTTCAATGAGAAACCATTTTCCACATGAATTCCTTCAGTAAATACAGAGTGAGACATAGTATATTCTTTAAATTGTGCACATTCTTAGATAAACTTTGGTAAACAGAGAGAGAGACTTCAGAAAAACATATTGAAGTGATTTCATTTAAAAAGGTTATTATGTGTTGGTTAAAAAAGAGGATCAACATCAGTATCTGAAATTAGTGTAACTATAACAATGTTTAGAATCTTAAAAAGTTCAACTTTTTCCTCTTTATCAGGCCAGGCACAGGGAATCCTTTTTGAAGAGATCTTCATTTCAGGAATGAGAAGTTTCTTAATTTGTCCAATTTCTGTTCTGCTCCAATCTTCTTTCAATACTTGGCTTACTCGAGGATAAATTTCAACAGGTTGGACCTTAGGAAGCAGTCTTTGTTTCAAGATCTGCACTCGTTGGCGGACATTGTCAACTTTTTCAAGAAATTTAAGTGGAGCCTCTTCTTGTAAAGATGTTGTCAGTGTCACTAATTCAAGCTGCTGCTCTCTTATTTCTTTCATTCTTTCAATCTGTGGAGTATATTCTTGATTAATCAGATTGCCAACATCACAAAGAGCTGTTAGGAAAAATTTTTTTTTCTGTTCTAATATATCACTAAGCTCCTTAAAATACTGGAGAACAACTGCCTTATCACCTTGGACTGTTTTCTCTGAATGAGATTTTTGTTCTTCTGGCTTTTCAATAAGATAAGTAAGATCTGTCCAGTGTGTGTCAGTTAACTGTTCAAGCAGTTTTTGAGGTGTGTCCTTTTCTTTCATATAGGCACTCTGAAGGTCGTCTATAGGATGACCGTGATGCTGACCTATGGTAAGGCAATGACCACAAACCAATTTTTTATCCAGGAGACAGTAAACATTTAAGGGCTGCCTATAATGCTCAGGGCAGGTGATGATATCTGGATGGTCTTCTTGCTGGTACTTTTCAATAATAGCCCTTAATGCAAAATTAACAGGTAAAGATTCAGTACCACTTGGAGCAATTTCAATAATACTTCTGCAGTTAGGGCACTTGAGTGGAATGTGTAAAGGTCTCCATATATAAAAGTTACCAGTTGCCTGTAGCACATTTTCCAAACAATTTCTACAAAATGTATGAGAGCATGGTAGTACACGAGGATCTTCAAAAATACTGTAACAAATGGGACATGTTAACTCATCCTCAAAATTGTGCATTTCCATTTAGTTGACTTTCTGGTTTGGAGACTGAATATATATCTTCTTTAACTTTTTCGGATTATTTTATCCTTATTCGTGAGGACGGGAAACAGGCAACTCCACTAGCAGCAACAGGGTTGCCAGCCTCCGGACGGTGCTGAGGGCTGCTTGGCATCCCTGCCCTCCTCCTCCTCTGCCTTTTCAACAGCTACCAAATTGCAGCTACTCCCTAAGGTGGACCCAAGGCAACTCAGGATGTGAAAAAATGCAAGATGCAAGAAAATGCAAGGAAAAATGCCCCAGGAAGCTAAGATGCAGAAAGGAATGTTTTCAGTGAGCCCAGACACTTGCGTCTTCCCATACAAAGGAAAAATGCTAAATTCCTTAACTTGAGATAACTGGTTTTCTTAAATTCTCAAAAATACTTTGATGTTCACACTACATCCCCTTTCTTGCAAACTCCTATATAACCTGACTCTTCCCCTCAGCTCCTGGGAGCAATTCCCTCAGGGTGACTTGAGATACTGTCTTCTGAATTCCCACTACATAATACATAACTGTCAACTTTTAGGTTGTCACTATTTCTTTATTTTTTAATAACTTATTTATTTTAATTTGAAGCTAATAACTTTACAATATTTTAGTGGGTTTTGCCATACATTGACATGAATCACCCATGGGTATACATGTGTCCCCCATCCTGAAACCCCTCCCACCTCCCTCCTTGTCCCATCCCTCAGTGTGGTCCCAGCGCACCAGCCCTGAGCGCCCTATCACATTCATCACACCCGGACTGGCAATCTACTTCACATACGGTAAATTACATATTTCAATGGTAATCTCTCAAATCATCCCACTCTCACCTTCTCCCACGGAGTCCAAAATTCTGTTTCATACATCTGTGTCTCTTTTGCTGTTTTTCTTTCTGACTTATTTATTTCACTGTGTATTATAGGCTCCAGATCAACAGTCAGGAACAATATGAGAGACAGCATGGTTTCTTTCAACCTAATTTTTATGGTAGACCTATAGTCTTCCACAGGTTGTTCCAATACCCCCACCAGGAATCCTGCTTCTTTTCTAATGCATGTATGTGTGAATATTCTAATCCAAGATAATTAATTGCCTCTCCAGCACCACCTCACTCACAAGGTGGTTATCACCTCTAGTAGCACTTTTTCTCTGAATGAGTGTCCTCAACCAAATTCTCTGGGCCTCACTCATGAGGGCAGGCTAACCACATCCTGAGAACTTCAGAATTCTACTGTGGAGGGGCTTGTCTCTTTGCTTGCAAAATCATTCATCTTCCAGGATCCCCACCCTCTCCCTGGAGTGTTTCTGTGAAGGACCCGAGTTCTCAGTGATGACCTCCTCTTCTGACCTGTGTCCCCAGGTATCAAGGGTCAGCAGCCAAGATGCTGAGAGCTAAAGTGTGGTTTTGTCTACATGTGTGAGTGTTAGTCACTCAGTCGTGTCCGATTGCGTCCCTATGGACTATAGCCCGCCAGACTCTTGTGTCTCTGGGATTTTCCAGGTGAGACTACTACCCAGGTGGTGGCATTATCCAATTGCAATAGTTACACTTAATAGGCAATGTTTATTTTGCCACTGCAGCTTCTATCATTGAAACCTTTTATTTAAACTATTGAACATTTGTTTTCCTCAGAATTTCTGAGTTGGCTATAGGGAATGCAGAGGTAGTATTACATATTCTTAGAAGCTTGTATCACAGAAATCAGTGACCTTTAGCTGTTCATGCAGTACATCTGAATATTGGGCTGACTTGTCTATCCATCTCTGTTTCGTGCTGAGAATTTGGAGCCATGAGGCCAGGCTGTGTCAGGGAGATATAGCCTTGTTTCTTTACTTACTCATGATGTTTCTTTTAAAATTTAAATAACAACAAAAGATTTAGAAACTTATAATTAATTATATAGTGATTTGCTGGTCAAAGTTTGTTTCTCTCCTCCTGGCTTATGTTCCATTTCATCCTATGGTTAATACAAAGGGAAATAAAAGAATGGCAGAGGGGCTTCACCTCGTTTTCTGTGATTTTCAAGGCTTTGGATATTTTGTCACTCATTTGAACTTTACTAGAAAGCAAACCAGTAGATGTTTGTGGGCAAAAATAAAACGTGTATATCTGATTGTGATGAAAGTGAAGAAAGATAAGTGACATTTCTGCTGACAAAATGGCAAAGTGCAAGTCAAATCTAAAAAAAAACCTCAGCCAAACAGTGGAAGAATCGTGATATTTAAAGGATGTTAAACAGTCACAAACACAAGCATGTGTGGGTGTGAAGTCACTTCAGTCATGTCTGACAGGCTCCCTTGTCCATGGGATTCTCCAGGCAAGAATACTGGAGTGGGTTGCCATTTCCTCCTCCAGGGGATCTTCCTGACCCAGGGATCAAACCCAGGTCTCTTATGACTCCTGCAGTGGCAGGTGGGTTCTTTAGCACCAGTGCCACCTGGGGAGCCCCCAGAAAGACAGCCAGATGAGTCCAAAAATTATCCACGTAGTCTTGCCCCCCAAAGTTTCCCTGAAGTGTTGAAGGAAGAGAAAAAAAAGAAAAACCCAAAACTTACTTAATATACAGGAGAAGGAAATGACAACCCACTCCAGTTTCCTTGCCTGGAGAATTCCGTGGACCTGGAGTCTGGGGGTACAGTCCATTTCAGTTCAGTCGCTCAGACGTGTCTGAGTCTTGTGACCCCATGGGCTGCAGCACCCCAGGCCTCCCTGTCCATCACCAACTCCCAGAGCTTACTCAAACTCATGTCCATTGAGTCGCTGATGTCATCCAGCCATCTTATCTTCTGTCATCCCCTTCTCCTCCTGCCTTCGATGTTTCCCAGCATCAGGATGTTTTCAAAGCATCAGTTCTTCGCATCAGGTAGCCAAAGTATTGGAGTTTCAGCTTCAGCATCGGTCCTTCCAATGAATATTCAGGACGGATTTCCTTTAGAATGGACTGGTTGGATCTCTTTGCATTCAGTGGGACTCTCAAGAGTCTTCTCCAACACCACAGTTGAAAAGCATCAGTTCATCAGCGCTCAGCTTTCTTTATGGTCCAACTCTCACATCCATATGTGACTATTGGAAAAAGCACAGGCTTGACTTGATGGACCTTTGTTAGCATAGTGATGTCTCTGCTTTTTAATATGCTGTCTAGGTTGGCTGTAAGTGACAAATGTGGTCCACGGGAGAAGGGAATGGCAACCACTTCAGCATTCTTGCCTTGAGAATCACATGAACAGTATGAAAAGCATACAGTCCACGGAGTTGCAAACGGGCTGTGCTCAGCTGAGCAACTGACATGTATTTAACCTAGGAATCAGAGATCTCTGAGAGTGTCGGTTCCTAGGCAGATTAATAAGAAGCCTAGGGACCCCAGGGAGGAGAGGGGTTCTGGGGCCCTCCAGGAGGATATAAGGTTTGGAGTTCTCAAGGAGAAGAAGAAAAATAACCTTTTTTTTCCAACATTGGTTTGTCTTAGTCAATAGAACAATGTATTTTGCTCAAGGACATGTTTCTCCTTAACAAGAACCTGCTGACTTATAAGATGTATGTTATGGGAGTGGGTGTGGTAAGATGTTTCTATTTTTAGTTCTAATCCCATTATCTTAAAATGTATATTGTGAGAATGGATCTAGTAAGATCTGTAAACCTTGAGACTTTCTTTGATTAATTGTTATCAGTCAGTTCAGTTCAGTTCAGTTGCTCAGTCGTGTCCGAATCTTTGCTACCCCATGAATCGCACCACACCAGGCCTCCCTGTCCATCACCAACTCCTGGAGTTCACTCAGACTCGTGTCCATCGAGTCAGTGATGCCATCTAGCCATCTCATCCTCTGTTGTCCCCTTCTTCTCCTGCCCCCAATCCCTCCCAGCATCAAAGTCTTTTCCAATGAGTCAATTCTTTGCATGAGGTGGCCAAAGTACTGGAGTTTCAGCTTTAGCATCATTCCTTCCAAAGAAATCCCAGTTGAAAGGTATATAGCTCCCTCCTTAAGGCTAGTGAGTGGGGCACTGTCCATCCCCCTTCTGATGTCTCTGTCAGAAGTTTTCTCTGTCCCTTTTTATGCTTTAATAAAACCCTGCTATACAAAAGCTCTTGAGTGATCAAGCATGGTCCCCAGTCCCAAAGCTAAATCTTCTTTGGAGATCAGGCATCCGACTCCTTTACAGTAAGCTGTCAGCCCTCTCATCCATTACTTGGAGAGAAGAAATCTAAAGATGAAGTCTGTAACCTGAAGCAGAGATTTGAGAGATCTAGTCTATACTGAAGCCCTTCCCTGCTGCTTCATCAGTAAACCCATACACACACACACTGTCTCTCTCTCTATTCCAGGTTAACTTCCTCATTTACAGTATACCATTACCTTACTAGTTCTCAATTCAGCTCAAGTAGGTACACCCCAGGCTATTGGTTGGCAACAATTGTATTCTCTGAAATCCTCTTTGTGTCTGCGTGCTGTCTTACAGACTTCCCTGATGACTCAGACAATAAAACCATCTGCATAGAATGTAGGAGTTGCCAGTTCAATACCTGCATTGGGAAGATCCCCTGGAGAAGGAAATGGCACCCACTCCAGTATTCTGCCTGGAGAATCCCATGGACAGAGGAGCCTGGTAGTCTGCAGTCCATGAGGTCGCATAAGTGGGACATGACTGAGTGACTTCTTCTCTCTCTTACTACTGAGTCAAGGTGGAAGGGATGCAGGTGCAGTTATTATTCAAAAGGACATTGAGAATTTTCTCCTGAAGTCAAGCAACCAACAATGTACGCTTTAGGGAAGAGTTAATGTACCTTCAAACAGGAGCTATTTCTCCTGATTTCCCTTGTATTTTCCTACCCAGAATGCCATGGTCAAGGCTCCAAGGGTGTTAAAGTAGGTAAAGCAAATGATAAACCTGTAACCTTGGCCAGCTGAGCAGCCTGGAAGCCAGAAACATATCTTGACATTTCACTCCACACAGCTTCTTTAGCTGTGAGTATTCCTGAAGCTGGGAGTATTTTCCTCTCTAAAATATGAAAGCTAAGGAAGAAGGCTTTTTCAAGTTATTGGTGTCAGTTCTTTCCAGGAAAGGTCCTCCTTGAGCTGTTGTAACAAGACATTCATTCCCAAAAATATTCATCTCAAGAAAAACAACAACCACTTATTTAAGAGTTTCTGAAAAGCCTAGAACTTTCCCTCAAACTTTTAAGAGGTGGCCTTGCACTGTGGGCTTCCCTTGTGGCTCAGACAGTAAAGAATCTGCCTCCAATGTGGGAGACCCAGGTTTGATCCCTGGGTGGGGAAGGTACCCTGGAGAAGGAAATGGCAATCCACTCCAGTATTCTGCCTGGAGAATCCCATGGACAGAAGAGCCTGGTGGGCTGTGGTTCATGGGGTGGCAAAGAGTCGGCACGACTAGGTGACCACGCTTGGCACTCTTAAGGGGAAATTGGTAACCAGAACCACAAAAAAACAGGAAAGAGCTGTATGAACGGCTGTGCAGGGGAAGGTCGAGCGAATCTGGAGAGCATACTGGGAATAACTACATTGTAAGGAAGTACAGGCTTACTTTCTTTTATCCCACTTCCCAGATAACTGCATTTTTTATACATTGAAGGTTTGTGACAACCCCACGTCGATTAACTCTATCAATGGCATTTCCAAAAGCCCTTGTACACTCACTGTCTTTGTGCTACACTGCAGTAATTCTCAGGATAGTTCAGAATTTCACCAACAAATCAATCTGAAGGTACAGTTGATCACTGGTGATTTTTAGCAATAAAGTATTTTTTAAATTAAGGTATATATGTATGGTCAGGCCACTCAGGATGACTGTTCTCTTACTCTCTCTACATCTCCTGCCCCACTAGTACACCCTATGCACATGACTGGCATTTCTCTGTACTCGTCCCTGGCCCCAGATTTCATCTTTGTTATCAAAGCGGTGGTGAGGAGCTTGTCCCTCTACTGTTTTCCATGATGACTAATGAGCCTACCTGATCTCACCCCTAGGACCAGCACTCTCTTCCCCCACCCTGCTCTCCCTCCTTCCCCGTTCCCCACTTCCCCACCCTCTACTCGCCACCCCTCCATTGCTCTCAGAATGAAGCCTGTCACCATATATTAATACTTCCCACCCCCAGTGCACCACACATGGTTGGGTGTTGCTCCAGGACCTTGCTTCAGACATGTAAGTGCCTCCCATTCATTAAACCACGCATGCCTCTGTTCTTGAAGGCAGATTCTTTCTTCGATCTTGAAGCTGGCAAACATAGGTCTTGTAAGCCTGCAGAGGACAACCCAACAATTGGTGGCAGGCAGGAGATGGCAGAAACTCCTGTGAGTGCCAAGATATAGGATGGGGGATGGGAATTGATTGGGGTCATCCACTAGCATGTGGGGCCCCAAAAGTTGCTGGGTGATCCTGAGGTGGCTCTCCACTAACCCAGGGGGCCCAAAAGTTGCTGGCTCTAATCCCCAAACTGTAGGGTATTCCTGAGGAGGCTATCTACTACCATAGGGTTCCCAAGAATTGCAGGAGGAATCCCAGAAGCAACAGGGAAGTCCCTGGGTGTCTGTTCACTAGGACATGGGGCCTTTGAGTGGCTGTCCTTGTTGAATGGGGGCTGCCCAGAGATCAGGAGAACAATGACCTCTGCTAGCTCAGCTACTGTATCAAAGTGAGCCTTTTGTTATTGGTTAAGCCAGCTTTCTGGAAGGAATGGTATTTCTCTTGTGCCTTTGCCATGTAAATGATCTACCTGGGCCCTCTGGAACTATGGTCTGTGATTCTAAGAGTAAGGAGAAAAAAGTGCTTTTTGGTCAACTCTATAGAAATAATTGTGTTTAGGTAACGTCTATCTAAGGACGTCTCCCTGGATTTTGGTAACTTGAAACTAAGTGAAGAGAATTCATGGACTTTCTGTGCCGTGTGCTTAGTGGTGTTGCACTCTTTGGGACCCCGTGGGCTACAGCCCTCCAGGCTCCTCTGGCCACGGGGATTCTCCAGACAAGAATACTGGAGTGGGCTGCTTATCCCTCTTCCAGGGGATCTTGCCAACCCAGGTCTCCGGCATTGTAGGCAGATTCTTTAGCAACTGAATCAACAGGAAAGCCCAAGAATACTGCAGTGGGTAGGTAGCCTATCCCTTCTCAAAGAGATCTTCCTGACCCAGAAATCGAACAGGGGTCTTCAGCTCTGCAGGCGCACACTTTACCAGGTGAGCTACCAGGGAAGCCCTGCAGGCAGCTTAGTAAGATAGATAACATTATTTGTCTTTCCAGCATCATTTGGACCTAAAGCTTCCCGTGTGAGGACATTCTTTTCCTTTACTTCTCTTTGCAGTCTGTGGTATAATTGAAATAAAATTGTATTGTTTTTATGTCCTTCTGTGTAAGACTGAGAGTTTCCATGCAGTAGGAGCTCCATTTGCTTTATTCACTTGTTTTCCTTGGTGAGAATTACACAGTCTGTCACGTGGGTACTCAGTGTATTTGTATAATATGAATGGAATGAAGGAATAAACAAGTGTAACCACCCATTCTTTAATACAGTTTTAAAATGAGGGTGTGGATTTTCATTTTTGAGTAAAGAAACTCATTTTCTATGATATAATAAATAGAACAAAGTACAAATTTAATAACATAGAATCATAAACATGTTTTAGAAATTTTAATGTGATATATAGATGAAATGTAACTTAACAAATTTCCTAATTTTTAAGTATGTTAGATGCAAGAAGGTATAAATAAATCAGCAACAGATGACATCATGGCAGGCATCATTTCAGGACTCATGCCCCTACAGCTGAATACTTTTATATCTACTTGCTTCTTACTACTGACAAAGTTTCAGCCAAAGTAATTCAATGAATTCGGTGGCTGGAGCAGAAATCAGAGTCTTCTGAAATGAACACAGGCAAGTATATGAGGGTGATGTGGCATCTTAGTTGGCGAGAGTCATCAAGGTGAGTTCAGATCTCCACCCGTCTTTGTTAACCTTTTTTCAAGGTGGTTGATGAAGTGAGGGCTCTCATCATCTCCACTCTGACGGTTTCCCAGGCACAGTCGCTGTATCCCTTCTCTTGCAGGTAGTCATGGATGCCCTGGAAGTACTTCTTCACGGTCACAATGGGGTCCATCTTTCCCAGTTCAGAGTCTTTCTCTCCCATCACGGGACCCCTGCAGGTGTCCAGGTCCTCCAGCTGCTGTTGGAGTCCAGTGCAGAGCTGCTCCAGGAGGGTGGTGTTCCAGGCAGCAGAGGAGCGCTCTGTGTGGAAGAGGTTGAAGCTCTGCTGGAGCATCTCATAGAGCACACAGAAGGCCTGGGCCTCCTGAAGCTGGTCGCCCTCCACCATCTCCTGGGGAAGACCAAAGTCTTTTCTGTCCTGCAGACAGGAATGAGGTGACAGTCTGTTCATTCGGTCCAGGAGCCTGAGGTTCTCCCTGGCATCCAGCATGAGTCTCTGAGATAGGTAACAACCCAGAGATCCTCCTGGGCCATAGCTGACCAGCACCAGGGCCATCAGTAGAGAGAGCACGAAGGCCATGGGGAAGATGCGGCTGCTGCCGGGCTGGCTGAGATGGGGTCCGGGGGAACCTTCAGGTAGGTTCTCTGATGAAGATTGTTCTAAGCAAGGCTTTTAAATAGGGAAGACGGTACTCATTATCCGAAAATTTCTCTCTCACTTTCATTTGTGTTTTCATTTAGATATTTTCTACTTGACCTAGAAAATGTAGTCAATCTGAACTCTTAATTTTTACAGAGGAAATTTAATTTTCCCAATAAAATTTGATTTGTCAATATAAATGTATATCAATTAAATGAGAAACTAAATAAAGGCTGAGGTTATGTAAGTATGGAAAGACTTATAGACCTGTACATAGTCATTATGTACAAATTTAGGTATAATATATATAAACATTCCTTTTGTTTATCGTATGTCAGGAATATAATTTTCCCTCGATTCTTAACTGCATTTTTCCCTCCTTTTCTTACACATAGGAATGCAGAGTCACTCAGGCCATGTTGATTTTTGTATTTTCTTTTCTGTCTCACAGAGGATAAGCTTGTAATTAAGGGTGAATGAACTACTTGGGTGTTTCTGTTCTTTTGAGAACATTCATTCGGGTTCCTGAGATTACATTTCACTGGGGCCACCAGGTCACGTGAGTGAAGTATCTCCTGCCATATCAGTAAACCAGGATGACACATTCATCAAGAGTTTCCAGCCCTCCAGGGTGCTCAGGAAGGGGGAATACACCTGTGGGCTCAGTTCACTTCAGTCGCTCAGTCATGTCTGACTGTTTGAGACCCCATGAATTGCAGCATGCCAAGCCTCCCTGTCCATTACCAACTCCCAGAGTTCACCCAAACTCACGTCCATCGAGTTGATGATGCCATCCAGCCATCTCATCCTCTGTAGGCCCCTTCTTCTCCTGCCCCCAATCCCTCTCAGCATCAGAGTCTTTTCCAATAGGTTAACTCTTCACATGAGGTGGCCAAAATATTGGAGTTTCAGCTTTAGCATCAGTCCTTCCAAAGATCACCCAAGACTGATCTCCTTTAGGATGGACTTGTTGGATCTCCTTGTAGTCCAAGGGACTCTCAAGAGTCTTCTCCAACACCACAGTTCAAAAGCATCAATTCTTCTGCGCTCAGCTTTCTTCACAGTCCAACTCTCACATCCATACATGACCACTGGAAAAACCATAGCCTTGACTAGACGGAACTTGTTGGCAAAGTAACGTCTCTGCTTTTGAATATGCTATCTAAGTTGGTCATAACTTTCCTTCCAAGGAGTAAGCGTCTTTTAATTTCATGGCTGCAATCACCATCTGCAGTGATTTTGGAGCCCCTAAAATAAAGTCTGACACTGTTTCCCATCTATTTCCCATGAGTGTGGGACCAGATGCCATGATCCTTGTTTTCTGAATGTTGAGCTTTAAGGCAAACTTTTTCTCTCTCCTCTTTCACTTTCATCAAGAGGCTTTTTAGTCTCTTCACTTTCTCCCATAAGGGTGATGTCATCTGCATATCTGAGGTTATTGATAGTTCTCCTGGCAATCTGGATTCAAGCTTGTGCTTCCTCCAGCCCACCATTTCTCATGATGTACTCGGCATATAAGTTAAATAAGCAAGGTGACAAATACAGCCTTAATGGACTCTTTTTCTGTTTGGAACCAATCTGTTGTTCCATGTCCAGTTCTAACTGTTGCTTCCTGATCTGCATATAGGTTTCTCAAGAGGCAGGTCAGGTGGTCTGGTATTCCTATCTCTTTCAGAATTTTCCACAGTTTTTTGTGATCCGCACAGTAAAAGGCTTTGGCATAGTCAATAAAGCAGAATAAATGATTTTCTGGAACTCTCTTCCTTTTTCCATGATGGCAGTTTGGTTGTTGGCAATTTGATCTCTGGTTCCTCTGCCTTTTCAGCAGCTACCAAATTGCAGCTAGTCCTTAAGGTGAGCCCAAGGCAACTCAGGATGTGAAAAAAGTGCAAGATGCAAGAAAATGCAAGGAAAACTGCCCCAGGAGAGCTGAGATGCAGGAAAGGAATGTTTTCAGTGAGTGCAGACACTTGCTTCTCCCAGACAAAGGAAAAGTGCTAAATTCCTTAACTTGAGATAACTGGTTTTCTTAAATTCTCAAAAATACTTTGATGTTCACACTACATCCTCTTTCTTGCAGATTCCTATATAACCTTACTCTTTCCCTTTCCTCCTCGGAGCCATCTCTCAGGGTGAAATGATATACCGCCTCCCGAATTCCCACCAAATAAAGCATAACTTTTAACTTTTAGGTTGTCACTATTTCTTATTTTTTTTTAGTTTATTTATTTTAATTGGAGGGTACTTACTTTAAAATATTGTAGTGGCCATACATTGACATGATCACCCATGGGTGTACATGTGTCCCCCATCCTGAAACCCCTCCCGCCTCCCTCCTTGTCCCATCCCTCAGTGTGGTCCCAGCGCACCAGCCCTGAGCGCCATGTTGCATTCATCATACCCGGACTGGCGATCTACTTCACATATGGTAAATTACATATTTCAATGGTATTCTCTCAAATTATCCCACCCTCACCTTCTCCCACGGAGTCCAAAATTTGGTTCCTTACATCTGTGTCTCTTTTGTTGTTTTTCTTTGTGACTTATTTATTCCAATTGTTTAATAGGCTCCCGATCAACAGTCAGGAACAGTATACGAGAGAGAATGGTTTCTTTCAACCTGATTTTTATGGTAGATCTATAGTCTTCCACAGGTTGTTCCAATACCCCCACCAGGAATCCTGCTTCTTTTCTAATGCATGTATGTGTGAATATTCTAAATGCAAGATAATTAATTGCTTCTCCAGCACCACCTCACTCACAAGGTGGTTATCACCTCCAGTTGCACTTTTCCTCTGGAATGACAGTGTCCTCAGCCAAACTCTCTGGGCTTCACCCATGAGGGCAGGCTAACCACTTCCTGAGAACTTCAGAATTCTACTGTGGAGGGGCTTGTCTCTTTGTGTGCAAAATCATTCATCTTCCAGCATCCCCATCCTCTCCCGTGCAGTATTTGTGTGAAGGAAGGGAGTTCTCAGTTTTGACCTCCTCTTCTCCTGATCCATGTCCCCAGATATCAAGTGTCAGCAGCCCTCAGATGCTGAGAGCTAAAGTGTGAAGAGCTAAGTAGATGGAGGCATTATGCCATGGCAATTGTTACATCTTTGGTAGACAATTTTTATTTTGCCACTACAGCTTTTATTGTTCAAGTCTTTTACTTAAAGTGTTCAAGATTTGTTTGGCTCAGAATTTCTGCGTCGGGTATAGGGAATTCAGGGAGGGTGTGATGTATTGTTGAAAGCCTGTGTCACAGAATCGGTGCCCTGCAGTTGTTCATTCAGGCCACACCCTTCTGTTGGGCTGACTTGTCGATCCATCTCTGTCTCGTGCTCAGAAGGCAGAGCAGTGAGGCCCAGGCTGTGACAGGGGGAAATAGCCTTGTTTCTTTACTTACTCATGATGTTTTGTTTTAAATTTAAAGAACAGCAAAAAACATTTAAGAACTTATTTTTTGCATTTTGATTTACTGGCCAGTTTATTTCTCTCCTACTGCGTTCCTTTACATTTCATCCTAGGGTTCATACAAAAGGAAGGAACAGAATGGCAGAGGGCGTCAGCATATTGTCTGTGATTTTTAAGATGAGAGATTTTTTGTTTTTCATTTCAACTTTCCTGAAAGGCAAAACTTGATGGCTGTTTGTGGACAAAAATAAAACAAATATAATTTTGAATTCCATGTTAGAGAATATAGACAAATGTCTTTTTTGCTGACTCTATGGCAAAGTGTAAGTTAAATCTAAAGAAAGTCAACCAAAAAATGGAAGGAATGAGACTATTTGAAAGTTGTCAAACAGTCTCCAAGACAGCCACGTGCACATGCTAAGTCGCTTCAGGCTTGTCTGACTCTTTGTGACCCTGTGGACAGGCTCCCCTGTCCATGGGATTCTCCAGGCAAGAATACCTGAGTGGGTTACCATTTCTCCTTCAGGGAATCTTCCTGACGCAGGGATCAAACCCTGGTGTTTATGTCTCCTGGATTGGCAGGCAGGTTCTTTACCACCGGTGTCACCTGGGAAGCCTCCACAAAGATGGCCAGGTGAGACCAAAAATTATACATGTAGTCTTGCCCCCAAAAGGGGCCGCAAAGTGTTAAATGGAGAAGAAAAGTAAGGAAACTTATATAGCATATGAATTAGAGAGCCCTCTCCTTTGTCATTTGGAGAGAAGCAATCTAAAGACAAGTCTATAAACTGAGGCAGACATTTGATAGATCTTGGCTAAATTGAAGCCCTTCCCCACTCTCTGAGCAAATGCACACACACACACACACACACTCATGCACACGCACACACATACACACCATGGTTAATTCCTGAATTACAATTAGATTTCTTTAATACTTCTCAATTCTACCTAAACACATCCCAGGCTATTGGTTGGCAACAGTTGTGTTCTCTGAAATCCCTTTATTTGTGTCTGTGTTCTCTCTCACTCCTGAGAAAATTGGAAGGGATGCAAGAGCAGTTATTATTCAAAGGGAATAATAAATTTAAAGCAAGGCTTTCAGTAGGGAAGACAGTACTCATTTTCAGAAGTTTTCTCTCTCACGTCCATTTTGTGTTTTCATTTAGACATTTTCTCTTTGGCCCAGAATTGGTTTTAATTTTTACAATAGAAGTTCAGTTTTCCCACTAAAGCTTGAATTTGTCACTCCAAATGGATTTCAAATAAATGAGAAACTAATTAAAGGGTGACGTTATGTAGGGATGGAAAGACTTATACGTATGTACATTATGTACATGTTTTAATATATGTAAAGATTCCTTTTCTTTGTGTCAGGAACAAAATATTTCCTTGACTCTGAACTGAATTTTTTCTCCTTATGTTATACAGAGGAGGTCAGAGTCCCTCAGCCCCTATAGGTTTCTGTATTTTGTTTTCCGTTTTAATCAGAGCAGAGGCTTGTGAGGCTTGTGAGTATTAGTGCATAAGCTAATCAGTTGTTTCTGCTCTTTTGAGAACATTCATTCAGGTTTCTGAGGTTTCATTTCATGGGTCCACAGGTCATGAGGAATGGAGTGTTTCCTGTCATAACCAGGATGACACAGTCCTCAGAGTTTGCAGCCGCACTGGCAACCCACTTCAGTACTATTGCCTGGAAAATCCCAGGGTGTAGGAGCCTGGTGGGCTGTAGTCTATGGGGTCGCAAAGAGTTGGACACGACTGAGTGACGTCACTTTCACTTTCCTGCACTGGAGATGGAAATGGCAACCCACCCCAGTGTTCTTGCCTGGAGAATCCCAGGGACGGGGGAGCCTGGTGGGCTGCTGTCTATGGGGTCACACAGAGTCAGACATGACTGAAGCAACTTAGCAGGGTGCTCAGGAAGGAGGGATATACCTGTGAGTTGGACTGTGACTATAATGTGAGAGTTGGACTGTGAAGAAAGCTGAGCGCTGAAGAATTGATGCTTTTGAACTGTGGTGTTGGAGAAGACTCTTGAGAGTCCCTTGGACTGCAAGGAGATCCAACCAGTCCATTCTAAAGGAGATCAATCCTGGGTGTTCTTTGGAAGGAATGATGCTAAAGCTGAAAGTCCAGTACTTTGACCACCTCATGCAAAGAGTTGACTCACTGGAAAAGACTCTGATGCTGAGAGGGATTGGGGGCAGGAGGAGAAGGGGACGACAGAGGATGAGATGGCTGGATGTCATCACCGACTCGATGGATGTGAGTTTGAGTGAAATCTGGGAGATGGTGATGGACAGGGAGGCCTGGCGTGCTGCAGTTCATGGGGTCTCAAAGAGTCAGACATGACTGAGTGACTGAACTGAACTAAACTGGTCTTAATCAAATAGAACAATGTATTTTGCTTGAGGACATGTTTCTCCTTAACAAGAACTTTCTGACTTATTTTAAGACGTATATTATTGGAGTGAGTCTGGTAAGATATTTCTATTGTTAGTTCTAATCCCATTATCTTAAAATATATTTGATGGGAGTGGGTCTAGTAAAATCTTTAAACTTTGAGACATTCTTTTGATTTATTGTAATAACCAATTTAAAAAGTATATAGCTCTCTTGCTAAGGCTAGCGAGTGGGGCACTCTGCACCCTGCTTCTGATGTCTATATCAGAAGCTTTCTCTGTCTCTTTTTATACTCTAATAAAACTCTGCTATACAAACGCTCTTGAGTGATCAAGCATGGTCCCTGTTCCCGGAGCTAAATCTTCGGAGATAATGAATCCGACACTGTTCACCATAAGCTATCAGCCCTCTCATCCATTAATTGGAGTGAAGCAATGTAAACAACGCAGTGTATAACCTGAAGCAGAGATTTAAGAGATCTAGTCTATATTGACAGAGAAGGCAATGGCGCCCCACTCCAGTACTCTTGCCTGGAAAATCCCATGGATGGAGGAGCCTGGTGGGCTGCAGTCCATGGGGTTGTGAAGAGTCGGACACAACTGAGCGACTTCACTTTCACTTTTCACTTTCATGCACTGGAGAAGGAAATGGCAACCCACTCCAGTGTTCTTGCCTGGAGAATCTCAGGGACGGTGGAGCCTGGTGGGCTGCCATCCATGGTGTCACACAGAATCGGACATGACTGAAGCAACTTAGCAGCAGCAGCAGCAGTCTATATTGAAGCCTTTCCCTGCTACTTGATCAGTACACAGACACGCACACACACTCTTGCTCTCCCTGGTTTACTTCCTCAATTACTGTAGTTCATTACCTTCAGTTCTGTTCAGTTGCTCAGTCATGTCTGACTCTTTGTGACCCCATGAATCGCAGCACACCAGGCCTCCCTATCCATCATCAACCCCCGAAGTTCACTCTAACTCATGTCCATCAAGTCGGTGATGCCATCCAGCCATCTCATCCTCTGTTGTCCCCTTCTCCTCCTGCCCCTAATCCCTCCCAGCATCAGAGTCTTTTCCAATGAGTCAACTCCTCACGTGAGGTGGCCAAAGTATTGGAGTTTTGGCTTTAGCATCAGTTCTTCCAACGAACACCAAGGACTGATCTCCTCTAGAATGGACTTGTTGGATCTCCTTGCAGTCCAAGGGATTCTCAAGAGTCTTCAACAACGCAGTTCAAAGACATCAATTCTTCGGTGCTCAGCTTTCTTTACAATCCAATTCTCACATCCATACACGACCACAGGAAAAACAATAGCCTTGACTAGGTGGACCTTTGTTGGTAAAGTAATGTCTCTGGTTTTCAATATGCTATCTAGTTTGGTCATAACTTTCCTTCCAAGGAGTGTCCTTTAATTTCATGGCTGCTATCACCATCTGCAGTGATTTTGGAGCCCCCAAAAATAAAGTCTGACACTGTTTCTACTGTTTCCCCATCTATTTCCCATGAAGTGTGGGACCAGATGCCATGATCTTCGTTTTCTGAATGCTGAGCTTTAAGCCAACTTTTTCACTCTTCTGTTTCACTTTCATCAAGAGGCTTTTTAGTTCTTCTTCACTTTCTGCCATAAGGGTGGTGTCATCTACATATCTGAGGTTATTGATATTTCTCCCAGCAATCTTGATTCCAGCTTGTGTTTCTTCCAGTGCAGCGTTTCTCATGATGTACTCTGCATGTAAGTTATATAAGCAGGGTGACAATATACAGCCTTGACAGACTCCTTTTCCTGTTTGGAACCAGTCTGTTGTTCCATGTCCAGTTTTAACTGTTGCTTCCTGACCTGCATATAGGTTTCTCAAGAGGCAAGTCAGGTGGTCTGGTATTCCCATCTCTTTCAAAATTTTCCACAGTTCATTGTGATCCACATAGTCAAAGGCTTTGGCATAGTCAATAAAGAAGAAATAGATGTTTTTCTGGAACTCTCTTGCATTTTTGATGATCCAGTGGATGCTGGCAATTTGATCTCTTGTTCTTCTGCTTTTTCTAAAACCAGCTTGAACATCAGGAAGTTTATGGTCCACGTATTCCTGAAGCCTGGTTTGGAGACTTTTGAGCATTACTTTACTAATGTGTGAGATGAGTGACATTGTGCGGTAATTTGAGCATTCTTTGGCATTGCCTTTCTTTGGGATTGGAGTGAAAACTGACCTTTTCCAGTCCTGTGGCCACTGATGAGTTTTCCAAATTTGCTGGCATATTGAGTGCAGCACTTTGACAGCATCATCTTTCTAGATTTGAAATAGCTCCACTGGAATGCCATCACCTCCACTAGCTTTGTTCATAGTGATGCTTCCTAAGGCCCACTTGACTTCACATTCCAGGATGCATGGCTCTAGGTCAGTGATCACACCATCAGGATTATCTGGGTTGTGATGATCGTTTTTGTCCAGTTCTTCTGTGTATTCTTGCCACCTCTTCTTAATATCTTCTGCTTCTGCTTCTGCTTCTGTTAGGTCCATACCATTTCTGTCCTTTATCGAGCCCATCTTTGCATGAAATGTTCCCTTGGTATCTCTAATTTTCTTGAAGAGATCTATAGTCTTTCCCATTCTGTTGTTTTCCTCTATTTCTTTGCGTTGATTGCTGAGGAAGGCTTTGTTATCTCTCCTTGCTATTCTTTGGAACTCTGCACTCATATGCTTATATCTTTCCTTTTCTCCTTTGCTCTTTGCTTCTCTTCTTTTCACAGCTATTTTTAAGGCCTCCCCAGACAGCCATGTACCTTAATTGTTCTCAATTCTACTCAAAAAGATAAACCCCAGGGTAATGGTTGGCAACAGTTGTGTTCTCTGAAATCTATTTGTGTCTGTGTTCTCTCTTACTACTGAGTCGAAGTGGAAAGGATGCAAGTGCAGTTATTATTGAAAGGGACGTTGAGAGTTTTCTCGTAATTATAAATTCAAGCAACAGGATCTCATACTGAGAATGGAATTTAAAAACTGACAACATACTCTTAAGAAAGATATAATGCACCTTCCATCAGGATCTTTTTCTTCTGACTTCTCTTACATTTCCAGACCAGAATGCCAGGCTCTAAGCCTCCAAGGGTCTTAAAGTATGTGAAGTGAATGAGAAATCTGGTACCTTTGCCAGATGAGCAGCCTGGAAGCAAGAAGCACATCCTGATCTTTCAGGCTGCTCATCTGGCATAGGTTCCTTCACCCAAAGACATGTCCTGACTGAAGCTGGGAGTATTTTCCCTCTCTAATATGAAAACCAAGGAAGCAGGCTTATTCAGATTACTGGCATCAGTTCTTTCCAGTAAAGACCCTCTTTTAGTTCTGAAGAAAATGTTAATGGAAGAAGACAGACTTCTGCCTAGAGGAGCAAGATGCCTGTTCTACAGACTTGGTCAATGTCCTAGTCCATCTTGGCCAGTAGAGGGCACTCTTCCTGTGTAATTATTTCAGCAGCCTTGAGAGGAAAATGGATCCCGCTTTCCAGTTCTTTTTTTCCCACAGGTGTTGTTATTGTATTATAACAAGGATGTTCTCTTATTCCCGAAAATATTCATTACAAGAAAAACAATAACCTCTTACATAAGCATTTCTGAAAAACCTATAGCTTTCACTCAAACTTTTATTGATGGCTTTTCACTCTTCAGTTCAGTTCAGTTCAGTTCAGTTGCTCAGTCAAGTCCGACTCTTTGCGACCCCATGAATTGCAGCACGCCAGGCCTCCCTGTCCATCACCAGTTCCCGGAGTTCACTCAGACTCACATCCATCGAGTCCATGATGCCATCCAGCCAGCTCATCCTCTGTCATCCCCTTCTCCTCCTGCCCCCAATCCCTCCCAGCATCAGAGTCTTTTCCAATCAGTCAACTCTTCGCATGAAGTGGCCAAAGTACTGGAGTTTCAGCTTCAAAATCATTCCTTCCAAAGAAATCCCAGGGTTGATCTCCTTCAGAATGGACTGGTTGGATCTCCTTGCAGTCCAAGGGATTCTCAAGAGTCTTCTCCAGCACCACAGTTCAAAAGCATCAGTTCTTCAGGGGAACTTATTAACCAGAACCACAAAGAAACAGGATATAGCTGTGTGAATGGCTGGGGCATGTGAAGATGGAGAGAATGAGGAGAGCGTTCTGGGAATTTCTACATTAGAGCAGAAGTACAGGCGTACTTTGCTTTATCTTGCTTCACAATTAATTCCAATTTTAACAGATTGAAAGTTTGTAACAACCCCATGTCAAGCAAGTCTATTGATGCCATTTTCCAACATCCCTTGCACACTCTCTGTCTCTGTATCACACACTGCAGTAATTCTTAGGCTAGTTCATACCTTCACAAGCAAAAAAATCTGAAGGCCCAGATGATCATTGGTGATTTTTAGCAATAAAGTATTTTTTAAATTAAGGTTTGTATGTATGGTCAGTTCTCTGTTGTCTGTTCTCTTACTCTCTGTACATCCCCTGCCCCACCAGTACACCTATGCACATGACTGGCCTTTCTCTGTACTTGTGTCCCAGCTGGTTATCTTTCTTATCAAAGGACTGGTTAGAGTGGGGAAATGAGCTCCCCTATAACTGGCAAGATACCCCCAATCCCCACTTCCCCAACCTCCCAGTCCCCCCATCCCTCCCAGTGCCACCATGTACTTCCAGCCACCAGTGCACCACATATGGTGTAGTGTTACTCCAGGGCCTTGCTTCAGACGTGTAAGTGCCCCCATCCATTAAGCTAGTGACGTGTCTGTTGCTGACACCAGTTTCTTGCTTTGTCTTGAAGCTGGGCAAACGTAGGCTTTGCAGCCTGCAGTGTGCAGCCTAACAATTGGTGGCAGCAGCCAGGAGACCACAGAAACTCCCGTGAGCGTCAAGACATCAGGAAATACAGGATGGGGCTGGAAAGTTGTGGCGGGCATCCGCCAGCAGGTGAGACCCAAAAGTTGAAGGTATTATATAGAAGTTCTACAACAAAGGCTATCTGAACAAAGGTAACCTGAACATCAAGAGATTATTGTGAATTAAAGAACACCAGATATCCCGAATTAAGGAATTTAGCACTTTTCTGCGTATGGGAAAATGGAAGCTCCTGGGCTCACTGCAACCATCCCTTTGGTGCATCTCAGCTACTTGTGGTCACTACCCTGTATTTTTCACATCCTGAGTTCCTCAGGGCTCATCGTAGGGAGTGGCTGCAGCTTGATGGCAACCAGATCACAGGCATTCTTCTCCTTTCTGAGTGCCCTTAAGGCTCAGGAATTCACATTTGGAGGGTGGAATTGCTGATGACTGTGATATCCTTGCTTTACTGATATGGCAGGAAATACTCCAGTTCTTAATAGCAATTTGGGAAACTACCCCTATGCTAGAATTAAAACGTTTTTCTTTTCTCTCTGCCTTTTCTCTCCAGAAATTGGGGACTTGAGTTCCAAGCAGCCTAATCAGGTGAATGGGAAAGCCTGTCTGCTGACATGTGCAAGAATCTCAGTATTTGGGGAACCAAGAAATCCACTGAGGCAGAGCTGCCTCACCATACCTGCCTGATGGTTCAGACAGTAAAGAATCTGCCTGCATTGTGGGAGATGAAGGTTTGATCCCTGGGTGGGGAAGATCCCCTGGAGAAGGAAATGATAACCCACTCCAGTGTTCTTGCCTGGAAAATCCTATGGACAGAGGAGCCTGGAAGGCTACAGTCCATGGGGTCACAAAGAGTTGGACATGACTGAGTGACTCCACTTTTACTTTACCATATTTAAGCTCTAACTCTGTGGAAAACAACCTATGAAGTGTTTTTAAATGTTCGTTTGTATGATAATTCTTAGAACATTTTCACCTTATTGTACATTTGTGAAACCTGAAGCTCGGAGAAGTTAGGTGAATTTCTAGGATCACACATAATTGCTGGCAGAATCATGATTCTATACAGAACCCTATGTTGCTTGTTATAAGCAATTTTAAAAGTTTCATTTTAGAATTCCATTAAGTTTTAAAATAAGATTTGATCCTCAAATTAAATAAATGTCTTGTTTCCTTGTCTTCTTTTTATTGGTGCATACAGTTACATATATGTAGCTGTTTTCACCTACTGTTTACCTTAGGTATTGGAAAAGAGAACTTCCTTGATCCAGTTTTACTCCTCTATCTTATGAAGGAATCATCCCAGACTATTATAATCATTGTGACTTAGTTATCTGTGCATACCCAGGAGTTTGTGATTTTCATAAAATTGATGCTCCACACTAAGGATGAAATATAAACTTAAACAGGAAAAATGCAAATAATGGTAGGAATAGAAAAATTCTTGGCATACCTATATTTTCTAGAAAATGAAATGAGATTATAGTAGTAATACTAAAAACAGTGTAATAAAGGGAAAATTAGGTGAACAAATGATTAAATTTCAATTCTGAAATTGAAATATCTGTATCAATTAGATTTAAGATAGAACATATATATTATGTTAACATGATGAAAAAAAATTTCAGGAGATGGTTCAAGATGAATAGTTAGTAATCTAGAAATTGAGTGTGTGTGTTAGTGTCTGACTTTTGCGACCCCATGGACTATAGCTCGCCAGGCTCCTCTGTCCGTGAAATTCTCCAGGCAAGAATACTGGAGTGGGTAGCCGTGCCCTTCTCCAAGAGATCTTCACAACCCAGGGATTGAACCTAGGTCTACTGCATTGCAGGCAGATTCTTGACCATCTGGGCTACCCTTCTCATCTCATCTATCAGTTCAGTGGCTCAGTCGTGTCCAACTCTTTGTGACCCTATGGACTGCAGCACGCCAGGCTTCCTTGTCCAGCACCAACTCTCGGAGCTTGCTCAAACTCATCTCCATCAAGTCAGTGATGCCATCCATTTCATCCTCTGTCATTCCCTTCTCTTCCTGCCTTCAATCTTTCCCAGCATCGGGGTCTTTTTCTAAGGAGTCAGTTCTTCACCTCTGGTGGCCAAAGTATTAGAGTTTCAGCATCAGTCCTTCCAGTGAATATTCAGGACTGATTTCCTTTAGAATTGACTGGTTTGATCTCCTTGAAGTCCAAGAAACTTTCAAGAGTCTTCTACAGCACCGCAGTTCAAAAGCATCAATTCTTTGGCACTCAGGTTTCTTTCTGGTCCAACTCTCACATCATGCATGACTACTAGAAAAACCATAGCTTTGATTAGACGGACCTTTGTTGGTAAAGGTCCTCTTTCTAATATACTGTCTAGGTTTGTCATAACTTTTCTTCCAAGGAGCAAGCGTCTTTTAATTTCATGGCTGCACTCACCATCTGCAGAGATTTTGGAACCCAAGAAAATAAAGTCTGTCACTGTTTCCATCGTTTCCATCTCTTTGCCATGAAGTGATGTGACCTGATGCTGTCATTGTAGTTTTCTGAATGTTGAATTTTAAGCCAGCTTTTTCATTCTCCTCTTTCACTTTCCTCAAGAGGCTCTTCAGTTTCTCTTCACTCTCTGCCATAAAGGTGGTGTCATCTATATATCTGAGGTTATTGATATTTCTCCCTGCGATCTTGATTCCAGCTTGTGCTTCATCCAGCCTGGCATTTCATATGATGTACTCTGCATATAAAAGTACATATCATATATGATAGTAAAATCTTGATGGAATGGAGAATTGGCATTGAGATTAGGTTTAAAAAGGAGAGAGGGGATCGGGGGTAACATTGTAACCATGAGAAATAGCTAACCAAAAAAAAAGTTGGTTTTCTAAAAATATATATATAGGTTTTTAACTTCAAACGATAAAGGACGTGGCTATAGAGACTTACCTGGCAAGTTGACTGAATGAAGCCTGATCTCAGAATTTCCCCACCCAGAAACCAATAAAATAAGGAAATTAAGTAAAATATACAAAATATATAAGCATCCATCAAAGAAAGGAGAGGAATAATATTTGAAAAGCATTAGGTCTTGAATTAGGGAAGAACAGTGTAATAGTTCATTTTATGTCAACTTGGCTAGGCCACAGTACCAAGATACTTAGTCAAATATTATTCTAGATGCTTTTGGTAAGTAGGTTTTACATGAGATTATGGGAATTTGACACTTAAATCAGAATACTTTGAGTAGTGCATGCTACTACTGCTGCTGCTAAGTCACTTCAGTCATGTCCGACTCTGCGACACCATAGACAGCAGCCCACCAGGCTCCACTTTCCCTGGGATTCTCCAGGCAAGAACACTGGAGTGGGTTGCCATTTCCTTCTCCAATGCATGAAAGTGAAAAGTGAAAGTGAAGTTGCTCAGTCGTGTCCAACTCTTCGTGACCCCATGGACTGCAGCCTACCAGACTCCTCCATCCATGGGATTTTCCAGACAAGAGTACTAGAGTGGGGTGCCATCGCCTTCTCCGTGAGTAGTGCATATTACCCTCCATGTTATGGGTGGGCCTCATCCAATCAGTTGAAGGTCTTAATAGAAAAAGATTGACCCTCCCAGGAATAAGAAGAAATTCCTCCAGATATTGCCTTTGGACTCAAGCAGCAGCTCTTCCTTGAGTTTTCCAGCCTGCAGCCTTCCCTGCAGATTTTGAAGTTGCCAGGACTCCATAGTCACCTAAGCAAATTCCTTAAATTACTCCCTCTCTGGTCCCTGCTGGTTCTGTTTCTGGAAAACCCTGACCAATACAGACTGGGAAGCCAAATGTTTTCAAATCTTCTCCATCTACTAAATGTTCCCATCCTCCCTTCCTCCAGAGGGGAGAGCAAAACAGCAAAGGACAGAAGTCTGTTGAAATTTTACTCAGTGGCTGGCCAACCCCAAGCTGGAGAGCAGCAAATCCAGATGCTGAATGAGTAACCTCAGGAAAGGATTGGAGACAACCCCCCAACCTCTCCAACCACACACACACCCAGTGACAGCCCCTGCTACCTTAGCAATTCACACACACTTCCCAGTGAAATACCTCATTGAAAATACTGATTATAGAAATTCCTCTCAGCTTATACCATATTTAATACATTTGAATTAAGAAAATGTCACTAAACTCCCAGGTAAAAATGTTACTGTTAATTCACACTCCTTAGCTTATATCACACTTCTCTCTTTTGCTATCTGGGCAGAATTTTTACTACTGGGTAAAACAGATGTTAAGATTATTCATCTTGATTGTAAGTCAGAAAATTATGATTGTGTTTTCCTATATGTTTTCCCCTAGTTTGTCATTTGGATGGGTAAATGATGAAGCACTGATTGAATTTATGCTGCTACTGCTGCTAAGTCACTTCAGTCGTGTCCGACTCTGTGCGACCCCATAGACAGCAACCCACCAGGCTCCCCCATCCCTGGGATTCTCCAGGCAAGAATACTGGAGTGGGTTGCCATTTCCTTCTCCAATGCATGAAAGTGAAAAGTGAAAGTGAAGTCACTGAGTCGTGTCCAACTCTTTGCAACCCCATGGACTGCAGCCTACCAGACTCCTCCGTCCATGGGATTTTCCAGGTGAGAGTACTGGAGTGGGGTGCCATTGCCTTTTCCCGATTGAATTTATAGTTTAACTATAATACCTATAGTACTTCCCTGGTGGCTCAGACAGTAAAGCATCTGCCTACAATGAGGGAAAAGTGGGTTTGATCCCTGGGTCAGGAAGATCCCCTGGAGAAGGAAATGGCAACCTACTCCAGTACTCTTGCCTGGAAAATCCCATGGACAGAGGAGCCTGGTAGGCTACAATTCATGGGGTTGCAAAAAGTCAGACATGACTGAGCTACTTCACTTTCACTTTCATTATACCTATAAAAATCACTCCAAATGCTCAGAGGATGTAGACTTGTTGCAAATGTGTATGCTGACTCATAGAGAGGTATTAATATGATATATTCATATTTAATGCAGCAGGCTCAGGCATAAATATGTCATCATGGGAGGTTTTTTCTCTTTTTTTAAAAAAGATTGTTATTCAAAGTAGCAATGAGAGCATTTTTCTATTTAATGATAGTTGAAGACATATTTGGAATAAATCTGTGAAACTAAAATTTTACTGTTGAGAATTGTTTAATGCACTGCAAATCTGAGGTGTTCTTGGTTCTTATTGAACTCCATGTCCAGGTTGGCAGCTCTGCCTGTTGTGCAGTACAGGGAAGGAGTGATTCAAAGGGAGGCTCTGGTCTGGAGAGTAGTTTGTAGACCATGAACACATCTTTATCCCTTTAACTACTCCATCCCAAAAAGTCCGTGCCCTGTCTGAAGGCAGAGGCTCTGGAGACTCTTTCTGGTAGTAACAGACAAAGAACAAAGAAATAGCTTATGACAGCATCAAAATCTACTGGTGCCAAGAAAGCCTTTTTGTACCATGAAGGGACATCCCCAGAAAGTGGTAGGATTTCTGCATAACTCAGAAGCTTGTTCTCTGGTCTTGGGCACTGCTCTTGTTGCACTTGCCAGAGGGCTGTCTCCCCTGAAAGGGCTTTCCTCTTACACCCAAAAGCTGGGTCCTACTTTGTTTTCCTTTAGCTACAGCGACAGTGTTAGGAGGGGCCTTCCCAGGCAGCACCAGTGGTAAAGAATTTGCCTGCCAGTGCAGGAGATGTAAAAAGACACAGGTTCGATCCCTGGGTCAGGAAGATTCCCCAGAAGAGGGCATGGCAACCCATTCCAGTATTCTTGCCTAGAGAATCCCTCGGACAGGGGAACCTGGCAGGCTACAGTCCATGGGGTCGCAAAGAATCAGACATGACTGAGCGACTTTCACTCATTCATCATTCACTATGACACCATACTCAACAGAAGTTAAGGAAAGCATCTCTTGCAGATGTTTCTGCAAAGCCTAGACATTTTATTTAATATTTGCCTTCTACCCCTGTTGTTCAGGGAAACCTTTAAGTGGAAACCAAACAGCAGAAAGCAATTGCGTGAATGGTGGAGAGGTTAAAAAGAGAATGAGAAGGGTGCTATGGGGATTTCTGCCTTGGACGGGAAGGCAATATTGTGAAATAGCAATGTATCCTGGAATGCTGAGAAGAGAATGCACCACGCGCCAGACCATTAGATAACATGTTCTTCTGCCCTTTATTTAAATATTTATACCCCTCTCTCTAGATGAGTGATCACACCATTGTGATTATCTAGGTCGTGAAGATCTTTTTTGTACAGCTCTTCTGTGTATTCTTGCCACCTCTTCTTAATATCTTCTGCTTCTGTTAGGTCCATACCATTTCTGTCCTTTATCGAGCCTATCTTTGCATGAAATGTTCCTTGGTATCTCTAATTTTCTTGAAGAGATCTCTAGTCTTTCCCATTCTGTTGTTTCCTCTATCTCTTTGCATTGATTGCTGAAGAAGGCTTTCTTATCTCTCCTTGCTATTCTTTGGAACTCTGCATTCAGATACTTATATCTTTCTTTTTCTCCTTTGCTTTTTGCTTCTCTTCTTTTCACAGCTACTTGTAAGGCCTCCCCAGACAGCCATTTTGCTTTTTTGCATTTCTTTTCCATGGGGATGGTCTTGATCCCTGTCTCCTGTACAATGCCACGAACCTCATTCCGTAGTTCATCAGGCACTCTATCTATCAGATCTAGGCCCTTAAATCTATTTCTCACTTCCCACTGTATAATCATAAGGGATTTGATTTAGGTCATTCCTGAATGGTCTAGGGGTTTTCCCTACTTTCTTCAATTTAAGTCTGAATTTGGCAATAAAGAGTTCATGATCTGAGCCACAGTCAGCTCCCAGTCTTGTTTTTGTTGACTGTATAGAGCTTCTCCATCTTTGGCTGCAAAGAATAGAATCAATCTGATTTCGGTGTTGACCATCTGGTGATGTCCATGTGCAGAGTCTTCTCTTGTGTTGTTGGAAGAGGGTGTTTGCTATGACCAGTGCATTTTCCTGGCAAAACGCTGTTAGTCTTTGCCCTGATTCATTCCACATTCCAAGGCCAAATTTGCCTGTTACTCCAGGTGTTTCTTGACTTCCTACTTTTGCATTCCAGTCCCCTATAATGAAAAGGACATCTTTTTTGGGTGTTAGTTCTAAAAGGTCTTGTAGGTCTTCATAGAACCGTTCAACTTCAGCTTCTTCAGCTTTACTGATTGGGGCATAGACTTGGATTACCATGATATTGAATGGTTTGCCTTGGAGATGAACAGAGATCATTCTGTCATTTTTGAGACTGCATCCAAATACTGCATTTCAGACTCTTTTGTTCCAGACATCCTGGAATGTGAAGTAAAGTGGGCCTTAGAAAGCATCACTACAAACAAAGCTAGTGGAGGTGATGGCATTCCAGTTGAGCTATTTCAAATCCTGAAAGATGATGCTGTCAAAGTGCTGCACTCAATATGCCAGCAAATTTGGAAAACTCAGCAGTGGCCACAGGACTGGAAAAGGTCAGTTTTCATTCCAATCCCAAAGAAAGGCAATGCCAAAGAATGCTCAGACTACCACACAATGTCACTCATCTCACACGCTAGTAAAGTAATGCTCAAAATTCTCCAAGCCAGGCTTCAGCAATACATGAACCGTGAGCTTCCTGATGTTCAAGCTGGTTTTGGAAAAGGCAGAGGAATCAGAGATCGAATTGCCAACATCCGCTGGATCATCAAAAAAGCAAGAGAGTTTCAGAAAATATCTATTTCTGCTTTATTGACTATGCCAAAGCCTTTCACTGTGTGGATTACAATAAACTGTGGAAAATTCTGAGAGAGATGGGAATACAGACCACCTGACCTGCCTCTTGAGAAATCTGTATGCAGGTCAGGAAGCAACAGTTAGAACTGGACATGGAACAACAGACTGGTTCCAAATAGGAAAAGGAGTCCGTCAAGGCTGTATATTGTCACCCTGCTTATTTAACTTCTATGCAGAGTACATCATGAGAAACGCTGGACTGGAAGAAACACAAGCTGGAATCAAGATTGCCAGGAGAAATATCCGTAACCTCAGATATGCAGATGATACCACCCTTATGGCAGAAAGTGAAGAGGAACTAAAAAGCCTCTTGATGAAAGTGAAAGAGGAGAGTGAAGAAGTTGGCTTAAAGCTCAACATTCAGAAAACGAAGATCATGGCATCTGCTCCCATCACTTCATGGGAAATAGATGGGGAAACAGTGGAAACAGTGTCAGACTTTATTTTGGGGGGCCTCCAAAATCACTGCGGATGGTGACTGCAGCCATGAAATAAAAAGACACTTACTTCTTGGAAGGAAAGTTATGACCAACCTAGATAGCATATTCAAAAGCAGAGACGTTACTTTGCCAACTAAGGTCCGTCTAGTCAAGGCTATGGTTTTTCCAGTGGTCATGTATGGATGGGAGAGTTGGACTGTGAAGAAAGCTGAGCACCAAAGAATTGATGCTTTTGAACTGTGGTGTTGGAGAAGACTCTTGAGAGTCCCTTGGACTGCAAGGAGATCCAACCAGTCCATTCTGAAGGAGATCAGCCCTGGGATTTCTTTGGAATGAATGATGCTAAAGCTGAAGCTCCAGTACTTTGGCCACCTCATGTGAAGAGTTGACTCATTGGAAAAGACTCTGATCCTGGGAGGGATTGGGGGCAGGAGGAGAAGGGGACAACAGAGGATGAGATGGCTGGATGGCATCACTGACTCGATGGACGTGAGTCTGAGTGAACTCCAGGAGCTGGCCAGTCCTCCCTAGGACTGGCGTGCTGCAATTCATGGGGTCGCAAAGAGTCGGACATGACTGAGCAACTGAACCGAACCGACCCCTCTCTCAGATGATAATGTAAGCCACCATTTCACCTCCGAAAGTAAATGACACACTTCTTTGAAATGAGGGGAAAAAATGATATTTTTTCAGCCTTCTGTAGAATTCATTACAGAATTCTTTTTTTAGGCTGCCTCCTTTGGAGGATAGTTACTGAAAAGCAGGTCACAGTTCCTGAGAATTTTATAGAGACAAATAATATTCACTTAGATAGCTGTCTGAAGGAAAACAGGAAAATACCTACGATGTTTTAATTCCTTACTCTAATATATGATGCTAAATGCCTTTAAATGCTTAAGTTTATTTAATATTCACAAAAACTCTATAAATATTTTGAACTCATTTTATTTATGGAAAAGCTGAGGCTTAGATTAAGTGGGTTTCTCAATATCACACATGTGTCCAAATAGAATGGAATTTCAATGAAAAATGCCTTATTGTGAGTTACGGGTGATTCTGTGAGCTTTCTATTCTGGATTTCTGTTCCAATTATTAAATCTGTTCTTACTCCTGAATTAGACACAACACTCTCTCGCTCTACAGATTTTGATGGTTCATGTTGTTTTTGAGCTGATTTTGATCATTTTCTTTTCCTTTACATTAAGTTTTGAAAAAGAGGTTGCCTGATCCAGTTTCCCACTTGCCTTTTTGAAGAAAGTCTCAGTCTTTATATTCAGTATAATTTTTGTTATTTCAGAATCCATCACATCCTTTTAAATTACAAACTCACACATCCAACTAGCAAATGATATTTGCATATAAATGCCTACCAGTCAACTAGAGAGGATATCTACTGCTTTTGCTTTTGTTTCCTGCTCTTAGTGAGAGAATTCATTTGTTTTTCCTTCTTCTTACTATTGCATTCGTTGTTATTATTTTTGTTTAGTTGCTGAGTCATGTGCGACTTTTTTGCAACCCTATGGACTACAGCCCCCAAGTCTCCTCTGTCCATGGGATTTTCCAGGCAAGAATACCAAAAAGGGTTGTCATTTCCTACTCCAGGGGATCTTCCTGACCCAAGGATCAAGCCTGCATCTCCTGCATTACCAGGCAGATTCTTTACCACTGAGCCACCTGGGAAGCTCATTATTGCATTAAGTATGATTGCTATTTTTAAATTTCTTTTCCTTTAAAAATCAAAAATATAAGAAGTTTTCTATAATAAAAATTTAATAAACAGAAGAACAATAAGCTAATTATGGACACATTTTATTATAGTGTAAAGGTACACAAATATATAAATAAAAGTACTTTAACTCTTTTAAATAGCCAAATAAATATTTTTTAAAGGTAACTATTTAAGTAGATGAATAAAAAGATTGTCTTGAGCGTGTTTGAAGGACTAGTATGTCAGACTTCCCTGTCCTTTACTATGTCCTGTAGCTCACTCAAACTCATGTCCATGGAGTCAGTGATGCCATCCAGCCATCTTATCCTCTGTTGTCCCCTTTGCCTCCTCTATGTGTGTGTGTGTGTGTGTGTGTGTGTGTGTGTGTATGTATGTAACTGATTTACTTTGCTGTACTGCAGAAACACAACATTGTAAATCAACTATACGCCAATAAAATTACTTTTTAAAAAGATCCATTATCAAAAACAATACTTAAAAACTAGGAAAGTAGGCTTCCTCGACTATTAGAGATAGTTCTTTCCAAGAAAACACCTTTTTAACTCTGAAGAAAAATCTCCTCTTAGAGGACAAGCCTTTTGCCTAGAACAGAAACCAGGTTTTCACATTGGTCGATGTCATTATCCATCTTGGCCAATAGGTGGCATTCCTCCCTTATAAATATTCTAAGTGAAATGGATCCTGCTTTCTATTTCCTTTTTGCTACAGCTACCATTACATCATTGTAACATTCACTCACTTCCAAAAACATTCATCAAGAGAAAAAGAAAAGAACAATGCCTATCACATGAGAGTTTCTGAGAAACCTAGAACTTTCACACAATTTTTTATTTCATTTAGAGATTTTATGCTCAAGTAAAATAGACAGTGGGCTTCCCTGATAGCTCAGTTGGTAAATAATCTGCCTGCAATGCAGGAGTTGTTGTTAGTCACTCAGTCGGATCTGACTCTTTGCGACCCCATGGACTGTAGCCTGCCAGGCTCCTCTGTCCATGGGATTCTTCAGACAAGATACTGGAGTGGGTTGCCATTTCCTTCTCCAGCAATGCAGGGAAACCCCAGTTCAATTCCTGGGTGGGGAAAATCTGCTGGAGAAGAAATAGGCTACCCACTCCAGTATTCTTGGCTCAGCTGGTAAAGAATCTGCCTGCAGTGTCAGAGACCTGGGTTTGATCCCGAGGTTGGGAAGACCCCCTGGAGAAGGAACAGTCTACCCACTCCAGTATTCTGGCCTGGAGAATTCCATAGACTGTATAGTCCATGGGATCTCCAAAGAGCTGGACATGACTGAGCGACTTTCAGTTTCAAAATAGACAGCAAGAGACCACAAGGGAATAGGAAACAGATGTATGAAAGGATATTACAGGTTACTGCAGATTGAGTGAGCAGAGCACACAAGGCATTTTTTCACTGGGAGGGGAAGTAAGGCAGGTATCAGAATTGTTTATTGAAAATAGATATATATTTTAATATGTTCCATACAGTAATACATGCCATCAAACATTATATACTATATATTATTCATATATATATATATTTTTTTTTTCAACTTTACTTTAGGAGGCTGGTCTCTGTACCAGTGCTTGAAGCCCAAGATAGAATCAAGATTGCCAGGAGAAATATTAAAAACTTCAGATACACAGATGACACCACCCTTATGGCAGAAAGTGAAGAGGAACTAAAGAGCCTCTTGATGAAAGTGAAAGATGAAAGTGAAAAGCTGGCTTAAAACTTAACATTCAAAAAACTAAGATCATGGCATCCAGTCCCATCACTTCATGGCAAATAGACGGGGAAACAGTGGAAACAGTGAGAGACTTTATTTTCTTGGGCTTCAAGGTCACTGAAGATGGTGACTGCAACCATGAAATTAAAAGACACATGCTCCTTAGAAGAAAAGCTATGACCAACCTAGACACCGTATTAAAAAGCAGAGAAATTACTTTACTGACAAAGGTTCATCTAGACAAAGCTATGGTTTTTCCAGCATTCATGTGGGTATGAGAGTTGGACCATAAAGAAAGCTGAGTGCCAAAGACTTGATGTTTTTGAACTGTGGTGCTGTAGAAGACTCTTGAGAGTCTCTTGGACTAGAGGAGATCAAACCAGTCAATCCTAAAGGAAATCAGTCCTGAATATTCATTGGAAGGACTGATGCTGAAGCTGAAGCTGAGTCACCTGATGATCACCTGATGCGAAGAACTAACTCCTTGGAAACGACCCTGTTGCTGGGAAAGACTGAAGACAGGAGGAGAAGGGCATGACAGAGGATGAGATGGTTGGATGGCATCACCAACTCGATGGATATGAGTTTGCGCAAGCATTGGTGAGGGACAAAGAAGCCTGGCAAGCTGTTGTCCATGGGGTCACAGAGTCAGACACGATTGAGCGACTGAACTAAACTGATAGAGAATACTAAAATTGAGACAAAAGAAAACTATTAAGCCAGTGGAGATAAAACAGAAAATAGAATCATATTTAAGGTCAATTAATTCAAGAGAGGGAGTTTCCCTGCTGGCTCAGACAGTAAAGACTCTGCCTGCAATGAGGGAGAATTAAGTTCGATCCCTGGGCTGGAAAGATGCCCTAGTGAAGGGAACAGCTATTTCAGTATCCTTGCCTGGAGATTTCCATGGACAGAGGAGCCTGGTAAGCTATAGTCCATGGGGTCACAGAGAGTTAGACATGACTGAGCAACTAACACACACAACACACACGATCCAAGAGAAGGCAGGAAATTAAGAGAAGAACAAAGTCACAATAACAATTAAACATAAAATAAATAAAAGGAGAATAGCAAAAGTCAGGGAAATAGGAAATCTGTAAGAAAATAAGAAAAAGCAAGAATTTGTTTAAAGAAAAAGTTTAATAAATTATAGAACTCTAGCCAGACTGATCTAGCTAAAAAGAGAAAACAATTTACCATACTAGTATTAGTCAGCCCTCAATCTACACCAGTCTGGTTTCTGCCCTACTTTTCTACCAAACCAGATCTTACTAAAGTCACTAAAGGCATCTGTGCTTCCAGAGCCACTGGAGAGTTTAGCCCTGTGTGAAAGTGGTGGTTGCTCAGGTGTGTCCGACTCTTTACGACCCCATGGACTATAGCCCACCAGGCTCCTCTATCCGTGGGGATTCTCCAGGCAAGAATATGGGAGTGGGTTGCCATGCCCTACTCCAGGTGATCTTCCCAACCCAGGAATCAAACCAGGGTCTCCTGCCTTGTAGGCATATTCTTTACCAGCTGACCCACCAGGGAACCCCATATATATATATATATATATATATATATATATATATATATATATGCCACAATGTAATTTTTTTAAAAAATAATAAAAAATAGAAATTTTCTATACCCAAAAAGTTTAATGGACAAAGAAAATAATAAATTGACTAAATACAAAGAATGTATTTTTTTCTCTGAAACCACCGTGTAAAGCTTCACATATTATTATACGAACAAAGTTATTTAAATCTTTATAAATAGGTAAATAAATAGATAAATAGATCAGCTTGAGCATCTGTGAAGGTCTGGTGCCTGTAGAATAGAACATGATGTAGCTTAAAATTCTTGAAAACATTTGACAACCTGATTCAATTCAGGGAGCAATGACAGCAGAAATGAGTCTTCCACATGGCAGCGCAGGAGGAAGTGTGGTCTGTTGGTCCATGAGAATCATTTTCATGTTGAACCAGGTGTGTGTCAGTCCTTGCTCCTGAATCTCTCCTGCAAGTTTGTTGAGGAAGAGAAGGCTCTCAAGACTTCTGCTCTGACAACCTCCCAGGCACAAGGGCTGTGTCCCTTCTCTTGCAGATAGAGAGTGACTCTGTGGAAGTGTTTCCTCACAGCCAGGCTGGAGTCCTCCTTGAGCAGGGGAGCCCCTCGCAGCCCCTCCTCCTGCCTGAGACAGGCTTGCAGGTCAGTGAGCTGCTGATCCAGTGTGGTGCGGAGCTTGTCCAGGAGGCTCCGGTCCCACGCGGCGGCCGAGCCCTCTGTGCTGAAGAGCTGGAAGGTGTGCTGGGTCACCTCGTGGAGCACAGAGATGGCCTGAACCTTCTGCAACTGGCTGCCGCCCAGCGCCTTCTGGGGGAATGCGAAGTCTTTTCTGTCCTGCAGGCAGGAGGAAGGGGAGACCCTCCTCAGTTGTTGCAGGAGCGTCAGGACCCTCCTGTTGGCCAGGCTGTGGGTGTGAGGCAGGTGGCAGCCCCAAGAGCAGATGGCGTTGCAGCTGAGCAGCAGCAGGGCCAGGAGCAAGGACCAGGCTGCGGCCATCGGGGCCTTGCAGATGCTTCAGGCCTGGGGTGGTGTGTGACTGTGAACCTGCTTTCTAGGTTCTCTGAAGCCCTTCCTTCAGGCCTGTGTCTTAAATAGGAGCCCATGGGTTCCATTTTCTGAAAGTTCCCTCTTACTTTCCACTTTTCTCTTTGCTTTTCATTTTGTACTCTCCAAATGGGTTAGGGCAAAATTTCTCAACCATTTTTTTTTTTTTAATGTTACCCTTATTTCTTCTGCCCACAGAGCCTTTTCAGATTTTTTTTCCTAATCCCTCCCCACCCCATGAAAGCTTGATAACACTGATATATTGTGTATGTATTTATGTAACCTATAGATATCGCTATACTGTGGATAGAAAAAGAAAGTGTAAATCTTACTCTTTAAATTCAGTGCAGAGTTAAATTTCAGGTATAATTTAAATCTGAGAGCTATTGAATTTTAATTTAACTATAAAACTAAGTTTTCAGAGTGACTTTTGATGTAACGTATTTACTTATATAAGTAAGAATTATCAACTTACATATTCAAGTAAAATTTAGATAAATATTTTATAATAATACCAAAGTATAGACATATATAAAAGTCATTTGAAGCTGCTCAAAATCATTGAAAAACTTATTTCTTTCATATTTATTTTAGGTACTTAACATTTAATTTTGCTTCCTATCAAACAACAGTTGTTACTTCACTGCCTGCTAGATATTCATCTGGATATTGTTACCATTTTTTTCTGTTTACCACTCACCACAATTACGGATATGTTGAACAACTCTAGTAGAATTACATAATAAAATATAATTTTTAATTTTATTTACAAATAAAAATTTCTATTTGATTTTAATTTCCAGAGTCTAAATCACACTGAACAAGCAACATCCACAAGACAGCCAATGGTTGCTCATAAGTATGCAAAGGCCACCTCTCACAATATGACTTTGAGATCACGCAACTGAGGGAAGTTTCTCCAACGAACCATCAAGTCACCTTAGGTTGTACCACTGTTGGTGTATTGGTGTACATCATTTGTTTTTCTTCCTTGAACTCAATCTCAATGCTTCCCTTGTGCATAATATATTAGAAAGCTCAAATACAGAAATAAATACTAAGGAGTAAGAGTTTGTTATATCTGGTTGAGCTTTGAAATACCACAAATAATTGTAATGACAGGATTTTCTCATATTCCATAAAACAAACGTGTGCAAACGTGGAAGCATATCATCCCCAGTGAGAAAGCATGATTTAGGAATCACCATCCATTTGAATCTTTCTCTGTATTGTTGCATTAAATTTCAGATTTCCCAGCAGACATTCAAGGTTCCAATCCAAGTCTGTTCTTTTCTTTTTTATTTTCTTTTTTAATTTTAATTTTTACTTTATTTTGCTTTACAATACTGTATTGGTTTTGCCGTACATTGACAAGAATCAGCCACGGATGTACTTGAGTTCCCCATCCTGAACCCCCCTCCCACCTCCCACCCCATATCATCTCTCTGGATCATCCCTGTGCACCAGCCCCAAGCATCCTGTATCCTATATCGAACATAGACTGGCAATTCATTTCTTACAATGTTCTTTTCAAACAAAAGGAAACCACCTTTGTGATTTATTCAGAACTGGATAAATATTGAATTTTTTTCATGGGAAGAATTAGCTTTCAGTTCTGCTTCTGATTTTTACAGTGAATTTTCTGTTGCCTCAGCCTCTATGTTCCAACCTACAGGCAATAGGTTGTGAGCATCTTTGACAAATCAGCTCTGTAGTGACCAGACTCCATCTCACTGTCTCTGGGCCCTTTGGCACTAGGCCCAGTATAATCGAGTAACAAGCAGTTTCCACTAGAACAGTTTCTCAGATTTCCTCCTACCACTGGGAGGTATTTACAGATGACCGAGCTATTTTGCTTCCTTTTGAACATATCTGCTAGGATTGTAATAGACAATAGCTAATATTTTTACTCTACTCCTACTGGTATCAGCAATGCCTACTAGGGTCTTCCCTAGCGGCTCAGTAGTAAAGTATCTGCCTGAAACGCGGGAGACACCAGTCAAATCCCTGACCTGAGAAGATCTGCAGAGCAACTGAGTCCATGAGCCACAACTATCGAGCATGTGCTCTAGAGCTGGGGCACTACAACTGCTGAGCCCATGTGCCACATCCCTGAAGCCAAAGAGCGCTAGACCTGTGCTCTGTAATAAGAGAAGCTACCGCAAACCCGCACACTGCAACCGGAGGATAGCCCCGACTCACTGCAACTAGAGAAAAGCCCTAGCAGCAAGGAAGACCAGCACAGCCATGAAGAAGTAAGTAAAATTATTATTATTGTTTAAATGATGCCTGCTATGTTTATTGATAAAACCACTAGGATCCTCTTTCCTTGAAGGTGCATATAGCTCTAGGGATTCAAATGGCAAGAGCAGCACAATTTTCAGCTTTTGCCTGGGCTTCCCAGGCGGTGCTAGTCATAATGAACCCGCCTGCCAATGCATAAAATTCATGGGTTCAATCCCTGGGTCAGGAAGATCCCCTGGAGAAGGGCATGGCAAACCACCCCAGTATTCTTGCCTGGAGAATCCCATGAAGAGAGGAGCCAGGCAGGTTACAGTCTATGGGGTCACTAAGAGTCAGACACCTCTGACACACAGGAGGATGCCTTGTCTCTAATTTGTCCTCTACTAGGTCATGATAGAAAAGAACAAGCCTGGTGTCATCTATACAGCCATGTATCTGAACTCAAGCTCTCCCTGATTCACAGGGAACAGCAACCAGACAATTTACCGCATTACTGTTTAGTGTGTCCTTACTCATGTGGCGATTACTACCTGTATTCTGATATTCTTTGGAGATTCCTCACAAAGAATGATGAATGGCCATTTTCATCCTGTATCTTCATTCGCCTCCATGGGAAGGTGGGCTCCATTCCAGTCTGATTTCCAAAATTTGGCATATGAGAATTAAACTCACTTCACTTTCAAAATCAGAGTTTGGATTCTGAGTCCCTGGGTCGGGAAAGATCCCCTGGAGAAGGAAATAGCACCCCACTCCAGTATTCTTGCCTGGAGAATCCCATGGATGGAGGAGCCTGGTAGGTTACAGTCCACGGGGTTGCAAAGAGTCGGACAGGACTGAGCGACTTGACTTTCACTTTCACTTTTACTGTCTGCTCCTTTGGCAGAAATTGAGAAACGAGAAATTGCTCATTCTCCTTTATTTACTCCGCATGACTATATCCTCTCTTCTAGATGTCAAGTATGTAGGCTTCAGTTCAGTGACCTTTCTCCCTCTCCAGAAAGAACTCTACACTGTGAGACCTGAAGCAGGCGCTCACAAGAATTGGGCCAAGCTGACACCCAGATCTTAGAATTCCAGACTCTAGAACTGTGAGCAATACATTTCTGCTCTTTACAAACTGCCCAGTCTATGCTATTTTGCTGAAGAAGCCCAAACAGTGAGATCTGGCCTGATGTGTTGTGTCCTCAGAATACCTCTAGGAGTCTGTAAAATAGCTAAAGGGAGAGACACATCCAACTCAACCCCATTTCCTAGACGTCTAGTCTGGGCCCTATCATTGCTTGAGCTCAGTCCCTATTTATGTAACATCAGTTCACAGTGACTGCAATGATAGGAGAAAGAGCAACACCAACCTCTATTAGATGATAGGATGTGAGAGGACAAAAATATAGAGAGACTTTAAAGATTCCTCATGGTTCTACAAGGGAAGCTATAGTGGAATATTGTGAGAGGCATTTTTCTAAAGATCATTTATAGGAATATTTTATTCAAGTTTGTGTTTTCAATATTTGGAAGGTGTGGTGAGTGGAAGACCCACTGTCCCCTTTTAGTTCAGTGGTTCTCAAGTACTTGCAAGGAGCTGCCTGATCACTCTTTCCTTGTCTCCCTCAGGGAATAAGGAAACACTTTGTCTCACTTATAGATGTTTTCCTCATTAGCCTATGCCTTTGGGAGTCAACCTGAATGCTTCTTTCAAATTGTCTATGATGCTCTGAACTCTGAGTGACAGCTCTGTCATCTTCCCCAAGCTGAAACTGTGAAGAACCTTGGTTTTCCCCTTGCACACCCACCCAGAGCTCCATTAGGACAAATAGTGAAAAAATGAAAAAATGGTTTTGTGCATTGAACTTGTTTTCTCCTCTCTTAATCATCCAATTATTTCCAAACTTCCTTGCAATACGATTCCCATGAGGATAAGTCCAGGCCATGTAATGTGAGAAGTGCTATTACCCCATCTAGTCCTGGTCCTTGGAAGCATCCCATGTGATCCACCAGACTTTTCTTTTTGCCTTCAAGGAGAATAGACTCAAGTGCTACAGAGAAATTCAGAGTCACATGTTGATGATAGAAAGAACTCAAAACAAGGGGACCCATGTCCTCAACTCACTGCTTGGAGGAGTACAAGCTAGGAGATTCACCTGATCAAGAAGGCCTGCATTGTGCTCTCCAAAAAGGAAAGAAAAGTGTCCATTAGAATAAAATTCCTGACAATTTGCTTTTACCTCTTACAGAGACCAAGCGTTAGGTTAACTGACAAATACCTTTAACAACATACTCTCTTAAAAATTTTTCCATAAAAAATAAATTTCATATGTTCAAAATAGCAAATACCCACAAAACACATAAAAAGACCTTTTACATTATGTTATAAAATTGTTTATTAAAGAAAAGAGATTGTGTTATTCTGTCTAAATATTTTAGTAAAATTGTGATTTTCATTTCAGGCATTTTTCACCTTGTAAACAAACAGATGATCACTTTGGAGGCTTAAGCAAACAACAGTCCGATTGAATGGAGAGTGTCACAAGTATAATTTTCATTTTATCTGTTGACTTTTCTTGAGGATTCTTACATGAGGGAAAGGCAATTTTCAATTTCTACTCTGACAACCTCCCAGGCACAGAGGCTGTATTCCTTTCCCTTCAGGTAGAGATGGATTCCTTGGAATACTTCCATACAGCAATTCCCAAATCAGGACAATCCAGAGTCACTTCTTCCAGCTGTTCCAGGCTCTGACCCAGGCTGGAGAGTAGTTTGTGGAGGAGGGTGCTGTTCCAAGTAGCACAGCTGCTCTCCATGGTGAAGAAGTTGAAGATCTGCTGGAGTATCAGTTGGTGATAACAGGTGCCTTGAGTCATCTGGATTGGGGTGATATTCTCTCTTCTCCAAGAAAATGTGAAGTCATGTCTGTGCTCTAGGCATGACTGAGAGGGGATCGTTTTCATCTGTCTTAAATGTATGAAGATTTCTTTGTTGTCAAGAAGACAAGCAGGGATGGAGCAGAGCATCACTCCTGCCACTAGCAAATAGATCTTGGCTACACAGAGTCTCCACAGTTTATTGGAAAACTGTTTATAAAATGTGGGAAATTCTGAAAGAGATGCGAATACCAGACCACCTGACCTTCCTCTTGAGAAACCTGTATGCAGGTCAGGAAGCAACAGTTAGAACTGAAGATGGAACAGATTGGTTCCAAACAGGAAAAGGAGTACATCAAGGCTTTATATTGTCATCCTGCTTATTTAACTTATATGCAGAGTACATCATGAGAAATGCTGTGCTGGAGGAAGCACAAGCTGGAATCAAGATTGCCGGGAGAAATATCAATAACCTCAGATTTGCACATGACACCGCCCTTATGGCAGAAAGTGAAGAAGAACTAAAAGTCTCTTGATGAAAGTGAAAGAGGAGAGTGAAAAAGTTGGCTAGGAGCTCAACATTCAGAAAACGAAGATCATGGCATCTGGTCCCATCACTTTATGGCAAATAGATGGGGAAACGGTGGAAACAGTGTCAGACTTTATTTTGGGGGGCTCCAAAATCACTGCAGATGGTGACTGCAGCCATGAAATTAAAAGACGCTTAGTCCTTGGAAGGAAAGTTATGACAAACCTAGACAGCATATTAAAAAGTAGAGATGTTACTTTGTCAACAAAGGTCCGTCTAGTCAAGTCTATGGTTTTTCCAGTAGTCATATATGAATGTGAGAGTTGGAGTATAAAGAAAGCTGAGTGCCGAAGAACTGATGCTTTTGAACTGTGGTGTTGGAGAAGACTCTTGAGAGTCCCTTGGACTGCAAGGAGATCCAATTAGTCCATCCAAAAGGAGATCAGTCCTGGGTGTTCACTGGAAGGACTGGTGTTGAAGCTGAAACTCCAATACTTTGGCCACCTGATGGGAAAGCTGACTCATTTGAAAAGACCTTGATGCTGGGAAAGATTGAGGGCAGGAGTAGAAGGGGACGACAGAGGATGAGATGGTTGGATGGCATCTCCGATTCAATGAATATGAGTTTGGGTAGGCTCCGGGAGTTGGTGATGGACAGGGAGGGCTGGCATGCTGCGGTTCATGGGATCGCAAAGAGTCGGACACGACTGAACAACTGAACTGAACTGGACTGAACTGAACTGACAGAGTTCCCGTGATTCACTGGAAGGCCAACAGGGGGCGCGCGGACACCACTAATCAATGAGCGAATGGTTTCTTCGCCCGGTCCTGGGAGAGCGTTTCTCTAGGAGGCCGCAAGAGGGCGGAGGATGTCTTCTTATCGGTTTTATTTGGGAGTTTGCAAGTTCTGAGACTTGGTTTCAGCGGGTTTGGCAGCCAGAGAGGAAAGGCGTCGCTGCTTAGAGACCAAGTTGGTGCTCCTTTAATAGTGCACTAAGAAATCTGCCCACTATTCTACTGGAGATCAGTGGAGAAATAACTCCAGAAAGAATGAAGGGATGGAGCCAAAGCAAAATCAATACCCAGCTGTGGATGTGACTGGTGATAGAAGCAAGGTCCGATACTGTAAAGAGCAATATTGCATAGGAATCTGGAATGTTAGATCCATGAATCAAGGCAAATTGGAAGTGGCCAAACAGGAGATGGAAAGAGTGAACGTCGACATTCTAGGAATCACCTAACTAAAATGGACTGGAATGGGTGAATTTAACTCAGATGACCATTATATCTACTACTGCAGACAGGAATCCCTTAGAAGAAATGGAGTAGCCATCATGGTCAACAAAAGAGTCCGAAATGCAGTACTTGGATGCAATCTCAAAAACGTCAGAATGATCTCTGTTTGTTTCCAAGGCAAACCATTCAATATCACAGTAATCCAAGTCTATGCCCCAACCAGTAATGCTGAAGAAGCTGAAGTTGAACGGTACTATGAAGACCTACAAGATCTTTTAGAACTAACATCCAAAAAAGATGTCCTTTTCATTATAGGGGACTGGAATGCAAAAGTAGGAAGTCAAGAAACAGCTGGAGTGACAGGCAAATTTGGCCTTGGAGTATGGAATGAATCAGGGCAAGACTAATAGCGTTTTGCCAAGAAAATGCACTGGTCATAGCAAACACCCTCTTCCAACAACACAAGAGAAGACTTCACACATGGACATCACCAGATGGTCAACACCGAAATCAGATTGATTCTATTCTTTGCAGCCAAAGATGGAGAAGCTTTATACAGTCAACAAAAACAAGACTGGGAGCTGACTGTGGCTCAGATCATGAACTCCTTATTATCAAATTCAGACTTAAATTGAAGAAAGTAGGGAAAACCACTAGACCATTCAGGTATGACCTAAATCATATCCCTTATGATTATACAGTGGAAGTGAGAAATAGATTTAAGGGCCTAGATCTGATAGATAGAGTGCCTGATGAACTATGGAATGAGGTTCCTGGCATTGTACAGGAGACAGGGATCAAGACCATCCCCATGGAAAAGAAATGCAAAAAAGCAAAATGGCTGTCTGGGAGGCCTTACAAATAGCTGTAGAAAGAAGAGAAGCAAAAAGCAAAGGAGAAAAGGAAAGATATAAGCATCTGAATGCAGAGTTCCAAAGAATAGCAAGGAGAGATAAGAAAGCCTTCTTCAGCAATCAATGCAAAGAGATAGAGGAAACAACAGAATGGGAAAGACTAGAGATCTCTTCAAGAAAATTAGAGATACCAAGGGAACATTTCATGCAAAGATAGGCTCGATAAAGGACAGAAATGGTATGGACCTAACAGAAGCAGAAGATATTAAGAAGAGGTGGCAAGAATACACAGAAGAACTGGACAAAAAATATCTTCACGACCAAGATAATCATGATGGTGTGATCACTCATCTAGAGCCAGACATCCTGGAATGTGAAGTCAAGTGGGCCTTAAAAAGCATCACTATGAACAAAGCTAGTGGAGGTGATGGCATTCCAGTTGAGCTATTTCAAATCCTGAAAGATGATGCTGTCAAAGTGCTGCACTCAATATGCCAGCAAATTTGGAAAACTCAGCAGTGGCCACAGAACTGGAAAAGGTCAGTTTTCATTCTAATCCCAAAGAAAGGCAATGCCAAAGAATGCTCAAACTACCGCACAGTGTCACTCATCTCACACGCTAGTAAAGTAATGCTCAAAATTCTCCAAGCCAGGCTTCAGCAATACATGAACCACGAACTCCCTGATGTTCAAGCTGGTTTTAGAAAAGGCAGAGGAACCAGGGGTCGAATTGCCAACATCTGCTGGATCATCGAAAAAGCAAGAGAGTTCCAGAAAAACATCTATGTCTGCTTTATTGACTATGCCAAAGCCTTTGACTGTGTGGATCACAACGAACCTTGGAAAATTCTGAAAGAGATGGGACTACCAGACCACCTAACCTGCCTCTTGAGAAATCTGTATGCAGGTCAGGAAGCAACAATTAGAACTGGACATGGAACAACAGACTGGTTCCAAATAGGAAAAGGAGCCCGTCAAGGCTGTATATTGTCACCCTGCTTATTTAACTTCTATGCAGAGTACATCATGAGAAACACTGGACTGGAAGAAACACAAGCTGGAATCAAGATTGTGGGGAGAAATATCAATAACCTCAGATATGCAGATGACACCACCCTTATGGCAGAAAGTGAAGAAGAACTAAGAGCCTCTTGAAAGTGAAAGAGGAGATTTAAAAGTTGGCTTAAAGCTCAACATTCAGAAAACGAAGATCATGGCATCTGGTCCCATCACTTCATGGTAAATAGATCGGGAAACAGTGGAAACAGTGTCAGATATTATTTTAGGGGGCTCCAAAATCACTGCAGATGGTGATTTCAGCCATGAAATTAAAAGAAGCATACTCCTTGGAAGGAAAGTTGTGATTGACCTAGACAGCATATTAAAAAGTAGAGATGTTACTTTGTCAACAAAGGTCCATCTAGTCAAGGCTATGGTTTCTCCAATGGTCATGTGTGGATGTAAGAGCTGGACTATAAAGAAAGCTGAGTGCTGAAGAATTGATGCTTTTGAACTGTGGTGTTGCAGAAGACTCTTGAGAGTCCCTTGGACTACAAGGAGAGCCAATCAGTCCATCCTAAAGGAGATCAGCCCTAGGTGTTCATTGAAGGAGTGATGTTGAAGCTGAAACTCCAATACTTTGCCCACCTGATGGGAAAAGCTGACTCATTTGAAAGGACGCTGATGCTGGGAAAGAGTGAGGGCAGGAGGAGAAGGGGACCACAGAGGATGAGATGGTTGGATGGCATCACCGACTCAATGGACATGAGTTTGGGTGGACTCTGGGAGTTGGTGATGGATAGGGAGGCCTGGCATTCTGCAGTCCATGGGGTCGCAAAGAGTCAGAGACGACTGAGTGACTGAACTGAGCTGAACTGATGACCCAGTAACTGTCATAAATAATTAATTTCAGTTTACAAAATCCCTTTTTCTCTCATTTCTTTCAACCAAGGGTCTTCCCTTGTGGCTCAGACAGTAAAGAATCTGCCTGAAATGCAGATTCCAGATTCCATCCTTGGTTGGGAAGTTCCCCTGGAAATGGCAACAGACTCCAGTAGTCTTGCCTGGAGAATCCCATGGACAGAGGAGCCTGGTGGGCTATAGTCTATGGGGCCCCAAAAGATTCAGACTTGACCTAGCAACTAAACATAAAACAGTAAAAAATTCAAGAAGTTCACCTTGATAATATTTAATAAATAAAACAAGTTACAAATTTAATGAAATAAAAATGTGACTGTATTTGTTAAATTTTAATACAATATAAACAAAAATATTTTATATAGAAAAATAAATAGGAGGAGATCAAAGAATAAATATAACAAAATAAATAAGCAAACAAACAATAAAATCAGGGCAGTCTTCACTTCGGGGCTGATGCACCTGCAGCCAAGAAAATTTATATATCTTCAGTTACTACTGACAAAGTATTGGCTGAAGTAATTCAATCAATTTGGTGGCTAAAGTAGAAATCAGAGTCTTCTGAAATGGCCACAGATGAGTGTGCAAAGATGATGGGGCATCTTAATCAGTGAGAGTGATGTCAAGGTGAGTTCACATCTCCATCCTTTCTTGCAAGCTGGTTGATGAAGACAAGCATCTCATGATTTCCACTCTGACGGTTTCCCAGGCGCAGTTGCTGTATCCCTTCTCTTGCAGGTAGACATGGATGCCCTGGAAGTACCTCTTCACGGCCAGGGTGGGGCCCGTCCTTCCCAGGGCAGAGTCTTCCTCTCCCATATCCTGCCCCAGGCAGGCATCCAGGTCAACAAGCTGGTCCAGGAGTCCATTGCGGAGCTGCTTCAGGAGGGTGGTGTTCCAGGCAGCAGAGGCGCGCTCTGTGTGGAAGAGGTTGAAGCTCTGCTGGAGCATCTCGTGGAGCACAGAGATGGCCTGGGCCTCCTGGAGCTGGCCGCCCTCCACCATCTCCTGGGGGAAAGCGAAGTCTTTTCTGTCCTGCAGACACAAGTGAGGGGAGAGTCTCGTCATTTCGCCCAGGAGCCTGAGGTTCTTCCTGCCAACCAGCACATGGTTCTGAGACAGGTGACAGCCCAGGGATCCTCCCGGGCCGAGGCTGACCAGCACCAGGGCCATGAGCAGAGAGAGCACAAAGGCCATGGGGAAGATGAGGCTGCTGCTGGGCTGGCTGAGACGACGTCTGGTGGAACCTTGAGGTAGGTTCTCTGATGCCAGGCTTTCTAAGCAAGGCTATTAAATAGGGAACATGGTAGTTTTCATTTTCTAGTCATTTCTATGCACTTTTACTTCCTTTTTTGATTTTCATTTATGTATTCTGAATATGGTCAAAGAAATTGTCATCAGTCTAAACTATTAATTTTATCTATTTCCCAATAACTTCAAATGTACCCATCCAAATGGATATTTTTCAATCAAATGAGAAAGGTCTTTGTCAGACATCAGAAATGATGTAGGTTTCTAAGTACAAACATTACCACTCTTTCTCCTTCATGTGTAAATGTAGCTCTTCTCTGTTCCATGAACACATTTTTGGCCCTGATCCTAGGCTCAATTTCTGTTTCTTCCTTTACTTAGGAAGGCAGGCTATGTATTTATCAGGGATTTACCAGGTCACTCTAGCAACTAAACTGTTTGAAACAAAGGATGGGTTTTCTTTAGTGTCTGATTTAGAGAAGAGGCTGATTATTATGAGTCCATGAGCTCCCTCACGTTTCTCTTCCTTCTAGCACACATCCCTGCAGCTCCATGTGGTTGTGCTTCAGGGAACCACGAAGTCAGGACTATTACAGACATCACGCTTGCGTTTCACCGTTTTCATACTGGAGACCTATTCTCCTTTGCTGGCCCAGCCAATACTCCTACCAAGAATTCTGGTTCTTCTCAGATAAAATGGGTGGGGAGACTCTAATTCCAGGATAATTGATTGTATTTGCCCAGCAGCAGCTCACTCACACAGGAGAGATCACATGGAGCCACCCCCTGTCCTCTGGAGTGACAGAATCCCCTTGCTCACCTGCTGGACTCCCTCCCTTAGGGCAGGCTTTTATTGGAAGCTTATGTCACGGAATCTAGTGAGTTACAGCTGTTCATTCAGGCAGTAGATCCCACCAGGCATCTCTGTTCCTCTGAGAATGCAGGGCAGTGAGACCCAGCCTACTTGATCAGGAGAAACAGTCTTTTTCCCTTGACTATAATTTCTCATTTAAACTTTTTATATTCACTTTGTGACTTATTTTGGGTAGGCTCTGGGAGTTGGTGACGGACAGGGAGGCCTGGCACACTGCAGTTCATGGGGTTGCAGAGAGTCGGACACGACTGAGTGACTGAGCTGAACTGAACTGACTGACTTATTGGAAAAGATATGTCTCATTGATCCTGTTGAGGTTGTAATTGATGATGATGTGAGAACAACAAAGGGAAGTGAAGAAGCCAGAGGGGCTGCATCTCTATCCCTTTCAAGATGTTAGTTTTTTTGTTTCTCTTTGCAACTTTTCTAGAAAGTAAAATTACACATTTTTTTTGTGTGGGCAATAGAAAACAAGGGTAAGTCTCAATGTCATGAATATGAAAGAAGGGAAGTGGTTTTCCCCTGACCCAGTGACGTGTTCTGAGTTAGCAAACTTCAGTGCAGCACAGCTGGGGACAAGTCTGAGGCAGAGGGAAACGATGAGGCCAATATGAACAACAGAAAGGCTGGGACAGGGCTGCTTCTTACAGAAGCTCAAAGAAGGACAAGTCCTTGATCTGTTGACTGCCGTCTGCTTTGTAAGACCAGCCACCTAATTTTTCTTTTCTTGAATCAGCATGTGGTCAGTATAAGGGCAGGAGGAAGAAGTCACACTCACCAGCTCACAAGAGACAGGCAATCAGAGCCCCAGTTGCTCGAACACTAATGCTCTCTGGCAGGGTTGACGAGACCAGCCTTGCTGATCATCTGCGTAGGTGATAAATCCACCTGGGCAAAGAGAACATGCTTTGAAATAACTAGAATGAAAGGGAATTAAATGATTCCAAAAGAGCCTGATCTTAGTCTAGCTAATAGTAACTATGACGTTAAAAATAATAACTGAATTCTATTGATTACTAACCCTCATGATCTCCCTAATATTCCAGCTCTCGGTACTATCACATTGATGGGTTGGGTTTCTGTGGGTTTTTAAAGAATTTTTAAAATATTTATTTTATATGTTTATTTGGCTGTGGCATGTCTTAGTCGATGTATGCTGGTTCTTGGATCTTGGTTGCTTCATGCAGGATCTTTACTTAAGCCATGGGAAGTCCTGCTTGCCAATTAGAATCTAGTTTCCTGGGGAGAGATGCAGCTCAGGCTCCCTGCTTTGGGAGCATGGAGTCCTGGCCCCTGGACCATCAGGGAAGTCAAGGGGTAGTGTTTCAATACATGAATTTGGGGAACACACACACATTCAGTCTGTAACACGGTAGCAAGGAGATACCAAGGTATTGTGTTTATGGCAAGGATTCATTAGGATATATTTCATTCTTGATATTAGTGAGGAGTAAGAACACGTTCCCTGATGCTGCCCTCACTTTTTATGGCACCTCCATCCTGAATTGATTGCTAATTAAACGTTACAAGACTACCGTGGACATGATTACCAAGGACCTGCCAGACAAATTTCACAGACTATCAGTGTTTATCAAAAACGACAGTGACAACAACTACAAACTCCTTAGCCTTTGTGAGGGACTCACGCAATACTTCCAACATAGTTGAAACTGAGTTAATAGTTTTGTTTCTAAGAGCCTCCTGCTAAGACTTTATTGGAATAAAATAATCTAAGAATGAAATGGCAAATCCAGTTTTCAAAACCTAACATGTCAGATTCCAAACTGCTTATCTAGACTGTGACGCCTGCGCCCACTGCATGCACTGAGCCCTCACTTAATTTCCTAGTTTATTTCTAACACAAGATGCACCCTTGTTGTTTCATACCTCGATGTGACAAACCTCTTATTTCCATTAGTTCACATCTACCTCCAAATTCTAGATAAGCTGAGCAATTTACAACGTATCTGATTATTTTGTATAATAAGCAAAATGAAATTATCAACTGGTAGTTATTACTGACAGTCTAAATGTGATCGACAAAATAATAATTCTAATAATTATAAAATAATCATATTTAACTGTCCAAGATGATTCATATAGATTGTGCAATGAATCCTCACCATAAATTGGGGATACATGATGGACAAGATCCTTATGAGTTTTGACTCTAACAGGAGATTGGGTTAGAAACATTTCAGTGAATCCTCTGTAGATAACACCAAGCTGATGGCTCTTGTGACTGTAATTTAAAAAAATACTTAATGCTTTTGAGAGGGTAACAGACAGGAAAACTGGGGGTCTCCAAACAGAGGAAACAGGCTGCAAGTGTGAGACATTTTTAATCTCTTTACTCTTGCCTGGAAAATCCCATGGATGGAGGAGCCTGGAAGGCTGCAGTCCATGGGGTCGCTAAGTCGGACATGACTGAGCGACTTCACTTTCACTTTTCACTTTCATGCATTGGAGAAGGAAATGGCAACCCACTCCAGTACTCTTGCCTGGAAAATCCCATGGACAGAGAAGCCTGGTAGACTACAGTCCATGGGATCGCAAAGACTCAGACATGACTGAGCGGCTTCACTTCTCTATACAAATTTAAAAAGAGGTTTCTCTCAAAATTCTGTGTTGCCATAATGACACCTGGTTCCACCTGAACTTAACTTTTCCCAAACCTTGAGCTGACCAATGCATTTTTCTTCTGGAAATGTTTGTCTTGAGCTGTTAATGTACTGTGTATTTACCCTAGACTCTGTGTTTAAGTCAGTTCCACCCAAAGGCTCAGAACCGACTTGACAAACCAGTATGTTATACTCATACCCTGTTCTCCTAATCTGTGTTAATGAAACTGTATATTTGTTTGGAAATCTGCCTTTCTTCAAGATTCACGTCCATCACTTTGTGGCCGGGGATGACTCACCTGGTGCCAATGTTGTCTCCATGCATGTTGTGGGTGAGGGGCCCGGTGCCCTTCTCTGAGTTTTGAGACATTTCCTTTCTCTAATTAGCAGACTGCTAGTAGCTATATAACATCTGGCTGAAGAGTAGCAAGGGCACTCTTACTGCCCCCTTCTGATGTCTATGTCAGAAGCTTTCTCTATCTCTTTTATACTTTAATAAAACTTTATTACACAAAAGTGCTGAGCGATCAAGCCTCGTCACTGGCCGTGGATTGAATTCTCCTCCGGAGGCCAAGAATCCTGGTGTCTCGTGGTTCAGCAACAAACTTTTTCTTCCAAATTATATGAATTTGACAAATGACAAAAAGAATAGAAGACCACCTATGCTAACAGGTGAAATGTGAGGGATGGAGCAGAGCATCGCCATTGTCATCAGCAGGGAGACCAGGAGTGCAGAAATTCAGCACTTCACCTGGGCCTCTCTGAAGCAGTTCAGGTCCTGCACTTAACTCTGGAGCCCTCCAAACTCCTTTTGCTGCGCCCCAGCGGCCGGGAGGGGGCGCCCGATCTCTCAGTAACTGACAGACCCGCACCGCCCACCCAGCGGGACCTGCCTGCAGGGCCGCCCCCTGGGGCATCAGATCCAAGGGGGGAACTCGCGGGTGGCCGTGGGCAGGAGCCGCGACCGGAGCGAGGCGCCGCCGGGGCCCAGGGAGAGGTTGGGGCCACGGGAACAGAGAGGAAACTTGCTTTTCGGGCCCCACTGCCCAGGCGAGCTTTGCGCTGCGTCGCTCAGAGCCTTTGATTTCTGCACCTCCAAAGTCTAGATAAGCTACCATTGCGTCCATCCTCCCCTTCCTGGGAGAAGATTTTAGCCAGAGCGGTTCACACCGGTGCCCTTGAATGCCGCGATTGACGGCTGGAAATCACAGCATGCTGTGGTATGTTTTCAGATTCAGGGTTGTTTTGGAGTGAGTGGAAGTCGTTCAGTCATGTCTGACTCTTTGCGACCCCATGGACTACACAGTCCATGGAATTCTCCAGGCCAGAATACTGAAGTGGGTAGCCTTTCCCTTCTCCAGGAGATCTTCCCAATTCAGGGACTGAACCCAGGTCCCCTCATTGCTGGCAGATCTTGACCAGCCGAGCCACAAGGGAAGCCCTTGTTTATGGGGAAAAGGAGTAATTCAGGGAAAGGGGAAAGGTATCTACAATCTGGATGGGAATCTACTAGATATTGGGACCCTCCAGTGGGAAGACTTGGGGACAAAACTGAGACTTCAAAAGAAGCTCCTTAGTACAGGGAAAATTGTTTCATTGAACATTAATAGAAATGGTTCATTTCTCCTGTCATGTTCATTGGTTGGAAAATGTTTTAAAATGTATAAGTCTTCAACTCACATCAAATTCAAATATTTTCTTTATGCCACAACAGTACTTTAAGTTCCTGGCTTTAACGGAAGCAAAATCATCAATAATGTTTTCAATATTACTTTTTTGTATCTCTCTCTTCATCTGAGCGAAAGCCATATTTGACAAACTTATGAACCAGTAACTATTTTGAATAACTCATTTCAATTTACAAAATCCTTTTTTCCTCTCATTTCTTTTAACCAAAGTTCATCTATTAAGCATTTTTTTTTAGTCAGTTTTTCATTGGAGAGTTTCATGAACTTTTTCAAAATGTCTTCTCATGTGGATACGTTGTTTAAAAGTTACAATTAAAATACTTTTAATTTCAGCATAATGTGTACTCAGTAGACACCAACTGTGAAATAGGCAGTTGGATATATAATTCCAGCATGCATCTTTGGAAGACATCATCATCAGGATAGATTTTTAAAGGCCTGAAAACTAGAGCAGGTCATGACCTAGTTCATCAGTTTGGACAGAAGACAGTTCTGGGTTTTGAACACAGGAAAACCACAAACTCCTTGGTCACAAATGAAATTCAGACTGGATACCAGCCAGATGGCAGGAGTGCAGTGTGAGTGTGCAGCCTGGGATCTGGTTGAGGACCTTGCAATCTGTGTGTCTTCTAGCTGGAGATCACGGAGTTTGAACGAAAATGAATCATGAGCTCCTTTACCTGGGTAAAGAGACAGTGCAAGAGCAGTGGGTGCATTCTCTATGGATCAGAAATTCACAGAGGAGGCCTGCACTTCCAGTGGATATGATGGGGAAAGGCTGTCATCTGTTCTAGTGCAGTGGTCTTAAAACTAACGTCTCAGCTCCACAGCTCTTCTCCTCAACGCTACTCGGTGATGCTGGGGCTCTAGTTCCTTCCAGGACATTTCTCCTTTGCCTGCAGATTGTTTTTCTTTCCCATGCCAGTTCCAAGGGTGGGCTAGAAGGCTGGAAGGAATTTTCTGTTTTCCTGACTGGAGTATGACTGATAACAACTGCCATCAATTAGGAAAAGGACAACTAATGATTGCTGCTAGATGCTATGTGTCACCAGTCAGATGGGCAAAAACTAAAAAAGATGATAAGACCCTGTTTTGGTCAAGGTGTGAGAACATATAAGAGCTTATATAGTCTTGATATGGATTAATGTAGCCATTATCATGGACAGGTGGCAGTATGCATGTGCAAGATTTATGTGTTGACAAATAATATTGAGTTCATGCCCCTTATTCAGAGAAAGACTCTCACTAGGGTATGGCACCTGCATTCACTTGTAGCAGTCTCTCCTCTAAAGGCACTAATTTCTGAGAAGGAACAGCTCTAGGACGTGACCCTGCCAGCACTTAGGGACTGGAATCTTTATGGAAAACAACTAGGATCAAACCCAGGCCAGCCCAGGGTTGGAGAGCAGAACCTTACACTGCATGGCCCTTGCTCTTTTCTTCCTGCCTGTGCCTTGCTGCTGAAAGACGGAAACCCAGCAGAGGGTTGAGAAGGTGATTATAGAAATAGGTTAAAAAGTAGTACAGGACTACTCATACTAAAGAACAAGAAGCATTATTAATGAGTAATGTGTGTGATTCTCTGCAGTCCTAGGAGACCTCTCTGATTTCCCTATTATTCATTTTTATAGTAGATCAAAGCATTTTCTACTAATCCTTCTTTCTCAAAGAATTTCTATGACTTCCTAGAATGCTTCTAGAAGTCTGAAACACAGAAATTGGAATTGTCTTCAGCACTGAGCACAGAAGAGTTAACAAACTAAATTGTGAAACTAGCACCCAATTTAAATATTTTTACCAAGGACCAGCATTTTTCCAGTGTTGCCTTTCAGTCACTGCCTCAGGCCTGCTGTCCTCTCTGTTCCTTGTGGGCAGTTACTCTGGGACTCACTGTCCTGATCATTTCTGCCAGGCACACTGTTATGCTTCTTGTAATATGGGCCCATTGATCCTAACAGTAACCCTGCGAAAAACTACTGTTATTTTCCACATGTTAAAGAAGAGGATCAGGACAGCATGCGTGCCTGCGTGCATGCTAGGTTGGTGCAGAGGTGTCCAACTCCTGTGACACATGGACAGTAGCCCACCAGGCTCCTCTGTCCATGGGATTTTCAAGAAAGAATACTGGAGGGGGTTGCCATATCCATCTCCTCAGTGTTTGTGATATTTTTCAGGGTCACACTGCTGTTAAATAGCAGAGCTGCATTCAAAGGTTTTGAAACTTCTAGAACTCTCCCTTCACTTGTGCTCTCTTCCAGTGATTTCCACTCAGAGAAACTTGGAAGCCAGAAACCATCACAGAACAGAGCTCCTGTGTTGGAGGCAGTGAAGATATAGTGTAAGGGAGTGGATTGTTCAGTAAAGCAGGACCGAGGAGAAGGCGGGAGGAAGAGTAACAGGTGTCAGGCTCAGCCAGTCAGCACCACATGTTGGCAACTTTTCTGGAGGAGATGAGTCTTACCCCAGATACTGACACCAACAGTTCTTTGTTGACTGGGTATAAATTAGTTTATCTGTGACTTCAGGACTAATCATTTTCCACAGTTTCAGAACTCCTTTCTACCTTTTTTTTTTTTTTTTCTTGGAGGGGTGGAATGGAGGGCTGCACTCCGTAGCTTGCAGAATCCATGGTCCCTGAGCTCCTATACTGGAAGTGTGGAGTCTAAACCACTGGACTGCCAGGGAATTCCAGTAATTCCACCTTCTGACAATCAAGTGCTGAGAAGTAGTAGAACCATTCCATAGTATAAATGAACAAATGCTATTCCACAATAGGTTTATGTAGACAAAATAAAGATTTAGGTCTTCAGAATGAAGAAACAAGTTTTCCCTCATAAGAATTTAATAAAAACAAATTAGAAGATTAAGGAAATGAACATGTTATCTAAATTTTATTACAATGTAAACAAAAAGTTTAAATGAAAATATAAATATCATGAGATAAACTAATAAGTGAAAATATGTACATAAAGAAACATAAATAACATCAGGGCAGTCATCGCTATGCACAGATTCCCATGCAGCTGAATACTCTTTATACCTACTTGCTTATTACTACTGAGAAAGAATTTATTGATTTATTCAATAAATATTTTGGCTAAAGCAGAATTCAGAGTCTCTTAAATGACCACAGGTGGGAGTGACGTGGCGTCTTAGTCAGTGAGAGTCATGTCAAGGTGAGTTCAGGTTTCCATCCATCATCTTAACTTTTCTTGCAAGCTGGCTGATGAAGAGAAGGATCTCATGATTTCCAGTCTGACGATATCCCAGGCACAGTCGCTGTATCCCTTCTCTTTCAGGTAGACATGGATGCCCTGGAAGTACCTCTTCACGGCCAGGGTGGGGCCTGTCCTTCCCAGGGCAGAGTCTTCCCCTCCCATCACCTGCCCCAGGCAGGCGTCCAGGTCGTCCAGCTGCTGATGGAGTCCAGTGCGGAGCTGCTCCAGGAGGGTGGTGTTCCAGGCAGCAGAGGCACGCTCTGTGTGGAAGAGGTTGAAGCTCTGCTGGAGCATCTCGTGGAGCACAGAGATGGCCTGGGCTTCATGAAGCTGGCCGCCCTCCACCATCTCCTGGGGGAAAGCAAAGTCTTTTCTGTCCTGCAGACAGAAGCGAGAGGAGATTCTCATTTGGCCCAGGATCCTGAGGTTCTGGCTGCCAACTAGCATGTGGTTCTGAGACAGGTCACAGCCCAGGGATCCTCCCGGGCCATAGCTGACCAGCACCAGGGCCATGAGTAGAGAGAGCACGAAGGCCATGGGGAAGATGCGGCTGCTGCTGGGCTGCTGAGACGGCGTCTGGGTGAACCTTGAGGTAGGTTCTGTGATGCCATGCTTTCTAAGCGAGACCATTAAATAGGGAACATGATAGTTTTCATTTTCTAGTCATTTCTATACACTTTTACTTCCTAATTTGGTTTTCTGTTATGTATTGTGAATATGGTCATAGAAATTGTCATCAATGTAAACTACTAATTTTACCTTTTCCCAGTAACTTCAGATGTGCTTATCCAAATGGATATTCATCATCAGATGAGAAAGGTCTTTGTCTTATGTTAGAATTGAAGTGCATTTGTGATTACACACATCATTGCTCCCTGTTTCTCAGGCATAAATGTTCCTCTCCTCTTTTCCGGGAACACACCTGTAGCCCTCATCTTGGGCTCCGTTTCCCCTCTCACTCTGCCTCAGAAGCCAGGACCCTCAGCCCCGTGGTTTCCGTATCTATTTAGGGATTTAGCAGATCACTGTGGCTCCTGATCTCACTGAAACGAAGGATGGGTTTTCCTTAGTGTTTGATATAAAGAGCAGGCTGATTATTATCAGTCCATGAGCTCACCCCACGTTTTTCCTCCTTCTAGAACACATTCCTGCAGGTCCATGTGGCTGTGTTTTAGGGAACCACAAGGTCAGGGCCATTACAGACATCACCCTTTCTTTCCACCATTTTCTTGCTGGAGACCTGTCGTCCTCCACAGACTGGGCCAATACCTCCACCAGAATCCTGGTTCTTCTCAGGGAACATGGGTGAGGAGTCTCTAAATCCAGGATAATTGTATTTTCCCAGCAGCACCTCACTCACAAGGGAGAGATCACACGGAGCCTCCTCTGTCCTCTGGAGTGACTGAGTCCCCTTCCTCACCTGCTGGACTCCCTCCCTGCAGACAGGCTCACCACATCCTGTGGCCTCAAAATCTCCTTTCTGTGGAGGGCTTGTTGATTTGTTGGGAAAATAAATTCTCTTCCTGAACCCCATCCTCTCTCCTGGAGTGTTTCTGTGAAGGACCCTAGTTCTCGGTGGTGACCTCCTCTTCTCCTGACCCCAAGTGTCCAAAACATCAGCAGTGCTCAGATGCTGAGAGCAGAAGTGTGTTTGTGTAAGTTGGTGAAGGAATTTCCAACTGCAGTCGTTTTGCTTTTAGTAGATAAATAATATCTACTTTGCCAAGTACAGTTATTATTAGTCAACTCTTTTACTTAAACTGTTCAACACTTGTTCTGCTCAGAGTTTCTGAGCTGGAGGAAGGAGATTCAGTGCTGGCGTTGTCTCTTGTTGGAAGCTTATGTCACAGAATCTAGTGAGTTACAGTCGTTTGTTCAGGCAGTTGATTCCACCCGGCATCTCTGTTCCTCTGTCTCTGTCTCCTCTGAGAAAGCAGGGTGGTGAGACCCAGCCTACCAGATCAGGAGCAATAGCCTTCTTTCCTTGAGTGTAATGTTTCACTTAAGCTTTTAGATTCACTTAGTGACTTATTGGACAGGATTCGTCTCACTGCTCCTTCTCTGGTTGTAATTCATGATGAAGCGAGAGCAAGAAAGGGAAGGAAAGAAAGCCCAAGGGGCTGCATCACTTTCAAGAGGTTAGAATTTTTTTGGTTTCTCTTTGCAATTTTGCTAGAAAGCAAAATTCCACAGTTTTTTTGTGGGCAACCAGAAAACAAGGGTAAGTCTCAATGTCATGAATATGAAAGAAAGGAAGGGGCTTTCCCTGACACAGTGATATATTCTGGATTAGCAAACTTCAGTGCAGCATAGCTGGGGCCTAGGCTGTGGCAGAGGGGAAGGATCAGGTCAATATGAAAGGCTGGGACAAGGCTGCTTCTCACAGAAGCTCAAGGAAAGCCAAGTCCTGAGTCCGTGGACTGCCCTCAGCTTTGTAAGACCAGCCACCTGATTTTTCTTTCCTTTAATCCATATGTGGTCTGTATAAGGGGAGAAGGAAGAAGTCACACGCACCAGCCCCTGGGAGACAGGCAATCAGAACCCCAGTGCTAGAACACTGACCCTCTCTCACAGGGTCAAGGAGACCAGCCTTGCTGAGCATCTGTGATAAACCCACCCGGGCAATGAGAAGTTGCTTTGAAAAAACTAGAATGAAAGGGAATGAAATGATTCAAAAGATCCTGATCTTAATCTTGGTAAAAAATAATTATGTTCTTAAAAATGATAACTGAATTTTATTGATTGTAACCCTAATCTCCCTAATATCCCACCTTGTGATATGATCACATTGATGGGATGGGTTTCTATGGGTTTTTTAAGCATTTTAAATGCATTTATTTGGCTGTGCCAGGCCCTGGTGGCGGCATGCTGGATCTTCCATATTCCTTGCCGCAGATAGGATCTTTACTTGTGGCATGGGAAGTCTTGGTTGTGGCCTATAGGATCTAGTTCCCGACCAGGAACAAAACATCAAACTTCTAGGAGAGTGGACAACTTTCCTAGAATCTCTTCCTCAGCAAAGAACTTCAAGTGCTGTAGGATTTCTCTCCATTATGTACAAGGCCCTGCTCAAAAGGGAGGAAACTTGGGCTCCTGGGCTCGTCACCATCCTGCGGGCACTCCCTCTCCTAGAATGAACACATAGGGATTCAACATGCAGACCCTTGCCTGTCTTAAGGAACTTGCCCTCAAAGCTTCTCTTGGTTGGACTGAGGGTGGAGTAAAGAGGTTACTATTGGTTGTATTGATATGAAAGACTGCTATCATTCACTCAGTTCCACATTTTCAGGCTAATTTGCAAACTTTGCATTATTTGAATTAAAGGATGTCCTCTGTGACTGCTACTAAAGTTGTCTCGATGTTTTAGAAGACGAAAGGGAAGTCTGGTGTCGGCTGCACTCGGGAGCCCCAGATAGTGTGAGAGTAGAGCTTCCTGCTGCTCCCAGTCCCTCCTCTTCATCAGCTCTGAGTCCTGGCCCTCAGCTGCTCTGAGCACGTGCTGCCTCCTTCCTCCTCTTCCTGCCTCCAAAGTCTTGTCCCCTGCTCCCAGGAGGGCAGTCATCATCCCTTCCTGACGCTCCTGGAATCCACATCACCAAGCACATTGTCACATATGTGTGTGTGGTCAGCACACTCTGGTGAGAGAATGAAGAGAACGCTATGAATTAACCCATGTTCATTATTATGCCACTAGTATCTGTAGACCACCAGAATACAGGAGCTATAGACCTGTAAATAACTGGAGAATTCAAACCTCATGTATTAGGCCCTTAGAAAGGAAATGCAGAGAGATGTGGCAATTTAAAAATTGGTGCAATTTAAAAACTGTCACAGAGACTATGGAGTCACAGCTCTCAGTTCTCTTTTGGACTAAAGAAGAGAGATTGAGCCTCAGGTTTCTCTTTCAAGCTGAGTTGACTCATGTAGATGAATATCTCCTTTTGGATTGAGACTTTTCCATGAGTATATTTCATTTCCAGTATAATAACACAAAAGAAGCACTGAAGCTGTGACATTCTCTGATGCCCAGGATAGAAGGGAAAAGTTTTTCAGTGGAGACAAAATTGAGAAAAGTGCAGAAAGTGACAATTCTGACCTATTTAAAGATCTTATCTGGGGGGAAGTTGCGGGGAACAGCTGGATAAAGGCTGGCACAGCCCCACGTCTGCAGCATCACCAAGCTCACCAGATGCCACCCGCTTCCCTGATGACAGAGAGGGTGATGTTCTCCAGCCCTGGAGAATGGTGATCATCACCATTGCCACCCTCTGGGAGACCAGGAATCCCCCAAAATCAGCACTTGAGTGAAATTCAGTCCCACGGCTCCAGCTCAGCAAGATGCTCAAATCTGCCTTTCCTGCGACCCAGCGACCGGGAGGGCACCACAGCACTCTCTGTAACAGAGCAACTGACCCTGCTCTCCCAGCAAACCTGTCCAGGTCCAGCGCCTCGAACTCCAGTGCCACATCCACCGGGAGAACCGGGGAGTCCCTGTAGGCAGGAGCCTGCAGCTGAGCTAGGTGCTTCTGGGGCCCAGGGAGCGCGTGGGGGCCCCAAGAGCAGTGAGGAACCCCCGTTTTGGGGCCAGACTGCCCAGGGGAGCTTTGCAGGGGTTTCACTTAGCACTTGATTTCTGCACCTGCCCCTGCTTCCATCCTCCCCTCCTGGGAAGAGGTTTACCCAGAGCGGTTTACACTGATGCCTGTTTCTGCTGCCACTGAGGGCTGGAAATCTGAGCATGTTGTGGCATGTTTTCAGATTCCGGGTTGTTTCTGGGGAAAAAGACTAATTCGGGGAAAGGGGAAAGGCATCTACGTTCTGGGCAGTAATCTAGATATTGGGACCATCCAGTGAGGAGACTTGAGGACAAGACAGAGACTTACAGGAGCCCCTGGGGAAAGGGGAAATGATTTTATTTAATATAAATGGTTAATTTCTCTTGCAATGTTCAAGTAGTTGGAAATATTTTAAAAGGTACAAAGAAGTCTGAAACTCACAGCAAGCCTAAATATTCCTTATGCCAAAACAAAACTTTAAGTTCCTGGCTTCATTGGAAGCAAAATCATCTGTAAAGTTCTCAAAATTACTTCTTTGTTCATCTCAGTTCAATTGAGGGAAAGCCATATTTGAGATATTTATGACCCAGTAGCTACCGTAAATAATCTCAATTTTCAAAGTCATTTTTCTTCTCATTTCCTTTATCTAAGGATCTTATGTTAAGCTTTCAAATTTATCCATAGTTTTGCATTGGAGAGTTTTATTAACTTTTTCAAAAGGTCATTTCCTATAGATAAGTTGCTTTAAAATTCATAATCAAGATGAGTTTTGTTTCAGCATAATGTCGATTTTCACTTAATATCCGATTTTCTACCCAATAAGCATCTTATATGCCAAATGCACTGACTGCATGTTGATTTGATGCCACTAAATATCGCGGTGTGCTTGGTACAGTCATGTGAGTATTTTATTTGCTAGTAAAATTTCAAAATGTATAGATATGCTGTGTACAATACTAGAAAAGATTAACTTATTCTAACTTGCAGAGGTAGAGTTTTTGCATTAACAACTGAGTTGAGCAAGTCGCAGATATAGCATGATCATCTTTAGGGTAGACGTGAAATAATGGTGAAACTTAATATACACCGGTCACAGTAACAACTCTCACAGCTGTTTAATGTGTCCATGATGCTTTATATAATCTACTCATTTAAGATAATTGTGTAAGTTGTTATATTAATATCATATAGAGTACAGAACATGAGATGGTATGTTGAATGGCGTACAATATTCTCATTATCCCTGTTTTGATTTTAATTGGAGAAAAATTCCTTTACCATGTTGTGCTGGTTTCTGCTGTACAACAATGTAAACCAGCTCTAAGTACACATGTATCCACTCTCATATCCTTATTTTAAAGCTGAGAAAACTGTAGCATAGAACAGAAAAATCGACTGGACTAAATGATTCAGGAACTTGAGGGAAAACTAAAGAGATGCCCAGCATAACAAATATACTGGTCACCTGAGAAGACAAGAGTAACCCACAGAAAATAAAAACAAAAAATGTAGAAAGATTGTCGTTTTCAAACAGTTTAACTGGTAAAACCCTTTTAAGCTTATCATTGTTATACTTACACTTTTATTGACAACTCTGAGGACCAGCAGTATCCTACCATTGTGCAGGATGCTGGGTGGGAATAGGAAATGGAGACATGCTCCTGCTCTGGGGAGTCAATTCCTCCCCATTTAAGGGGCTCTCAGTTAGAAGATCCTGGTGGAGGATGTGTGAGGGGGAGGGGTGTTTAAAATGAAAAGAAATACTTTGATCTTGAAAAGTAAAGATGATAGGAAATTCTTAAGATAATAAAAGTTGAAATCTGGTGAATGATATGTATAAATTAGTGGGATCTTTGTTGATCAATTTTTATAAATGATCCCACTTGTTACTGTGGGAACTTGGATATACCTCAATAACAATATTTTCTGTGCAGCGGATTGACATGTTGATTTTTAACATCTTTCTTAGAAAATCATACTATTTGAAGACAGACAACATACCTATTTCCAGCAGTTAACCACGTGTTCAAATCTCAGCCACACGTACGTCCATGGTGGTGAATAAAAGATATGGTGGGTGTGCCTGAGATAGTTCAGCATATTTCAAATGGTCAAATATCAAGATTTTGGCTTAGCTTCTGGTTCATGATGGCAGAGTTGAAGGACATGGACTTATCTCCTCACGCAAGAGCAACGAAATTGCAACTAGCTGTTGAAGAGCCATCCAGAGGAAGACTCTGAAGCCCGCCAAAAGAGATGTCCCACGTTCAAACACAAAGAAGAAACTACAACGAGACGCAGGAGGCGCTCAGGCACAATAAAAATAAATGCCATACCTGCCAGATGGGAAACCAACAAACTGGAAAACAATAATACCAAAAAAGTTCTCCCACTGTTGTGAAGGTTCTGAGCCTCATGTCATGCTTGCAAGCCTGCAAAGGGACTGGGAATCCCCAGGCAATCTGACTCTGAGGATCAGTGGGAGTTGATTATAGGACTTCCACAGGACGGGGGGAGAGACTCTTCTTGCAGGCGACAAACAAAATCTTGCATGCACCAAGACCCAGGGGAAGGGAGCAGTGACCCCACAGGAGACTGAACCAGACCTACCTCCTAAAGTTGGAGTCTCTTATGGAAGTGAGGTTCAGAAGTGGCTTGCCCTGGGGACAAGGGTACTAGCAGCAGCAATCCTGGAAGGTGGCCCTTGGAGGTTGGTCTCCTTGGAGGTTGCCGAAAATCAAGCACTTCATTCATTAATAATGTTTCTCACTTCTTTAGTATGAGAAGAGGTAAAACTGGCTTCTGAACCATTTGTTGGGTTTTGTTCTTTCAGTAGCAAAACAGAGGCTCCAGGAGGTGACATTGCCAGCAAATATGGACAAGGGATTTTATGGAAAGGAGAGCTAGGATGCAACCTGGGACAGCCCAGAACTGGAGATTGGAACCATACCCTTCACAGCCCCCGCCCTTCCTTCCTGCCTCTGCTTGTGTTTGATTATCTGCACTGATGTGCGATCTCTATTCTTTCCCTATTATCGTATTTACGTTAGATCAAGTATTTTCTACAAATTCATCTTTCTCAAAGAGTTTTCATAGGAATGCTGTTAGAAGTATGAAACCCAGAAATTGGAATTCTCTTCAGCATACAGCAAAGGAAGGTTCTCACACTGAAAGCACTCTGAAACTAGCACCCAAGATGAAAAGAAAATACCTTTGTCGGGGGCCAGCACCTCTCCATGCTGCCCTCCAGGCGCTGTCTCAGGGCGGCTGTCCTGTCTCCTCCCTGAGGGCAGCCACTCCGTGCCTCTCACGGTCCTGATGATTCCTGCCAGGAGCGCGTGATGCCTCTTGTGTGATATGGACTCACTGAATCCAAACAGTAATTGTATGAAAACCACTCTTGCTGTCCTCATATTAAAGATGAGGAAACTGACCTGTTGTGTTTGTGAGATTTTTCAGGGTCACACTGTTGGTAAATAGCAGAGCTGGGATTCAGAGGTTTTGGAATTTCTAGAACTCTCCTTTCACTTGAGGTCTCTTCCTGGGGCTTCCACTCTGACTACACCATGCAGCTAGAAACCAGCACAGAACAGAGCTCATGTGTGGAGGCTGTGAAGTTACTGTGGAAGGGAGTGAATTGCTCAGTAAGGCAGTCCTGAGGAGAAGGCGGGAGAGAGAGCAACAGGAGTCAGGAGCAGCCAGTCAGCAGGGCGTGTCCTCAGCTTTCCTGGAGGAGGTGACTGCTTCCCTCAGATATGTACATCAACCATTCTTTAACGAGTGGGTATAAATTAGTTATGCCTGTGACATCAAGACTAGCCATTTTCTACAATTCATAATCTCCTTTCTACCTTTTTTCTCTTTGGCATCCTCCACAGCTTATAGGATCTCAGTTCCTCAACCAGGCTCCCTGGAGGAAAAACTCAGAGTCCTAAGAACTGCACCATAGAAGAGTCTCAGAATTCCACCTTTTGACAGACATTTGTTAGAAAGTGATAGAGCTGTTTCACCGTGTAAAGTGAACAAATACCATTTTGTGATAGGTATTTGAAGACAAAATAAGGATTTAGGTTTTCAAAATAAAAACTCAAGAAATTTATCTTGATAACTATTTAATAAATAAACCAAATAACAATTTTAATAAAATAGAGAAATATATCTTCTAAATTTTAATACAATGTAAACATACACATTTTTATATGAAAATATAAATATGATGAGATAAAATATTCCATTACCTAAATAAATAAAGAATAAATAAATAACATCAGGGAGGTCATCGCTTATGGATTGATACCCCTGCACTTGATTTCTTTTATATCTACCTGCTTATTACTACAGACATGTATTGGCTGAATTAATTCCACACATTTGGTGGCTAAAGCAGAAATCAGAGTCTTCTGAAATGACCCCAGGTGAGTTTCCAAGGATGACGGGGCATCTTCATCAGAAAGAGTCATGTCAAGGTGAGCTCAGGTCTCCATCCATCATTCTTAACCTTTCTTGCAAGCTGACTGATGAAGACAAGGATCTCATGATTTCCACTCTGACGGTTTCCCAGGCACAGTCGCTGTATTCCTTCTCTTTCAGGTAGACATGGATGCCCTGGAAGTACCTCTTCAGAGCCAGGGTGGGTCCCCTCCTTCCCAGGGCAGAGTCTTCCTCTCCCATCACCTGCCCCAGGCAGGCGTCCAAGTTGTCCAGCTGCTGATGGAGTCCAGTGCGGAGCTGCTCCAGGAGGGTGGTGTCCCAGGCAGCAGACGAGCGCTCTGTGTGGAAGAGGTTGAAGCTCTGCTGGAGCATCTCATGGAGCACAGAGATGGCCTGGGCCTCCTGGAGCTGGCCGCCCTCCACCATCTCCTGGGGGAAAGCGAAGTCTTTTCTGTCCTGCAGACAGAAGCGAGGGGAGAGTCTCCTCATTTGGCCCAGAAGCCTGAGGTTCTTCCTGCCAAGCAGCACGTGGTTCTGAGACAGGTCACAGCCCAGGGATCCTCCCGGGCCATAACTGACCAGCAGCAGGGCCATGAGTAGAGAGAGCACGAAGGCCATGGGGAAGATGCGGCTGCTGCTGGGCTGGCTGAGACGGCGTCTGGTGGAACCTTGAGGTAGGTTCTCTGATGCCATGCTTTCTAAGCGAGGCCATTAAATAGTGAACATGGTAATTTTCATTTTCTAATTGTTTTAATACACTTTCACTTCCTTTTTTGATTTTCATTTATGTATTCACAATATAATCAAAGAAAGTGTCATCATTTTAAAGTATTAATTTTACCTATTTCCCAATAATTTCAAATGTACCCATCCGATTGTATATGTCAATTAAATGAGAGTGTTTTTATTATTCATCACTTTTATTTACACTGTTCAGCACTTTTCTGCTCAGAGTTTCAGAACCGGAGGAAGGACATTCAGTGATGGTGTCTCTCACTGGAAGCTTATGTCACAGAATCTAGTGAGTTTCAGTCATTCATTCGGGCAGTTGCTTCCCACTGGGCATCTCTGTTCCTCTGTCTCTTTCTTCCTGTGAGAACGAAGGACGGTGAGAACCAGGCTACTCGTTCAGGTGATACTATAGTATTGAATGAAAGGTTATTTAGAAAATAATCTGTTAATGAAATGGTATTTTTAACAGTAATATCGGAATGTATTTTACTTGTTTAGGACCCTAATCCTCAGGAAGGTTTCCAAACCTCTCAATGTACTTTAAACGTTCCCTTAGGGGCTTCCCTGGAGGCTCAGTGGTGAGGAGTCCACCTGCCAACAGGACCCCATGCGGTCCTAGAGGATGCGCGTGCTGCAGGACAGTGAGCCCAGGGGCACAGCTCCTGCCCTGTGCTCTAGACCCCGGGCCCTCACCACCGAAGCCAAGTGCACTGGAGCCTGTGCTCCCCAACAAGAGAGGCTCCCACAGTGAGAAGCCTGTGCCCCACAACTAGAGAGGACCCACCTCTGCCACAACTAGAGAGAAGTCCGTGCGGCAGTGAAGACACAGCACAGTGAGAAATGAATAAATGAATAAAATTATTTCAAAAGTCCCTCTGACTGTGCATATAGCTACTGAGTGCGGCATGTCCCAACTGGAAGGAAGAGAAAGATGATTGATCCATCAATGTCCTGAAGATTGCCTACATTAAATACATGAATTCCCACAAAGATCTTTGTTACTTTGAGAAATTGTATTCTTCCAGTGTTCACTTTACTAACATATGTCCTGCGAGGAAAGCTCTGTCCCCCTGTTGCTAAATGTATTAAATGTATTAAAAGCCCTGCACATGGAATAACCTAGGTGCACGCACAGAGGAGCCCCTGGTGTCTCCACCATTGCTCACTGTGGGGCGGGGTTCCCTCTATTTACTATGTTTCTCTGGGAGGCTGGACAGTCTGGACCTGCAGTGCTTGGCAGGCAGAGCAGGTGAAGTCACAGGAGAGTGTCTGACAGAACTAGAACTTTCACTCTGGTTCTGCTTTGAGTTGGTGGTTTGCAGTCGTAAGGGGAAATTGACAACCAGAAACCGTAATGGAGAAGGACACAGCTGTATGAATGGAGAGGACGCCTTCATGCAGAGTGAATGAGGAGAGCACGCTGGGGATTTCTACACTGGGAGGAAGTGCTGGGGATTACAGTGCATCCTCCTAGAAGTCAAGGGAATTCACTCCTTTGAATGAATTATTCAAAGTTTAGTGATGGCATGTGTGTTTAATATATATAAATAAGCTTGAGAAACCCTCTTACTTCCTTAGAGTCACGTTTCTCATGGCAGCTACTGGTTCTGCATGGCCTCTCTTAGCTGTCTCTGCAGTCCCCAGCCTGCCTTGTTCTTCTTGCCTCCATTGAAGAGTTCAGGAAGATTCTTTTCTCAGGAATGGCCAAGTGTAGAAAACTTACTCCCCCTTCCTCATCCTACTCCAGGATCCTAGACTCCACATATGCAGATTGACCTCCCATGATGGATGTGCTGCTGCTGCTGCTAAGTGGCTTCAGTCGTGTCTGACTCTGTGCTACTCCATAGACGGCAGCCCACTAGTCTCCACCGTCACTGGGATTCTCCAGGCAAGAACACTAGAGTGGGTCGCCATTTCCTTCTCCAATGCATGAAAATGAAAAGTGAAAGTGAAGCCACTCAGTCGTGTCCAACTCTTAGCGACCCATGGACTGCAGCCTACCAGGCTCCCGCGTTGCTGGGATTCTCCAGGCAAGAGTACTGGAGTGGGGTCGCCATTGCCTTCCCCGCATGATGTATGTGGTTCTCCACTAACCCTTGAAGGTGCTCCGGTTCTCACAGGCCCCAGGCAGGCACCTGAGTCCATGACCTGGGCTTTTCTCCACCCATCTCCCTCCCTCCTCTAGTCTGTGTCTCAAGAATCACATTCAATCCCCACTCAAGTTGTCCATTGTTCCTTCTATGACCCAGGGTGGGCAACCCCGTTCCCTCTTCATTAAGAAGAACTCAGTACAGGCTTATCTTGTAGGATCAGGCTTTGGGTTAGGTTTTATTCAAAGATGTGTGCAAGCCCGTTTGTTTTTTTCAAATTACTTTTATTTTCTCTACTGAAAAACAAGAGTAGTCTTGTACACAATATAGTACAAAGCAAGTATCTTATGAATGATAAAGATTTAAATTCTATGAACAGCCTAAATATTTCCAATAATTTAAAGAAATAAATAAATGTGACAACTTTTTAAGATATGGAAAATGGATTCTTAAATCTGTTTTAAACAGTTATAGTAACAAAACCTTTAACATATATTTGAATAATCCCATACATTAGCTATTACTTATATTTCATCTGACACAAAAATAGAGTTAAAGGTTGCACTTTGAGTCTTAGAAAATAGCCATTTAGTTGACCAGATGAACTGTTTTCAGATTCAACGCCTTCTTTATTTCCTGAGTTTTCCGATGAGCTTGTTGGCAAAGACCAAGCACCTTCTGATTTCTACGCTGACAACCTCCCAGGCACAGCGGCTATATTCTTTCTCTTTGAGATACACACTGGTTCGCTGGAAGTAACCCTTCACAGCCAATCTGGAGTTCTCAGTCCCTAGAGGTGACTGTTCCAGTGTCTTTCCCTCCCTCAGACACGCGTCCAGGTCCTCCAGCTGCTGATCAAGTCCCACGAGGAATCTGTCCAGGAGGCTCTCATCCCGACCTGCAGAAGAGCCCGTGGTGCTGAAGAGCTGGAAGGTCTGCTGGAGCAACTCATACACAACAGCTGTGGCTTCTGTCTTCTCAAGCCTGGTCCCGTGCACCAGGGTCTGAGGAAATCTGAAGTCAGTCCTGTCCCTCAGACAGGACACAGTGGGCACTCTCTCCATCTGACTCCAATGTGTGAAGCTTTCCAGATTGCCGTGGCTGGCAGGCAGCTCACAGCCCAGGGAGCACGTGGGGCTGGAGCAGAGCATCACCAGGGCCAGCAGCACAGAGACGGGGAGGGCCACTGGGATGCTGGGGGCTTGCAGGACTGCCTGCAGGGGAGGTCTAGGCAAGTTCTGAGGGCTTGGGGTGATGGGTGGCTCTTAAAGAGTGAGTCGAGAAACTTTCATTTTCTGGGTTTTTCCACATTTTCCCCTTTCCTTTCTTTTTCTCCTCTTTGTAATGAAATCAATAAAAGTGCTAATTTTTGCCATGAGTGCCTAGGTGGGGGACATCAAATCATGCGTGCCACTGTGGTTGATAGCTACACAGCCATATATTATGCTTTTCACACATCCTTTGTTGCTCCTCGGAGAAGAGTCTGATCAACGTCAGAGAAGGGACAAATATTCATACAATTGTGGCTTTTCCAGGTCACCAAGAAATGTTCAGTATGAAAAGAGCTTATGAGAGAAGCTTTGGATTTTTCTCATTTTTCCCTCATTTACACTTTTCTCCCTTCTTTAAAAAATTTTGGTTCTCTATGTACCTTTATGATGTTACCTGAGTAGGCCTAAGCTCCCTGGAGACATTATAGGGAACAATATCACTGATATCATTTGTTAAAAATGAGTTATTTTGCAAGTATAATCCACAAGGCACTTTTTACGGTGCTGGTTGTCCTAAACACTTCATGTTTGCCTGTGTTTATTTCTCTTTCTCCTCCACCACTGCAATATTTCAGAGGATATTTTGCTTCAGTCTTTGTGTGATCGTGCAGATAATCTCATCTCCTTAGATATTTCACAGGGAAGTGATAATCTACCATGCACTCAGGGATACTGAGGTTGCAATTACATTTCTCCTTGTAATGCATGTCTTTACCAATTCTGTAAGGTACAGATAATTTTTAATAATATTAATGACAGAAATTTTTGCATGCAGCCTCTCAACAAAGTATTTTTAATAAATATGAATTAATCTTCACAGCTTTCCTATGAGATAATTACTATAATTATTGACATGATTGCATATACTGCTGCTACTGCTGCTAAGTCGCTTCAGTCGTGTCCGACTCAGTGCAACCCCATAGACGGCAGCCCACCAGGCTCCCCCATCCCTGGGATTTTCCAGGCAAGAGTACTGGAGTGGGTTGCCATTGCCTTCTCCAGTTTGCAAATAAGGAAACTGAAAACTCAGAGAGATTACTTAACTTGCTAACAGTCAAGATTAACTGTATAAGTGGTACTTGACCACTGTACTCTTCAGCCTCCACATTATTCCTCATTAACCTTAAGCATTCTCCATAAGCTACATAACATACAGTTATAATTAAGTAATCCCTCTAATTATGTAACATTTGACTGCCCTGAGAGATTGTAAGCTCCCTAAAGGCAGTAATGGCACAAGTGGAGAACCTAGGAAGGTGTGTGTCCCTGGACAGAGGGGTCTCTGTCCCATTGTTGTTTGTCACTAAGGCATGTCTGACTCTCTTTCATACCATGGACTACAGCACACCAGGCTTCCCTGTCCTTCTCTATCTCTCAGAGTTTGTTAAAATACCTGTTCATTGATTTGACCCAAAGTGATCGAATCATCTTATCCTCCGTTGATCCCTTCTCGTCCTGCCCTCAATCTTTCCCAGCATCAGCGTCTTTTCCAGTGAGTGGGCTCTTCCCATCAGGCAGCCGAAGTATTGGAGCTTCAGCTCTGTCCCAGAAGTAGTTCTAAGAGAACTATCCACACCAAAGTTTGAGTAGACCTAGTATTTGAAGACTGTTTCAGAAAATGAGAATCTTCTGAAAACAAAGACTGTAAGAGTAAATTTAAATGGGTTTTTTAACTTTCTGAATAGTTTCTCAAAATATTATCTCAGGTGGAAACAGAGACTGTCAGAGTTGTGGTTTAGTTGCCATAGTCGGCCAGGCTTCTCTGTAGGTCTCAAAAAAAAAACACCACTTGAAATACAGGATTGGAACTTATCAGGTGCAAAGGGATCTGTGTACTCAACTGTTGTCACCCAGGAATGAGCGAATGGCACTTTTGTGACATTGAGTAATAGGAATTGGAGAGGAAAACTTACTAAGTGTTCCTCTAAAATAGGAAGCACATTGTCAGAGCAGACAGCTCGGTCCAGTGCATGAGACAGTGGACATGGGGCAAGATCCCTGGGTTGATGTCACAGCTCCAGCCTGCACTGCCTGTGTGGCACTACGGTTTCTCCTCTTAAATGGAACTGATCATCATAGAAGTCTCACTGGATTTTTCTGAAGATTGTAGGACATAACGTACTTCTGACAATGCTTGGACATATAAGCTTTCAGTGTCTGTTAACTGTTTCCATGAGGCAGAAAATTCACACATCCATCTATGGAAACTGGATAGAATTTCCCTGAGATGACCTGTTTCCCTTCCCTTAATGCTCAGCTCACTGGTCAACATTATCACATCTAATCTCCTCTCTGCGTGAACATGATGTGCTGTCCAAACACTACATCTAGTAGCTTCCAGGGAACAGCTGACCTCTCACACATGAATACGGTGACTGTGCAGTCTGTACCCCAGTCTCTTTTCAGGGTGAGTTAATAGGTCTATATCCTCAGAATCTCATAACCTCCACGAATAGGGAGAAATGTGAACAGACAAATAAAGATACAAATAAAGATAAATAAATAGATACTGGGAGTTAGCAGAGCGGTCCACTACCCTTTTAGGCAACACTGTGCCTAAGAGCCTGCCACCCTCCTTGGCTCTGTCTGCAGCTAAACAGTGTCACATAAGCTGCTCTGAAATCTGTCATCTGTAGAGCTCTGCGTCCCTGTTTGTGTAGTTAAGTGACATTTTGTCATTTGCCAGAGATGTCACTGTAGGTTTTTCAACTACATCATTTACTTTCTCTTGACCTTTGTGCATTACTTCTTCATTCAGTGCTTACTTTTACTTTCTAGGAATGTTGAATGAGTGGAAAGTTGGATCTCTTGAAAAATCATGGAGGAAATACATTAACTGTTCTATTCATTTCCGTTTTCTGTTCCTGTTTTTGCAATAAACCTCAAAATGGAAATAGAAAAGATTGTAGGAGCATTAGCACAGCTTTTACAAACTGAAATACAAATGACGAAGAAGAGGCAGCAATATGAAAACTGTATAAAAGTACCTAACAAAAAGTGGGTTGCTTGGACATGACAGGACACTGGCCTGGGCTAAGAAGGCACATTCTAACCACTTGAACACTTGGACAGGAGCGGTGGTTACACTTGATTTTATTAATTTGAACTTAGACGAGCATCAGGATTTAAGATGGAAGTGTTGTAGTCCCAAATTCTATTTAAATGTTCTAATTGTTGAAACATTTCTTTTGTATTTAGAATATTTCATTTTGTGTATCACAATTCAGATTGTATGCATGGAAAACAAAACAGAGAGGATTTTTTGGAATGAATATGCCAATCTCAATAAATAAATTTTCCATGATAATAGCAATTTCAAAAATTCAAATTTTGAAAATCTTCAGCCATCATGTAAAACAGACTCTCTAGAACATCTATTGTTTCCCTGACCTAAATTAACCACCTTTTTAGGGAAACAATTTGAGGCACAGCTAAACCAGACCTCCCCCATAAAAATACATATACATATATAGTTGCATCAACATTCAAAAAACAAAGATCATGGCACACAGTCCCATCACTTCATGGCAAATAGATGGGAAAGAAGTGGCAACCCTGTCAGATTTCATTTTCTTGGGGTCCAAACTTACCACGGATGGTGACTGCAGCCACAAAATTAAAGACTCTTTCTCTTGGAAGAAATTATATGAGAAACCTAGACAGCGTGTTAAACAGCAGAGATGCCACGTTGCCAACAAGGGTCCACCTAGTCAAGGCTATGGTTTTTCCAGTGGTCATGTATGGATGCGATTTGGATCAAAAAGAAAGTGAGCGCCGAAGAATTGATGTTTTTGAACTGTGGTACTGAGGAAGAGTCTTGAGAGTCCCTTGGACTGCAGGGAGCTCAAACCAGTCAATCCTAAAGGACATCAACCCTGAATATGCATTGAAAGGACTGATGCTGAAGCTGAAGCTCTAATACTTTGGCCACCTTCTGAGAAGAAACCGACCCTTTGAAAATGACTCTGATGCTGTCGAAGATTGAAGGCAGGAGGAGAAGGGGGCAACAGAGGATGAGATGGTTGCTTGGCATCACTGACTCAATTGATATGAGTTTGAGCAAACTTGGGAGATAGTGAAGTATGGGGATACCTGGCATGCTACAGTTCACAGGGTCACAGACAGTCGGATACAACTAAGCGACTGAACAAAAATACATACACATATATAAATACACACACTTGTACAATATATATTAAATAAGTATATACATATGTGTTGCTACTTTAACATAACAGGGTGAACAGCAAATGTTTATTGAATTGCTACTGTATCCTGTATTATTTATTTTGCTGCACCATAAATGTTACCTCATCAGCAGGATAACGGCTAGACTAATAAGTGACTGTTTGTGGTATTAATAGACTGAGCATAGTAATGTGTCAAATCCTTTATATACTGTTCCATCAATTGCGATTAATTTTATCTCTGAACTCTTTGTGGATACAAAAATTTGCTTTTGTTTTTTTGTCCTCGCACACAGCATGTGTGAGTTATTTTTTGAAGATCATTATTAGGAAGACTGTCTTCAACTTTCCATTTGCAATATGTAGAAGATCAGGATGAGGCTCTTGGGCCTGGACCCAAATGGAAGACTCACTCATCACTTTTTCTTCAGTCATCCTCACCTAGTTGCAAGGAACTGCCTGATTATTCTTTTCTTGTCTCCCTCAGGTAGTAAGGAAACAGCCTGTAATATGTCTGCACTGTGGATATTTCCCTGCAGGCAATGCCTTCAGGGATCAGCTTTGAAGTTTCTTTCAAACAGCTGATGATACCGTGAACTATGACAGGCATTGTCATTCTCCCCAAAGCTGAACTTGGAGAGAAAGCATTTGGTTCAGATTGTATTTTAAGGAAGTGTGTGCAAGCAAGAACAATCCTTGTTCCCCTCGACCCCTACCAGAACTTCATTTGAACAAATAGTGCAAATGTGAAACCTGGCCTCATGCCCTGTCAAGTACAAACTAGCACGTTCCATTGGCACTTGCCACCTACCTACAAGGATTAAATCATGTGCTCTTGCAGCTGCTGATTTTCAGCACCCCTGGAAAGGAATCTCAGGTGGAAAGCAGAAGTGAGGCATTCTGTGTGCAGGGAAAACTGGCAGAGCAAGTCTTCAGAAGGTGAGCTATTTTCAGGAGCCCATTTTAACTCAATTGTTCTTCTGTCTCCTCATAGCTAGAAAAGCATGGAAACCCTTCATGGTGACGACTGCTTCTTGTAACTCCAAGAAACCTTCACGACACTGGCAGAAAACGTCCACAAAAAATAGGCACATGATTGCATGTATTGCCTCTTCACCAAAATCACATATATCCCTCTGTGTGTCTTTGGAACAGCTTCTCAGAACTATCTGAGGTGCTGTCTCCTGGGCTGCAGTCCTCATTTTGCTCCCCAAACACTTAACCTGCAACTTTCGTGTTGCGCATTTTTGAAAGTCAGCACCCTGAACTTATCTCTTCATCCATTCATCACCCAACAGTTTCCCAACTTGCTTGCAGTGAGATTCCCATGAGGATAAATCCAGGCCAGGGAACGTGAGAGGAAGGGCTCTCACCCTGCATAGTCCTGGCGCTTGGAAGCATCCCCTGTGAGCCACCAGACTTCATGTCTTTACTGCCGCGTGTACTAGATCCAGGTACCACAGACAAACTTGGAGTCACATATTGATGATGGAAAAAGTCGCAGAACAGAAGGTACCCATGTCCCTGAATCACCCTTTGAATGCGAGCAAACCAGAAGATTCACCTGATCTGGAAGGCCTGCATTGTGTTCTTCAGAGAAGGAAAGATAAGTTCCTATGATGATGAAAATCCACAGTTTATTCTTTATCTCTATAGCACCTAGACTTAACTGAAAAAGATATTGAAGAACAGAGGATCCTGGACACCTGTCCATGGAAAGAAACTCTGGACTCTGAGTATAGAAAATACCAGCCCCACAGACATCAAGAGATCTTTTCAATGATGATCAAAAGATCTTTATGCAAGAAAAGACATTCTGTTCTGCTGTCCACACCTGCTTCTGAAAAATCATGATTTTCATTTCAGTTTTCAGTGCCTGAGAAAGTACGAGCTGCAATTGCTTTGGAACAGGAAGCAAACAATAATGGAATTCATTAGCGAGTGTTACAAATATAAACACCCTTATCGTTGCCATTTCTTTCAGGATTCGTACATGAGGGAAAGGCACTTTTCATTTCCACTCTGACAGCCTCTCAGGCAAAGTGGCTGTATTCCAGCTCCTGAATAGAGATGGATGCCCTGGAAATACTCCCGGGCAGGAAGTCCCGTGAGAACTGCACAGACTGTCTCCTTCCATGGGCTCCAGTTGTTTCAGGCTCTGATCCTGGCTTCAGGGTAGCACGGCTGTCCTCCGTGGTGAAGAGTTGAAAGCTCTGCTGGAGCATCAGATAGTGGTTGCAGGGGCCCTGAGTCATCTGCACTGGAGTGATCATCTCTTTTTTCTGAGGAAATCTGAAGTCGGCTTTGTCCTTTAGGCGCGACTGAGAGCGGATCCTTTGCATCTGTTTCAGGTGTTTGAAGATTTCCCTGTGTTTCTGGCGGTGGATCCCAGGCTCGTTCCAGCGAAGAGAGCAAGCTGGGATGCAGCAGCTCCTTCCACCAGCAAGTGGATGTGGGCCATAGAGAATGTCAGTGCTTCTGCTGACGGCCGGCAGGGGGCGCGCGAGCACCGCGAAACGATGAGAAAGAGCGCTGAGACGGACCCCCAGACCGCCTGCTTCTCCAGGCGACCGCGAGAGCTCGAACGCTGTGGATAGATATTTTTTGCTTTCGGATCGCAGTCGTGGCAGAGTTTGCAGTTGACTCTCGTGTGGCTGCTAGAGAGACAGGACGCAAAGTTTCCACAGAGCTTTTAATAGGAGCACTGATTCAAGGGTGCGCATATCATTAGGCCTGGTTTCCGCTGTCCTGAGTAGGGAGAGAGAATATTGCATTTTCGGAAAGATCCCCTGAGTAGTGGCCTTTCTTCCACATGTCAGCTCGAACTGGCCATGTTTGAGGAAAGGAACCCCCAAGGTGGGGTTTCTGAGTGAGATAAGGCTGATTTTACAAATTGGGGCTCACTTCCGGCGAAGGGAACCCACAGCTCAGAGAAAGGGACCCGGCAGCGGTGGTGGGATTATTGGCGATGCGAGGATGTTCAGCGCTGTGCCCTAAAGTGAAACTAGAGGGTGAGCAAGACACTACTGGCTGCCGGCTCATATGGGCCGTTGCTGACCTAGTGAAACAAGGTATCCGGGAGGAGACAACCAGCTGTGCCGCGTTGATGGAGGGTGGGGGGAGCGCGGCGAACACGCTGGAGTCCCGCGTTGGCTTAAAGAGGATAAGCTGAGGAAGGATGGGAGGGGGTCGTGCACCAGGTGAAACACGGGGGAGTGGGTGTTGCGCACACGGAGCGCGGCGGCTCAGAGACTATTCGCTGTGGGACCTGCTGGGGCGTTGCTCACACGGTCGAATCCCGCGGTGGCTAGGAGGCGCTCTGCTGTGGGATGATGGCAGAGCGTTCGGCACAAACGGGAACACAGTGGCCGCGATGAGACTATTGGCTTTACCACGATTAAGGGGCGGAGTAGGGGCCAGGATGGACGGTCGATCCCGCGGTGGAGCCGAGACTACGTGCTGTGGGACTATGGCAGGGAGTTCAGAACAAAATGAAACACAGTCGCGGCAATGATACTATCGGCTACGGGGCGATACCCGGCGGTGGCGATGAGCCCATTTGCTATGGGACAGTGTCAAGAGTTGAGGTGAAATTTAAACCCGGCGGTGGGGATGAGGCCTTGGGTGATCTGAGTACCGGGCAGCTTGGAGGAAAAGTGAAACACCGCGGGGGAGATGGGATTCTTGGCGATGGGAAGGCAGGACAGCGATGTGGTGCACAAAGGGGAAACCGGAGGCGGCCGTGAGCCTATAGGCGATGGGACCACGGGCGGACGTTGGGCATAAAGGGGAAAGTGGTGGTGGCTCTGAGAAGAGTGGACGGCGCTGCGGACAAAGTGAAAGGCAGCATCGGCGATGAGACATTTGTTACGGGAACTATGCGAGGGCGTTGCTCATGTAGGGGAGCCTGGCGCTGGCCAGGAGACTCTTCCCTATGGCAAGATGGGAAGGCGTTATCCACAAAGTGAATCAGGGCGGTGGGATGAGACCTTGCGCGATGTCCTTGGGGTTGAATTGAAACACCGCTTTGCCGATGAGCCTATAGGCGCTGGGACCATGGGAGGTCGTTGGGCAAAAAGGGGAAGTCGGCGGTGGCAAGGAGTCTTGGTTTTCAGAGGATACATAGCGTTGGGGACAAAACGAAAGCCAGCGTGGGGGTTGAGACAGACAGCTTTGAGACTATTGGCTTTGGGACGATGCCTATGGGCGATGAGACCTTGTCAGAACATCGCAGACTGTTGGCTGTGGGGCGATGGGAGGGCGTTTCTCACACAGGGGAGCCCTGCTTGGCTCTGAGACGAGGAGTCCGCGGCGGACAAAGTGAAACCGGACGGTGGCGAAAAACTGCTGGTGGTGGGACGATTGGACAGCTCTGAGACAAAGTTAAACCCTGCGGAGGGATGAGACCACCGGACGACGGATGGGTGTGGTCCACACAGGGGACCCTGGAAGTGGCGACGAGACTATTCGCTGAGGCAGGATGGAAAGGCGTTGGGCACACAATGAAACACGGTGGCAGCGCTGAGGCTTTTGGCTTTGAGTTGATGGGAGGGCTTTGCAGACAAAGTGAAAGCGAGCACAGGTGATGAGACAATCGGCTTGGGGCGGTGGCACCGCGGTGTGGACAGAGTTAAACCGGGCGGTGGGGGTGAGACTGTGAGAGATGGGACGATGGGAGGACCTTGAGCACAAAGCGGAGCCAGGGGGAGTCAGTGAGGCTATAGGCTTAGAGCCATTTTGGACAACGTGAGAAACAGCCAAGGCGATGAGACTGGCCATGGGACCTGGAGTGCGTTGCAGCCAGAGGAGAAGTCAGCGGTGGCCAGGAGACAGATAAGCATAGGACGGTTTGGGGGACTTTCTGGGGATGAGAAGGAACGCGGCCACCACCTGGGTCAGGGATCAAAGAAGTGTGCGCCCCTGGAATGCTCTGGAATTTTCAGGGTCTCTCAAGGATTCGGCATTGAAGTGGGGGAGTAAGTCTTGAATAGCTGAAAACTAGGACTATTTGAAAAAGCAGAGCACTTTATTTGTTTGAATTAATTTTATATTGAATTATTTACTTATTTTAAAAGAAATATCTCACGTTTCCAATTTTATTATGAATTTATAGAAGGCATTTTAAATATTAAGCATAGAATATTAAAATATATTTTGTATATAACAGTACATTTTATTCAACTTTATTTAAACTATATTTTCTGTGTACTAAAACAAGTATTTAATATCGTTTTACTTTTCTTTTATGGATGTAAATTTAATATTTCCAAGATCACTTTTCACTTATTTTTAATTGAGTGAATTAGCATGTTTGACAATTTCTAATGACCCCCAAGACAGTCTTAAGTAATTTTCGACTCATGTTCCTGAAACCTCTTTCTGAGGACTGCGTTGTTGGAAATAAGGGTTGGAGTATACAAGCAACTGAGGACATTTAGAAGGTCAGAATTTTTCATTTACTTTAGTAAGAATTTTATAAATTAATTGGAATTTGCCCAAATTTTATTGGCTTAAAGAAGTCTTACTTTGTAAGACTCTCAAATGTAAGGTGGTGTATATTTTACCCCAATTGGAAAAAAAAAGAGAGGAAAAAACGCCCACATCATATAGACGGGCCCTCTGGCCTGAGCTCTTTGGTACATTTAAAGAAGTGAACAAGACAAGCGCAGCTAGACTGTGTGGATACATGGAGAGCATGCATATAACTTGGACATTCCACAGGGCTGCCATGTATTTTAAATTCCTCAAAGGCAGGGGCCAGAAACGCTAGTACTCTGCAGGCTTGTTTGGCAATGAATGTCTCCAAGGTGCTCTGCAATTTTTAATATGTGTTGTCACAAAAATCAAATTGACATTGAAACTGCAACATTGACTTTTGTTTCATAAATAATTTATTTCTCATATAAAAGTTTAAATAAATAGTGCATAAATCAGTTTAAAAATAGGTTAGTCTTTAACTGTCCATTGAAATCAGTGCCTTGCGTGTCAGTTACTTCAAGAGCCTCTGCTGCTGAAGAGTCTCACCTCAAAGTCACATTGTCCCTTCCCAGAGCCACAGGTGGGAGATGTTCAGTCCCGGAGGTAACCTGTTAGGCTCTTCAGGAAAGAAAAGTTCCTGAGCAATTGCACTTGCACGACTGTCCAGGCACACCTGTTGTGCTCCTTGGCCTTCAGGTACTGCCCGAGGTTGAAGTAATATTTCCGCAGGTGAAGATCGGTCGTGTCTCCCATAGTGGAGTTTTGCTTCTGCATTATTTCCTTCTGGATTGGCTCCAGACGATTCATCTGCCCATAGAGTTCCTCACGGAGGTGCTCAATGATGGTCTCAGACCAGCCAGTGCTGGAGAAGTCTCTGGTGAGAATATTGAAGATGTGCTGGAGCATCTCATACATGACCAATACGGCATCTTCCTTCCGGAACTGCTGTGCTTGCTTCATCTCCTCAGGCATCTGGAAGTCCATCCTGAACTCGAGGCAATGTTGAGGAGTTGCAGGTAACTGCCACAGGAGGTTCTGGCACACCTCAAGGCTCCACCCTTGTTGGAATCGAAGCAAGCTGTAGCTCCTGCAAAGAGCTGTGGTGGAGAGACACAGCAGGAGAACCATCTGGAGGAGGCACTGGTAGGTCATGGTGAAATCAGGCCCAGGGCTGCCTGTTCTGCTAGTAGGTGCTGAAGCTGAGTCTTCAAGAGTTTGCAGAGTGAATGTCCTTCCTCCTTGAGTGTGGGCTACTTATACAGGGTGGCCCTCCATTCTTTCTATTTGAGAGGAATTTCCAACTTTCAGGTCTCCCTTTCACTTTTCCCATGTCATTTGAATTATTAGTTGCCTCTAAAACTCTTTTTCTTTAAGCTCCTTGCTATTTTAATTTATATGTACCATGGGGAAAAAAGATATAGAAACTGAGAATTTCTAATGTTTGTAAAGTTTCTCTGAATTGCTGAATGTTAAAGAAAAATATAAGCCACATCTTTTCAACTTGATTATTACAGGATTCGTTCATTTCGAAAGATTTTTCTTTTCATATTATGAGATTTGTGGAGAGGGGGGCTTGTTTGTAAGAGTTTTCTTTCTCATAAGAATTAGGTTTCATTCTCAAATCTGCTATTACCAAACATTAATACTTGCAGTTTATGATTTTAACAAAGGCACCTATTTTTTTCTATCTACAATAGAGTGATGTTCCTAGAGGGGTGGGAGAGGTTCCAGAGGGAGGGGAGATATGTATACCTGTGGCTGATTCATGTTGCTGTATGGCAGAAACCAACACAATATTGTAAAGCAATTATCATTCACTGAACTAAATATATTTAAATAAAAGGAAAAAATAATGTATATAAAAAACAAAATAGAATGTTGTTAAACTAAGTTGTTCTGAATTGTTTTGGAGGCCTTAGCCATAAGGAGCAAGACATCACATAACGTTATCAACCTTGTTGTTTTTCAGTCGCTAAGTCGGCTCTGACTTTTTGCGACCCCATGAAATGCAGAATGCCAGGCTTCCCTGTCCTTCAGTACCTCCCGGAGTTTGTTCAAACTCATTATCACTTCATGGTAAATAGATGGGGAAACAATGGAAACAGTGACAGACTTTCTTTGCTTGGGCTCCAAAACCAGTGCAGATGGTGACTGCAGCTAGGAAATTAAAAGATCACTTCTTTTTATATGAACGTGCAATTTACAATTTTCTGGAGGCCACATCAAAAGAGTAAACAGAAAAAAGATAATTTTAACAGTATATTTTACTTAACAATATTTCTAAATGTTATCATTTCAACATGAACCAATACAAAATTAGTAATGAGATAGTTACATTCTTCTTTTTCATAGTGCCTTCAAAATAGAGTACACGCTGTTAGTCATACTACAGCTCAGGCTGGACTAGTCAAGCGCTCAGCTGGCCGGCCACATGGGATTGTCAGCTCCATGGTGACCAACACAGCTCAAGCTGGAGGGAGCAGTACGAAAACAAGACTAACATTAAAAGTCACCCACTTCTTTTTATATGAGCAATTAAAAGTTGGAAAATGACATTTACAAATGATACCATTGACAATAACATAAAGTGTCTACCACTGAGAAACTGTCGTACCAGAGGGGGCCAAGAAGACGTGGCAATTACAGGTAACGGCGCATCCTAAGTGACATCCCAGAAGAGAAAAAGAACATTAGGTAAAAAACGAAGGAGACCTGGGAATTCCCTGGAGATCTAGGGGTTGGGACTCTATGCTTTCAGGGCAGGAGGCCCGAGTTCCTTCCCTGGTCAGAGAACTAAGATCCCACAAGTCTCAGAACCGAAAATAAGAAACTAAATAAAAAGTTGCTACAACCAGAGTGTGTGTGTGAGGGGGCGGGGTGGCGGGAGGGAGAGGTATTAGGAGTTCTTCATAAAGTGTAGACTGGGTAATTTTTAATAATAGTTTGTGACTGGACTGGCTCTTTGTGGCAGCAGGCGGGCTTTCTCCAGTTGGAGCAAGCGTGGGCTGCTCTCTAGCTCAGCTGCTCGGGCTTCTCCCTGCGGAGCTCTCTCCTGCTGCAGAGCACAGACTCCAGGGCCCAGGTCAGTAGTTGTGGGGCACAGGCGCAGGGACCTCACAGCACATGTCATCCTCCCTGAGCGGGGCTGGGACCCAGGTCCCCTGCACTGGCAGGTGGGTTCTTAACCACTGGCCCGCCAGGGAAGTCCTAGACTTTAATCCTTTTGAATATAGCATTGACAGGCCCAATTACCTTGCCTTTTGGCCTCTAAGGACAAGTGTAGAATTGAAATTTGATTCAGATTAGATGGCCAGAAACTAATGAAGAATCAAAGGTTTCTCTGTTACATTGAGATTGTCTTTTTTTCCCTCTTGATCATCAATAAGGATTAAGCAACTTGCCCAACTAATTCTTCTTCTGAGTGAGCAAAAGACATGTAAGCATGTGATGAGGTGGTCAGCATCCGTGAGAAGGGAATACAGAGTCTACAATAGGAGACTGCCAAGGTCGCCTGCTACTGAGACTCACACAGTCTGTCATTTAGTGAGCAAGTATTTAGCAAATGTTTCTTAACCACTTCATGAACAAAAGAAGCAAATGCTGCCAATTTAGAGCGTGTCTTCCCACCTTCGAGCTGCGGCCTCGCTTTCAACCTCTCTCAGCACCTGAGGCTGAATCCGCCCAGGCTGGGGCTGCCCTGTGCTCACAGCCAACAGCTGGTGGGCCCAGAGCCCCTTCTCAGGCCTCCCACCTGGTATAGAGAGGGACAATGTGCAGAGCATCTAAGTGCTCCTGGTTGCAGTCTTCTCTCTTGCCCTTTCTCACACCCTGGACATCTTGTCAAAAGTCTTGGATTGACTCATGCAGTTTTTTTCTAGCTCACTTCAGGATGCAGCTGGAACTAGGACCTTGGCTGAAGGCCTCTTTGCCTAGCTCTCCTAACACCTCCAGAACATACCCAGACAGAAGATCCCACACTCTGCACCCCTGTCACTCTCAGAATGCTCCCATCGGAGGGTCAGTGGCCCAGGACCAGGCAAGAACAGCGCAGGCCTTGTTTTCACTGTTTGCTGCCAGGACCCGCTGCTGCTGGACACTCAGACTGGCCCTTTCAGAACATGCCCGTCTGCATCAAGCCTGCATTTACTTCAGATCCCAGGCCGTTCTCTGAGCTGGACTTTAATTGTCAAAATCACTATCAGGGGTGCAGTGAGTCAGGCTAACCCAAGGTTGAGAAAACGGTTAAAAGGGACAACACATTGGCTGCAGCTGCTGAACAAGCCTCAGAGGCCGCCCTCTGCTGACATGTGAGCAAGTCCCACTGTGTGGGTGCTGGGTTAGTTTCCTGTCTCTGAGGCAGTTTCTGAATCTTCCTTAAAGTGAAACAGCCCAAAGCAAAGCCATCTACATACTCAAAACCAACAAGTGCCTTGAGTTTTGTTACATCCTCAGAGATTGTGTCATGAACCCCAGAAGGCAAAAATAGCAAGGAAGTTGATGCAACAAGTGAAAAGGAAACTAAATGCAAGCTGCCAAAAGGGATTTCAGGATCCAGCCTGGGAATCCCCTCTGGCCTGGCCTCCTGGCTGAGTTGAGTGCTCAGAGCAGAGGATCCTCCTGACTGCCTGCCAGATGCTGTCTTCCTGACTGATTCTCTGAGGTCCTAAACTCTAGGAGGACCAAGAATCCAGTGAGGGTGGGGGTGAGTCTTGTGGACAGCTGGCCTGTGTGCCACACAGGAATGTTTCCGTCTTGAACTCTGGGTATTGTTGCAACCTTCTTGGCCTCCTCATCCCAGTGAATGGCTATTTCTCTTCTCACTCGGGGGTGGGTGAGCTGCAGAAATATGTCTCTGAACAGCTCTCTGGGAACTGCTTCATCTTCCTGACCACAGATCCAGAACCTCAGGAAATAATCTTCTAACCAGATTCAAATAAAAGAGTTAATATGTAAGGAGCACTTGGGAAGTGTCTGGTACCATTCTGAGCATGTGCTATAAATTAAGGCAATTAATCTTACCACACTTTCAAGACAAGTTATTATGATTATCTTAGTTTTGCAGTTAACACATAAGGCAGCAATTTATAACTAGCAATCCATTTTTATGTACTGCTGCTGCTAATGAAGAAAAATCTCAGAGATCTATTTGCAAGGGACCTGCCTCTTGAGAAACATATATGCAGGTCAGGAAGTAACAGTTAGAACTGGACATGAAACAACAGACTGGTTCCAAATAGGAAAAGGAGTGCATCAAGGCTGTATATTGTCACCCTGCTCATTTGACTTATATGCAGAGAACATCATGAGAAACGCTGGGCTGGAAGAAGCACAAGCTGGAATCAAGATTCCCGGGAGAAACATCAATAACCTCAGATATGCAGATGACACCACCCTTATGGCAGAAGGTGAAGAGGAACTAAAAAGCCTCTTGATGAAAGTGAAAGAGGAGAGTGAAAAAGTTGGCTTAAAACTCAGCATTCAGAATACAAAGATCATGGCATCTGGTCACATCACTTCATGGGAAATAGATGGGGAAAAAGTGGAAAGATTGTCAGACTTTACATTTTTGGGCTCCAAAATCACTGCAGATGGTGACTGCAGCCATGAAATTAAAAGATGCTTACTCCTCGGAAGGAAAGTTATGACCAACCTAGGTGGCATATTCAAAAGCAGAGACATTACTTTGCCAACAAAGGTCCGTCTAGTCAAGGCTATGGTTTATCCTGGGGTCATGTATGAATGTGAGTGTTGGACTGTGAAGAAGGCTGAGCGCCAAAGAATTGATGCTTTTGAACTGTGGTGTTGGAGAAGACTCTTGAGAGTCCCTTGGACTGCAAGAAGATCCAACCAGTCCATTCTGAAGGAGATCAGCCCTGGAATTTCTTTGGAGGGAATGATGCTGAAGCTGAAACTCTAGTACTTTGGCCACCTCATGCGAGGAGTTGACTCATTGGAAAAGACTCTGATGCTGGGAGGGATTGGGGGCAGGAGGAGAAGGGGATGACAGAGGATGAGATGGCTAGATGGCATCACTGACTCGATGGACATGAGTTTGAGTGAACTCCCAGAGCTGGTGATGGACAGGGAGGCCTGGCATGCTGCAGTTCACGGGATTGCAAAGAGTTGGACACGACTGAGCGACTGAACTGAACTGAACTGATAAATAAATGAGAAACTGAAGTATATGACAAATGGATACAAATGTATATTTCTTTGGTATACATTAGTATGTCCATATGTATAGATTTGTTAACTACATATGAAAATCTCTAGAAGGATACCCATTAAATTGTTAACGATATAGGATTACGGTGAATCCTCCTAGAAGTCAAGGGTAGGCATTCCTTTGTATGAATTATTTAAAAGTTTAGCGATGACATGTGTGTTTAATATATATAAATAAGCTTAAGAAACCCTTTTACTTCTTTAGAGTCATATTGATCATGGCAGCTACTGGTTCTCACATCTCTTAGCTGTCTCTGCATTCCCCAGCCTGCCTTGGTCTTCTTGCCTCCATTTGAACAGTTTAGGAAGACTCTTTTCTCAGGAGTGGCCAAGTGTAGAAAACTTCCTCTCCCTTCCTCACCCTACTCCAGGACCCTAGACTCCACACATGCAGATTGACCTCCCACGATATATGTGCTGCTGCTGCTGCTGCTAAGTTGCTTCAGTCATATCCGACTCTGTGAGACCCCATAGACGGCAGCCCACCAGGCTCCCCCATCGCCAGTGATTCTCACTGTCCTGATGATTTCTGCCAGGAGCGCTTGATGCCTCTTGTGTGATATGGACTCACTGAATCCAAACAGTAATTGTATGAAAACCACTCTTACTGTCCTCATATTAAAGATGAGGAAACTGACCTGTTGTGTTTGTGAGATTTTTCAGGGTCACACTGTTGGTAAATAGCAGAGCTGGGATTCAGAGGTTTTGGAATTTCTAGAACTCTCCTCTCACTTGGGCTCTCTTCCTGGGGCTTCCACTCTGACTACATCATGCAGCTAGAAACCAGCACAGAACAGAGCTCGTGTGTGGAGGCAGTGAAGTTACTGTGGAAGGGAATGAATTGCTCAGTAAGGCAGTCCTGAGGAGAAGGCGGGAGAGAGAGCAACAGGACTCAGGAGCAGCCAGTCAGCAGGGCATGTCCTCAGCTTTCCCGCAGAGGGTGACTGCTTCCCTCAGATACGTACATCAAGCATTCTTTAACGAGTGGGTATAAATTAGTTATGCCTGTGACATGGAGACTAGCCATTTTCTACAATTCATAATCTCCTTTCTACCTTTTTTCTCTTTGGCACCCTCCACAGCTTATAGGATCTCAGTTCCTCAACTAGGCTCCCTGGAGGAAAAACTCAGAGTCCTAAGAAGTGCACCACAGAAGAGTCTCAGAATTCCACCTTTTGACAGACATTTCTTAGAAAGTGATAGAACTGTTTCACCGTATAAAGTGAACAAATACCATTTTGTGATAGGTATTTGAAGACAAAATAAGGATTTAGGTTTTCAAAATAAAAACTCAGGAAATGTATCTTGATAACTATTTAATAAATAAACCAAATAACAATTTTAATAAAATAGAGAAATATATCTTCTAAATTTTAATACAATGTAAACATACACATTTTTATATGAAAATATAAATATAAAATATTCCATTACCTAAATAAATAAAGAATAAATAAATAACATCAGGGAGGTCATTGCTTATGGATTGATACCCCTGCAGTTGATTTCCTTTATATCTACGTGCTTATTACTACAGACATGTATTAGCTGAGTTAATTCAACAAATTTGGTGGCTAAAGCAGAATTCAGAGTCTTCTGAAATGACCCCAGGTGAGTTTCCAAGGATGACGGGGCATCTTCATCAGAAAGAGTCATGTCAAGGTGAGCTCAGATCTCCATCCATCATTCTTAACCTTTCTTGCAAGCTGACTGATGAAGACAAGGATCTCATGATTTCCACTCTGACGGTTTCCCAGGCACAGTCGCTGTATTCCTTCTCTTTCAGGTAGACATGGATGCCCTGGAAGTACCTCTTCAGAGCCAGGGTGGGTCCCCTCCTTCCCAGGGCAGAGTCTTCCTCTCCCATCACCTGCCCCAGGCAGGCGTCCAGGTCGTCCAGCTGCTGATGGAGTCCAGTGCGGAGCTGCTCCAGGAGGGTGGTGTCCCAGGCAGCAGAGGCGCGCTCTGTGTGGAAGAGGTTGAAGCTCTGCTGGAGCATCTCATGGAGCACAGAGATGGCCTGGGCCTCCTGGAGCTGGCCGCCCTCCACCATCTCCTGGGGGAAAGCGAAGTCTTTTCTGTCCTGCAGACACAAGCGAGGGAAGATTCTCCTCATTTGGCCCAGGAGTCTGAGGTTTTTCCTGCCAATGAGAACATGGTTCTGAGACAGGTCACAGCCCAGGGATCCTCCCGGGCCGTAGCTGACCAGCAGCAGGGCCATGAGTAGAGAGAGCACGAAGGCCATGGGGAAGACGCAGCTGCTGATGGCCTGGCTGAGACGGTGTCTGGTGGAACCTTGAGGTAGGTTCTCTGATGCCAGGTTTTCTAAGCAAGGCCATTAAATAGGGAACATGGTAATTTTCATTTTCTAGTCATTTCTATGCACTTTTACTTCCTTTTTTGGTTTTCTGTTATGTATTCTCAAGACAGTCAAAGAAATGTTCTTCATTCTAGACTATTAATTTTGCCTTTTCCTAGTCACTTCAGATGTGCCCATCCAAATGGATGTTTTTCAATCAAATGAGAAAGTCTTTCTCTTAAGTCAGAATTGATGGACATCTGTAATTACACACTTTATTGCCCTCCATCTCTCATGCATAAGTGTTGCTCTCCTCTCATCCAAGAACATATTTTTGGCTTGCTCTGAAGCTCCATTTTTCCCTCTTAGGTTCCTTAGGAAGCCAGGCTCTGTCTGCTCTATGGATTCCGTATATAAGGGATTTACCAGATCAGTCTGGCAGTTGAGCTCTTGGAAACAAATGATGAGTTTTCTTTAGTGTTTGATTTAGAGAAGAGGCTGATTATTATCAGTCCTTGAATTCCTCCCACATTTCTCTTCCTTCTAGAACATGTCCTGCAGATCCCTGCCCTTCAGGGAACCATGAGGGCAGCACTATTACAGACATCATCCTCTTTCCACCTTTTTCTTGCTGGAGACCTGTCGTCCTCCACAGACTGGGCCAATACCCCCACCAGAATCCTGGTTCTTCTCAGGGAACATGGGTGAGGAGACTCTGCATCCAGGATAACTGTATTTTCCCAGCAGCACCTCACTCACAAGGGAGAGATCACATGGAGCCACCCCTGTCCTCTGGAGTGACTGAGTCCCCTTCCTCACCTGCTGGACTCTCTCCCTCCCTGAGGGCAGGCTCACCACATCCTGAGGACTCGAAAACCTCCTTTCTGTGGAGGGCTTATTGACTGGTTGGGAAAATAAATTGTCTTCCCGAAACCCCAACCTCTCCCCTGGAGTTTTTGTGTGAAGGACCCTAGTGCTCAGTGGTGACCTCCTCTTCTCCTGACCCGTGTCCCCAGGTGTCTAAAGTGTCAGCAGTGCTCAGATGCTGAGGGCAGAAGTGTGTTTGTGCAAGTTAGTGGAGGAGTTTCCAGTTGCAATTATTTTCCTTTTAGTAGATCAATAATATTGGCTTTGCCAAGTATAGGTTTTATTATTCAACACGTTTACTTAAACTCTTCAACTCTTGTTCTGCTCAGAGTTTCTGAGCTGGAGGAAGGAGATTCAGTGATGGGGTTGTCTCTTATTGGAAGCTTATGTCTCAGAATCTAATGAGATTTGGTCATTGATTCAGGCAGTTGATTCTACTGGGCATCTCTGTTCCTCTGTTTCTGTCTCCTCTGAGATTGCAGGGCAGTGAGGTCCGGGGCACTAGATCAGAAGAAATAGCCTTCTTTCCTTTACTCGAGTGTAACTTTTCATTTAAACATTTTATATACACACTTAGTGACTTATTGGACAATGTTGGTATTCCTGCCTCTGCTCTGGTTCTATTTCATGATGAGGTGAGAACAAGAAAGGGAAGTAAAGAAGCCAGAGAGGCTGCATCTCTTTCACTTTCAAGACGTTAGATTTCTTTTTTGTTTCTCTTTGCAACTTTCCTAGAAAGTAAACTTCCACAGTTGTTTTGTGGGCAAGAAGAAAACAAGGGTGAGCCTCAATGTCCTGAGTATGAAAGAAGGGAAGGGGTTTTCCCCTGAGGTGATGATGTATTATTCTGAGTTAGCAAACTGCAGTGCAGCACAGCTGGGGAGCAGGCTGTGGCAGAGGGGAAGGATGAGGCCAACATGAACAACAGAAAGACTGGGACAGGGCTGCTTCTTACAGAAGCTCAATGAAGGCCAAGTCCTGAGTCAGTTGCCTGCTCTCAGCTTTGTAAGACCAGCTAGCTGATTTTCCTTTCCTTTAATCCACATGTCATCAGTATAAGCGGAGAAGGAAGAGAGACGGGCACTCAGAACCCCATTTGCTAGAACACAAACCCTTTCTGGCAGGGTTTAGGAGACCAGCCTTGCCTAGCATCTGTGTAGTTGATAAATCCATTTGGGTAATGAGAAGATGCTTCGAAAAAACTAGAATGACAGGGAATGAAATAATTCCAAAAGATCCTGATCTTAATCTGGGTAACAGGAAAATTATGATATTAAAAGTAATAGCTAATTTTATTGATTACTAAAATTGAAAGACGCTTACTCCTTGGAAGGAAATTTATGAGCAACCTAGATAGCATATTCAAAAGCACAGACATGACTTTGTCAACAAACGTCCGTCTAGTCAAGGCTATGGTTTTTCCAATAGTCATGTTTGGATGTGAGAGTTGGACTGTGAAGACAGCTGAGCGCCGAAGAATTGATACTTTTGAACTGTGGTGTTGGAGAAGACTCTTGTGAGTCCCATGGCCTGCAAGGAGATCCAACCAGTCCATTCTAAAGGAGATCATTCCTGGGTGTTCTTTGGAAGGAATGATGCTAAAGCTGAAACTCCAGTACTTTGGCCACCTCATGGGAAGAGTTGACTCATTGGAAAAGACTCTGATGCTGGGAGGAATTGGGGGCTGGAGGAGAAGGGGACGACAGAGGATGAGATGGCTGGATGGCATCACCAAGTCGATGGACATGAGTTTGAGTGAACTCCGGGAGTGGTGATGGAAAGGGAGGCCTGGCGTGCTGCAATTCATTGGGTCGCAAAGAGTCGGACACGACTGAGTGACTGAACTGAACTGAGCTGTACCCTAACAATCTCCCTAATATTCCAGTTTGTGATATGATCATATTGATGGGTTGGGTTTCTGTGGGTTTTTAAAAATTTTTTTTAATATTTATTTTATGTGCTTATTTGGCTGGGCCATGTCTTAGTTGAAGCATGCTGGATCTTGGATCTTCCTTGCTTCGTGCAGGATTTTTACTTGGGCCATGGGAAGTCTTGCTTGCCACATGCAGGATCTAGTTCCCTGACCAGAGATCCAACTCAGGCTCCCTGCTGTGGGAGCATGGAGTCCTGGCCACTGGACCATCAGGGAGTCTCGAGGGGGAGGGTTTCGATATATGAATTTGGGGAACACACACGCATTCATTCTGTGACATGGTAATAGGAAGATACCAAGGTATTGTGTTTATGGCAAGGATTCCTTAGGATGTATTTCATTCGTGGTATTTATTTGAGGAGAAAGAACACATTCCCTGATGCTACCCGCACTTTTTATGGCATATCCATCCTGGATTGTTTGCTCATTAAATGTTATAAATGTTATACTGTGAACCTAATTACCAAGGACCTACCAGGCTTCCCTGGTGGCTCAGATGGTAAAGAATCTGCCTGCAATGCAGGAGACCAGGGTTCAATCCCTGAGTCCGGGAGATCCCCTGGAGAAGGAAATGGTAACCCACTCCAGTATTCTTGCTTGGAGAATTCCATGGGCAGAGGAGCCTGACAGGTTACAGTTCATGGGGGTCACCAAATGTCAGACTCGACTGAGCCGCTAATACTTTCACCAGACAAATTCCACAGACACTCAGTCTTCATCAAAAATGACAGTGACAACAGCTACAAATTCCTTAGCCTCTAAAGGGACTCACTTAATCCTTCCAACATAGTGAAATGAGTTAATATTCTCCTTTCCAAGAGCTCCATGCTAAGACTTTATGTGAATGAACTAATCTAATAAGGAAGGTCAGATTCCAAACTCCCTATCCACAGCATAAACACCTGCGCCCACTGCATGTCCTGAACTCTCACTTATTTCCCTCTTTTGCCTCTAACACAAGCTGTCCCTTTATTGTTTCATACCTCAGTGTTACAAATCTCTTATTTCCATTAATGTCTCCCTCCAAATTCTCGATAAGCTGAGCGATTTACAAAGTATCCTGATTATTTTGTATAAGAAGCAAACTGAAATTATCAAGTGGTAGTTATTACTGAGAGTCTAACTGTGCTTGACAGAATTAATAATTCTAATAATTATAAAAGAATCGCATTTAACTGTCCAAGAGGACTCATAGATTGTCAAGTGATCCTCACCATAAAATTGAGATACATGATGGACAAGATCTTTGAGAGTGATGACCCCTGCTCAGATCGGATTACAAACGATTCAGTGAATCCTCTGTAGAAAACTCCAAGCTGATGGTATTTGTGGCTATAGGTAAAGCATACTTGCTGCTACCAAATTACCTGAATATGGGAAATGACTGGAAAAATAGAAGACGACGTCCGGACAGAAATCTGCCTGATACTGTGACCCTCCAGTGGGAAGGAAGACTTGGGGACAAGACTGAGGCTTAAAGGCGCCCCAAGGGAAAAGGAAAACTATTTCATTCACTATTAATATAAAAGGTAAATTTCTCCTGTAATGTTAATTGTCTGAAAAGTCTTTTAAAATATATACGTCTTAAACTCACATCAAGTTGAAATATTTTCCTTATGCCACAACAGTACTGGCTTTAAAGGAAGCAAAATCATCAGTACTGTTTTCAAAATTGCTACTTCGTATATATCTCTCTTCACTGAGGGAATGCCATATTTGACAAATTATGACACAGTCAGTTCATTTCAGTTCAGTTCAGTCGCTCAGTCATGTCCGACTCTTTGCGACCCCATGAATTGCAGCACTCCAGGCCTCCCTGTCCATCACCAACTCCCAGAGTTCACTCAAACTCACGTCCATTGAGTCAGCGAAGCTATCCAGCCATCTTATCCTCTGTCGTCCCCTTCTCCTCCAGCCCCAATCCCTCCCAGCATCAGAGTCTTTTGCAATGAGTCAGCTCTTCCCATGAGGTGGCCAAAGTACTGGAGCATTTAGCATCATTCCTTCCAAAGAACACCCAGGGCTGATCTCCTTCGGAATGGACTGGTTGGATCTCCTGCAGTCCATGGGACTCTCAAGAGTCTTCTCCAGCACCACAGTTCAAAATAATCAATTCTCCAGCACTCAGGTTTGTTCACAGTCCAGCTCTCACATCCATGCATGACAACTGGAAAAACCATAGCCTTGACTAGACGGACCTTTGTTGGCAAAGTAATGTCTCTGCTTTTGAATATGCCATCTAGGTTGGTCATAACTTTCCTTCCGAGGAGTAAGCATCTTTTAATTTCATGGCTGCAATCACCATCTGCAGTGATTTTGGAGCCCAAAAATGTAAAGTCTGACACTCTTTCCACTGTTTCCCATCTATTTCCCAGGAAGTGATGTGACCAGATGCCATGATCTTTGTTTTCTGAATGCTGAGTTTTAAGCCAACTTTTTCACTCTCCTCTTTCACTTTCATCAAGAGGCTTTTTAGTCCCTCTTCACTTTCTGCCATAAGGGTGGTGTCATCTGCATATCTGAGGTTATTGATATTTCTCTCAAATAACAAATCTCAACTAACAAATTCCTTTTTCCTCTCATGTCTTTTCATCAGGAATCATCTATCAAACATCCATTTTTTTATGTAGTCAGTTTTTCATTGGAGAGTTTCATTAACTTTTTTGAAATGTCAAATCATATGGATTAGTGGCTTAAACACGTGCAATCAAAATGCTTTTGATTTCAGCATAATGTGTGCTCAGTAGGTACCAGCTGTGAAATAGGCAGTTGGGGATATGATTCCAGCATGCATCTTCGAAAGGCATCACCATCAAGACAGATATTTAAAGCCCTGAAAACTAGAGCAGGTCATGACCTACTTCATGAGTTTGACCGGAAAACAGTTCTGGGCCCTGAACACAGGAAAACTACAAGTGTCTTTGTCACAAATGAAACTCAGACTGGATACCAACCAGATGGCAGGAGTGCAGTGTGAGTGTGGAGCCTGGGATCTGCTTGAGGACATTGCAATCTGTGTGTTTCTAGCTGGAGATCACGGAGTTTGAACATAAACGAACTATGAACTCCTTGGCTATTTCAAGTCCTGAAAGATGAATCTGTGAAAGTGCTGCACTCAATATGCCAGCAAATTGGGAAAACTCAGCAGTGGGCACGGGACCGAAAAGGTCAGTTTTCATTCCAATCCCAAAGAAAGGCAATGCCAAAGAATGTTCAAAGTACCAAACAGTTTTACTCATCTCACATGCTAGTAAAGTAATACTCAAAATTCTCCAATCCGGGCTTCAACAATATGTGAACTGTGAACTTCCTGATGTTCAAGCTGGTTTTAGAAAAGGCAGAGGAACCAGAGATCAAATTGCCAACATCCACTGGATCATCGAAAAAGCAAGAGAGTTCCAGAAAAACATCTATGTCTGTTTTATTGACTATGCCAAAGCCTTTGACTGTGTGGATCACAATAAACTGTGGAAAATTCTGAGAGAGATTGGAATACCAGACCACCTGACCTGCCTCCTGAGAAATCTGTATGCAGGTCAGGAAGCAACAGTTACAACTGGACATGGAACAAGAGACTGGTTCCAAGTAGGAAAAGGAGTACGTCAAGACTATGTATATTGTCACCCTTCTTATTTAACTTATATGCAGAGTTTCATCATGAGAAACGCTGGACTGGAAGAAACACAAGCTGGAATCAAGATTGCCAGGAGAAATATCAATAACCTCAGGTATGCATGACACCACCCTTATGGCAGAAAGTGAAGAGGAACTAAAGAGCCTCTTGATGAAAGTGAAAGAGGAGAGTGAAAAAGTTGGCTTAAAGCTCAACATTCAGAAAACGAAGATCATGGCATCCGGTCCCATCACTTCATGGGAAATAGATGGGGAAACAGTAGAAACAGTGTCAGACTTTATTTTTTGGGGGCTCCAAAATCACTGCAGATGGTGACTGCAGCCATGAAATTAAAGACACTTACACCTTGGAAGGAAAGTTATGACCAACCTAGATAGCGTATTCAAAAGCAGAGACATTACTTTGCTGACTAAGGTCCATCTAGTCAAGGCTATGGTTTTTCCTGTGGTCATGTATGGATGTGAAAGTTGGACTGTGAAGAAGGCTGAGCACCAAAAAATTGATGCTTTTGAACTGTGGTATTGGAGAAGACTCTTGAGAGTCCCTTGGACTGCAAGGAGGTCCAACCAGTCCATTCTGAAGGAGATCAGCCCTGGGATTTCTTTGGAAGGAAAGATGCTAAAGTGAAACTCCAGTACTTTGGCCACCTCATGTGAAGGGGTGACTCATTGGCAAAGACTCTGATGCTGGGAGGGATTGGGGGCAGGAGGAGAAGGGGACGACAGAGGATGAGATGTCTGGATGACATCACTGACTCGATGGAAGTGAGTGTGTGTGAACTCTGGGATTGGTGATGGACAGCGAGGCCTGGCGTGCTGCTATTCATGGGGTCGCAGAGAGTCAGACACGACTGAGCGACTGAACTAAACTGAACTGAACTTACCTGGGTAAAGTGACAATGCAAGAGCAGAGGGTTCATTGCCTATGGATCAGAAATTCACAGAAGAAACCTGCATTTCCAGTGGATATGACAGAGAAAGGCTGTCACCTCCTCTAGCGTCCTGGTCTTAAAATGAAAGTCTCAACTCCACAGCTCTTCTCACCTCTACTCTGGGATGCTGGGGCTCCAGTTGTTTTCAGTACAATTCTCCCTGCCTGCAGATTGCTTTTCTTTCAGAGTTCTCCGGACAGATTTCAAGAGATGGACGAGAAGGCTGGTGTATGACTGATGACAACCACCATCAATTAGGAAAAGGAAAACTAATGATTGCTGCTAGATGCTCTGTGTCACCAGTCAGATTGGCAAAAACTAAAAAGGATGATAAGATCCTGTTTTGGTCAATGTGTGAGAACATATAGGGACTTATATGGTCTTGAATATAGATTAATGTAGCCATTGTTATCATGGACAGCTGGCAGTATGCATGTGCAAGGTTTATGTGTTTTGACCAATAATATTGACTTCATGGCCCCTTGTTCAGAGAAAGACTCTCGCTTCCGTTATAAGACACCTGCATACACTTGTAGCAGTCTCTCCTCTAAAGGCACTGATTTCTGAGAAGGACCGACTCTAGGAGGTGACCCTGCCAGCACTTAGGGACTGAAGTCTTTATGGAAAACAACGAGGATCAAACCCAGGCCAGCCCAGGGCTGGAGAGCAGAACCTCACACTGCATGGCCCTTGCTCTTTTCTTCCTGCCTGTGCCTTGCTGCTGAAAGACGGACACCCAACAGAGAGTTGATTAGGTGATTTTAGAAATGTCTTCAAGAAGTAGTAGAGTAGTACTCACACTAAAGAAGCAAGAAACATGATTAAGGAGTAATGTGTGTGATTTTCTGCATTCATGGGAATGCAGAAATCTCTATGATTTCCCTATTATTCATTTTTATGGTAGATCAAAGCATTTTCTACTAATCCTTCTTTCTCAAAGAATTTCTGTGACTTCCTAAGAATACTTCTAGAAGTCTGAAACACAGAAATTGGAATTGTCTTCAGCATTGAGCACAGGAGAGTGCACACACTGAATATACTGTGAAACTAGCCCCCAAGTTAAATATTTTTACCAAAGACCTAGTATCTTTCCGGTATTGCCTTTCAGTCACTGCCTCAGGCCAGCGGACCAGTCTGCTCCCTGTGGGCAGCTACTCTGGGACTCTCACTGTCCTGATTATTTGTGCCAAGCACACTTTTTTGCTTCTTGTAATACGGACTTATTGATCCAAACAGTAGTCCTATGAAAAACTACTGTTATTTTCCCCATATTTCAGAAGAAGATCAAGACAGAATGCATGCCTGCATGCATGCTAAGTTGGTTCAGACAGGTCCAGCTCCTGTGACCCAGGGACTGTGGCCCACCAGGCTCCTCTGTCCATGGGATTGTCAAGAAAGAATACTGGAGGGGGTTGCCATATCCATCTCCTCAGTGTTTGTGATATTTTTCAGGGTCACACTGCTGTTAAACAGCAGAGCTGCATTCAAAGGTTTTGAAACTTCTAGAGCTCTCCTTTCCCTTGTGCTCTCTTCCAGTGATTTCCACTCAGAGAAACTTTGAAGCCAGAAACCATCACAGAACAGAGCTCCTGTGTTGGAGGCAGTGAAGATATGGTGTAAGGGAGTGGATTGTTCAGTAAAGCAGGACCGAGGAGAAGGTGGGAGGAAGAGTAACAGGTGTCAGGCTCAGCCACTCAGCACCACATGTTCTCAGCTTCCCTGTAGGAGGGGAGTCCTCCCCCCACATACTGACACCAACCATTCTCTGTTGATTGGGTATAAGCTAGTTATACTTGTGACTTCAGGACTACTCATCTACCACCGTTTCAGAGACTCCTTTCTACCTGTTTCTTTTGGGTGGAGGGGGCTGCACTCCACAGCTTGCAGGATCTTATTTCCCTGACCAGGTATCCATGGCACCTGAGCATCTCACACTGGAAGCATGGAGTCCGTCCACTGGACTGCCAGGGATCCAGAAATTCTACCTTTTGACAATCATTTCCTGAAAAGTGATACAACTATTCTGTAGTATAAATGGACAAATGCTATTCTACGATAGGTTTGTGTAGACCAAATAAGTATTTAGTTCTTCATAATGAAAACAGTAATTACTTTCATAAGAAATTAATAAATAAATTAGAAGATTAAGGAAATGAACATATTTTCTAAATTTTATTACAATGCAGAAAAACATTTGTACATGAAAATATAAATATGATGAGATAAAATAAATACATAAATAAACATAAATAACATCATGGCAGTCATCCCTTATGGACTGATCCCTGTGCAGTTGAATACTTTTTATATCTACTTGCTTATTGCTACTGAGAAAGTACTATTGATTGAATTCAGGAAACATGGTGGCTAAAACAGAAATCAGAGTCTTCTAAAATGACTTCAGGGGAGCGTACAAGGGTGATGTGGCATCTTAGTCACTGAGAGTCATATCAAGATGAGTTTAGGCCTCCATCCATCATTCTTAACCTTTCTTACAAGCTGGCTGATGAAGACAAGGATCTCATGATTTCCACTCTGACGGTTTCCCAGGCACAGTCGCTGTATTCCTTCTCTTTCAGGTAGACATGGATGCCCTGGAAGTACCTCTTCACAGCCAGGGTGGGGCCCGTCCTTCCCAGGGCAGAGTCTTCCTCTCCCATCACCTGCCCCAGGCAGGCCTCCAGGTCGTCCAGTTGCTGATGGAGTCCAGTGCGGAGCTGCTCCAGGAGGGTGGTGTCCCAGGCAGCAGAGGCGCGCTCTGTGTGGAAGAGGTTGAAGCTCTGCTGGAGCATCTCGTGGAGCACAGAGAAGGCCTGGGCCTCCTGGAGCTGGCCGCCCTCCACCATCTCCTGGGGGAAAGCGAAGTCTTTTCTGTCCTGCAGACAGAAGCGAGGGGAGATTCTCCTCATTTGGCCCAGGAGTCTGAGGTTCTTCCTGCCAAACAGCACGTGGTTCTGAGACAGGTGACAGCCTAGGGATCCTCCCGGGCCGTAGCTGACCAGCACCAGGGCCATGAGTAGAGAGAGCACGAAGGCCATGGGGAAGATGCGGCTGCTGCTGGGCTGGCTGAGACGGCGTCTGGTGGAACCTTGAGGTAGGTTCTCTGATGCCATGCTCTCTAAGCGAGGCCTTTAAATAGTGAACATGGTAATTTTCATTTTCTAATTGTTTTAATACACTTTCACTTCCTTTTTTGATTTTCATTTATGTATTCACAATATGATCAAAGAAAGTGTCATCAGTTTAAAGTATTAATTTTACCTATTTCCCAATAATTTCAAATGTACCCATCTGATTGTATATGTCAATTAAATGAGAGTGTTTTTATTATTCATCACTTTTATTTACACTGTTCAGCACTTTTCTGCTCAGAGGTTCAGAGCTGGAGGAAGGACATTCAGTGATGGTGTCTCTCACTGGAAACTTATGTCACAGAATCTAGTGAGTTTCAGTCATTCATTCAGGCAGTTGCTTCCACTGGGCATCTCTGTTCCTCTGTCTCTTTCTTCCTGTGAGAACGAAGGACGGTGAGAACCAGGCTACTCGTTCAGGTAATTCTATGGAATTGAATGAAAGGTTATTTAGAAAATAATTTGTTAATAAAATGGTATTTTTAGCAGTAATATCGGGATTTTTTTACTTGTTTAGGACCCTAATCCTCAAGAAGGTTTCCAAACCTCTCAATGTACTTAAACGTTCCCTGAGGGGCTTCCCTGGAGGCTCAGTGGTGAGGAGTCCACCTGCCAACAGGACCCCATGCGGTCCTAGAGGATGCGCGTGCTGCAGGACAGTGAGCCCGGGGGCACAGCTACCGCCCTGTGCTCTAGACCCCGGGCCGTCACCACCAAAGCCAAGTGCACTGGAGCCTGAGCTCCCCAACAAGAGAGGCTCCCACAGTGAGAAGCCTGTGCCCCACAACTAGAGAGGACCCACCTCTGCCACAACTAGAGAGAAGTCCGTGCGGCAGTGAAGACACAGCACAGTGAGAAATGAATAAATGGATAAAATTATTTCAAAAGTCCCTCTGACTTTACATATAGCTGCTGAGTGCGGTATGTCCCAACTGGAAAGAAGAGAAAGATGATTGATCCATCAATGTCCTGAAGATTGCCTACATTAAATACATGAATTTCCACAAAGATCTTTGTTGCTTTGAGAAATTGTATTCTTCCAGTGTTCACTTTACTAACATATGTCCTGTGAGGAAAGCTCTGTCCCCCTGTTGCTAAATGTATTAAATGTATTAAAAGCCCTGCACATGGAATAACTTAGGTGCACGGTCAGAGGAGCCCCTGGTGTCTCCACCATTGTTCACTGTGGGGCGGGGTTCCCTCTATTCACTATGTTTCTCTGGGAGGCTGGACAGTCTGGACCTGCAGTGCTTGGCAGGCAGAGCAGGTGAAGTCATAGGAGAGTGTCTGACAGAGCCAGAACTTTCACTCTGGTTCTGCTTTGAGTTGGTGGTTTGCAGTCGTAAGGGGAAATTGACAACCAGAAACCGTAATGGAGAAGGACACAGCTGTATGAATGGAGAGGACGCCTTCATGCAGAGTGAATGAGGAGAGCACGCTGGGGATTTCTGCACTGGGAGGAAGTGCTGAGGATTCCGGTGCATCCTCCTAGAAGTCAAGGGTACGCATTCCTTTGATTGAATTATTCAAAGTTTAGCAATGATATATGTGTTGAATATATATAAATAAGCTTGAGAAACCCTTTTACGTCTTTAGAGTCACATTTCTCATGGCAGCTACTGGTTCTGCATGGCCTCTCTTAGCTGTCTCTGCAGTCCCCAGCGTTCCTGTTTTTCTTGCCTCTGTTTGAAGAGTTCAGGAAGACTCTTTTCTCAGGAATGGCCAAGTGTAGAAAACTTCCTCTCCCTTCCTCATCCTACTCCAGGATCCTAGACTCCACATATGCAGATTGACCTCCCATGATGGATGTGCTGCTGCTGCTGCTAAGTTGCTTCAGTCGTGTCTGACTCTGTGCTACTCCATAGACGGCAGCCCACTAGCTCCACCGTCACTGGGATTCTCCAGGCATGCACACTGGAGTGGGTTGCCATTTCCTTCTCCAATGCATGAAAATGAAACGTGAAAGTGAAGCCACTCAGTCGTGTCCGACTCTTAGCGACCCCTGGACTGCAGCCTACCAGGCTTCCGTGTCGCTGAGATTCTCCAGGCAAGAGTACTGGAGTGGGGTGCCATTGCCTTCCCAGCATGATGTATGTGGTTCTCCACTAATCCTTGAAGGCGCTCCGGTTCTTCCAGGACCCAAGCAGGCACCTGAGTCCATGACCTGGGCTTTTCTCCACCCATCTCCCTCCCACCTCTAGTCTATGTCTCAAGAATCACATTCAATCCCCCCTCAAATTTTCCATTGTTCCTTCTATGACCCAGGGTGGGTGACCCTCTTCCCTCTTTATTAAGGTGAATTCAATGTAGGTTTAACTTGTAGGATCAGGCTTTGGGTCAGGTTTTATTCAAAGATGTGTGCAAGCCCGTTTGTTTTTTTTGAATTACTTTTATTTTCTCTACTGAAAAACAAGAGTAGTCTTGTACAAAACATAGTACAAAGCAAGTATCTTATGAATGATAAAGATTTAAACTCTATGAACATCCTAAATATTTCTGATAATTTAAATAAATAAATAAATATTACAACTTTTTATGATATGGAAAATGGATTCTTAAATCTGTTTTAAACAATTATGGTAACTAAACCTTTAACATACATTTAAATAAGCCCATATATTAGCTATTACTTATGTTTCATTGGACACAAAAATAGAGTTAAATGTTGCACTTTGAGTCTTAGAAAATAGCCATTTAGTTGACCAGATGAACTGTTTCAGATTCAACGCCTTCTTCATTTCCTGAGTTTTCTGATGAGCTTGTTGGCTAAGACCAAGCACCTTCTGATTTCCATGCTGACAGCCTCCCAGGCACAGCGGCTGTATTCTTTCTCTTTGAGATACACACTGATTCGCTGGAAGTAACCCTTCACAGCCAATCTGGAGTTCTCACTGCCTAGAGGTGACTGTTCCAGTGTCCTTCCCTCCCTCAGACATGCGTCCAGGTCCTCCAGCTGCTGATCAAGTCCCACGAGGAATCTGTCCAGGAGGCTCTCGTCCCGACCTGCAGAAGAGCCCGTGGTGCTGAAGAGCTGGAAGGTCTGCTGGAGCAACTCGTGCACAACAGCTGTGGCTTCTGTCTTCTCAGGCCTGGTCCCGTGCACCAGGGTCTGAGGAAATCTGAAGTCAGTCCTGTCCCTCAGACAGGACACAATGGGCACTCTCTCCATCTGACTCCAACGTGTGAAGCTTTCCAGATAGCCATGGCTGGCAGGCAGCTCGCAGCCCAGGGAGCACGTGGGGCTGGAGCCGAGGATCACCAGGGCCAGCAGCATGGAGACGGGAGGGCCACTGAGATGCTGGGGGCTTGCAGGACTGCCTGCAGGGAGGTCTAGGCAAGTTCTGAGGGCTTGGGGTGATGGGTGGCTCTTAAAGAGTGAGTAGAGAAACTTTCATTTTCTGGGGTTTTCCACATTTTTCCCTTTCCTTTCTTTTTCTACTCTTTGTAATGAAATTAATAAAAGCACTGATTTTTGCCATGAGTGCCTATTGGGGAACATCAAATCATGCGTGCCACTGTGGTTGATAGCTACACAGACATATATTATGCTTTTCTCACCTCCTTAGTTGCTTCTGGGAGAAGAGTCTGATCAAAGTCAGAGAAGGGACAAATATTCATACAATTGTGGCTTTTCCAGGTCACCAAGAAATGTTCAGTATGAAAACAGCTTATAAGAGAAGCTTTTGATATTTCTCATTTGTCCCTCATTCACCCTTTTCTCCCTTCTTTAAAAAATTTTGGTTCTGTATGTACCTTTATGATATCGCCTGAGTAGGCCTTAAGCTCCCTGGAGACATTATAGGGAACAATATCACCAATATCATTTGTTAAAAATGAGTTATTTTGCAACTATAATCCACAAGGCACTTTTTAAGGTGCTGGTTGTCCTAAACAACTCATGTTTGCCTGTGTTTATTTCTCTTTCTCCTCTACCACTGCAATATTTCAGAGGATATTTTGCTTCAGTCTTTGTGTGATCGTGCAGCTAATCTCATCTCCTTAGATATTTCACAGGGAAGTGATAATCTACCATGCACTCAGGGATACTGAGGTTGCAATTACATTTCTCCTTGTAATGCATGTCTTTACCAATTCTGTAAGGTACAGATAATTTTTAATAATATTAATGACAGAAATTTTTGCATGCAGCCTCTCAGCAAAGTGTTTTTAATAAACATGAATTAATCTTCACAGCTTTCCTATGAGATAATTAGTATAATTATTGACATGTTTGCAAATACTGCTGCTACTGCTGCTAAGTCGCTTCAGTCGTGTCCGACTCTGTGCGACCCCATGGATGGCAGCCCACCAGGCTCCCCCATCCCTGGGATTTTCCAGGCAAGAGTACTGGAGTGGGTTGCCATTGCCTTCTCCAGTTTGCAAATAAGGAAACTGAAAACTCAGAGAGATTACTTAACTTGCTAACAGTCAAGAATAACTGCATAAGTGGTACTTGACCACTGTACTCTTCAGCCTCCACATTATTCCTCATTAAACTTAAGCATTCTCCTTTAGCTACATAACATACAGTTGTAATTAAGTAATCCCTCGAATTATGTAACATTTGACTGCTGTGAGAGATTGTAAGCTCCCTAAAGGCAGTAATGGCACATGTGGAGAATCCAGGAAGGTGTCTGTCCCAGAGGAAGTGCACAGAGGGGTCTCTGTCCCATTGTTTTTCATCACTAAGGCATGTCCACTCTCTTTGATCCCACGGATTACAGCACGCCAGTCTTCCCTGTCCTTCTCTATCTCTCAGAGTTTGTTAAAATTCATGTTCATTGAGTCAATCCAATGCGATCGAATCATCTCATCCTCTGTTGTCCCCTTCTCGTCCTGCCCTCACTCTTTCCCAGCATCAGGGTCTGGGCTCTTCCCATCAGGCGGCCAAAGTATTGGAGCTTCAGCTCTGTCCCAGAAGTAGTTCTAAGAGAACTATCCACACCAAAGTTTGAGTAGACCTAGGATTTGAAGACTGTTTCAGAAAATGAAAATCTTCTGAAAACAAAGATAGAGAAATTTAAATGGATTTTTTAACTTTCTGGATAATTTCTCAAAATATTATCTCAGGTGGAGACTGAGACTCTCAGAGTTGTTGTTTAGTTGCCATAATCTGCCAGGCTCCTCTGTAGAGCTCAACAAAACACCACTTAACAATTGGAACTTACCAGGTGCAAAGGGAACTGTGTACTCAGCTGTCATCTGATGATTGTATCATCCCTGGGACGAGAGAATGGCACTCTTGTGACAATGAAGAATAGGAATTGGAAAGGAAGACCTTACTTAGTGTTCCTCTAAAATAGGAAGCACCTTGTCAGAGCAGACAGCTCGGCCCAGGGCATGAGACAGTGGACATGGGGCAAGATCCCTGGGTTGATGTCACAGCTCCAGCCTGCACTGCCTGTGTGACCTGCGGCACTATGGTTTCTCCTCTTAAATGGAACTGATCATCATAGAAGTTTCACTGGATTTTCTGAAGATTGTAGGACGTAACGTACTTCTGACAATGCTTGGACATATAAGCTTTCAGTGTCTGTTAACTGTTCCCACGAGGCAGAAAATTCGCACATCCATCTACGGAAACTGGACAGAATTTCCCTGAGATGACCTGCTTCCTTCCCTTAATGTTCAGCTCACCGGTCAACATTATCACATCTAATCTCATCTCTGGTGAACGTGGTGTGCTGTCCAAACACTACATCTAGTAGCTTCCAGGGAACAGCTGACCTCTCACGCATGAATAGGGGGACTGTGCACTCGGTATCCCAGTCTCTCCTCGGGGTGAGTTAATAGGTTTACATCCTCAGAATCCAATAACCTCGACGAAGAGTGAGAAATGTAAACAGACACGTAAAGATAAATAAATAGATACTGGGAGTTAGCAAAGCGGTCCACTATCCTTTTAGGTAACACTGTGCCTAAGAGCCTGCCACCCTCCTTGGCTCTGTCTGCAGCTAAACAGTGTCACATAAGCTGCTCTGAAATCTGTCATCTGTAGAGCTCTGCATCCCTGTTTGTGTAGTTAAGTGACATTTTGTCATTTGGCAGAGATGTCACTGTAGGTTTTTCAACTACATCAATTCATTTCTCTTTACCTTTGTGCATTACTTCTTCATTCACTGCTTACTTTTAATTTCTAGGAATGTTGAATGAGTGGAAAATTTGGATCTCTTGAAAAATCACGGAGGAAATACATTAACTGTTCCATTCATTTCTGTTTTCTGTTCCTGCTTTTGCAATAAACCTCAAAGTGGAAATAGAAAAGACTGTAGGAGCATTAGCACAGCTTTTACAAACTGAAATACAAATGACAAAGAAAAGGCAGCAATATGAAAACTGCATAAAAGTACCTAAGGAAAAAGCGGGTTCCCTGACGTGGCGGGACAGTGGCCTGGACTAAGAAGGCACATTCTAACCACTGAACACTTGGACAGCAGCGGTGGTTACACTTTATTTCCATGAGAGTGACTTTGGAGGACTCATCATCTTGGTATAAGCTTAGTTTGTAACCAGGAAGAGTTAATTTTGAATTTATACTGGTTCTGCTTCTGTGACTTCAACTCTTTTCATCCCAGAAATTCACATTTGGGAAGACCAGAATCACAGATAGATATGACATCCTTGTTGACATGACATGAGATGTTCCATTTCACACCACCCATGAAATGACTGTAAGGTAGTGCAATCAACACATCCTCCTACCTGGGGCTTGCTTGCTATTCTGGGAGATATTTTTGGGAACTAAAAGTCTTTTACTTTATTTCCTCACCTCCCGCCATCTCTGATTGAAAAGAGAGTCTGACATCCAGGATCCCCACAAGATGGTTAATTTGAGGCACTGGCCTTTCATCTTCTCAGTCAGCCACTTCCCGAATGAAGTCCTTTCCTGATCCCAACACCTCGTCTTGGATTCACTGATTTACCCTGCTGCAAGCAGAGCCACCTGGCCTCTGTAACAAGCTCAGCATAGTGATTGGCACCTAAGAAGTGTTTAGTAATTTTCTCAGTTATGGAGAGTAAATAAAACCAAAATTGGCAAATTAAAAGCTCTGCTGCAGAGAAGAAGGTGAGATCCGTGCATATAAAGTGAGATATTTTTCACATCTGATCAAATCCTTCAAGAGGAATATGCAGAGGAGCAAAAAAGATTTGAAAAAGAAGTCTAACAATGTTTCCCGAAAAGTTGATCTTAGTATCAGGAAGAAAGATCCAATAACTCTTAATATATCACTAGTTCAAAGTTACTGAGATGATAAGCATTCCATTGACTTAGAACGTCTACTTTTTAATGAATACATTTTACTTCAACGTAAGGATACAGAAGAGCAGACACTCATGACAGATTTCCAGGCTCTTGAAGTGAAAGGCAAGCCCAAAATGAGGTAGTTCATGAATCTGGGTAAACTCAGAATGTGAAAACTTTGGACTTCATATATAAGAGGCACACAGCAGAAGATCCTTAGATGAAATGAAGATGAAACAAAGCTCACAATCGCTCATCTCAACCGGAATGCTTCCTTGTGGAACTGACCAGTGGCTCTTCATCTCCTCAGTGGTGACACTCATGATGCTCGTCTCTACCTGCATCTCTTCCTCTGAGTCTATGAACTGCCTCAGAGCCTTGACTTGGAAAAGCAGGAGACCTTCACATTTGGATCAAATAAACACAATCTCTCTCTTTCCTGTCTGGGGTACAGGAAAGACTTCAGATTCCCTCAGGAGCAGGTGAGTGGCGGCCAGCTCCAGGAGGCCCAGGCCATCTCTGTGCTCCACGAGATCCTCCAGCAGAGCTTCAACCTCTTCCACACAGAGCGCCTCTGCTGCCTGGGACACCACCCTCCTGGAGCAGCTCCGCACTGGACTCCATCAGCAGCTGGACGACCTGGACGCCTGCCTGGGGCAGGAGATGGGAGAGGAAGACTCTGCCCTGGGAAGGACGGGCCCCACCCTGGCCATGAAGAGGTACTTCCAGGGCATCCATGTCTACCTGCAAGAGAAGGAATACAGCGACTGCGCCTGGGAAACTGGCAGAGTGGAAATCACGAGGCGATTTCTGTATCAACAAGTTCCTAAGAAAACTCAGGAAGTAGAAGGAACCTGATCCTCAGCGACTCGTGTCCTAGCTCAGACTCTTCATTGTTCAGTCATTTCCAAAACTCTAATTTCTGCCTCAGCTATGAAAGAGTGAATGACAATCGATATTGGCATTAATGTTGAGAATATCAATACCAGCTGCTTTTAGAATTAGAGGTAATATATCTGATGCCCTGCAGCTGAATCTTATGGAATAACATGTTTTTGTATGAATGTAACTCATTTATTTATATTCATTCATTTATTTTCATGGCACTTGCCTTTCTATGTTCTGTTTATTACATGCATGCGTGCTATGCATGCTAAGTCGTTCAGTCGTGTCCGACTCTATGCGACCCTATGGACAGCAGCCCAGCAGGCTCCTCTGTCCACAGGATTCTCTAGGCAGGAATACTGGAGTGGGTTGTCATTTCCTTCTCCAATTTGTTCCATAAGAATACATAATTTTCTTTAATAAAATGTACCTTTTACTTACTCATGACATTATCTGAAGACACGTTTCCTCCTCTTCCTTCTGGGTCTCTTCCCAGAGCCCGAATGCTGTGACGCGACAGAGAGAAGGTGCTGAGCCGCTCCTTCGTTTGTCTGCGGGCCTTGTGCAGAGAGTCTCGAGTGTGAGAGGCAGAGGCCCCGACCGCACAGAGCTCACACTGGAGCAAGGACACTGCCGTGAAAGAAGTAGGCGTAAGATAATTAGGTGTTTACATCTGGGCGCTGGGCTACACAGAAGAAGTATCAGATGCTGATGGCAGTGAGTATCCTGGGAAGCTCATTTAGACCACGTTTAAGCGACTTAGCAGCAGCAGCACCAGCCGTCTCCCTAGGGAAGTAATCCGAAGTATGAGACTTGAAGAATGAGCATGAATTTGCCAAGTAACTCATGAAGAGCAAAATAAGAAAACAATAATACACAACCAAGCACAGCACGTAGAGTGTCCCTGCAGCAGGAATGGCTCTGGTGCTTTTAAAGGCGTGAACAAGACCGGAGTCCGTAGACTGTACTGATGCCTGCAGGGGGTAGCATGGCATGGCCCTGGAGACATGGAAAAGGGCCCAGCGATAGACTTTTGAATGATGTCAGATTTTATCTTAGGAACCAAGGAAATTACTTGCGAATTTAAAGCTACAGAGCCACTGGGACCAAAGCAGAGGCAGGGAAATTCCTGAAACCAGCAGTTCGCAAAGTGTGGTCTGTGGGCCCCTGCAGATCCCCAGGACACTCTACAGGGATTCATGAGGTACAATAATTATTAGAGTGATATCAAGATCTTATTGTAGTGATATCAAGACTCCAGTGCTGTGGTGTGGATCAAAGCAGTGGCACTCAGTGCCTAGTGATTGTCCTGTTTTTCCCTATCATATACTTGAAGTTTTAAAAAAGGACAGTTTCACATAAGAAGATCCTTAGTGAAACAGCAAGATGATGAATTTTATGAAATCTTCACTTTGGAGTACACATTTGAAAAATCCTCTCCGTTGTAGTCTTGTTGACATGCTGTGTGGCAAGCACGTCCGCTGCATGCATGGTGACTGTTCTCAGGAGAAGCCCTTGGATGACGATTAGAGTTATGAGCTAAACTACCACTCCATTTTCTCTAAGGCAAACCATTCAATACCACAGTTATCCAAGTCTATACCCCAACCAGTAACGCTGAAGACAAAAAAGTTGAATGGTTCTCTGAAGACCTACAAGACCTTTTAGAACTAACATCCAAAAAAGATGTACTTTTCATTATAGGGGACTGGAATGCAAAAGTAGGAAATCAAGAAACACCTGGAGTAACAGGCAAATTTGGCCTTGGAATGTGGAATGAAGTAGGGCAAAGACGAATAGAGTTTTGCCAAGAAAATGCACTGGTCATAGCAAACAGCCTCTTACAACAACACAAGAGAAGACTCTACACATGGACATCACCAGATGGTCAACACCGAAATCAGATTGATTCTATTCTTTGCAGCCAAAGATGGAGAAGCTCTATACAGTTAACAAAAACAAGACCAGGAGCTGACTGTGGCTCAGATCATGAACTCCTTATTACCAAATTCAAACTGAAATTGAAGAAAGTAGGGAAAACCACTAGACCATTCAGGTACGACCTAAATAAAATCCCTTATGATTATACAGTGGAAGTGAGAAATAGATTTAAGGGCCTAGATCTGATAGAGTGCCTGATGAACTATGGAATGAGGTTGGTGACACTGTATAGGAGACAGGGATCAAGACCATCCCCATGGAAAAGAAATGTAAAAAAGCAAAATGGCTATCTGGGGAGGCCTTACAAATAGCTGCGAAAATAGAGAGGCGAAAAGCAAAGGAGAAAAGGAAAGATATACGCATCTGAATGCAGAGTTCCAGAGAATAGCAAGAAGAGATAAGAAAGCCTTCTTCAGCGATCAGTGCAAAGAAACAGAGGAAAAGAACAGAATGGGAAAGACTAGAGATCTCTCTAAGAAAATTAGAGATACCAAGGGAACATTTCATGCGAAGATGGGCTCGATAAAGGACAGAAATGGTACGGACCTAACAGAAGCAGAAGATATTAAGAAGAGGTGGCAAGAATACATAGAAGAACTGTACAAAAAGATCTTCATGACCCAGATAATCACGATGATGTGATCACTAATCTAGAGCCAGACATCCTGGAGTGTGAAGTCAAATGGGCTTTAGAAAGCATCACTACACATTTTGCCGGAGCCTGCGACCGAGTGGGAGTGGAGTGGAGCGGCCGTTGTTGCCGACTCTTTCCTCCTCCCCACGGCCCAGTCAGCGGGTTGATTAGGCCATCGGCCCTCAAGCCGAGACTTGTCTCTTATTTAGTTCTGGGGAGCGCCTGGCCGACATGAGTGATGTAGAGGAGAACAACTTCGAGGGCAGAGAGTCTCGCTCTCAGTCAAAATCTCCAACGGGAACTCCTGCTCGTGTAAAATCGGAGAGCAGGTCAGGATCTCGTAGTCCATCAAGGGTTTCCAAACACTCTGAATCCCATTCTCAATCAAGATCAAAATCCAGGTCAAGGTCAAGGAGGCATTCTCATAGACGTTACAGTCGATCCAGATCCCATTCTCACTCTCATAGGAGACGATCTCGAAGTAGGTCATATACACCCAGAATACCGGCGTCGAAGGAGCCGTCATTCTCCAATGTCTAACCGGAGAAGACATACAGGCAGCAGGGCAAATCCTGATCCCAATACTTGTCTAGAGTGTTTGGCCTCAGTTTGTACACAACAGAGAGATCTTGAAGTATTTTCTCGATATGGACCGTTGAGTGGTGTCAATGTGGTTTATGACCAGCGAACTGGACGGTCACGGGGATTTGCTTTTGTTTATTTCGAGAGAATAGATGACTCAAAGGAGGCTATGGAAAGGGCAAATGGAATGGAACTGGATGGTAGAAGAATTCGGGTGGATTATTCTATCACCAAGAGAGCACACACACCAACACCAGGCATATACATGGGCAGACCAGCTCATGGTGGTGGTGGCGGTGGCGGCGGTGGTGGAGGTGGGGAGGTGGCAGACGTCGAGATTCTTACTATGATCGAGGATATGATCGTGGGTACGACAGATATGAAGACTATGATTACCGGTACAGAAGAAGATCACCTTCTCCTTATTATAGTCGATACAGATCACGATCAAGATCTCGATCCTACAGCCCAAGACGCTATTAATAAGCAGAGCAGTTGCAGTTGAGGACATCTTTTTCTCTTTTTTAATTCTGGATTTCCCCAAGCTTCTAATCCTTTCTACTCCTCAAAAGAGCCCTTAAAAATCTTTGGTTTGTTTAGCATCTACACTTTCTCAATTGTATTGCTATTTTCCACCCCTTTTATTATATTCTTAAAGATGTAATTGTCATTTTGAGTAGTTAAACATCTTGAGTAAAAGGAACCCCCCCCCGTGTTATGCTTTGTAAATGATTTTTTGTTTGTTTTTTGCTTTTATGGAAAATTCACTCCTAGCTTATCAAAATGAGGAAAGAAATGATCTTTTTAAAGCTTCTTTTGTGTTAGATATTGTATTAGACATTGTATTAGAAGTCTGCATTTACTACAAACTCCTTTTTTAACTTTCTTTTGGGGAAGTTAGTAGTAGTTCAGTCAGGTCAAGTTTGTCTGGGGTGGCATGGAACAGTCAAATAGTTGAGTATAGAAAGTTTGAAGCTATAGAAGAAAATACTTACTTGGTCATTTCTTTTGAAGAACATAATTTTGAACCCTAAAAATTACTTCTTTTTTAGAAATGAAAAGCTTGTGGACTCCTATAAAACATGTTGTATTTAAAATACATTTGTTGAAACTTAAAAAAAAAAAAAAAGAAAGCATCACTACAAACAAAGCTAGTGGAGGTGATGGGATTCCAGTTGAGCTGTTTCAAATCCTGAAAGATGATGCTGTGAAAGTGCTGCACTCAATATACAAACAAATTTGGAAAACTCAGCAGTGGCCACAGGACTGGAAAAGGTCAGTCTTCATTCCAATCCCAAAGAAAGGCAATGCCAAAGAATGCTCAAACTACCGCACAATTGCACTCATCTCACACACTAGTAAAGTAATGCTCAAAATTCTGCAAACCAGGCTTCAGCAATACGTGAACCATGAACTTTCTGATGTTCAAGCTGGTTTTAGAAAAGGCAGAGGAACCAGAGATCAAATTGCCAACATCTGATGGATCATAGAAAAAGCAAGAGAGTTCCAGAAAAACATCTATTTTTGCTTTATTGACTATGCCAAAGCCTTTGATTGTGTGGATCACAATAAACTGTGGAAAATTCTGAAAGAGATGGGAATACCAGACCACCTGACCTGCCTCTTGAGAAATCTGTATGCAGCTGAGGAAGCAACAGTTAGAACTGGACATGGAACAACAGACTGGTTCCAAATAGGAAAAGGAGTCCATCAAGGCTGTATATTGTCACCCTGCTTATTTAACTTCTATGCAGAGTACATCATGAGAAACGCTGGACTGGAAGAAACACAAGCTGGAATCAAGATTGCCGGGAGAAATATCAATAACCTCAGATATGCAGATGATACCACCCTTATGGCAGAAGGTGAAGAGGAACTCCAAAGCCTCTTGATGAAAGTGAACGGGAGAGTGAAAAAGTTGGCCTAAAGCTCAACATTCAGAAAACGAAGATCATGGCATCTGGTCCCATCACTTCATGGGAAATAAATGGGAAACAGTGGAAACAGTGTTAGGCTTTATTTTTGGGGCTCCAAAATCACTGCAGATGGTGATTGCAGCCATGAAATTAAAAGACACTCACTCCTTGGAAGAAGAGTTATGACCAACCTAGATAGTATATTCAAAAGCAGAGACATTACTTTGCCGACTAAGGTCCGTCTAGCCAAGGCTATGGTTTTCCTGTGGTCATGTATGGATGTGAGAGTTGGACTGTGAAGAAGGCTGAGCGCTGAAGAATTGATGCTTTTGAACTGTGGTGTTGGAGAAGACTCTTGAGAGTCCCTTGAACTGCAAGGTGATTCAACCAGGCATTCTGAAGGAGATCAGCTCTGGGATTTCTTTGAAGGAATGATGCTAAAGCTGAAACTCCAGTACTTTGCCCACCTCATGCGAACTGTTGACTCATTGGAAAAGCCTCTGATGCTGGGAGGGATTGGGGGCAGGAGAAGGGAATGACAGAGGATGAGATGGCTTGATGGCACCACCAACTTGATGCACATGAGTTTGGGGAACTCCCGGAGTTGGTGATGGAGAGAGTCCTGGTGTGCTGGGATTCATAGGGTCGCAAAGAGCAGACACGACTGAGCCACTGTACTGAGCTGAACCACTTCCTTGATAAGATCAAGTTTTACTCTAGAGAATGACAGACAAATCACAGTCACTCAGAAATGGGCATTTGACAGATATTTTCTTATACTATTTCTATTAATGTATGAACATTCTTGTTGACTTTAATGAATGAGGCCAATCTATTTTCAATTCATGTTTCCAGGATATGAATCCATCTCAGTGTGTATCTTTGCTTCTGAAAATTTGAAGAGTAGTGATTTAATATCCATGAGTTTCAAAATTTCTAATTCTATGGTTTAATTTTGACTTGACATAATTTATCAGGATGATACATCTTGAAATGATGCTTTAAATAATATTAAAATTAATTGCAGGCATTGTGATCTGGGCACACAACTTATACAAATATTTTTCCCCTGGAGGAATTATGGATATATTCTGTGAAGTCTAATGTATGATAATGTTCATGGATGGTTTATAGATATTTGAATCAAGTTATATTTCCTATTGTAGATTAAGGGCCCAAGAATGTTAATCACAAAATTCGTCCTGTAAATCATAGTTTCAGTACTTCTCTTTACTACTTTATAGATGGTTTTTTAGAAACTAGTAGCATTGTCCTGGGCTTCCCAGGTGGAGCTAATGATAGAGAACTTGCCTGCCAATTCAGGAGACAAGAGGAGACACCAGTTTGATGCCTGGGTGAGGACGATCCCCTGGAGGAGGGCATGGCAACCCACTCCAGGATTCTTGCCTGGAGAATCCCATGGACAGAAGAGCCTGGCACCTATGGTCAACAGAGTCACAAAGAGTCAGACACGACTGAAGCGACTTAGCTCGAGCACAGCATTGAGGGGAAACTTCACTGCTCTGGTGTTTCTGTTCACATTGCTATATAATGTTATATTTTTGCTCATTGTTTTATACCATTTGAAATTTAGCTCAAGCATTTTAAAAATTTAATTATAGATTCAGTGTGTTTCTTAGGTATATTGAACTTCTTTCTCATGAAGAATAATTTCTTTCTCATGTGTTTATTTCTGGAATTCTCAAGTGTATGAATATTGATATTAATGACAAAGATCTCGTTGATATTAACATTGCCACCTCTAATTATTTCCTACATGATACTTTCTAGCTCTGTATTGGCCCCCTTCTGTGTTGCCCTTGTTTTGCTATTAAGTATGTAGTGTTATTTGATCTTAGGTTTTTCTTCCTCTTCCAAGTAATAATGGAGTTTATGTATTAAATCAATCAATAGAACCTTTTATGATTTAGCAGATTATATTAATTTTTAAAATTATGTTAACCTTCATCAGTTTGGGTCTCAAATGTATTGGATTTATGCCTTACTTTTAACATGACTTTTACATGGTTTTTGACTCTTGTCATACTCCATTCAGTTCTCCAACAGTCATTTCTTTTAGTAAATATATAATGTTAAAACAATTTAGAGTTTCTCTGAATCCTTGAATGAAGAACTGAACAACTAAAACTGCAAAATTTGAAGTAATTTGAGACTTCCTTGGCCGTTCAGTGGTTAGAACTTAGTATTTTCACTGCTGTGGGCCTGGGTTCAATCCCCAGTCAGGAAACTAATGCCTCTTAAGCCACGTGGCACAGCCAAAATAATAACAAACCCTTTAAAGTAACTTCCACTGATGTGACTATTCACTTCTAGTTCTTACTAGGACTATTGCTTTTAATCAACACAGTAAATGCTCCCAAGAGACTTGATAGGAACAGAGATGCATGTGAAGCTATGTTCAAGTGTAAACACAGGGAATGTCTAAAAGTTAAAGGAAAACACATTGTTCATTTAAGAAAATGAAAACACATTAATTTTGATGCTGTAAGAATGATGGAAAGTTGCAAAATGAGTGTCATGTATTCTAAATATGATGATTGGAAATTTTGGAGTCCTGTGGTTAGTAAGGCCCTAATCAACTTGAATGAAACAATTCTCACTGTAAGGGGAAGCATATGAGAATATAGCAATGAGTTTCATATTCTTATCTAGCTTGTAAACTTGCTCTGAAGTCCTTCTCATCCTGGGAGTCAAAATCTTTTTGAGTGATGACGATGCTGTTGCCGTCATTAGACATCACGTCTCCTGACCTGTTCTTCAAGACTCCTATCAAGACTGCATCCAGGTACACGTACAACTAAGGAAACAACGGGAAAATCTACACTCAGCGTCACATAGACTCTCTCATAAAACTACCCCGCAAGCTTTAACCAAGGAAGCAGGTGACCAGGTGAGGTCTGAGAGAAGAGCTAGCGGCAGGGCTTCCTTCATCACACCAGGCTCTCCACCTGTTCCTGGAAGTCTCTCGTGGCCTTTCTTCAGGGATCCGTTATCCAGCGTTGGACTAGAGCAAGGAGCAAGCTACAGGACTGAGAGAATGAGGATCTGCGGCACCTCCGTCTGTGCTCTAGGTCCTCAGGCTTGCGGTCTTGGTGGACTAGTGAGTGATGCCGTCATGAACAAACAGGAGCTGGAGTTACACTTCCACCTATGGGCTGTGGTCAAATACTGGCTTCAGTTCAGTTCAGTCCTCAGCCCAGTCATATCCGACTCTTTGCAACCCCATGGAGGGCAGCACGCCAGGCTTCCCTGTCCATCACCAACTCCCGGAGTTTATGCAAACTCATGTCCATTGAGTCGGTGATGCCATCCCACCATCTCATCTTCTGTCGTCCCTTTCTCCTCCCTCCATAAATCTTTCCCAGTGTCAAGGTCTTTTCAAACAAGTCAACTCTTCACATCAGGTGGCCAAAGTATTGGCGTTTCAGCTTCAATATCAGTCCTTCCAATGACCCTTCAGGACTGATTCCTTTAGGATGGACTGGTTTGATCTTCTTGCAGTCCAAGGGACTCTCAAGAATCTTCTCCAACACCACAGTACAAGCGCATCAGTTCTTCAGCACTCAGCTTTCTTTTAGAGTTCAGGTCTCACATTCATACATGACTACTGGAAAAACCATAGCTTTGACTAGATGGACCATTTTGGCAAAGTATTTCTCTGCTTTTAATATGCTGTCTAGGTTGGTCATAACTTTTCTTTCAAGGAGTAAGCTTTTTATTCCATGGCTGCAGTCACCATCTGCAGTGATTTTGGAGCCCCAAAATATAAAGTCTGCCACTGTTTCCTCTGTTTCTCCATCTATGTGCCATGAAGTGATGAGACCGGATGCCATGATCTTAGTTTTCTGAATGTTGAGGTTTAAGCCAAATTTTTCACTCTCTTCTTTCACGTTCTCAAGAGGCTATTTTGTTCTTCACTTTCTGCCTTAATGATGGGGTTATCTTCATATCTGAGGTTATTGATATTTCTCCCGGCAATCTTGACCCCAGCTTGTGCTTCATCTGGCCCAGTGTTTCTCATGATACACTCTGTATATAAGTTTAATGAGCCAGGTGATAATTTAGAGACTTGACGTACTCCTTTTCCTATTTGGAGCCAGTCTGTTGTTCCATGTCCAGTTCTGACTGTTGCTTCCTGAGCTGCATACAGATTTCTCAAGAGGCAGGTCAGGTGGTCTGGTATTCCCGTCTCTTTCAGAATTTTCCATAGTTTTTGTGATCCACACAGTCAAAGGCTTTAGCATAGTCAATAAAGCAGAAATAGATGTTTTTCTGGCACTCTTTTGCTTTTTCGATGATCCAGTGGATGTTGGCTATTTATTTTCTGGTTCCTCCGTCTTTTCTAAAACCAGCTCGAACACCTGGAAGTTCACGGTTCATGGATTGTTCAAGCCTGGCTTGGAGAATTTTGAGCATTACTTTACTAGCATGTAAGATGAGTGCAATTGTGCAGTAGTTTGAGCATTCTTTGGCATTGCCTTTCTTAGGGATTGGAATGAAAACTGACCTTTTCCAGTCCTGTGGCCACTGCTGAGTTTTCCAAATTTGCTGGCATATTGAGCTTGCTACTGCTGCTAAGTTGCTTCAGTCATGTCCGACTCTGTGTGACCCCATAGACAGCAGCCCGCCAGGCTTCCCTGTCCCATATTGAGCTTAGAGATTGGCTATATTGGTTTCCTCTGAACTCCAGCTGGGAAGAAAGCAGGAAATAAGAAACCAAAGAACAGTTAGCTGTCCTGCCAATTTGGAGAAGGCAATGGCACCCCTCTCCAGTACTCTTGCCTGGAAAATCCCATGGACGGAGGAGCCTGGTAGGCTGCAGTCCATGGGGTCACGAAGAGTCAGACACAACTGAGCGACTTCACTTTGACTTTTCACTTTCATGCATTGGAGAAGGAAATGGCAACCCATTCCAGTGTTCTTGCCTGGAGAATCCCAGGGATGGGGGAGCCTGGTGGGCTGCCGTCTATGGGGTCCCACAGAGTCAGACACGACTGATGCGACTTAGCTGCAGCAGCAGCAGCAGCAAATGCAGAAGTGAAGAAAAAACAATTCTCATTCACAGTAGTGATTCTAGAAACGTGAAACGTATGTTCATTAGACGCACATATTCATCTTCTTTTTCAATAATGGGAAAAAATGGATTTTCAGTATTACATGCATTTGCCATTTTCCTTTATTTTTATATCCTTAGCCATGGACATTTTATGACCATATCATTTTTTCCAGTGTATCAATTTCATACATTAAACCTATCCATTTTCACTTCCATATAGTGAATTCATTATTTTTCTATTGTTTTATTATTTTTCTTGATGAAACATACTTGACTCATATATTTGTTGTTGATGAGCCACAAATGATGTACAATGTAAAAAATAAGGTAAAGTACTTTTCTCATGTTCTTGACAGTATTTCAGATCTAACATGGTTTCCAAGTAGGATTATACATTTTTTGAGTTTTATTACACATATAAGACACTGAGTCATTTTCATTGTTATATTTTAACTAAATGTAGAAACATGCCAGCATTGGGACTTCCAGTGATAACTTGTGAACTCCAAGAGGTATACTGGTTTCTTATGTGAAACATAAGAACATCTAAAATCACACACAAACATTCCTTTGTGTTTCTCTAGTTTTATGGTTTTCTGCAGGGTGGTTGTTGTTTAGTCCATCAGTCATTTCTGACTCAGGGTCCTCTGCAAAGAATCCTGGAGTGGGTTGTCATTTCCTTGTAGAGGGGATCTTCCCAACCTAGGGATGGAATCCTCATCACCTGTCTCCTGCAGTGGCAGGCAGATTCTTTACCACCAGTGCCATCTCATCTGTTAAATTGGAAGTTCACAGAGAGTTTCATTAATTTTAACTGAGAAAAGCATTAGGTTTAACATGGAAATGTTGTTGTCCCAAATTCTATTTAAATGTTCTAATTGTTGAAACACTTCTTTTGTATTTAGAATATTTCATTCTGTGTATCACAATTCAGATTGTATCCATGGAAAACAAAGCAGAGAGGATTTTTTGGAATGAATATGCCAATCTCAGTAAATAAATTTTCCATTATAATAGCAATTTCAAAAATTCAAATTTTGAAAATCTTCAGCCATCACGAAAAACAGAATCCCTATAACATCTATTATTTCCTGACCTATTAACCACCTTTTTAGAGAACCAATTTGAGGCACAGCTAAACCAGACCGCCCCCCAAAAAATAATTGTATGTATACATATATAGTTACACCAACATTCAAAAAAAAAGAAGATCATGACACACAGTCCCATCTCTTCATGGCAAATAGACGGGGAAAAAGTGACAACACTGTCAGATTTCATTTTCTTGGGGTCCAAACTTACTATGGATGGTGACTGCAGCCATAAAATTAAAAGACTCTTTTAAAAGATTAAAATTAAAATTAAAAGATTCTTGTCATTCTCCCCAAAGCTGAACTTTGACAAAAAGCATTTGGTTCAGATTGTATTTTAATGAAGTGTGTGCAAGCAAGAACAATCCTTGTTTCCCTCATCCCCTACCAGAATTTCATTTGAACAAATAGTACAAACGTGAAACCTGGCCTCATGCCCTGTCAAGTACAAACTAGCATGTGCCATTGGCACTTGCCATCTACCTACAGGGATTAAATCATGTGCTCTTGCAGTTGCTGATTTTCAACACCCCTGGAAAGGAATCTCGGGTGGAAAGCAGAAGTGAGGGAGGCTGTGTGCAGGGAAAACTGGCAGAGCAAGTCTTCAGAAGGTGAGCTGTTGTCAGGAGCCCATTTTAAGAACTCAAATGTTCTTCTATCTCCTCATAGCTAGAAAAGCATGGAAACCCTTCATGGTGACGACTGCTTCTTGTGACTGCAAGAATCCATAACGATACTGGCAGAAAACGTCCACAAAAACTAGGCACCTGATTGCATGTATTGCCCCTTCACCAAAATCACACATATCCCTCTGTGTGTCTTTGGAACAGCTTCTCAGAGCTATCTGAGGTGCTGTCTCCTGGGCTACAGTTCTCATTTTGCCCCCCAAACACTTAACCTGCAACTTTCGTGTTGTGCATTTTTGAAAGTCAGCACCCTGAACTTATCTCTTCATCCATTCGTCACCCAATAGTTTCCCAGCTTGCTTGCACTGTGATTCCCATGAGGATAAATCCAGGCCACGGAACGTGAGAGGAAGGGCTCTCACCCTGTATAGTCCTGGTGCTTGGAAGCATCCCCTGTGAGCCACCAGACTTCATCCCTTTACTGCCGGGTGTACTAGATCCAGGTACCACAGACAAACATGGAGTCACATATTGACGATGGAAAAAGCCACAGAACAGAAGGTACCCATGTCCCTGAAACACCCTTTGAATGAGAGCAAACCAGAAGGTTCACCTGATCTGGAAGGCCTGCATTGTGCTCTTCAGAGAACGAAAGATAAGTTTCTATGATGATGAAAATCCACACAGTTTATTCTTTATCTCTATAGCACCTAGACTTAACTGAAAAAGATATTGAAGAACAGAGGATCCTGGAAACCTGTCCATGGGAAAGAAACTATGAACGCTGAGTATAGAAAATACCAGCCCCACAGACATCAAGAGATCTTTTCAATGATGATCAATAGATCTTTATACAAGGAAAGACATTCTGTTCTGCTGTTCACACTTGCTTCTGAAAAATCATGATTTTCATTTCAGTTTTCAGTGCCTGAGAAAGTATGAGCTGCAATCGCTCTGGAACAGGAAGCAAACAATGATGGAATTCATTAGCGAGTGTTACAAATATAAACACCCTTATCGTTGCCATTTCTTTCAGGATTCGTACATGAGGAATTCGTACAGGATTCGTACTTTTCATTTCCACTCTGACAGCCTCTCAGGCAAAGTGGCTGTATTCCAGCTCCCTGAGGTAGAGATGGATGCCCTGGAAACACTCCCGGGCAGGAAGTCCCGTGAGAACAGCACAGATTGTCTCCTTCCATCGGCTCCAGTTGTTTCAGGCTCTGATCCGGGCTGCAGAGTAGCACGGCTGTCCTCCGTGGTGAAGAGTTGAAAGCTCTGCTGGAGCATCAGATAGTGGTTGCAGGGGCCCTGAGTCATCTGCACTGGAGTGATCATCTCTCTTTTCCGAGGAAATCTGAAGTGGCTTTGTCCTTTAGGCGCGACTGAGAGCGGATCCTTTGCATCTGTTTCAGGTGTTTGAAGATTTCCCTGTGTTTCTGGCGGTGGATCCCAGGCTCCTTCCAGCGAAGAGAGCAAGCAGGGATGCAGCAGCTCCTTCCACCAGCAAGTGGATGTGGGCCATAGAGAGTGTCAGTGCTTCTGCTGACGGCCGGCAGGGGGCTCGCGAGCACCGCGAAACGATGAGAAAGAGCGCTGAGATGGACCCGCAGACCGCCTGCTTCTCCAGGCGAGCGCGAAAGCGCGCACGCTGTGGATCCATCGTTTTTGCTTTCGGATCGCAGTCATGGGATAGTTTGCAGTTGACTCTCGTGTGGCTGCTGGAGAGACAGGACACAAAGTTTCCACAGAGCTTTTAATAGGAGCACTGATTCAAGGGTGCGCATATCATTAGCTCTCCTGTGGGAAAAGCCTGGTTTCCGCTGTCCTGAGTAGGGAGAGAGAATATTGCATTTTCGGAAAGATCCCCTGAGTAGTGGCCTTTCTTCCACATGTCAGCTCGAACTGGCCATGTTTGAGGAAAGGAACCCCGAAGGTGGGGTTTCTGAGTGAGATGAGGCTGATTTTACAGATTGGGGCTCACTTCTGGCGAAGGGAACCCCCAGCTCAGAGAAAGGGACCCGCAGCGGTGATGGGATTATTGGCGATGCGAGGATGGACAGCGTTGTGCCCTAAAGTGAAACTAGAGGGTGAGAAAGACACTACTGGCTGCCGACTCATACGGGCCGTTGCTGACCTAGTGAAACACAGTGTCCGGGAGGAGACAACCAGCTGTGCCGTTGATGGGGGGTTGGGAGGAGCGCGGCGTTGGAATCCCGCGTTGGCTTAAAGACCATAAGCTGAGGAAGGATGGGAGGGGGTCGTGCACCAGGTGAAACACCGGGGAGTGGGCGTTGCGCACACGGAGCGCGGCGGCTCAGAGACTATTCGCTGTGGGACCTGCTGGGGCGTTGCTCACACGGTCGAATCCCGCGGTGGCTAGGAGGCGCTCTGCTGTGGGATGATGGAGAGCGTTCGGCACCAAGTGGAACACAGTGGCCGCGATGCGACTATTGTCTTTACCACGATTGGGGGGCGGAGTAGGGGCCAGGATGGACGGTCGATCCCGCGGTGGATCCAAGACTATTCCCTGTGGGACTATGGGAGGGAGTTCGGAACAAAATGAAACACAGTCGCGGCAATGATACTATCGGCTACGGGGCGATACCCGGCGGTGGCGATGAGCCCATTTGCTATGGGACAGTGTCAAGAGTTGAGGGCCAATTTAAACCGGGCTGTGGGGATGAGGCCTTGGGTGATCTGAGTACCGGGCAGCTTTGAGGAAAAGTGAACCACCGCGGGGGAGATGGGATTCTTGGCGATGGGAAGGCAGGACAGCGATGTGGTGCACAAAGGGGAAACCGGCGGCGGCCGTGAGCCTACAGGCGATGGCACCACGGGCGGACGTTGGGCATAAAGGGGAAAGTGGTGGTGGCTCTGAGAAGAGTGGACGGCGCTGCGGACAAAGTGAAAGGCAGCATCGGCGATGAGACATTTGTTACGGGAACTATGCAAGGGCGTTGCTCATGTAGGGGAGCCTGGCGCTGGCCAGGAGACTCTTCCCTATGGCACGATGGGAGGGCGTTATGGACAAAGTGAAACGGCGGTGGGATGAGACCTCGGGCGATGTCCTTGGGGTTGAATTGAAACACCGCTTTGCCGATGAGCCTATAGGCGCAGGGACCATGGGAGGTCGTTGGGCAAAACGGGGAAGTAGGCGGTGGCAAGGAGTCTTGGTTTCCAGAGGATACATAGCAGTAGCGGACAAAAGAAAAGCCAGCATGGGCGTTGAGACAGACATCTTTGAGACTATTGGCTTTGGGAAGACCTTGTCAGAACATCGCAGACTATTGGCTGTGGGGTGATGAGAGGGCGTTTCTCACACAGGGGAGCCCTGCTCGGCTTTGAGAGGAGGAGTCCGCGTTGTGGACAAAGTGACCTGGACGGTGGCGGAAAACTGCTGGTGGTGGGACTATGGACAGCTCTGAGACAAAGTTAAACCCTGCGGAGGGATGAGACCACCGGACGACGGATGGGTGTGGTCCACACAGGGGACCCTGGAAGTGGGGACAAGACTATTCGCGGAGGCAGGATGGAAAGGCGTTGGGCACACAATGAAACACGGTGGCAGCGCTGAGGCTTTTGGCTTTGAGTTGATGGGAGGGCTTTGCAGACAAAGTGAAAGCGAGCACAGGTGATGAGACAATCGGCTTGGGGCGGTGGCACCGCGGTGTGGACAGAGTTAAACCGGGCGGTGGGGGTGAGACTGTGAGAGATGGGATGATGGGAGGACCTTGAGCACAAAGCGGAGCCAGGGGGAGTCAGTGAGGCTATAGGCTTAGAGCCATTTTGGACAACGTGAGAAACAGCCAAGGCGATGGGACTGGCCATGGGACCCTGGGAGTGCGTCGCAGCCAGAGAAGTCAGCGGTGGCCAGGAGACAGATAAGCATGGGACGGTTTGGGGGACTTTCTGGGGCTGAGAAGGAACGCGGCCACCACCTGGGTCAGGGACCAAAGAAGTGTGCGCCTTGGAATGCTCTGGAATTTTCAGGGTCTCTCAAGGATTCGGCGTTGAAGTGGGGGAGTTTAAGTGTTGAATAGCTGAAAACTAGGAATATTTTAAAAAGCAGAGCACTTTATTTGTTTGAATTAATTTTATATTGAATTATTTACTTATTTTAAAAGAAATATCTCACGTTTCCAACTATATTATTAATTTATAGAAGGTATTTTAACTATTAAGCATAGAATATTAAAATATATTTTGTATATAACAGTACATTTTAATAAACTTTATTTAAACTATATTTTCTGTGTACTAAAACAAATGTTTAATATCGTTTTACTTTTTATCTTTCATGGATGTAAACTTAATATTTTCAAGATGACTTTTCTCTTATTTTTAATTGAGTGAATTACCATCTTTGACAATTTGTAATGACACTCAAGACAGTCTTAAGTAGTTTTCGACTCATGTTCCTGAAACCTCTTTCTGAGGACTGCGTTGTTGGAAATAAGGGTTGGAGTATACAAGAACTGAGGACATTTAGAAGGTCAGAATTTTTCATTTACTGTAGTAAGAATGTTATAAATTAATTGGAATTTGCCCAAATTTTATTGGTTTAAAGAAGTCTTACCTTGTAAGACTCTCAAATGTAAGGTGGTGTACATCATACCCCAATTGAAAAAAAAAAAGAGAGGAAAAAACCCCCACATCATATAGACGGGCCCTCTGGCCTGAGCACTTTGGTACATTTAAAGAAGTGAACAAGACAAGCACAGCTAGACTGTGTGGATACATGGAGAGCATGCATATAACTCGGACATTCCACAGGGCTTCCTTGTATTTTTAATTCCTCAAAGGCAGGGGCCAGAAACTCTACTACTCTGCAGGCTTGTTTGGCAATGAATGTCTCCAAAGTGCTCTGCAATTTTTAATATGTGTTGTCACAAATATCAAATTGACATTGAAACTGCAACATTGACTTTTGTTTCATAAATAATTTATTTCTCATATAAAAGTTTAAATAAATAAATAGTGCATAAATCAATTTAAAAACAGCTTAGTCTTTAACTGTCCATTGAAATCAGTGCCTTGCATCATCATTTACTTCAAGAGCCTCTGCTGCTGAAGAGTCTCACCTCAAAGTCACATTGTCCCTTCCCAGAGCCACAGGTGGGAGATGTTCAGTCCCGGAGGTAACCTGTTAGGCTCTTCAGGAAAGAAAAGTTCCTGAGCAATTGCACTTGCACGACTGTCCAGGCACACCTGTTGTGCTCCTTGGACTTGAGGTACTGCCCGAGGTTGAAGTAATATTTCCTCAGATGAAGATCGGTCGTGTCTCCCATAGTGGAGGTTTGCTTCTGCATTATTTCCTTCTGGATTGGCTCCAGACGATTCATCTGCCCATAGAGTTCCTCACGGAGGTGCTCAATGATGGTGTCAGACCAGCCAGTGCTGGAGAAGTCTCTGGTGAGAATATTGAAGATGTGCTGGAGCATCTCATACATGACCAATACGGCATCTTCCTTCCGGAACTGCTGTGCTTGCTTCATCTCCTCAGGCATCTGGAAGTCCATCCTGAACTCGAGGCAATGTTGAGGAGTTGAAGGTAACTGCCACAGGAGGTTCTGGCACACCGCAAGGCTCCGTCCTTGTTGGAATCGAAGCAAGCTGTAGCTCCTGCAAAGAGCTGTGGTGGAGAGACACAGCAGGAGAACCATCTGGAGGAGGCACCGGTAGGTCATGGTGAAATCAGACCCAGGGCTGCCCGTTCTGCTAGAAGGTCCTGAAGCTGAGTCTCCAAGAGTTTGCAGAGTGAATGTCCTTCCTCCTTGAGTGTGGGCTACTTATAGAGGGTGGCCCTCCATTCTTTCTATTTGAGAGGAATTTCCCACTTTCAGGTCTCCCTTTCACTTTTCTCGTGTCATTTAAATTATTCTTTGCCTCTAAAACTCTTTTTCTTTAACTCCTTGCTATTTTAATTTATATATACCATGGGGAAAAAAGATATAGAACCTGAGAATTTCTAATGTATTTTAAAGTTTCAATGAATTGCTGAAGAAAAATATAAGCCAAATATTTGAACTAGATTATTATACGATTCCTTCATTCTGAAAAGATTTTTCTTTTTCTTTTTTTTTCACATTATGAGATTTGTGGAAAGGGGGCCTTGTTTGTAAGAATTTTCTTTTTCGTAAGAATTAGGTTTAATTCTCAAATCTGCTATTACCTACCAATAATTCTTGCAGTTTATGATTTTTAAACAGATACCTATTTTTTCCTTTCTAAAAGAGAATAATGTTAAGTTGATGAACAATGAATACATGATATATCTATGATTTAAATATAATACATGCAGTTTATGATTTAAAGAAAGACACCTATTTTTTTCTCTCTAAAATAGAGTGATGGTCCTAGAGGGGTGGGAGAGGTTCCAGAGGGACGGGAGATATGTATACCTGTGGCTGAGTCATGTTGCTATATGGCAGAAACCAACACAATATTGTAAAGCAATTATCATTCAGTTAAAAATTAATATATTTAAATAAAAAGAAATAATAATGCATATAAAAAGCAAAATAGAATGTTGTTAAACTAAGTTGTTCTGAATTGTTTTGGAGGCCTTAGCCATAAGGAGCAAGACATCACATAACGTTATCAACCTTGATGTTTTCCAGTTACTAAGTCGGGTCTGACTTTTTGCGACCCCATGGAATGCAGAATGCCAGGCTTCCCTGTCCTTCAGTACCTCCCAGAGTTTGTTCAAACTCTATCACTTCATGGTAAATAGATGGGGAAACAATGGAAGACTTTCTTTGCTTGGGCTCCAAAATCAGTGCAGATGGTGACTGCAGCTAGGAAATTAAAAGACCACTTCTTTTTATATGAATGTGCAATTTAAATTTTTCTGGAGGTCACATCAAAAGAGTAAAAAGAAAAAAGTTAATTTTAACAGTATATTTTATTTAGTAATATATCTATAAGTTATCATTTCCACATAAACCAATACAATATTAGTAGTGAGGTAGTTACATTCTTCTTTTTCATAGTGCCTTCAAAATAGAGTACACGCTGTTAGTCATAGTACAGCTCAGGCTGGACTAGTCAAGTGCTCAGCTGGCCACATGGGGTTGTCGCTCCGTGGTGACCAACACAGCTCAAGCTGGAGGGAGCAGTAGGAAAACAAGATCAATATTAAAAATCAACCACTTCTTTTTATATGAGCAATTAAAAGTTGGAAAATGACATTTACAAATGATACCATTGACAATAACATAAAGTGTCTACTACTGAGAAACTGTCATAGCCAGAGGTGGCTAAGAAGACGTGGCGATTACAGGTAACGGGGCATCCTAAATGACATCCCAGAAGAGAAAAAGAACATTAGGTAAAAAACGAAGGAGACCTGGGAATTCCCCGGAGATCTAGTGGTTGGGACTCTATGCTTTCAGGGCAGGAGGCCCGAGTTCCACCCCTGGTCAGAGAACTAAGATCCCACAAGTCTCAGAACCAAAAATAAGAAACTAAATAAAAAGTTGCTACAACCAGGGTGTGTGTGGGAGGGGGCCGGGGGAGGGAGAGGCATTAGGAGCTCTTCATAAAGTGTAGACTAGGTAATTTTTAATAATAGTTTGTGACTGGACTGGCTCTTTGTGGCAGCAGGCGGGCTTTCTCCAGTTGGAGCAAGCGTGGGCTGCTCTCTGGCTGAGCTGCTCAGGCTTCTCCCTGCGGAGCTCTCTCCTGCTGCAGAGCACAGACTCCAGGGCCCAGCTCAGTAGTTGTGGGGCACAGGCGCAGGGGCCTCTCAGCACATGTCATCCTCCCTGAGCGGGGCTGGGACCCAGGTCCCCTGCACTGGCAGGTGGGTTCTTAACCACTGGCCCACCAGGGAAGCCCTAGACTTTAATCCTTTTGAATGTAGGATTGACAGACCCAATTACCTTCCCTTTTGGCCTCTAAGGACAAGTGTATAATTGAAATTTGATTCAGATTAGATGACCAGAAACTAATGAAGAATCGAAGGTTTCTCTGTTACATTGAGATTGTCTTTTTTTTCATCTTGATCATCAATAAGAATTAAGCAACTTTCCCAACTAATTCTTCTGAGTGAGCGAAAGACATGTGAACATGTGATGAGGTGGTCAGCATCCGTGAGAAGGGAATACAGAGTCTACAATAGGAGACTGCCAAGGTCACCTCCTACTGAGACTCACACTGTCATTTAGTGAGCAAGTATTTAGCAAATGTTTCTTAACCACTTCATAAACAGAAGAAGCAAATGCTGCCAATTTATTGGACTATTTTAAAGATTGTCTCAATAACTTTACTACTGGCTTGATTATATATTCTTCATATTCTTTTTCAGGTTTTTTCCCAACATGTTTATTATTTACTGTTCTTGCAAGAATGAATGAAACAGTTTTTTCATTACATTTCTAGTTTTTAATGGACTGGGTTTTCCTTCCATTTTCATACACAAACACATAACAAAATAATTTTGGTTTTTACTCTGGCTGACTTTACAAATGCTATATCTAAATGTAATTGGTTGGATTCTCAAATTTTTAACTTAATGTATATTGTCTGCATATAGAAATTTTAAAGGATTGAAAATGTCAAAGGTGATGTTCATATAGAGCAACTGCTATTTGGTATATAAATTTGTACTTTAAAAACATTTTGTACCATAGTTGAAATATGCATAGCCTATGATCTAGTAACTCCAGCAATCACCCTGGGAAAAAAATCAAGTGGATATGCATCAGGATATGAGAAAAGAATATTTATACCAGCACTATTAATAACAGTACTAAACACCAAATGACATAAAATCCCTGAAAATGGCATAAATAAATTAATTGTTGTCTATGCTTCTAATAGGGTTGTTAATAACAAGATGTAAGAAGCACAATAAATGCACAAACATAGTGGTGAGTAAGAGAAACTCAGTTCAAAAGAAAACAGAAACCATTTGTATAAATGTATACAGCATGTAAAAATAGGCCAACCTAAACTGGAGACATTTTGCTCAGCAACCTAGAGAGCTCCTGTGAAGCTTCAGGACCACAGTGGAAAGTCTGTCTCCACGTTGAGGGAAGAGCGTGTCTTCCCACCTTCCAGCTACGGCCTCGCTCTGGCCCTCTCAAAGCACCTGAGGCTGACTCTGCCTAGGTTGGGGTTGCTCTGTGCTCACAGCCAACAGCTGGTGGGCCCAGAGCCCCTCCTCAGGCCTCCCACCTGGTGTGGAGAGGGACAGCATGCAGAGAGATCTAAGTGCCCTTGGTTGCAGTCTTCTCTGTTGCCCTTTCTCACACCCTGGACATCTTGTCACAGGCCTTGAATAGACTCATTGCGCGATTTTTTCCTAGCTCAATCAGGATGCAGAGGCAACTAGGTACTTGGCTGAAGGCCTCTCTGCCTAGCTCTCCTACCTCCTCCAGAACATACCCAACCAGAAGATCCCACACTCTGCACCCCTGTCACTTTCAGAATGCTCCCATCAGAGGTCGATGACCCAGGAACAGGCAGGAGCGCGCAGGCCTTGTTTTCACTGTTTGCTGCCAGGACCCACTGCTGCTGGACACTCAGACTGGCCCTTCCAGAACATGCCCGTCTGCATCTAGCCTGCATTTACTTCAGATCCCAGACCGTTCTCTGAGCTGGACTTTAATTCTCAGAATCACTATCAGGGGTGCAGTGAGTCAGGCTAACCCAAGGTTGAGAAAAGAGTTAAAAGGGACAACATATTGGCTGCAGCTGCTGAACAAGCCTCAGAGGCCGCCCTCTGCTGACATGTGAGCAAGTCCCACTGTGTGGGTTCTGGGTTAGTTTCCTGTCTCTGAGGCAGTTTCTGAATCTTCCTTAAAGTGAAACAGCCCAAAGCAAAGCCATCTACATACTCAAAATGACAACTGACTTGAGTTTTGTTATCATCAGAGATTACGTCATGAACCCCAGAAGGCAATAGCAAGGAGTTGATGTAACAAGTGAAAAGGAAACAATGCAAGCTGCCAAAGGGATTTCAGGATCCAGCCTGGGAATCCCCTCTGGCCTAGCCTCCTGGCTGAGTTGAGTGCTCAGAGCAGAGGATCCTCCTGACTGCCTGCCAGATGCGTGTCTTCCTGACTGATTCTCTGAGCTCCTAAAGTCCAGAAGAACCAAGAATCCATTGAGGGTGGGGTTGAGTCCTTGTAGACAGCTGGCCTGTGTGCCACGCAGGAATGTTTCCGTCTAGAACTCTAGGTATTGTTGCCACCTGCTTGGCCTCGTCATCCCAGTAAATGGCTATTTCTCCCCTCACTGTGTGGTGGTTGAGCTGCAGGAATGTGTCTCTGAGCAGCTATCTGGGAACTGCCTCATATTCCTGACCACAGACCAAGAACCTCAGGAAATAATCTTCTAACCAGATTCAAATAAAAGAGTTAATATGTAAGGAGCATTTGGAAAGTGTCTGGTACCATGCTGAGCATGTGCTATAAATTAAGGCAATTACTCTTAGCACACTTTCAAGATAAGCTTTTATGATTATCTTAGTTTTGCAGTTAAGACATAATGCAGCAGTTTATACCTAGGCAATCTATTTTTATGTACTAATGAAGAAAAATCACAAACACCTTTTGCAAGAAAATATAAATAAATGAGAACCTGAAGTATATGAAAAATGGATATTAATATACAGTAGTGATATACATTAGTTTGTCCATATGTATAGATTTATTAACTACGTATAAAATGTCTAGAAGGATACCCATTAAATTGTTAACAGTATAGGATTATGGTGCATCCTCCTAAAAGTCAAGGATAGGCACTCCTTTGTATGAATTATTTAAAAGTTTAGCGATGACATGTGTGTTTAATATATATAAATAAGCTTAAGAAACCCTTTTACTTCTTTAGAGTCACATTTCTCATGGCAGCTACTGGTTCTGCATGGCCTCTCTTAGCTGTCTCTGCAGTCCCCAGCCTGCCTTGTTCTTCTTGCCTCCATTTGAAGAGTTCAGGAAGATTCTTTTTCTCAGGAATGGCCAAGTGTAGAAAACTTACTCCCCTTCCTCATCCTACTCCAGGATCCTAGATTCCACATATGCAGATTGACCTCCCATGATGTATGTGCTGCTGCTGCTGCTAAGTCGCTTCAGTCGTGTCTGACTCTGTGCTACTCCATAGATGGCAGCCCACTAGCTCCACCGTCACTGGGATTCTCCAGGCATGCACACTGGAGTGGGTTGCCATTTCCTTCTCCAATGCATGAAAATGAAAAGTGAAAGTGAAGCCACTCAGTCATGTCCAACTCTTAGTGACCCCATGGACTGCAGCCTACCAGGCTCCCGCGTCGCTGGGATTCTCCAGGCACGAGTACTGGAGTGGGTCGCCATTGCCTTCCTCGCATGATGTATGTGATTCTCCGCTAACCCTTGAAGGCGCTCTGGTTATTACAGGCCCCAGGCAGGCACCTGAGTCCATGACCTGGGCTTTTCTCCACCCATCTCCCTCCCACCTCTAGTCTATGTCTCAAGAATCACACTCAATCCCCCTTCAAATTGTCCATTGTTCCTTCTATGACCCAGGGTGGGTAACCCCATTCCCTCTTTATTAAGGTGGATTCAGTACAGGTTTATCGTGTAGGATCAGGCTTTGAGTTAGGTTTTATTCAAAGGTGTGTGCAAGCCAATTTTTTTTTCAAATTACTTTCATTTTCTCTACTGAAAAACAAGAGTAGTCTTGTACAAAATATAGTACAAAGCAAGTATCTTATGAATGATAAAGATTTAAATGCTATGAACAGCCTAAATATTTCTGATAATTTAAATAAATAAACACATGTTACAACTTTTAAGATATGGAAAATGGATTCTTAAATCTGTTTTGAAAAGTTATGGTAACAAAACCTTTAACATACGTTTAAATAATCCCATATACTAGCTATTTCTTATATATCATCTGACACAAAAATAGAGTTAAAGGTTGCACTTTGAGTCTTAGAAAATAGCCATTTAGTTGACCAGATGAACTGTTTTCACATTCACCGCCTTCTTTATTTCCTGAGTTTTCTGATGAGCATGCTGGCAAAGACCAAGCACCTTCTGATTTCCACGCTGACAAACTCCCAGGCACATCGGCTGTATTCTTTCTCTTTGAGATACACACTGGTTCGCTGGAAGTAACTCTTCACAGCCAATCTGGAGTTCTCACTCCCCAGAGGTGACTGTTCCAGTGTCCTTCCCTCCCTCAGACATGTGTCCAGGTCCTCCAGCTGCTGATCAAGTCCCATGAGGAGTCTGTCCAGGAGGCTCTCGTCCCGACCTGCAGAAGAGCCTGTGGTGCAAAGAGCAGGAAGGTCTGCTGGAGCAACTCGTGCACAATAGCTGTGGCTTCTGTCTTCTCAAGCCTGGTCCCGTGCACCAGGGTCTGAGGAATCTGAAGTCAGTCCTGTCCCTCAGACAGGACACAATGGGCACTCTCTCCATCTGACTCCAACGTGTGAAGCTTTCCATATTGCCGTGGCTGGCAGGTAGCTCACAGCCCAGGGGGCACGTGGGGCTGGAGCAGAGCATCACCAGGGCCAGCAGCACAGAGACGGGGAGGGCCATTGGGATGCTGGGGGCTTGCAGGACTGCCTGCAGGGGAGGTCTAGGCAAGTTCTGAGCGCTTGGGGTGATGAGTGGCTCTTAAAGAGTGAGTAGAGAAACTTTCATTTTCTGGTTTTTTCCACATTTGCCCTTTCCTTTCTTTTTCTACTCTTTGTAATGAAATCAATGGAAGTGCTAATTTTTGCCATGAGTGCCTAGGTGGGAAACATCAAATCATGCGTGCCGCTGTGGTTGATAGCTACATAGCCGTCTTGGGAGAAGAGCTAATCAAAGTCAGAGAAGGGAGAAATATTCATAGAAAAGGTGGCTTTTCCAGGTCACCAAGAAATGTTCAGTATGAAAATAGCTTATAAGAGAAGCTTTAGATTTTTCTCATTTTTTCCTCATTTTCCCTTTCCCCCTTCTTTAAAAAATTTCATTTGTGTATGTACCTTTATGATATCACCTAAGTAGGCCTTAAGCTCCCTGGAGACATTATAGGGAACAATATCACTTGATATCATTTATTACAAATGGGTTATTTTTCAACTATATTCCACAAGGTACTTTTTAAGGTGCTGGTTGTCCTAAAAAATTCATGTTTGCCGGTGTTTATTTCTTTTTCTCCTCTAGCACTACAGTATTTCACAGGATACTTTGCTTCAGTCATTGTGAGATAGTGCAGATAATCCCATCTCCTTAGATATTTCACGGGAAGTGACCATCTATCATACACTCAGGGATACTGAGGTTGCAATTACATTCAATCCTTGTAATGGCATGTCTTTACCAATTCTGTAAGGTACAGATAATTTTTAATAATCTTAATGACAGAAATTTTTACATGCAGCCTCTCAGCAAAGTTTTTAATAAACATGAATTAATCTTCAGAGCTTCCCTATGAGATAATTACTATAATTATTGACATGTTTGCATATACTGCTGCTACTGCTGCTAAGTCGCTGCAGTCGTGTCTGACTCTGTGTGACCCCATAGACGGCAGCCCACCAGGCTCCCCGTCCCTGGGATTTTCCAAGCAAGAGTACTGGAGTGGGTTGCCATTGCCTTCTCCAGTTTGCAAATAAGGAAACTGAAAACTCAGAGAGATTACTTAACTTGCTAACAGGATTAACTGCATAAGTGGTACTTGACCATTATATTCTTCACCCTCCACATTATTCTTCATTAACCTTAAGCATTCTCCTTTAGCTACATAACATACAGTTATAATTAAGTAATCCCTCTAATTATGTAACATTTGACTGCCCTGAGAGATTGTAAGCCCCTAAAGGCAGCAATGGCACATGTGGAGAATCCAGGAAGGTGTCTGTCCCAGAGGAAGTGCACAGAGGGTCTCTGTCCCATTGTCGTTCGTCACTAAGGCATGTCCGACTGTCTTTGATCCCATGGACTACAGCACGCCAGGCTTCCTTGTCGTCTATCTCTCAGAGTTTGCTAAAATTCATGTTCACTGAGTCGATCCAATCCGATCAAATCATCTCATCCTCTGATGATCCCTTCTCGTCCTGTCCTCAGTCTTTCCCAGCATCAGGGTCTTTTTCCAGTGAGTGGGCTCTTCCCATCAGGCGGCCAAAGTATTGGAGCTTCAGCTCTGTCCCAGGAGTAGTTTTTAGAGAACTATACACACCAAAGTTTGTAGTAGACCTAGTATTTGAAGACTGTTTCAGAAATGAGAATCTTCTGAAAACAAAGATAGTAAAAGTAAATTTAAATGGATTTTTACCTTTCTGGATAATTTCTCAAAACATTATCTCAGGTGGAAGCAGAGACTCTCAGAGTTGTTGTTTAGTTGCCATAATCTGCCAGGCTCCTCTGTAGAGCTCAACAAAACAGGATTGGACGTTATCAGGTGCAAAGGGAACTGCGTACTCAGCCGTTGTCTAATGATTGTATCGTCCCTGGAATGGCAAATGGCACTTTTGTGACAATGAAGAATAGAAGTTGGAGAGGAAGACCTACTAAGTGTTCCTCGAAAATAGGAAGCACATTGTCAGTGCAGACAGCTCGGTCCAGTGCATGAGACAGTGGACATGGGGCAAGATCCCTGGGTTGATGTCACAGCTCCAGCCTCACTGCCTGTGTGACTTGCGGCACTACGGTTTGTCCTCTTAAATGGAACTGATCATCACAGAAGTTTCACTGGATTTTTCTGAAGATTGTAGGACGTAACATACTTCTGACAATGCTTGGACATATAAGCATTCAGTATCTGTTAACTGTTTCACGAGGCAGAAAATTCACACATCCAACTATGGAAACTGGATAGAATTTCCCTGAGATGACCTGCCTCCCTTCCCTTAATGCTCAGCTCACTGGTCAACATTATCACATCTAATCTCATCTCTGCGTGAACATGATGTGCTGTCCAAACGCTACATCTAGTAGCTTCCAGGAAACAGCTGACCTCTCACACATGAATAGGGTGACCATCCAGTCTGTACCCCAGTCTCTTTTCAGGGTGAGTTAATAGGTTTACATCCTCAGAATCCAATAACCTCCATGAAGAGTGAGAAATGTGAACAGAAAAATAAAGATAAATAAATAGATACTGGGAGTTAGCAGAGCGGTCCTCTACCCTTTTAGGTAACACTGTGCCTAAGAGCCTGCCACCCTCCTTGGCTCTGTCTGCAGCTAAACAGTGTCACATAAGCTGCTCTGAAATCTGTCATCTGTAGAGCTCTGCATCCCTGTTTGTGCAGTTAAGTGAGATTTTGTCATTTGGACAGAGATGTCACTAGTTTTTTCAATTACCTCATTTACTTTCTCTTTACCTTTGTGCATTACTTCTTCATTCACTGCTTACTTTTACTGTCTAGGAATGTTGAATGAGTGGAAAGTTTTGATCTCTTGAAAAATCACGGAGGAAATACATTAACTGTTCCATTCATTTACATTTTCTGTTCCTGCTTTTGCAATAAGCCTCAAAATGGAAATAGAAAAGATTACAGGAGCATTAGCACAGCTTTTACAAACTGAAATACAAATGACAAAGAGGCAGCAATATGAAAACTGTATAAAAGTACCTAAGGAAAACATGGGTTGCCTGGACGTGGCAAGGAAAATGGCCTGGGCTAAGAAGGCACATTCTAACCACTTGAACACTTGGACAGGAGTGGTGGTTACACTTTATTTTCATGAGAGTGACTTTGGAGGATTCATCATCTTGGTCTAAGCTTAGTTTCTAACCAGGAAGGGTTAATTTTGAATTTACACTGGATTTGCTTCTGTGACTTCACTTATTTTTGTCCCAGAAATTCACATTTGAGAAGGCCAGAATCACAGATAGATATGACATCTTTGTTTGTTGACATCACATGAGATATTCCATTTCACACCATCTATGAAATGACTATAAGGAAGTGCAACTAACACTTCCTCCTACCTGAAGCTTGCTGGCTATTCCGGGAGATATTTTCAGGAAATAAAAAGTCCTTTTCCTTTGTTTCCTCACCTCCCCCATCTTTCATTCAAAAGAGAATCTGACATCCAGGACCCCCACAAGATGGTTGTTTTGAGGCAGTGGCCTTTCATCTTCTCAGTCAGCCACTTCCGGAATGAAGTCCTTTCCTGATCTCAACACCTCGTCTTGGATTCACTGATTTACCCTGCTGCAAGCAGAGCCACTTGACCTCTGTAACAAGCTCAGCATAGTGATTGGCACCTAATAAATGTTTAGTAATTTTCTCAGTTATGGAGAGCAAATAAAACCAAAATTGGCAAATTAAACTCTCTGCTGCAGAGAATAAGGTGAGATCGGTGAATGTAAAGCTCAGATATTTTCACATCTGATCAAGTGTTCCAAGAGGAATATGCAGAGGCAGCAAAAAAAGATTTGAAAAGAAGTCTAACAAAGTTTCCCTAAAAGTTGATCTTAGCATCAGGAAGAAAGATCCAATAACTCTTAATATATCACTAGTTCAAAGTTACTGAGATGATAAGCATTCCATTGACTTAGAACGTCTACTTTTTTAATGAATCCATTTTACTTCAAGGTAAGGATACAGAAGAGCAGACACTCATGACAGATTTCCAGGCTCTTGAAGTGAAAGGCAAGCCCAAAATGAGGTAGTTCATGAATCTGGGTAGACTCAGAATGCGAAAATTTTGGACTTCATATTTAAGAGGCACACAACAGAAGATCCTTAGATGAAATGAAGATGAAACAAAGCTCACAATCGCTCATCTCAACTGGAATGCTTCCTTGTGGAATTGACCAGTGGCTCTTCATCTCCTCAGTGATGACACTGATGATGCTCGTCTGTAACCCCATCTCATCCTCTGAGTCCATGAACTGCCTCAGAGCCTTGACTTGGAAAAGCAGGAGACCTTCACATTTGAATCAAATAAATGCAATCTCTCTCTTTCCTGTCTGGGGTACAGGAAAGACTTCAGATTCCCTCAGGAGCAGGTGAGTGGCGGCCAGCTCCAGGAGGCCCAGGCCATCTCTGTGCTCCACGAGATACTCCAGCAGAGCTTCAACCTCTTCCACACAGAGCGTGCCTCTGCTGCCCTGGACACCACCCTCCTGGAGCAGCTCCGCACTGGACTCCATCAGCAGCTGGATGACCTGGAAGGCTGCCTGGGGCAGGTGACGGGAGAGGAAGACTCTGCCCTGGGAAGGACGGGCCCCACCCTGGCCATGAAGAGGTACTTCCAGGGCATCCATGTCTACCTGCAAGAGAAGGGATATAGCGACTGCGCCTGGGAAACTGTCAGAGTGGAAATCACGAGTTGCTTTCTGTGTCAACAAGTTCCTAAGAAAACTCAGGAAGTTAGAAGGAACCTGATCCTCAGTGACTCATGTCCTAGCTCAGACACTTCAAGGTTCAGTCATTTCCAAAACTCTGATTTCTGCCTCAGCGATGAGAGAGTTTGAGTGACAATCAATATTGGCATTAATGTTGAGAATATCAATACCAGCTGCTTTTAGAATTAGAGGAAATATATCTGATGCATGTGGCTGAATCTTATGGAATAACATGTTTTTGTATGAGTGTAACTCATTTATTTATCTTAATTCATTTATTTTCATGGCACTTGCATTTCTATGTTCTGTTTATTACATGCATGCGTACTATGCATGCTGAGTCGCTTCAGTCGTGTCCGACTCTATGTGACCCTATGGACAGCAGCCCAGCAGGCTCCTCTGTCCACAGGATTCTCTAGGCAGGAATACTGGAGTGGGTTGCCTTTCCTTTCTCCAATTTATTCCATAAGAATATATAATTTTCTTTAATAAAATGTACCTTTTATTTACTCATGACATTATCTGAAGACACGCTTCCTCCTCTTCCTTTGGGGTCTCTTCCCAGAGCCCGAATGCTGTGACGCGACAGAGAGAAGGTGCTGAGCCGCTCCTTCGTTTGTCTGCGGGCCTTGTGCAGAGAGTCTCGAGTGTGAGAGGCAGAGGCCCCGACCGCACAGAGCTCACACTGGAGCAAGGACACTGCCTTGAAAGAAGTAGGCGTAAGATAATTAGGTGTTTACATCTGGGCCCTGGGCTTCACAGAAGAAGTATCAGATGCTGATGGCAGTGAGTATCCTGGGAAGCTCATTTAGACCACGTTTAAGCGACTTAGCAGCAGCAGCACCAGCCGTCTCCCTAGGGAAGTAATCCGAAGTATGAGACTTGAAGAATGAGCATGAATTTGCCAAGTAACTCATGAAGAGCAAAATAAGAAAACAATAATACACAACCAAGCACAGCACGTAGAGTGTCCCTGCAGCAGGAATGGCTCTGGTGCTTTAAAGGCGTGAACAAGCCCGGAGTCCATAGACTGTACTGATGCCTGCAGGGGGTGGCATGGCAAGGCCCTGGAGACATGGAAAAGGGCCCAGCGATAGACTTTTGAATGATGTTAGATTTTATCTTAGGAACCAAGGAAATTACTTGCGAATTTAAAGCTACAGAGCCACTGGGACCAAAGCAGAGGCAGGGAAATTCCTGAAACCAGCAGTTCGCAAAGTGTGGTCTGTGGGCCCCTGCAGATCCCCAGGACACTCTACAGGGATTCATGAGGTACAACAATTATTATAGTGATATCAAGATCTTATTATAGTGATATCAAGACTCCAGTGCTGTGGTGTGGATCAAAGCAGTGGCACTCAGTGCCTAGTGATTGTCCTGTTTTTCCCTATAATATACTTGAAGTTTTAAAAAAGGACAGTTTCACGTAAGAAGATCCTTAGTGAAACAGCAAGATGATGAATTTTATGAAATCTTCACTTTGAAGTACACATTTGAAAAATCCTCTCCGTTGTAGTCTTGTTGACATGTTGTGCAGCAAGCACCTCCGCTGCACGCATGGTGACTGTTCTCAGGAGAAGCCCTTGGATGATGATTATTTGAGTTATGAGCTAAACTACCACTCCATTTTCTCTAAGGCAAACCATGCAATATCACAGTTATCCAAGTCTATGCCCCAACCAGTAACGCTGAAGACAAAAAAGTTGAATGGTCTCTGAAGACCTACAAGACCTTTTAGAACTAACATCCAAAAAAGGTGTACTTTTCATTATAGGGGACTGGAATGCAAAAGTAGGAAATCAAGAAACACCTGGAGTAACAGGCAAATTTGGCCTTGGAATGCGGAATGAAGCAGGGCAAAGACGAATAGAGTTTTGCCAAGAAAATGCACTGGTCATAGCAAACACCCTCTTGCAACAACACAAGAGAAGACTCTACACATGGACATCACCAGATGGTCAACACCGAAATCAGACTGATTATATTCTTTGCAGCCAAAGATGGAGAAGCTCTATACAGTTAACAAAAACAAGACCAGGAGCTGACTGTGGCTCAGATCATGAACTCCTTATTACCAAATTCAAACTGAAATTGAAGAAAGTAGGGAAAACCACTAGACCATTCAGGTATGACCTAAATAAAATCCCTTATGATTATACAGTGGAAGTCAGAAATAGATTTAAGGGACTAGATCTGATAGATAGAGTGCCTGATGAACTATGGAATGAGGTTGGTGACACTGTATAGGAGACAGGGATCAAGACCATCCCCATGGAAAAGAAATGTAAAAAAGCAAAATGGCTATCTAGGGAGGCCTTACAAATAGCTGTGAAAAAAGAGAGGTGAAAAGCAAAGGAGAAAAGGAAAGATATACGCATCTGAATGCAGAGTTCCAGAGAATAGCAAGAAGAGATAAGAAAGCCTTCTTCAGCGATCAGTGCAAAGAAACAGAGGAAAAGAACAGAATGGGAAAGACTAGAGATCTCTCTAAGAAAATTAGAGATACCAAGGGAACATTTCATGCAAAGATGGGCTCGATAAAGGACAGAAATGGTATGGACCTAACAGAAGCAGAAGATATTAAGAAGAGGTGGCAAGAATACATAGAAGAAGTGCACAAAAAGATCTTCATGACCCAGATAATCATGATGATGTGATCACTAATCTAGAGCCAGACATCCTGGAGTGTGAAGTCAAATGGGCTTTAGAAAGCATCACTACAAACAAAGCTAGTGGAGGTGATGGGATTCCAGTTGAGCTGTTTCAAATCCTGAAAGATGATGCTGTGAAAGTGCTGCACTCAATATACAAACAAATTTGGAAAACTCAGCAGTGGCCACAGGACTGGAAAAGGTCAGTCTTCATTCCAATCCCAAAGAAAGGCAATGCCAAAGAATGCTCAAACTACCGCACAATTGCACTCATCTCACACACTAGTAAAGTAATGCTCAAAATTCTGCAAACCAGGCTTCAGCAATACGTGAACCATGAACTTTCTGATGTTCAAGCTGGTTTTAGAAAAGGCAGAGGAACCAGAGATCAAATTGCCAACATCCAATGGATCATAGAAAAAGCAAGAGAATTCCAGAAAAACATCTATTTCTGCTTTCTTGACTATGCCAAAGCCTTTGACTGTGTGGATCACAATAAACTGTGGAAAATTCTGAAAGAGATGGGAATACCAGACCACCTGACCTGCCTCTTGAGAAATCTGTATGCAGCTCAGGAAGCAACAGTTAGAACTGGACATGGAACAACAGACTGGTTCCAAATAGGGAAAGGAGTCCGTCAAGGCTGTATATTGTCACCCTGCTTATTTAACTTCTATGCAGAGTACATCATGAGAAACTCTGGACTGGAAGAAACACAAGCTGGAATCAAGATTGCCAGGAGAAATATCAATAACCTCAGATATGCAGATGATACCACCCTTATGGCAGAAAGTGAAGAGGAACTCCAAAGCCTCTTGATGAAAGTGAAAGAGGAGAGTGAAAAAGTTGGCTTAAAGCTCAACATTCAGAAAACGAAGATCATGGCATCTGGTCCCATCACTTCATGGGAAATAAATGGGAAACAGTGGAAACCGTGTCAGACTTTATTTTTGGGGGCTCCAAAATCACTGCAGATGTTGACTGCAGCCATGAAATTAAGAGATGCTCACTCCTTGGAAGAAGAGTTATGACCAACTGAGATAGTATATTCAAAAGCAGAGACATTACTTTGCCAACTAAGGTCCGTCTAGTCAAGGCTATGGTTTTTCCTGTGGCCATGTATGGATGTGAGAGTTGGACTGTGAAGAAGGCTGAGCGCCGAAGAATTGATGCTTTTGAAGTGTGGTGTTGGAGAAGACCCTTGAGAGTCCCTTGAACTGCAAGGTGATTCAACCAGGCATTCTGAAGGAGATCAGCTCTGGGATTTCTTTGAAGGAATGATGCTAGAGCTGAAACTCCAGTACTTTGACCACCTCATGCGAACTGTTGACTCATTGGAAAAGCCTCTGATGCTGGGAGGGATTGGGGGCAGGAGAAGGGGATGACAGAGGATGAGATGGTTCGATGGCATCACCAACCTGATGCACATGAGTTTGGGTGAACTCCCGGAGTTGGTGATGGAGAGAGAGTCCTGGTGTGGTGTGATTCATAGCATCGCAAAGAGTCAAACACGACTGAGCGACTGACCTGAGCTGAACCACTCTCTTGATAAAATCAAGTTTTACTCTAGAGAATGACAGACAAATCACAGTCACTCAGAAATGGGCATTTGACAAATATTTTCTTATACTATTTCTATTAATGTATGAACATTCTTGTTGACTTTAATGAATGAGGCCAATCTATTTTCAATTCATGTTTCCAGGATATGAATCCATCTCAGTGTGTATCTTTGCTTCTGAAAATTTGAAGAGTAGTGATTTAATATCCATGAGTTTCAAAATTTCTAATTCTATGGTTTAATTTTGACTTGACATAATTTATCAGGGTGATACATCTTGAAATGATGCTTTAAAATAATATTAAAATTAATTGCAGGTATTGTGATCTGGGCACACAACTTATACAAATATTTTTCCCCTGGAGGAATTATGGATATATTCTGTGAAGTCTAATGTATGATAATGTTCATGGATGGTTTATAGATATTTGAATCAAGTTATATTTCCTATTGTAGATTAAGGGCCCAAGAATGTTAATCACAAAATTCGTCCTGTAAATCATAGTTTCAGTTCTTCTCTTTACTACTTTATAGATGGTTTTTTAGAAACTAGTAGCATTGTCCTGGGCTTCCCAGGTGGAGCTAATGATAGAGAACTTGCCTGCCAATTCAGGAGACAAGAGGAGACACCAGTTTGATGCCTGGGTGAGGACGATCCCCTGGAGGAGGGCATGGCAACCCACTCCAGGATTCTTGCCTGGAGAATCCCATGGACAGAAGAGCCTGGCACCTATGGTCAACAGAGTCACAAAGAGTCAGACACGACTGAAGCGACTTAGCTCAAGCACAGCATTGAGGGGAAACTTCAGTGCTCTGGTGTTTCTGTTCACATTGCTATATAATGTTATATTTTTTGCTCATTGTTTTATACCATTTGAAATTTAGCTCAAGCATTTTAAAAATTTAATTATAGATTCAGTGTGTTTCTTAGGTATATTGAACTTCTTTCTCATGAAGAATAATTTCTTTCTCATGTGTTTATTTCTGGAATTCTCAAGTGTATGAATATTGATATTAATGACAAAGATCTCGTTGATATTAACATTGCCACCTCTAATTATTTCCTACAAGATACTTTCTTGCTCTGTATTGGCCCCCTTCTGTGTTGCCCTTGTTTTGCTATTAAGTATGTAGTGTTATTTGATCTTAGGTTTTTCTTCCTCTTCCAAGTAATAATGGAATTTGTGTATTAAATCAATCAATAGAACCTTTTATGATTTAGCAGATTCTATTAATTTTTAAAATTATGTTAACCTTCATCAGTTTGGGTCTCAAATGTATTGGATTTATGCCTTACTTTTTACATGACTTTTACATGGTTTTTGACCCTTGTCATACTCCATTCAGTTCTCCAACAATCATTTATTTTAGTAAATACATAATGTTAAAGCAATGTAGAGTTTATCTGAATCCTCGAATGAAAAACTGAACAACTAAAACTGCAAAGTAATTTGAGACTTCCTTGGCTGTTCAGTGGTTAGAACTTAGTATTTTCACTGCTGTGGGCCTGGGTTCAATCCCCAGTCAGGAAACTAATGCCTCTTAAGCCTCGTGGCACAGCCAAAATAATAACAAACTCTTTAAAGTAACTTCCACTGATGTGACTATTCAGTTCTAGTTCTTACTAGGACTGTTGCTTTTAATCAACACAGTAAATGCTCCCTAGAGACTTGATAGGAACAGAGATGCATGTGAAGCTATGTTCAAGTGTAAACACAGGGGAATGTCTAAAAGTTAAAGGAAAACAAATTATTTAAGGAAATGAAAACATATTAATTTTGATGCTGTTAGAATGATGAAAGTTGGATGCAGTTTGCAAAATGAGTGCCATGTATTCCAAATATGATGATGGAAATTTTTGGAGTCCTGTGGTTAGTAAGGCCCTAATCAACTTGAATGAAACAACTCTCATTCTAAGGTGAAGCATATGACAATATAGCAATGAGTTTCACATTCTTATCTAGCTTGTAATCTTGCTCTGAAGGCGTTCTCATCCTGGGAGTCAAAATCTTTTTGAGTGATGACGATGCTGTTGCCATCATTAGACATCACGTCTCCTGACCTGTTCTTCAAGACTCCTATCGAGACTGCATCCAGGTACACGTACAACTAAGGAAACAACGGGAAAATCTACACTCAGCGTCACATAGACTCTCTCATAAAACTACCCCGCAAGCTTTAACCAAGGAAGCAGGTGAACCAGGTGAGGTCTGAGAGGAGAGCTAGCGGCAGGGCTTCCTTCATCACACCAGGCTCTCCACCTGTTCCTGGAAGTCTCTCATGGCCTTTCTTCAGGGATCCGTTATCCAGCGTTGGACTAGAGCAAGGAGCAAGCTACAGGACTGAGAGAATGAGGATCTGCGGCACCTCCGTCTGTGCTCTAGGTCCTCAGGCTTGCGGTCTTGGTGGACTAGTGAGTGATGCCGTCATGAACAAACAGGAGCTGGAGTTACACTTCCACCTATGGGCTGTGGTCAAATACTGGCTTCAGTTCAGTTCAGTCATCAGCTCAGTCATATCCGACTCTTTGCAACCCTATGGACGCCAGCAAGCCAGCCCTTTTAACTCAATGGTTCTTCTATCTCCTCACATCTAGAAAAGCATGGAAACCCTTCATGGTGACGACTGCTTCTTGTGACTGCAAGAAACCTTCACGACACTGGCAGAAAACGTCCACAAAAAATAGGCACCTGATTGCATGTATTGCCCCTTCACCAAAATCACATATATCCCTCTGTGTGTCTTTGGAACAGCTTCTCAGAGCTATCTGAGATGCTGTATTCTGGGCTACAGTTCTCATTCTGCCCCCCAAACACTTATCTTTCAATTTTGCAGTTTTGAAAGTCAGCACCCTGAACTTATCTCTTCATCCATTCATCACCCAACAGTTTCCCAACTTGCTTGCAGTGAGATTCCCATGAGGATAAATCCAGGCCATGGAACGTGAGAGGAAGTGCTCTCACCCTGTATAGTCCTGGTGCTTGGAAACATCCCCTGTGAGCCACCAGACTTCATCCCTTTACTGCCGAGTGTACTAGATCTAAGTACCACAGACAAACATGAAGTCATATATTGATGATGGAAGAAGCCACAGAACAGAAGGTACCCGTGTCCCTGAATCACCCTTTGAATGAGAGCAAACCAGAAGGTTCACCTGATCCGGAAGGCCTGCATTGTGCTCTTCAGAGAAGGAAAGATAAGTTTCTATGATGATGAAAATCCACACAGTTTATTCTTTATCTCTATAGCACCTAGACTTAACTGAAAAAGATATAGAAGAACAGAGGATCCTGGAAAACTGTCCATGAGAAAGAAACTCTGAACTCTGAGTATAAAAAATATCAGCCCCGCAGACATCAAGAGATCTTTTCAATGATGATCAATAGATCTTTATACAAGAAAAGACATTCTGCTCTGCTGTTCACCCTTGCTTCTGAAAAATCATGATTTTCATTTCAGTTTTCATTGCCTGAGGAAGTATGAGCTGCAATTGCTTTGGATCAGGAAGCAAACAATAATGGAACTCATTAGCAAGTGTTACAAATATAAACACCCTTATTGTTGCCATTTCTTTGAGGATTTTTACATAAGGGAAAGGCACTTTTCATTTCCACTCTGACAGCCTCTCAGGCAATGTGGCTGTACTCCAGCTCCCGGAGGTAGATAGAGATGGATGCCCTGGAAATACTCCTGGGCAGGTGAGAACAGCACAGACTGTCTCCTTCCATGGGCTCCAGTTGTTTCAGGCTCTGATCCGGGCTGCAGGGTAGCATGGCTGTCCTCCGTGGTGAAGAGTTGGAAGCTCTGCTGGAGCATCAGATAGTGGTTGCAGGGGCCCTGAGTCATCTGCACTGGAGTGATCATCTCTCTTTTCGGAGGAAATCTGAAGTGGCTCTGTCCTTTAGGCGCGACTGAGAGCGGATCCTTTGCATCTATTTCAGGTGTTTGAAGATTTCCTTGTGTTTCTGGCGGTGGATCCCAGGCTCCTTCCAGCAAAAAGAGCAAGCAGGGGTGCAGCAGAGTATTCCCTATGGTGCGACGGGGAGGCGCTGCGACACAGTGCATTTCAGCCCTGCCCTGGGGATGGGACCTTGGGCGATGGGACCGTCGGAGGGCGTTCCGGACAAAGGAGGACCCTGAAATGGCTATGAAACTATGGATGTTTGCTCTGAGAAGTCGGAGATCTTCTGGCAGGTGTAAAACAGCGGAGGCGATGAGAATATTGGCGACAGGACGCTGGGAAAGAGTCCTGCACCACGTGAAATCCGGCGGGGGTGGGCGGTGGGTGAGGCAGTTGCAGATAAGACGGCTGGAAAGTGCTGCGGACACAGTGAGAGCCCACGTCGCAATGAGACGAGAGGCTGTGGGCACTGGGGGCGGTGTTGCACTCACTTTAGATGCCGAGGTGGCCAAGATTATTCGCTGTGGGACAGTGGGAGGGCTTTGTGCTGAAAGCGACGCGCAGCGGAAGCGATGAGAATATTGGCTGTGGGGCGATGGGCGGGCGTTTCTCACACAGGGGAGCCCTGCTTGGCTCTGAGATGAGGAGTCCGCGTTGCGGACAAAGTGAAACCGGACGGTCGCGAAAAACTGCTGGTGGTGGGACTATGGACAGCTTTGAGACAAAGTTAAACCCTGCGGAGGGATGAGACCACCGGACGACGGATGCGTGTGGTCCACACAGGGGACCCTGGAAGTGGCGACGAGACTAATCGCTGTGGCAGGATGGAAAGGCGTTGGGCACACAATGAAACACGGTGGCAGCGCTGAGGCTTTTGGCTTCGAGTTGACGGGACGGCTTCGCGGACAAAGTGAAAGCGAGCACAGGTGATGAGACAATCGGCTTGGGGCGGTGGCACCGCGGTGTGGACAGAGTTAAACCGGGCGGTGGGGGTGAGACTGTGAGAGATGGGACGATGGGAGGACCTTGAGCACAAAGCGGAGCCAGGGGGAGTCAGTGAGGCTCTAGGCTTAGAGCCATTTTGGACAACGTGAGAAACAGCCAAGGCGATGAGACTGGCCATGGGACCCTGGGAGTGCATCGCAGCCAGAGGAGAAGTCAGCGGTGGCCGGGACACAAAGAAGCATGGGACGGTTTGGGGGACTTTCTGGGGCTGAGGAGGAACGCGGCCACCACCTGGGTCAGGGACCAAAGAAGTGTGCGCCCCTGGAATGCTCTGGAATTTTCAGGGTCTCTCAAGGATTCAGCCTTGAAGTGGGGGAGTAAGTCTTGAATAGCTGAAAACTAGGACTATTTTAAAAAGCAGAGCACTTTATTTGTTTGAATTAATTTTATATTGAATTATATACTTATTTTAAAAGAAATATTTCACGTTTCCAATTTTATAATAAATTTATAGAAGGCATTTTAAATATTAAGCATAGAATATTAAAATATATTTTGTATATAACAGTAGCATTTTATTCAACTTTATTTAAACTATATTTTCTGTGTACTAAAACAAGTATTTAATATCATTTTACTTTTCTATCTTTCATGGATGTAAACTTAATATTTTCAAGATGACTTTTCACTTATTTTTAATTGAGTGAATTAGCATGTTTGACAATTTCTAATGACCCTCAAGACAGTCTTAAGTAATTTTCAACTCATGTTCCTGAAACCTCTTTCTGACTGAGAACTACGTTGTTGGAAATAAGGGTTGGAGTGTACAAGTAACTGAGAACATTTAGAAGGTCAGAATTTTTCATTTACTTTAGTAAGAAGTTGATAAATTAAGTGGAATTTGCCCAAATTTTATTGGCATAAAGAAGGCTTACTTTGTAAGACTCTCAAATGTAACGTGGTGTGCATTTTCCCCCAACTGAAAAAAAAAAAGAGGAAAAAAGCCCACATCATATAGAGGGGCCCTCCGGCATAAGCCGTCTGGTACATTTAAAGACGTGAACAAGACAAGTGCAGGTAGACTGTGTGGATACATGGAGAGCATGCATATAACTCGGACATTCCTCATGGCTTCCTTGCATTTTAAATTCCTCAAAGGTAGGGGCCAGAAACTCTACTACTCTGCAGGCTTGTTTTGCAATGAATGTCTTCAAGGTGCTCTGCAATTTTTAATATGTGTTGTCACGAAAATCAAGTTCACACTGAAACTGCCACATTGACTTTTGTTTCATAATTTATTTCTCGTATAAAAGTTTAAATAAATAAATAGTGCATAAATCAATTTAAAAACAGCTTAGTCTTTAACTGTCCATTGAAATCAGTGCCTTGCATCATCATTTACTTCAAGAGCCTCTGCTGCTGAAGAGTCTCACCCCAAAGTCACATTGTCCCTTCCCAGAGCCACAGGTGGGAGATGTTCAGTCACGGAGATAACCTGTTAGGCTCTTCAGGAAAGAAAAGTTCCTGAGCAATTGCACTTGCACGACTGTCCAGGCACACCTGTTGTGCTCCTTGGACTTGAGGTACTGCCCGAGGTTGAAGTAATATTTCCGCAGGTGAAGATCGGTCGTGTCTCCCATAGTGGAGGTTTGCTTCTGCATTATTTCCTTCTGGATTGGCTCCAGACGATTCATCTGCCCATAGAGTTCCTCACGGAGGTGCTCAATGATGGCGTCAGACCAGCCAGTGCTGGAGAAGTCTCTGGTGAGAATATTGAAGATGTGCTGGAGCATCTCATACATGACCAATACGGCATCTTCCTTCCGGAACTGCTGTGCTTGCTTCATCTCCTCAGGCATCTGGAAGTCCATCCTGAACTCGAGGCAATGTTGAGGAGTTGAAGGTAACTGCCACAGGAGGTTCTGGCACACCTCAAGGCTCCGCCCTTGTTGGAATCGAAGCAAGCTGTAGCTCCTACAAAGAGCTGTGGTGGAGAGACACAGCAGGAAAACCATCTGGAGGAGGCACCGGTAGGTCATGGTGAAATCAGGCCCAGGTCTGCCTGTTCTGCTAGTAGGTGCTGAAGCTGAGTCTTCAAGAGTTTGCAGAGTGAATGTCCTTCCTCCTTGAGTGTGGCCTACTTATAGAGGGTGGCCCTCCTTTCTTACTATTTGAAAGGAATTTCCCACTTTCAGGTCTCCCTTTCACTTTTCCCGTGTCATTTGAATTATTCTTTGCCTCTAAAACTCTTTTTCTTTAAGCTCCTTGCTATTTTAATTTATATATACCATGGGGAAAAAAGATATAGAAACTGAGAATTTCTAATGTTTGTAAAGTTTCTCTGAATTGCTGAATGTTAAAGAAAAATATAAGCCAAATCTTTTGAACTTGATTATTACAGGATTCGTTCATTTTGAAAGATTTTTCTTTTTTTTCTTTTCATATTATGAGATTTGTGGAGAGGGGGCCTTGTTTGTAAGAGTTTTTCATAAGAATTAGGTTTCATTCTCAAATCTGCTATTACCAAACATTAATACTTGCAGTTTATGATTTTAACAAAGGCACCTATTTTTTTCTATCTACAATAGAGTGATGTTCCTGGAGGGGTGGGAGAGGTTCCAGAGGGAGGGGAGATATGTATACCTGTGGCTGATTCATGTTGCTGTATGGCAGAATCCAACACAATATTGTAAAGCAATTATCATTCACTTAAAGCTAAATATATATATAAATAAAAAGAAAAAATAATGTATATAAAAAACAAAATAGAATGTTGTTAAACTAAGTTGTTCTGAATTGTTTTGGAGGCCTTAGCCATAAGGAGCAAGACATCACATAACGTTATCAACCTTGTTGTTTTTTAGTCGCTAAGTCGGCTCTGACTTTTTGCGACCCCATGGAATGCAGAATGCCAGGCTTCCCTGTCCTTCAGTACCTCCCGGAGTTTGTTCAAACTCATTATCACTTCATGGTAAATGGATGGGCAAACAATGGAAACAGTGACAGACTTTCTTTGCTTGGGCTCCAAAATCAGTGCAGATGGTGACTGCAGCTAGGAAATTAAAAGACCACTTCTTTTTATATGAATGTGCAATTTAAAATTTTCTGGAGGCCACATCAACAGAGTAAACAGAAAAAAGATAATTTTAACAGTATATTTTACTTAACAATATTTCTAAATGTTAGCATTTCAACATAAACCAATACAAAATTAGTAGTGAGATAGTTACATTCTTCTTTTTCATAGTGCCTTCAAAATAGAGTACACGCTGTTAGTCATAGTACAGCTCAGGCTGGACTAGACAAGCGCTCAGCTGGCCACATGGGGTTGTCAGCTCCATGGTGACCAACACAGCTCAAGATGGAGGGAGCAGTACCAAAACAAGACTAACATTAAAAATCAACCACTTTTTTTATATGAGCAATTAAAAGTTGGAAAATGACATTTACAAATGATACCATTGACAATAACATAAAGTGTCTACTACTGAGAAACTGTCGTAGCCAGAGGGGGCTAAGAAGACGTGGCAATTACAGGTAACGGGGCATCCTAAGTGACATCCCAGAAGAGAAAAAGAACATTAGGTAAAAGATGAAGGAGATCTGGGAATTCCCTGGAGATCTAGTGGTTGGGACTCTATGCTTTCAGGGCAGGAGGCCCGAGTTCCATCCCTGCTCAGAGAACTAAGATCCCACAAGTCTCAGAACCAAAAATAAGAAACTAAATAAAAAGTTGCTACAACCAGAGTGTGTGTGGGAGGGGGCCGGGGGAGGGAGAGGCATTAGGAGTTCTTTCTAAAGTGTAGACTAGGTAATTTTTAATAATAGTTTGTGACTGGACTGGCTCTCTGTGGCAGTAGGCGGGCTTTCTCCAGTTGGAGCAAGCGTGGGCTGCTCTCTGGCTGAGCTGCTCGGGCTTCTCCCTGCGGAGCTCTCTCCTGCTGCAGAGCACAGACTCCAGGGCCCAGGTCAGTAGTTGTGGGGCACAGGCGCAGGGGCCTCTCAGCACATGTCATCCTCCCTGAGCGGGGCTGGGACCCAGGTCCCCTGCACTGGCAGGTGGGTTCTTAACCGCTGGCCCACCAGGGAAGCCCTAGACTTTAATGCTTTTCAATGTAGCATTGACAGGCCCAATTACCTTCCCTTTTGGCCTCTAAGGACAAGTGTAGAATTGAAATTTGATTCAGATTAGATGGCCAGAAACTAATGAAGAATCGAAGCTTTCTCTGTTACATTGAGATTGTCTTTTTTTCCCTCTTGATCATCAATAAGGATTAAGCAACTTGCCCAACTAATTCTTCTTCTGAGTGAGCAAAAGACATGTAAGCATGTGATGAGGTGGTCAGCATCCGTGAGAAGGGAATACAGAGTCTACAATAGGAGACTGCCAAGGTCGCCTGCTACTGAGACTCACACTGTCTGTCATTTAGTGAGCAAGTATTTAGCAAATGTTTCTTAACCACTTCATGAACAAAAGAAGCAAATGCTGCCAATTTATTGGACTATTTTAAAAATACCTCTCAATAAACTTTTGCTACTGGCTCGATTATATATTTTTCACATTCTTTCTGAGGTGTTTTTTCCCCAACATATTTATTATTTACTGTTGTTGCAAGAATGAATGAAACAGTTTTTTCTAGTTTTTAATGAACTAGGTTTTCCTTGCATTTTCATATACAAACACATATCAAAACAGTTTTGGTTTTTAATCCGGCTAACTTTACAAACGCTATATCTAAAAGTATTTGGTTGGATTTTCAAATTTTTAAATAAATGTATGTTGTCTGCAAACAGAAATTTTAAAGGACTGAAAATGTCAATGGTGATGATCATATAGAGCAACTGCTATTTGGTGTATAAATTTGTACTTTAAAAAACATTTTATAGCATAGTTGAAATATGCACAGCCAATGATTTAGTAACTCGAGCAATCACCCTGGGAAAAAAATCAAGTCATTATGCATCAGGATATAAGTAAAGAACATTTATACCAGCACTACTGACTACAGTAACAAACATGAAATGATATAAAATCCCTAAAACTGGCATAAATAAATAAGTTGTTATCTATGCTTATAATAGGGTTGTTAATAACAAGATGTAAGAAGCACAATAAATGCACAAACATAGTAGTGAGTAAGAGAAACTCAACTCAGAAGAAAACACAAACCTTTTATATAAACGTATACAACATTTAAAAATAGGCCAAATGAAACTGGAGACATTTTGCTCAGTAACCTAGAGAGCTCCTATGAAGCTTCAGGACCGCAATGGAAAGTCTGTCTCCAGGTTGAGGGAAGAGTGTGTCTTCCCACCTTCCAGCTACGGCCTCGCTTTCAACCTCTCTCAGCACCTGAGGCTGAATCCACCCAGGCTGGGGCTGCCCTGTGCTCACAGCCAACAGCTGGTGGGCCCAGAGCCCCTCCTCAGGCCTCCCACCTGGTATGGAGAGGGACAATGTGCAGAGCAATCTAAGTGCTTCTGGTTGCAGTCTTCTCTCTTGCCCTTTCTCACACCCTGGACATCTTGTCACAAGTCTTGGATTGACTCATACAGTTTTTTTCTAGCTCGCTTCAGGATGCAGCTGGAACTAGGACCTTGGCTGAAGGCCTCTTTGCCTAGCTCTCCTAACAGCTCCAGAACATATTCAGCCAGAAGATCCCACACTCTGCACCCCTGTCACTCTCAGAATGCTCCCATCAGAGGGTCGATGGCCCAGGAACAGGCAGGAACAGCGCAGGCCTTGTTTTCACTGTTTCCTGCCAGGACCCACTGTTGCGGGACACACAGACTGGCCCTTCCAGAACATGCCCGTCTGCATCTAGCCTGCATTTACTTCACATCCCAGGCCATTCTCTGAGCTGGACTTTAATTCTCAGAATCACTATCAGGGGTGCAGTGAGTCAGGCTAACCCAAGGTTGAGAAAACGGTTAAAAGGGACAACCCATTGGCTGCAGCTGCTGAACAAGCCTTAGAGGCTCCCCTCTGCTGACACGTGAGCAAGTCCCACTGTGTGGGTTCTGGGTTAGTTTCCTGTCTCTGAGGCAGTTTCTGAATCTTCCTTAAAGTGAAACAGCCCAAAGCAAAGCCATCTACATACTCAAAACCAACAAGTGCCTTGAGTTTTGTTACATCCTCAGAGATTGCGTCATGAACCCCAGAAGGCAAAAATAGCAAGGAAGTTGAAGCAACAAGTGAAAAGGAAACTAAATGCAAGCTGCCAAAAGGGATTTCAGGATCCAGCCTGGGAATCCCCTCTGGCCTGGCCTCCTGGCTGAGTTGAGTGCTCAGAGCAGAGGATCCTCCTGACTGCCTGCCAGACGCCTGTGTCTTCCTGACTGATTCTCTGAGGAGGACCAAGAATCCAGTGAGGGTCGGAGTGAGTCTTGTGGACAGCTGGCCTGTGTGCCACATAGGAATGTTTCCGTCTTGAACTCTGGGTATTGTTGCAACAGGCTTGGCCTCCTCATCCCAGTGAATGGCTGTTTCTCCTCTCACTGTGTGGTGGGTGAGCTGCAGAAATGTGTCTCTGAACAGCTCTCTGGGAACTGCTTCATCTTCCTGACCACAGATCCAGAACCTCAGGAAATAATCTTCTAACCAGATTCAAATAAAAGAGTTAATATGTAAGGAGCACTTGGGAAGAGTCTGGTACCATTCTGAGCATGTGCTATAATTTAAGGCAATTAAGCTTACCACACTTTCAAGACAAGTTATTATGATTATCTTAGTTTTGCAGTTAACACATAAGGCAGCAATTTATAACTAGCAATCCATTTTTATGTACTGCTGCTGCTAATGAAGAAAAATCTCAAAGATCTATTTGCAAGGGACCTGCCTCTTGAGAAACATATATGCAGGTCAGGAAGTAACAGTTAGAACTGGACATGGAACAACAGACTGGTTCCAAATAGGAAAAGGAGTAAGTCAAGGCTGTATATTGTCACCCTGCTTATTTAACTTATGTGCAGAGTACATCATGAGAAACGCTGGTCTGGAAGAAGCACAAGCTGGAATCAAGATTGCCGGGAGAAATATCAATAACCTGGAATATGCAGATGACACCACCCTTATGGCAGAAGGTGGAACTCAAAAGCCTCTTGATGAAAGTGAAAGAGGAGAGTGAAAATGTTGGCTTAAAGCTCAACATTCAGAGAACGAAGATCATGGCATCTTGTCCCATCACTTCATGGGAAATAGATGGGGAAACAGTGGAAAGAGTGTCAGACTTTATTTTTGGGGGGCTCCAAAATCACTACTGATGTTGACTGCAGCCATGAAATTAAAAGATGCTTACTCATTGGAAGTAAAGTTATGACCAGGCTAGATAGCATATTGAAAAGCAGAGACATTACTTTGCCAACAAAGGTCCGTCTAGTCAAGGCTATGGTTTTTCCTGGGGTCATGTATAAATGTGAGAGTTGGACTGTGAAGAAAGCTGAGCACCGAAGAATTGATGCTTTTGAACTGTGATGTTGGAGAAGACTCTTGAGAGTCCCTTGGACTGCAAGGAGATCCAACGAGTCCATTCTGAAGGAGATCAGCCCTGGAATTTCTTTGGAGGGAATGATGCTGAAGCTGAAACTCTAGTACTTTGCCCACCTCATGCAAAGAGTTGACTCATTGGAAAAGACTCTGATGCTGGGAGGGATTGGGGGCAGGAGGAGAAGGGGACGACAGAGGATGAGATGGCTGGATGGCATCACTGACTTGATGGACGTGAGTTTGAGTGAAGTCCGGGAGTTGGTGATAGACAGGGAGGCCTGGCATGCTGCGATTCATGGGATTGCAAGGAGTCAGACACGACTGAGCGACTGAACTGAACTGAACTGACAAATAAATGAGAAACTGAAGTATATGACAAATGGATATAAATGTATATTTATATGGTATACATTAGTATGTCCATATGTATAGATTTGTTAACTACATATGAAAATGTCCAGAAGGATACCCATTAAATTGTTAACTGTATAGGATTACAGTGAATCCTCCTAGAAGTCAAGGGTAGGCATTCCTTTGTATGAATTATTTAAAAGTTTAGCGATGACATGTGTGTTTAATATATATAAATAAGCTTAAGAAACCCTTTTACTTCTTTAGAGTCATATTGATCATGGCAGCTACTGGTTCTCACATCTCTTAGCTGTCTCTGCATTCCCCAGCCTGCCTTGGTCTTCTTGCCTCCATTTGAACAGTTTAGGAAGACTCTTTTCTCAGGAGTGGCCAAGTGTAGAAAACTTCCTCTCCCTTCCTCACCCTACTCCAGGATCCTAGACTCCACATATGCAGATTGACCTCCCATGATATATGTGCTGCTGCTGCTGCTGCTAAGTTACTTCAGTCGTGTCCGACTCTGTGCGACCCCGTAGACGGCAGCCCACCAGGCTCCCCCGTCGCCAGTGATTCTCACTGTCCTGATGATTTCTGCCAGGAGCACTTGATGCCTCTTGTGTGATTTGGACTCACTGAATCCAAATAGTAATTGTATGAAAACCACTCTTACTGTCCTCATATTAAAGATGAGGAAACTGACCTGTTGTGTTTGTGAGATTTTTCAGGGTCACACTGTTGGTAAATAGCAGAGCTGGGATTCAGAGGTTTTGGAATTTCTAGAACTCTCCTCTCACTTGGGCTCTCTTCCTGGGGCTTCCACTCTGACTACACCATGCAGCTAGAAACCAGCACAGAACAGAGCTCGTGTGTGGAGGCAGTGAAGTTACTGTGGAAGGGAGTGAATTGCTCAGTAAGGCAGTCCTGAGGAGAAGGCGGGAGAGAGAGCAACAGGAGTCAGGAGCAGCCAGTCAGCAGGGTGTGTCCTCAGCTTTCCCGCAGGGGGTGACTGCTTCCCTCAGATATGTGCATCAACCAGTCTTTAACGAGTGGGTATAAATTAGTTATGCCTGTGACATGGAGACTAGCCATTTTCTACAATTCATAATCTCCTTTCTACCTTTTTTCTTTTTGGCACCCTCCACAGCTTACAGGATCTTAGTTCCTCAACGAGGCTCCCTGGAGGAAAAACTCAGAGCCCTAACAACTGCACCACAGAAGAGTCTCAGAATTCCACCTTTTGACAGATATTTGTTAGAAAGTGATAGAACTGTTTCACCGTATAAAGTGAACAAATACCATTTTGTGATAGGTATTTGAAGACAAAATAAGGATTTAGGTTTTCAAAATAAAAACTCAAGAAATTTATCTTGATAACTATTTAATAAATAAACCAAATAACAATTTTAATAAAATAGAGAAATATATCTTCTAAATTTTAATACAATGTAAACATACACATTTTTATATGAAAATATAAATATGATGAGATAAAATATTCCATTACCTAAATAAATAAAGAATAAATAAATAACATCAGGGAGGTCATCGCTTATGGATTGATACCCCTGCAGTTGATTTCTTTTATATCTACATGCTTATTACTACAGACATGTATTGGCTGAGTGAATTCAACAAATTTGGTGACTAAAGCAGAATTCAGAGTCTTCTGAAATGGCCCCAGGTGAGTTTCCAAGGATGACGGGGCATCTTCATCAGAGTCATGTCAAGGCGAGCTCAGGTCTCCATCCATCATTCTTAACCTTTCTTGCAAGCTGACTGGTGAAGACAAGGATCTCATGATTTCCACTCTGACGGTTTCCCAGGCACAGTCGCTGTATTCCTTCTCTTTCAGGTAGACATGGACGCCCTGGAAGTACCTCTTCACAGCCAGGGTGGGTCCCGTCCTTCCCAGGGCAGAGTCTTCCTCTCCCATCACCTGCCCCAGGCAGGCGTCCAGGTCATCCAGCTGCTGATGGAGTCCAGTGCGGAGCTGCTCCAGGAGAGTGGTGTCCCAGGCAGCAGAGGAGCGTTCTGTATGGAAGAGGTTGAAGCTCTGCTGGAGCATCTCATGGAGCACAGAGATGGCCTGGGCCTCCTGGAGCTGGCCGCCCTCCACCATCTCCTGGGGGAAAGCGAAGTCTTTTCTGTCCTGCAGACACAAGCGAGGGGAGAGTCTCCTCATTTGGCCCAGGAGCCTGAGGTTCTTCCTGCCACTGAGAACATGGTTCTGAGACAGGTCACAGCCCAGGGATCCTCCCGGGCCATAACTGACCAGCACCAGGGCCATGAGTAGAGAGAGCACGAAGGCCATGGGGAAGACGCGGCTGCTGATGGACTGGCTGAGACGGTGTCTGGTGGAACCTTGAGGTAGGTTCTCTGATGCCATGCTTTCTAAGTGAGGCCATTAAATAGGGAACATGGTAATTTTCATTTTCTAATCATTTCTATGCACTTTTACTTCCTTTTTTGGTTTCTGTTATGTATTCTCAAGACAGTCAAAGAAATGTTCTTCCTTCTAGACTATTGATTTTGCCTTTTCCTAGTCACTTCAGATGTGCCCACCCAAATGGATGTTTTTCAATCAAATGAGAAAGTCTTTCTCTTCAGTCAGAATTGATGGACATCTGTAATTACACACATTATTGCCCTTTATCTCTCATGCATAAGTGTTGCTCTCCTCTCATCTAAGAACGTATTTTTGGCTTGCTCTGAAGCTCCATTTTTCCCTCTTAGGTTCCTTAGGAACCCAGGCTCCGTCTGCTCTATGGATCCGTATATAAGGGATTTACCAGATCAGTCTGGCAGTTAAGCTCTTGGAAACAAATGATGAGTTTTCTTTAGTGTTTGATTTAGAGAAGAGGCTGATTATTATCAGTCCTTGAATTCCTCCCACATTTCTCTTCCTTCTAGAACATGTCCTGCAGATCCCTGCCCTTCAGGGAACCATGAGGGCAGCACTATTACAGACATCATCCTCTTTCCACCTTTTTCTTGCTGGAGACCTGTCGTCCTCCACAGACTGGGCCAATACCCCCACCAGAATCCTGGTTCTTCTCAGGGAACATGGGTGAGGAGACTCTGCATCCAGGATAATTGTATTTTCCCAGCAGCACTTCACTCACAAGGGAGAGTCACATGGAGCCACCCCTGTCCTCTGGAGTGACAGTCCCCTTCCTCACCTGCTGGACTCCCTCCCTCCCTGAGGGCAGGCTCACCACATCCTGAGGACTCGAAAACCTCCTTTCTGTGGAGGGCTTATTGACTGGTTGGGAAAATAAATTGTCTTCCCAAAACCCCAACCTCTCCCCTGGAGTTTTTGTGTGAAGGACCCTAGTGCTCAGTGGTGACCTCTTCTTCTCCTGACCCGTGTCCCCAGGTGTCTAAAGTGTCAGCAGTGCTCAGATGCTGAGGGCAGAAGTGTGTTTGTGCAAGTTAGTGGAGGAGTTTCCAACTGCAATTATTTTCCTTTTAGTAGATCAATAATATTGACTTTGCAAGGTATAGGTTTTATTATTCAACACTTTTACTTAAACTCTTCAACTCTTGTTCTGCTCAGAGTTTCTGAGCTGGAGGAAGGAGATTCAGTGATGGGGTTGTCTCTTTTTGGAAGCTAATGTCTCAGAATCTAATGAGATTCGGTCATTGATTCAGGCAGTTGATTCTACTGGGCATCTCTGTTCCTCTGTTTCTGTCTCCTCTGAGATTGCAGGGCAGTGAGATCCGGGGCACTAGATCAGAAGAAATAGCCTTCTTTCCTTTACTCGAGTGTAACTTTTCATTTAAACATTTTATATACACACTTAGTGACTTATTGGACAATGTTGGTATTCCTGCCTCTGCTCTGGTTCTATTTCATGATGAGGTGAGAACAAGAAAGGGAAGTAAAGAAGCCAGAGAGGCTGCATCTCTTTCACTTTCAAGATGTTAGATTTCTTTTTTGTTTCTCTTTGCAACTTTCCTAGAAAGTAAACTTCCACAGTTGTTTTGTGGGCAAGAAGAAAACAAGGGTGAGTCTCAATGTCCTGAGTATGAAAGAGGGGAAGGGGTTTCCCCTGAGGCAATGATGTATTACTCTGAGTTAGCAAACTGCAGTGCAGCACAGCTGGGGAGCAGGCTGTGGCAGAGGGGAAGGATGAGGCCAACATGAACAACAGAAAGACTGGGACAGGGCTGCTTCTTACAGAAGCTCAATGAAGGCCAAGTCCTGAGTCAGTTGCCTGCCCTCAGCTTTGTAAGACCAGCTAGCTGATTTTCCTTTCCTTTAATCCACATGTCATCAGTATAAGCGGAGAAGGAAGAGAGACGGGCACTCAGAACCCCATTTGCTAGAACACAAACCCTTTCTGGCAGGGTTTAGGAGACCAGCCTTGCCTAGCATCTGTGTAGTTGATAAATCCATTTGGGTAATGAGAAGATGCTTCGAAAAAACTAGAATGACAGGGAATGAAATGATTCCAAAAGATCCTGATCTTAATCTGGGTAACAGTAAAATTATGATATTAAAAGTAATAGCTAATTTTATTGATTACTAAAATTGAAAGACGCTTACTCCTTGGAAGGAAACTTATGAGCAACCTAGATAGCATATTCAAAAGCAGAGACATGGCTTTGTCAACAAACGTCCGTCTAGTCAAGGCTATGGTTTTTCCAATAGTCATGTTTGGATGTGAGAGTTGGACTGTGAAGACAGCTGAGCGCCGAAGAATTGATACTTTTGAACTGTGGTGTTGGAGAAGACTCTTGTGAGTCCCATGGCCTGCAAGGAGATCCAACCAGTCCATTCTAAAGGAGATCATTCCTGGGTGTTCTTTGGAAGGAATGATGCTAAAGCTGAAACTCCAGTACTTTGGCCACCTCATGGGAAGAGTTGACTCATTGGAAAAGACTCTGATGCTGGGAGGGATTGGGGGCTGGAGGAGAAGGGGACGACAGAGGATGAGATGGCTGGATGGCATCACCAAGTCGATGGACATGAGTTTGAGTGAACTCCGGGAGTTGGTGATGGAAAGGGAGGCCTGGCGTGCTGCAGTTCATTGGGTCGCAAAGAGTCGGACACGACTGAGTGACTGAATTGAACTGAGCTGTACCCTAACAATCTCCCTAATATTCCATTTTGTGATATGATCATATTGATGGGTTGGGTTTCTGTGGGTTTTTAAAATTTTTTTTAAATATTTATTTTATGTGCTTATTTGGCTGGGCCATGTCTTATTTGAAGCATGCTGGATCTTGGATCTTCCTTGCTTCGTGCAGGATTTTTACTTGGGCCATGGGAAGTCTTGCTTGCCATATGCAGGATCTAGTTCCCTGACCAGAGATCCAACTCAGGCTCCCTGCTGTGGGAGCATGGAGTCCTGGCCACTGGACCATCAGGGAGCCTCGAGGGGGAGGGTTTCGATATATGAATTTGGGGAACACACACACATTCAGTCTGTGACATGGTAATAAGAAGATGCCAAGGTATTGTATTTATGGCAAGGATTCCTTAGGATCTATTTCATTCGTGGTATTTATTTGAGGAGAAAGAACACATTCCCTGATGCTACCCTCACTTTTTATGGCATATCCATCCTGGATTGTTTGCTCATTAAATGTTATAAATGTTATACTGTGAACCTAATTACCAAGGACCTACCAGGCTTCCCTGGTGGCTCAGATGGTAAAGAATCTGCCTGCAATGCAGGAGACCAGGGTTCAATCCCTGAGTCCGGGAGATCCCCTGGAGAAGGAAATGTTAACCCACTCCAGTATTCTTGCTTGGAGAATTCCATGGGCAGAGGAGCCTGACAGGTACAGTTCACGGGGTCACCAAATGTCAGACTCGACTGAGCCACTAATACTTTCACCAGACAAATTCCCCAGGCACTCAGTGTTCATCAAAAATGACAGTGACAACAGCTACAAATTCCTCAGCCTCTAAAGGGACTCACTTAATCCTTCCAACATAGTGAAATGAGTTGATATTCTCCTTTCCAAGAGCTCCCTGCTAAGACTTTATGTGAATGAACTAATCTAATAATGAAGGTCAGATTCCACACTCCCATCCACAGCATAAACACCTGCGCCCACTGCATGTCCTGAACTCTCACTTATTTCCCTCTTTTGCCTCTAACACAAGCTGTCCCTTTATTGTTTCATACCTCAGTGTTACAAATCTCTTATTTCCATTAATGTCTCCCTCCAAATTCTCGATAAGCTGAGCGATTTACAAAGTATCCTGATTATTTTGTATAAGAAGCAAACTGAAATTATCAAGTGGTAGTTATTACTGAGAGTCTAACTGTGCTTGACAGAATTAATAATTCTAATAATTATAAAATAATCGCATTTAACTGTCCAAGAGGTCTCATAGATTGTTAAGTGATCCTCACCATAAAATTGAGATACATGATGGACAAGATCCTTGAGAGTGATGACCCCTGCTCAGATTGGATTACAAACGATTCAGTGAATCCTCTGTAGAAAACTCCAAGCTGATGGTACTTGTGGCTATAGGTAAAGCATACTTGCTGCTACCAAATTACCTGAATATGGGAAATGACTGGAAGAATAGAAGACGACGTCCGGACAGAAATCTGCCTGATACTGTGACCCTCCAGTGGGAAGGAAGACTTGGGGACAAGACTGAGACTTAAAGGCGCCCCAAGGGAAAAAGAAAATTATTTCATTCACTATTAATATAAAAGGTAAATTTCTCCTGTAATGTTAATTGTCTGAAAAATCTTTTAAAATATATATGTCTTAAACTCACATCAAGTGGAAATATTTTCCTTATGCCACAATAGTACTTGTAAGTTGCGGGCTTTAATGGAAGCAAAATCATCAGTACTGTTTTCAAAATTGCTACTTCATATATATCTCTCTTCACTGAGGGAATGCCATATTTGACAAATTATGACCCAGTCAGTTCAGTTCAGTTCAGTTCAGTTGCTCAGTTGTGTCTGACTCTTTGCGACCCCATGAATTGCAGCACTCCAGGCCTCCCTGTCCATCACCAACTCCCAGAGTTCACTCAAACTCACGTCCATCGAGTCAGTGATGCCATCCAGCCATCTTATCCTCTGTCGTCCCCTTCTCCTCCTGCCCCCAATCCCTCCCAGCATCAGAGTCTTTTCCAATGAGTCAGCTCTTCTCATGAGATGGCCAAAGTACTGGAGCATTTAGCATCATTCCTTCCAAAGAACACCCAGGGCTGATCCCCTTTAGAATGGACTGGTTGGATCTCCTTGCAGTCCATGGGACTCTCAAGAGTCTTCTCCAGCACCACAGTTCAAAATAATCAATTCTCCAGCACTCAGGTTTGTTCACAGTCCAGCTCTCACATCCATACATGACAACTGGAAAAACCATAGCCTTGAGTAGACGGACCTTTGTTGGCAAAGTAATGTCTCTGCTTTTGAATATGCCATCTAGGTTGGTCATAACTCTCCTTCCGAGGAGTAAGCATCTTTTAATTTCCTGGCTGCAATCACCATCTGCAGTGATTTTGGAGCCCAAAAATGTAAAGTCTGACACTCTTTCCACTGTTTCCCCATCTATTTCCCATGAAGTGATGTGACCAGATGCCATGATCTTTGTTTTCTGAATGTTGAGTTTTAAGCCAACTTTTTCACTCTTCTCTTTCACTTTCATCAAGAGGCTTTTAGTTCCTCTTCACTTTCTGCCATAAGGGTGGTGTCATCTGCATATCTGAGGTTATTGATATTTCTCTCAAATAACAAATCTCAACTAACAAATTCCTTTTTCCTCTCATGTCTTTTCATCAGGAATCATCTATTAAACATCCATTTTTTTATGTGGTCAGATTTTCATTGGAGAGTTTCATGAACTTTTTTGAAATGTCAAATCATATGGATTAGTTGCTTAAACACGTGCAATCAAAATGCTTTTGATTTCAGCATAATGTGTGCTCAGTAGGTACCAGCTGTGAAATAGGCAGTTGGGGATATGATTCCAGCATGCATCTTCGAAAGGCATCACCATCAAGACAGATTTTTAAAGCCCTGAAAACTAGAGCAGGTCATGACCTACTTCATGAGTTTGACCGGAAAACAGTTCTGGGCCCTGAACACAGGAAATCTACAAGTGTCTTTGGCACAAATGAAACTCAGACTGGATACCAGCCAGATGGCAGGAGTGCAGTGTGAGTTGATTAGGTGATTTTAGAAATGTCTTCAAGAAGTAGTAGAGTAGTACTCACACTAAAGAAGCAAGAAACATGATTAAGGAGTAATGTGTGTGATTTTCTGCATTCATGGGAATGCAGAAATCTCTATGATTTCCCTATTATTCATTTTTATGGTAGATCAAAGCATTTTCTACTAATCCTTCTTTCTCTAAGAATTTCTGTGACTTCCTAAGAATACTTCTAGAAATCTGAAACACAGGAATTGGAATTGTCTTCAGCATTGAGCACAGGAGCTTTCACACACTGAATATACTGTGAAACTAGCCCCCAAGTTAAATATTTTTACCAAAGACCTAGTATCTTTCCGATGTTGTTTTTCAGTCACTGCCTCAGGCCAGCTGACCAGTCTGCTCCCCATGGGCAGCTACTCTGGGATTCTCACTGTCCTGATTATTTGTGCCAAGCACACTTTTGTGCTTCTTGTAATATGGACTTATTGATCCAAACAGTAGTCCTATGAAAAACTACTGTTATTTTCCCCATATTTGAGAAGATCAAGATAGAATGCATGCCTGCATGCATGCTAAGTTGGTTCAGACAGGTCCAGCTCCTGTGACCCATGGACTGTGGCCCACCAGGCTCCTCTGTCCATGGGATTGTCAAGAAAGAATACTGGAGGGGGTTGCCATATCCGTCTCCTCAGTGTTTGTGATATTTTTCAGGGTCACACTGCTGTTAAATGGCAGAGCTGCATTCAAAGGTTTTGAAACTTCTAGAGCTCTCCTTTCACTTGTGCTCTCTTCCAGTGATTTCCACTCAGAGAAACTTTGAAGCCAGAAACCATCACAGAACAGAGCTCCTGTGTTGGAGGCAGTGAAGATATGGTGTAAGGGAGTGGATTGTTCAGTAAAGCAGGACCGAGGAGAAGGCGGGAGGAAGAGTAACAGGCGTCAGGCTCAGCCACTCAGCATCACATGTTCGCAGCTTCCCTGGAGGACGGGAGTCCTCCCCCCACATACTGACACCAACCATTCTCTGTTGATTGGGTATAAACTAGTTATACTTGTGGCTTCAGGACTACTCATCTACCACCGTTTCAGAGACTCCTTTCTACCTGTTTCTTTTGGGTGGAGGGGGCTGCACTGCACAGCTTGCAGGATCTTAGTTCCCTGACCAGGTGTCCGTGGCACCTGAGCGTCTCACACTGGAAGCATGGAGTCCATTCCACTGGACTGCCAGGGATCCAGAAATTCTACCTTTTGACAATCATTTCCTGAAAAGAGATACAACTATTCTGTAGTAGAAATGGACAAATGCTATTCTATGCTAGGTTTATGTAGACCAAATATGTATTTAGTTCTTCATAATGAAAACAGTAATTACTTTCATAAGAAATTAATAAATAAAACAAATTAGAAGATTAAGGAAATGAACATATTTTCTAAATTTTATTACAATGCAGAAAAACATTTGTACATGAAAATATAAATATGATGAGATACAATAAATACATAAATAAACATAAATAACATCATGGCAGTCATCCCTTATGGACTGATCCCTGTGCAGTTGAATACTTTTTATATCTACTTGCTTATTGCTACTGAGAAAGTACTATTGATTGAATTCAGGAAACATGGTGGCTAAAACAGAAATCAGAGTCTTCTAAAATGACTTCAGGGGAGCGTACAAGGGTGATGTGGCATCTTAGTCACTGAGAGTCATATCAAGATGAGTTTAGGCCTCCATCCATCATTCTTAACCTTTCTTACAAGCTGGCTGATGAAGACAAGGATCTCATGATTTCCACTCTGACGGTTTCCCAGGCACAGTCGCTGTATCCCTTTTCTTGCAGGTAGACATGGATGCCCTGGAAGTACCTCTTCACAGCCAGGGTGGGGCCCGTCCTTCCCAGGGCAGAGTCTTCCTCTCCCATCACCTGCCCCAGGCAGGCCTCCAGGTCATCCAGCTGCTGATGGAGTCCAGTGCGGAGCTGCTCCAGGAGAGTGGTGTCCCAGGCAGCAGAGGAACTCTCTGTGTGGAAGAGGTTGAAGCTCTGCTGGAGCATCTCGTGGAGCACAGAGATGGCCTGGGCCTCCTGGAGCTGGCCGCCCTCCACCATCTCCTGGGGGAAAGCGAAGTCTTTTCTGTCCTGCAGACAGAAGCGAGGGGAGATTCTCCTCATTTGGCCCAGGAGTCTGAGGTTCTTCTTGCCAAAGAGCACGTGGTTCTGAGATAGGTCACAGCCCAGGGATCCTCCCCGGCTGTAGCTGACCAGCACCAGGGCCATGAGTAGAGAGAGCACAAAGGCCATGGGGAAGATGCGGCTGCTGCTGGGCTGGCTGAGACGGCGCCTGGGGGAACCTTGAGGTAGGTTCTCTGATGCCATGCTTTCTAAGCGAGGCCATTAAATAGTGAACATGGTAATTTTCATTTTCTAATTGTTTTAATACACTTTCACTTCCTTTTTTGATTTTCATTTATGTATTCACAATATGATCAAAGAAAGTGTCATCAGTTTAAAGCATTAATTTTACCTATTTCCCAATAATTTCAAATGTACCCATCTGATTGTATATGTCAATTAAATGAGAGTGTTTTTATTATTCATCACTTTTATTTACACTGTTCAGCACTTTTCTGCTCAGAGGTTCAGAGCTGGAGGAAGGACATTCAGTGATGGTGTCTCTCACTGGAAACTTATGTCACAGAATCTAGTGAGTTTCAGTCATTCATTCGGGCAGTTGCTTCCACTGGGCATCTCTGTTCCTCCGTCTCTTTCTTCCTGTGAGAACGAAGGACGGTGAGAACCAGCCTACTCGTTCAGGTGATACTATAGTATTGAGTGAAAGGTTATTTAGAAAATAATCTGTTAATGAAATGGTATTTTTAGCAGTAATATCGGGATTTTTTTACTTGTTTAGGACCCTAATCCTCAAGAAGGTTTCCAAACCTCTCAATGTACTTAAACGTTCCCTGAGGGGCTTCCCTGGAGGCTCAGTGATGAGGAGTCCACCTGCCAACAGGACCACATGGGTCCTGAGAGGATGCTGTGCTGCAGGACAGGAGCCGGGGCTCCCCTGTGCGGGCCTTGTGCAGAGAGTCTCGAGTGCGAGAGGCAGAGGCCCTGACCGCACAGAGCTCACACTGGAGCAGGGACACTGCCATGAAAGAAGTGGGCATAAGATAATTAGGTGTTTACATCTGGGCCCTGGGCTACACAGAAGAAGTATCAGATGCTGATGGCAGTCAGTATCCTGGGAAGCTCATTAGGACCACGTTTAAGCGACTTAGCAGCAGCAGCAGCAGCCGTCTCCCCAGGGAAGTAATCCGAAGTATGAGACTTGAAGAATGAGCATGAATTTGCCAAGTAACTCATGAAGAGCAAAATAAGAAAACAATAATACACAACCAAGCACAGCACGTAGAGTGTCCCTGCAGCAGGAATGGCTCTGGTGCTTTAAAGGCGTGAACAAGACCGGAGTCCGTAGACTGTACTGATGCCTGCAGGGGGTAGCATGGCAAGGCCCTGGAGACATGGAAAAGGGCCCAGCGATAGACTTTTGAATGATGTTAGATTTTATCTCAGGAACCAAGGAAATTACTTGCGAATTTAAAGCTACAGAGCCACTGGGACCAAAGCAGATGCAGGGAAATTCCTGAAACCAGCAGTTCGCAAAGTGTGGTCTGTGGGCCCCTGCAGATCCCCAGGACACTCTACAGGGATTCATGAGGTACAATAATTATTAGAGTGATATCAAGATCTTATCTGTCTTTTTCACCACGGGAACAACTTCTCCTGGTGGTACAGATGCAGCGCTGGGTGAGACTCCAGTGCTGTGGTGTGGGTCAAAGCAGGGGCGCCTCAGTGCCTAGTGATTGTCCTGTTCTTACGTATAATATACTTGAAGTTTGAAAAAAGGACAGTTTCCCGTAAGAAGATCCCTAGTGAAACAGCAAGATGATGAATTTTATGAAATCTTCACTTTGGAGTACACATTTGAAAAATCCTCTCCGTTGTAGGCTTGTTGACATGTTGTGTGGCAAGCACGTCCGCTGCACGCATGGTGACTGTTCTCAGGAGAAGCCCTTGGATGACGATTATTTGAGTTATGAGCTAAACTACCACTGTCTTGATAAAACCAAGCTTTACTCTAGAGAATGACAGTCAAATCACGGTCACTCAGAAGTGGGCATTTGACAGATATTTTCTTATACTATTTCTATTCATGTATATGAATATTCTTGTTGACTTTAATGAATGAGGCCAATCTATTTTCAATTCACATTTCCAGGATATGAATTCACCTCGGTGTGTGTCTTTGCTTCTGAAAATTTGAGGAGTAGTGATTTAATTTCCATTACTTACAAAATTTCTAAATTTATGGTTTAATTTTGACTTTACATAAATTATCAGGATGATGTTCATCTTTAAATGATGCTTTAAAATAATATTAAAATTAGTTGCAGGCATTGTGATCCGGGCACACAACTTATACAAATATTTTTTCCCTGGAGGAATTATGTATATTTTTTGTGAAGTCTAATGTATGGTAATTTTCATGGATGGTTTATAGATATTTGAAGCAAGTTATATTTCTTATTGTAGGTTAAGGGCCCAAGAGTGTTAATCACGAATTTCCTCCTCTAAATCATAGTTTCAATTCTTCTCTTTAGAAGTTTATCTATTTTTTTATAGACTAGTAGCATCGTACTGGGCTTCCCAGGCGGCGCTAATGGTAGAGAACTTGCCTGCCAATTCAGGAGACACCAGTTTGATGCCTGGGTCAGGACGATCCCCTGGAGAAGGGCATGGCAACCCACTCCAGTATTCTTGCCTGGAGAATCCCATGGACAGAAGAGCCTGGCAGCCTGTGGTCCACAGAGTCCCAAAGAGTCAGACACGACTGAAGCGACTCAGCTCAAAAGCACAGCATTGAGGGGAAACTTCAGTGCTCCGGTGTTTCTGTTCACATTGCTATGTAATGTTATATTTTTTACTCATTGTTTTATACCATTTGAAATTTAGCTCAAGCATTTTAAAAATTTAATTATAGATTCAGTGTGTTTCTTAGGTATATTGAACTTCTTTCTCACGAAGAATAATTTCTTTCTCATGTGTTTATTTCTGGAATTCTCAAGTGTATGAATATTGATATTAATGACAAAGATCTCGTTGATATTAACATTGCCACCTCTAATTATTCCCTACATTATATTTTCATGCTCTGTATTGGTCCCCTTCTGTGTTGCCCTTGTTTTGGTATTGAGTATTTAGTATTATTTGATTTTAGGTTTTTCTTCCTCTTCCAAGTAATAATGGAGTTTGTGTATTAAATCAATCGATAGAATCTTTTATGTTTAAGCAGATTATATTAATTTTTAAAATTAATTTAACCTTTATCAGTTTGGGTCTCAAATGTATTGGATTTATGCCTTACTTTTAACATGACTTTTACATGGTTTTTGACCCTTGTCATACTCCATTCAGTTCTCCAACAGTCATTTCTTTTAGTAAATATATAAAGTTAAAACAATTTAGTATTTCTCTGAATCCTTGAATGAAAAACTGAACAACTAAAACTGCAAAATTTAAAGTAATTTGAGACTTCCTTGGCCGTTCAGTGGTTAGAACTCAATATTTTCAGTGCTGTGGGCCTGGGTTCAATCCCCAGTCAGGAAACTAATGCTTCTTAAGCCACGTGGCACAGCCAAAACAATAACAAACCCTTTAAAGTAACTTCCACTGATGTGACTAGTCACTTCTAGTTCTTACTAGGACTGTTGCTTTTAATCAACACAGTAAATGCTCCCAAGAGACTTGATAGGAACAGAGATGCATGTGAAGCTATGTTCAAGTGTAAACATAGGGGAATGTCTAAAAGTTAAAGGAAAACACATTATTCATTTAAGAAAATGAAAACACATTAATTTTGATGCTGTTAGAATGATGGAAGTTGGATGCAGTCTGCAAAACGAGTGCCATGTATTCCAAATATGATGATTGGAAATTTTTGGAGTCCTGTGGTTAGTAAGGCCCCAATCAACTTGAATGAAACAAGTCTCACTTTAAGGTGAAGCATATGAGAATATAGCAATGAGTTTCACATTCTTATCTAGCTTGTAAACTTGTTCTGAAGGCGTTCTCGTCCTGGGAGTCAAAATCTTTTTGAGTGATGACGATGCTGTTGCCATCATTAGACATCACGTCTCCTGACCTGTTCTTCAAGACTCCTATCGAGACTGCATCCAGGTACACGTACAACTAAGGAAACAACGGGAAAATCTACATTCAGTGTCACATAGACTCTCTCATAAAACTACCCCGCAAGCTTTAACCAAGGAAGCAGGTGAACCAGGTGAGGTCTGATAGGAGAGCTAGCGGCAGGGCTTCCTTCATCACACCAGGCTCTCCACCTGTTCCTGGAAGTCTCTCATGGCCTTTCTTCAGGGATCCGTTATCCAGCATTGGACTAGAGCAAGGAGCAAGCTACAGGACTGAGAGAATGAGGATCTGCGGCACCTCCGTCTGCGCTCTAGGTCCTCAGGCTTGCGGTCTTGGTGGACTAGTGAGTGATGCCGTCATGAACAAACAGGAGCTGGAGGTACACTTCCACCTATGGGCTGTGGTCAAATACTGGCTTCAGTTCAGTTCAGTCATCAGCTCAGTTGTATCCGACTCTTTGCAATCCCATGGACGGCAGCAGGCCAGGCTTCCCTGTCCATCACCAACTCCTGGAGTTTATGCAAACTTATGTCCATTGAGTCGGTGATGCCATCCAACCATCTGATCTTCTGTTGTCCCCTTCCCCTCCCTCCATGAATTTCCCCAAGAATCAAGGTCTTTTCAAATGAGTCAACACTTCACATCAGGTGGCCAAAGTCTTGGAGTTTCAGCTTCAATATCAGTCCTTCCAATGAACCTTCAGGACTGATCTCCTTTAGGATGGACTGGTTGGAACTCCTTGCAGTCCAAGGGACTCTCAAGAATCTTCTCCAACACCACAATTCAAGACCATCAATTCTTCAGCACTCAGCTTTCTTTATAGTCCAACTCTCACATTCATACATGACTACTGGAAAAACCATAGATTGACTAAATGGACCTTTGTTGGCAAATTATGTCTGTGCTTTATAATATGCTTTCTAGGTTGGTCATAACTTTTCTTCCAAGGAGTAAGCTTTTTATTCCATGGCTGCAGTCACCATCTGTAGTGATTTTGGAGCCAAAAAATAAAGTCTGCCACTGTTTCCACTGTTTCTCCATCTATGTGCCATGAAGTGACAAGACTGGATGCCATGATCTTAGTTTTCTGAATGTTGAGGTTTAAGCCAACTTTTTCACTCTCCTCTTTCACTTTCATCAAGAAGCTCTTTAGTTCTTCTTCACTTTCTGCCTTAAGGGTGGTGACATCTGCATATTGAGGTTATTGGTATTTCTCCCGGCAATCTTGATTCCAGCTTGTACTTCATCTGGCCCAGTGTTTCTCATGATGTACTCTATGTATAAGTTAAATGAGCAGGGTGATAATTTAGAGCCTTGACGTACTCCTTTTCCTATTTGGAACCAGTCTGTTGTTCCATGTCCAGTTCTAACTGCTGCTTCCTGAGCTGCATACAGATTTCTCAAGAGGCAGTCAGGTGGTCTGGTAGTCCCATCTCTTTCAGAATTTTCCACAGTTTATTGTGATACACACAGTCAAAGGCTTTGGCATAGTCAATAAAGCAGAAAAAGATATTTTTTTCTGGAACTCTCTTGCTTTTTCGATGATCCAGTGGATGTTGGCAATTTATTCTCTGGTTCCTCTGCCTTTTCTAAAACCAGCTGGAACATCAGGAAGTTCACGGTTCACATATTGTTGAAGCCTGGCTTGGAGAATTTTGAGCCTTAATTTGCTAGCATGTAAGATAAATGCAATTGTTCAGTAGTTTGAGCATTCTTTGGCATTGCCTTTCTTAGGGACTGGAATGAAAACGGACCTTTTCCAGTCCTGTGGCCCTTGCTGAGTTTTTCAAATTTCCTGGCATATTGAAGTTAGAGATTGGCTATATTGGTTTCCTGTGAATTCCAGCTGGTAGAAGGCAGGAAATTAGAAATCAAAGAACAGTTAGCCAGCCTGCCAATTTAAACACAAAGTAGCAAATACAGAAGTGAAGAAAAACCAATTCTCATTCACAGTGGTGATTCTGGTAATGTGAAACGTATGTGCTTAGACCCACATATTCATCTTCTTTTTCAGTAATGGGAAAAAATGGACTTTCATTCTTACATGCATTTGCCATTTTCCCTCTATTTTTATATACTTAGCCATGGACACTTTATGACCATATCGTTTTCCCAATATATCAATTTCACACATTCAGTTCAGTTCATTTCAGTTTAGTCACTCAGTCGTGTCCGACTCTTTGCGACCCCATGAATATTACACCTATCCAATTTTTCACTTCCATGTAGTGAATTAATTTATTTTATTGTTCTATTATTTTTCTTGATGAAACATACTTGACTCATATGTTTGTTTTTGATGAGCTACAAATAAGTACTTTTCTCATGTTCTTGATAGTATTTCAGATCTAACATGGTTTCCATGCAGGAGTATAAGTCTTTTGAGTTTTATTACACATATAAGACACTGATTCATTTTCATCGTTATATTTTAAATAAATGTAGAAACATTCCAGCATTGGGACTTCCAGTGATAACTTGTGAACTCCAAGAGGTATACTGGTTTCTCATGTGAAACATAAGAACATCTAAAATCACGCACAAACGTTCCTTTGTGTTTCTCTAGTTTTTATGGTTTTCTGCAGGGTTGTTGTTGTTTAGTCCATCAGTCGTTTCTGACTCAGGGTCCTCTGGCAAGAATCCTGGAGTGGGTTGTCATTTCCTTGTAGAGGGGATCTTCCCAACCTAGAGATGGAGCCCGCATCACCTGTCTCCTGCAGTGGCAGGCAGATTCTTTACCATTAGTGCCCTCTCATCAGTTAAACCGGAAGTTCACAGAGAGTTTCATTAATTTTAACTAGGAAAGCATCAGGATTTAACATGGAAATGTTGTAGTCCCAAATTCTATTTAAATGTTCTAATTGTTGAAATATTTCTTTTGTATTTAGAATATTTCATTCTGTGTATCATGATTCAGATTGCATGCATGGAAAACAAAACAAAGAGGATTTTTGGAATGAATATGCTAATCTCAGTAAATAAATTTTCCATTATAATAGCAATTTCACAAATTCAAATTTTGAAAATCTTCAGCCATCATGTAAAACAGAATCTCTATAACATCTATTGCTTCCCTGACCAAAATTAACCATCTTTCTAGAGAACCAATTTGAGGCACAGCTAAACCAGACCCCCCATCCCCCAAATACATATACATAGATAGTTGCACCAACATTCAGAAAACAAAGATCATGGCATATAGTCCCATCACTTCATGGCAAATAGATGGGGAAACAGTGGAAACACTGTTAGATTTCATTTTCTTGGGGCCCAAAATTACTATGGACGGTGACTGCAGCCACAAATTTAAAAGACTCTCTCTCCTTGGAAGAAATTATATGAGAAATATAGAGTGTGTTAAAAAGCAGAGATACCATGTTGCCAACAAAACTTCATGTAGTCAAAGTTATGGTTTTTCCAGTAGTCATGTATGGATGTGATTTGGACCATAAAGAAAGTTGAGCGCCGAAGAATTGAATTTTTGAACTGTGGTACTACGGAAGAGTCTTGAGAGTCCCTTGGACTGCAAGGAGATCAAACCAGTCACTCCTAAAGGACATCAACCCTGAATATGCATTGAAAGGACTGGTGCTGAAGCTGAAGCTCTAATAATTTGACCACCTTCTGGGAAGAAACTGACCCTTTGAAAATGACCCTGATGCTGTGGAAGACTGAGGGCAGGTGAAGAAGGGGGCAACAGAGGATGAGATGGTTGCTTGGCATCACTGACTCAATGGACATGAGTTTGAGCAAACTTGGGAGATAGTGAAAGACAGGGAAGCCTGGCATGCTACAGTTCATGGGGTCACAGACAGTCGGATATAACTAAGCAACTGAACAAAAATATATACACATATATAAACACACACAATATGTATTACAATATATGTTAAATAAGTACACACGTGTGTTGCTACTTTAACATAAAAGGGTGAAAAGCAAATGTTTACTTGAATTGCTGTCTTATTCTATATTATTTATTTTCCTGCACCATAAATGTTACCTCATCAGCAGGATAACAGCAAGACTAATTCAGTGACTGTTTGTGGTATTAATAGACTAAGCAGAGTAACGTGTCAAATATTTTATATAGTGTTTCATCAATTGCGGTTAAATTTATCGCTTAACTCTTTGTGGATACAAAAACTTATTTTTGTTTTTTTTGTCCTCACACACAGCATGTGTGAGTTGTTTTTTGAAGATCATTATTAGGAAGACTGTCTTCAACTTTTCCATTTGCAATATGTAGAAGATCAGGATGAGGCTCTTGGGCCTGGATCCAAATGGAAGACTCACTCATCACTTTTTCTTCAGTCATCCTCACCTAGTTGCAAGGAACTGCCTGATTATTCTTTTCTTGTCTCCCTCAGGTAGTAAGGAAACAGCCTGTAATGTGTCTACACTGTGGATATTTCCCTGCAGGCAATGCCTTCGGGGATCAGCTTGGAAGTTTCTTTCAAACAGCTGATGATACTGTGAACTATGACAGGCATTCTTGTCATTCTCCCCAAAGCTGAACTTGGAGAAAAAGCATTTGGGTCAGACTGTATTTTAAGGAAGTGTGTGCAAGCAAGAACAATCCTTGTTCCCCTCGACCCCTACCAGACCTTCATTTGAACAAATAGTGCAAACGTGAAACCTGGCTTCATGCCCTGTCAAGTACAAACTAGCATGTGCCATTGGCACTTGCCATCTCCCTACAAGAATTAAATCATGTGCTCTTGCAGCTGCTGATTTTCAACACCCCTGGAAAGGAATCTCGGGTGGAAAGCAGAAGTGAGGGAGGCTGTGTGCAGGGAAAACTGGCAGAACAAGTCTTCAGAAGGTGAGCTGTTTTCAGGAGCCTATTTTAACTCAATGGTTCGTCTATCTCCTCATATCTAGAAAAGCATGGAAACCCTTCATGGTGACAACTGATCTTGTGACTCCAAGAAACCTCCACGACACTGTTATAAAACTTCCACAAAAAAATAGGCACATGATTGCATGTATTGCCCCTTCACCAAAATCACATATATCCCTCTGTGTGTCTTTGGAACACCTTCTCAGTGCTATCTGAGGTGCTGTCTCCTGGACTGAAGTCCTCATTTTGCCCCCCAAACACTTAACCTGCAACTTTCGTGTTGTGCATTTTTGAAAGTCAGCACCCTGAACTTATCTCTTCATCCGTTCATCACCCAATAGTTTCCCAACTTGCTTGCAGTGTGATTCCCATAAGGATAAATCCAGGCCATGGAACATGAGAGGAAGTGCTCTCACCCTGTATAGTCCTGGCGCTTGGAAGCATCCCCTGTGAGTCACCAGACTTCATCCCTTTACTGCCACCTGTACTAGATCCAAGTACCTCAGACAAACATGTGTCACATATTGATGATGGAAAAAGCCACAGAACAGAAGGTACCCATGTCCCTGAATCACCCTTTGAATGCAAGCAAACCAGAAGATTCACCTCATCCGGAAGGCCTGCATCATGCTCCTCAGAGAAGGAAAGACAACTTTCTATGATGATGAAAATCCACACAGTTTATTCTTTATCTCTATAGCACCTAGACTTAACTGAGAAAGATATTTAAGAACAGAGGATTCTGGAAACCTGTCCATGGGAAAGAAACTCTGAATTCTGAGTATAGAAAATACCGCCCCCCCCACCCCGCAGACATCAAGAGATCTTTTCAATGATGATCACAAGATCTTTATCCAAGAAAAGACATTCTGCTCTGCTGTCCACACCTGCTTCTGAAAAATCATGATTTTATTTTAGTTTTCAGTGCCTGAGGAAGTATGAGCTGCAGTCGCTTTGGAACAGGAAGCAAACAATAATGGAATCCATTAGCGAGTGTTACAAATATAAACACCCTTATTGTTGCCATTTCTTTGAAGATTTGTACATGAGGGAAAGGCACTTTTCATTTCCACTCTGACAGCCTCTCAGGCAAAGTGGCTGTATTCCAGCTCCCTGAGGTAGAGATGGATGCCCTGGAAATACTTCCGGGCAGGAAGTCCCAATGAGAACAGCACAGACTGTCTCCTTCCATCGGCTCCAGTTGTTTCAGGCTCTGATCCTGGCTTCAGGGTAGCACGGCTGTCCTCCGCGGTGAAGAGTTGAAAGCTCTGCTGGAGCATCAGATAGTGGTTGCAGGGGCCCTGAGTCATCTGCACTGGAGTGATCATCTCTCTTTTCCAAGGAAATCTGAAGTCGGCTTTGTCCTTTAGGCGCGACTGAGAGCGGATCCTTTGCATCTATTTCAGGTGTTTGAAGATATCCTTGTGTTTCTGGCGGTGGATGCCAGGCTCGTTCCAGCGAAGAGAGCAAGCAGGGATGCAGCAGCTCCTTCCACCAGCAAGTGGATGTGGGCCATAGAGAATGTCAGTGCTTCTGCAGACGGCCGGCAGGGGGCGCGCGAGCACCGCGAACGGTGAGAAAGAGCGCTGAGATGGACCCGCAGACCGCCTGCTTCTCCAGGCGACCGCGAGAGCGCGCACGCTGTGGATCCATCGTTTTTGCTTTCGAATCGCAGTCGTAGGAGAGTTTACAGTTGACTCTCGTGGGGCTGCTGGAGAGACAAGACGCAAAGGTTCCACAGAGCTTTTAATAGGAGCACTGATTCAAGGGTGCGCATATCATTAGCTCTTACGTGGAAAAAGCCTGGTTTCCGCTGTCCTGAGTAGGGAGAGAGAATATTGCCTTTTCAGAAAGATCCCCTGAGTAGTGGGCTTTCTTCCACATGTCAACTCGAACTGGCCGTGTTAGAGGAAAAGAACCCCCAAGGTGGGGTTTCTGAGCGAGATGAGGCTGATTTACAGATTGGGGCTCACTTCCGGAACCCGCAGCTCAGAGAAAGGGACCCGCAGGGGTGATGGGATTATTGGCGATGTGAGGATGGACAGCGCTGAGCCCTAAAGTGATACTAGAGGGTGAGCAAGACACTACTGGCTGCCAACTCATATGGGCCGTTGCTGACCTAGTGAAACACGGTATCCGGGAGGAGACAACCAGCTGTGCCGCGTTGATGGGGGATGGGAGGGGAGCGTGGCGATCACGCATGAATCCCGCGTTGGTTTAAAGAGGATAAGCTATGGAAGGATGGGAGGGGGTCGTGCACAAGGTGAAACACGGGGCAGTGGGCGTTGCGCACACGGAGCGCGGCGGCTCAGAGACTATTCGCTGTGGGACCTGCTGGGGCGTTGCCCACACGGTCGAATCCCGCGGTGGCTAGGAGGCGCTCTGCTGTGGGATGATGGAGAGCGTTTGGCACAAACGGGAACACAGTGGCCGCGATGAGACTATTGGCTTTACCACGACTGGGGGGCGGAGTAGGGGCCAGGATGGACGGTCGAATCCCGCGGTGGAGCCGAGACTATTCGCTGTGGGACTATGGGAGGGAGTTCGGAACAAAATGAAACACAGGGGCCGCAATGACAATATCGGCTATGGGGCGATACCCGGCGGTGGCGATGAGCCCATTTGCTATGGGACAGTGTCAAGAGTTGAGGTGAAATTTAAACCCGGCGGTGGGGATGAGGCCTAGGGTGATCTGAGTACCGGGCAGCTCTGAGGAAAAGTGAACCACCGCGGGGGAGATGGGATTCTTGGCGATGGGAAGGCAGGACAGCGATGTGGTGCACAAAGGGGAAACCGGCGGCGGCCGTGAGCCTACAGGCGATGGGACCACGGGCGGACGTTGGGCATAAAGGGGAAAGTGGTGGTGGCTCTGAGAAGAGTGGACGGCGCTGCGGACAAAGTGAAAGGCAGCATCGGCGATGAGCCATTTGTTATGGGAACTATGCGAGGGCGTTGGTCACTTAGGGGAGCCTGGCGCTGGCCAGGAGACTCTTCCCTATGGCACGATGGGAGGGCGTTATGGACAAAGTGAAATAGGGCGGTGGGATGAGACCTTGGGCGATGTCCTTGGGGTTGAATTGAAACACCGCTTTGCCGATGAGCCTATAGGCGCTGGGACCATGGGAGGTCGTTGGGCAAAAAGGGGAAGTCGGCGGTGGCAAGGAGTCTTGGTTTTCAGCGGATACATAGCAGTTCCGGACAAAATGAAAGCCAGCGTGGGGGTTGAGACAGACAGCTTTGAGACTATTGGCTTTGGGACGTTGCCTATAGGCGATGAGACCTTGTCAGAACATCGCAGACTATTGGCTGTGGGGCGATGGGCGGGCGTTTCTCACACAGGGGAGCCCTGCTTGGCTCTGAGACGAGGAGTCCGCGGCGGACAAAGTGAAACCGGACGGTGGCGAAAAACTGCTGGTGGTGGGACTATGGACAGCTCTGAGACAAAGTTAAACCCTGCGGAGGGATGAGACCACCGGACGATGGATGGGTGTGGTCCACACAGGGGACCCTGGAATGGCGACGAGACTATTCGCTGCGGCAGGATGGAAAGGCGCTGGGCACACAATGAAACACGGTGGCAGCGCTGAGGCTTTTGGCTTCGAGTTGACGGGACGGCTTCGCGGACAAAGTGAAAGCGAGCACAGGTGATGAGACAATCGGCTTGGGGCGGTGGCACCGCGGTGTGGACAGAGTTAAACCCGGCGGTGGGGGTGAGACTGTGAGAGATGGGACGATGGGAGGACCTTGAGCACCAGGCGGAGCCAGGGGGAGTCAGTGAGGCTATAGGCTTAGAGCCATTTTGGACAACGTGAGAAACAGCCAAGGCGATGGGACTGGCCATGGGACCCTGGGAGCGCGTCGCAGCCAGAGGAGAAGTCAGCGGTGGCCAGGAGACAGATAAGCATGGGACGGTTTGGGGGACTTTCTGGGGCTGAGGAGGAACGCGGCCACCACCTGGGTCAGGGACCAAAGAAGTGTGCGCCCCTGGAATGCTCTGGAATTTTCAGGGTCTTTCAAGGATTCGGCCTTGAAGTTGGGAAGTAAGTATTGAATAGCGGAAAACTAGTAATATTTTTAAAAGCACAGCACTTTATTTTTTGAATTAATTTTATATTGAATTATATACTTATTTAAAAGAAATATCTCACGTTTCCAATTTTATAATAAATTTATGGAAGGTATTTTAAATATTAAGCATAGAATATTAAAATATATTTAATATATAACAGTAGCATTTTATTCAACTTTATTTAAACTATATTTTCTGTGTACTAAAACAAGTATTTAATATCGTTTTACTTTTCTATCTTTCATGAATGTAAACTTAATATTTTCAAGATGACTTTTCTCTTATTTTTAATTGAGTGAATTAGCATGTTTGACAATTTCTAATGACCCCCAAGACAGTCTTAAGTAATTTTCGACTCATGTTCCTGAAACCTCTTTCTGAGGATTACGTTGTTGGAAATAAGGGTTGGAGTGTACGAGCAACTGAGGACATTTAGAAGGTCAGAATTTTTCATTTATTTTACTAAGAATTTGATAAATAGAGTAAAATTTCCCCAAATTGTATTGGTTTAAAGAAGACTTATTTTGTAAGACTCTCAAATATAAGGTGGTGTACAGTTTACCCCAGTGGAAAAAAAAAAGAGAGGAAGAAACCCTCACATCATATAGAGAGGCCCTCCGGCATGAGCTATATGGTATATTTAAACGAGTGAACAAGACAAGAGCATGTAGACTGTATGGATACATGGAGAGCGTGCATATAACTCGGACATCCCACACAGCTTCCTTGTAGTTTAAATTCCTGAAAGGCAGGGGCCAGAAACTCGACTACTCTGCAGGCTTGTTTTGCAATGAATGTCTCCAAGGTGCTCTGCAATTTTTAATCTGTGTTGTCACGAAAATCAAGTTGACATTGAAACTGCCACATTGACTTTTGTTTCATAAATAATTTATTTCTCATATAAAAGTTTAAATAAATAAATAGTGCATAAATCAATTTAAAAATAGGTTAGTCTTTAACTGTCCATTGAAATCAGTGCCTTGCGTGTCAGTTACTTCAAGAGCCTCGGCTGCTGAAGAGTCTCACCTCAAAGTCACATTGTCCCTTCCCAGAGCCACAGGTGGGAGATGTTCAGTCCCGGAGGTAACCTGTTAGGCTCTTCAGGAAAGAAAAGTTCCTGAGCAATTGCACTTGCACGACTGTCCAGGCACACCTGTTGTGCTCCTTGGCCTTCAGGTACTGCCCGAGGTTGAAGTAATATTTCCGCAGGTGAAGATCGGTCGTGTCTCCCATAGTGGAGTTTTGCTTCTGCATTATTTCCTTCTGGATTGGCTCCAGACGATTCATCTGCCCATAGAGTTCCTCACGGAGGTGCTCAATGATGGTCTCAGACCAGCCAGTGCTGGAGAAGTCTCTGGTGAGAATATTGAAGATGTGCTGGAGCATCTCATACATGACCAATACGGCATCTTCCTTCCGGAACTGCTGTGCTTGCTTCATCTCCTCGGGGACCTGGAAGTCCATCCTGAACTCGAGGCAATGTTGAGGAGTTGAAGGTAACTGCCACAGGAGGTTCTGGCACACCTCAAGGCTCCGCCCTTGTTGGAATCGAAGCAAGCTGTAGCTCCTGCAAAGAGCTGTGGTGGAGAGACACAGCAGGAGAACCATCTGGAGGAGGCACTGGTAGGTCATGGTGAAATCAGGCTCAGGGCTGCCTGTTCTGCTAGTAGGTGCTGAAGCTGAGTCTTCAAGAGTTTGCAGAGTGAATGTCCTTCCTCCTTGAGTGTGGGCTACTTATACAGGGTGGCCCTCCATTCTTACTATTTGAGAGGAATTTCCCACTTTCAGGTCTCCCTTTCAGTTTTCCAATGTCATTTGAATTATTAGTTGCCTCTAAAACTCTTTTTCTTTAAGCTCCTTGCTATTTTAATTTATATATACCATGGAGAAAAAAGATATAGAAACTGAGAATTTCTAATGTTTGCAAAGTTTCAATGAATTGCTGAATGTTAAAGAAAAATATAAGCCACATCTTTTCAACTTGATTATTACGGGATTCGTTCATTTCAAAAGATTTTTCTTTTTTTCTTTTCATATTATGAGATTTGTGGAGAGGGGGGCTTGTTTGTAAGAGTTTTCTTTTTCATAAGAATTAGGTTTCATTCTCAAATCTGCTATTACCAAGCATTAATACTTGCAGTTTATGATTTTAACAAAGGCACCTATTTTTTTCTATCTACAATAGAGTGATGTTCCTAGAGGGGTGGGAGAGGTTCCAGAGGGAGGGGAGATATGTATACCTGTGGCTGATTCATGTTGCTGTATGGCAGAATCCAACACAATATTGTAAAGCAATTATCATTCACTTAACTAAATATATTTAAATAAAAGGAAAAAATAATGTATATAAAAAACAAAATAGAATGTTGTTAAACTAAGTTGTTCTGAATTGTTTTGGAGGCCTTAGCCGTAAGGAGCAAGACATCACATAACGTTATCAACCTTGTTGTTTTTCAGTCGCTAAGTCGGGTCTGACTTTTTGCAACCCCATGGAATGCAGAATGCCAGGCTTCCCTGTCCTTCAGTACCTCCCGGAGTTTGTTCAAACTCATTATCACTTCATGGTAATAGTGGGGAAACAATGGAAACAGTGACAGACTTTCTTTGCTTGGGCTCCAAAATCAGTGCAGATGGTGGCTGCAGCTAGGAAATTAAAAGACCACTTCTATTTATATGAACGTGCAATTTAAAATTTTCTGGAGGCCACATCAAAAGAGTCAACAGAAAAAAGATAATTTTAACAGTATATTTTACTTAACAATATTTCTAAATGTTATCATTTCAACATAAACCAATACAAAATTAGTAGTGAGATAGTTACATTCTTCTTTTTCATAGTGCCTTCAAAATAGAGTACACGCTGTTAGTCATAGTACAGCTCAGGCTGGACTAGTCAAGCGCTCAGCTGGCCACATGGGGTTGTCGCTCCGTGGTGACGAACACAGCTCAAGCTGGAGGGAGCGGTACGAAAACAAGACTAACATTAAAAATCAACCACTTTTTTTATATGAGCAATTAAAAGTTGGAAAATGACATTTACAAATGATACCATTGACAATAACATAAAGTGTCTACTACTGAGAAACTGTCATAGCCAGAGGGGCCTAAGAAGACGTGGCAATTACAGGTAACGGGGCATCCTAAATGACATCCCAGAAGAGAAAAAGAACATTAGGTAAAAGATGAAGGAGATCTGGGAATTCCCTGGAGATCTAGGGGTTGGGACTCTATGCTTTCAGGGCAGGAGGCCCGAGTTCCATCCCTGGTCAGAGAACTAAGATCCCACAAGTCTCAGAACCAAAAATAAGAAACTAAATAAAAAGTTGCTACAACCAGAGTGTGTGTGGGAGGGGGCGGGGTGGGGGGAGGGAGAGGCATTAGGAGCTCTTCATAAAGTGTAGACTGGGTAATTTTTAATAATAGTTTATGACTGGACTGGCTCTTTGTGGCAGCAGGCGGGCTTTCTCCAGTTGGAGCAAGCGTGGCTGCTCTCTAGCTCAGCTGCTCGGGCTTCTCCCTGCAGAGCTCTCTCCTGCTGCAGAGCACAGACTCCAGGGCCCAGCTCAGTAGTTGTGGGGCACAGGCGCAGGGACCTCTCAGCACATGTCATCCTCCCTGAGCGGGGCTGGGACCCAGGTCCCCTGCACTGGCAGGTGAGTTCTTAACCACTGGCCCGCCAGGGAAGTCCTAGACTTTAATCCTTTTGAATATAGCATTGACAGGCCCAATTACCTTGCCTTTTGGCCTCTAAGGACAAGTGTAGAATTGAAATTTGATTCAGATTAGATGGCCAGAAACTAATGAAGAATCAAAGGTTTCTCTGTTACATTGAGATTGTCTTTTTTTCCCTCTTGATCATCAATAAGGATTAAGCAACTTGCCCAACGAATTCTTCTTCTGAGTGAGCAAAAGACATGTAAGCATGTGATGAGGTGGTCAGCATCCGTGAGAAGGGAATACAGAGTCTACAATAGGAGACTGCCAAGGTCGCCTGCTACTGAGACTCACACTGTCTGTCATTTAGTGAGCAAGTATTTAGCAAATGTTTCTTAACCACTTCATGAACAAAAGAAGCAAATGCTGCCAATTTAGAGCGTGTCTTCCCACCTTCGAGCTGCGGCCTCTCTTTCAACCTCTCTCAGCACCTGAGGCTGAATCCATCCAGGCTGGGGCTGCCCTGTGCTCACAGCCAAGAGCTGGTGGGCCCAGAGCCCCTTCTCAGGCCTCCCACCTGGTATGGAGAGGGACAATGTGCAGAGCATCTAAGTGCTCCTGGTTGCAGTCTTCTCTCTTGCCCTTTCTCACACCCTGGACATCTTGTCAAAAGTCTTGGATTGACTCATGTAGTTTTTTTCTAGCTCACTTCAGGATGCAGCTGGAACTAGGACCTTGGCTGAAGGCCTCTTTGCCTAGCTCTCCTAACACCTCCATTACATACCCAACCAGAAGATCCCACACTCTGCACCCCTGTCACTCTCAGAATGCTCCCATCAGAGGGTCGATGGCCCAGGAACAGGCAGGAACAGCGCAGGCCTTGTTTTCACTGTTTGCTGCCAGGACCCACTGCTGCGGGACACTGAAATTGGCCCTTTCAGAACATGCCCATCTGCATCAAGGCTGCATTTACTTCAGATCCCAGGCCGTTCTCTGAGCTGGACTTTAATTCTCAGAATCACTATCAGGGGTGCAGTGAGTCAGGCTAACCCAAGGTTGAGAAAACGGTTAAAAGGGACAACACATTGGCTGCAGCTGCTGAACAAGCCTCAGAGGCCGCCCTCTGCTGACATGTGAGCAAGTCCCACTGTGTGGATGCTGGGTTAGTTTCCTGTCTCTGAGGCAGTTTCTGAATCTCCCTTAAAGTGAAACAGCCCAAAGCAAAGCCATCTACATACTCAAAACCAACAAGTGACTTGTGTTTTTTACATCCTCAGAGATTGCGTCATGAACCCCAGAAGGCAAAAATAGCAAGGAAGTTGATGCAACAAGTGAAAAGGAAACTAAATGCAAGCTGCCAAAAGGGATGTCAGGATCCAGCCTGGGAATCCCCTCTGGCCTGGCCTCCTGGCTGAGTTGAGTGCTCAGAGCAGAGGATCCTCCTGACTGCCTGCCAGATGCTGTCTTCCTGACTGATTCTCTGAGGTCCTAAACTCTAGGAGGACCAAGAATCCAGTGAGGGTGGGGGTGAGTCTTGTGGACAGCTGGCCTGTGTGCCACACAGGAATGTTTCTGTCTAGAACTCTGGGTATTGTTGCAACCTTCTTGGCCTCGTCATCCCAGTGAATGGCTATTTCTCTTCTCACTCGGGGGTGGGTGAGCTGCAGGAATGTGTCTCTGAACAGCTCTCTGGGAACTGCTTCATCTTCCTGACCACAGATCCAGAACCTCAGGAAATAATCTTCTAACCAGGTTCAAATAAAACAGTTAATATGTAAGGAGCACTTGGGAAGTGTCTGGTACCATTCTGAGCATGTGCTATAAATTAAGGCAATCTTACCACACTTTCAAGACAAGTTATTATGATTATCTTAGTTTTGCAGTTAACACATAAGGCAGCAATTTATAACTAGCAATCCATTTTTATGTACTGCTGCTGCTAATGAAGAAAAATCTCAGAGATCTATTTGCAAGGGACCTGCCTCTTGAGAAACATATATGCACGTCAGGAAGTAACAGTAAGAACTGGACATGAAACAACAGACTGGTTCCAAATAGGAAAAGGAGTGCGTCAAGGCTGTATATTGTCACCCTGCTCATTTGACTTATATGCAGAGAACATCATGAGAAACGCTGGGCTGGAAGAAGCACAAGCTGGAATCAAGATTGCCAGGAGAAACATCAATAACCTCAGATATGCAGATGACACCACCCTTATGGCAGAAGGTGAAGAGGAACTCAAAAGCCTCTTGATGAAAGTGAAAGAGGAGAGTGAAAATATTGGCTTAAAGCTCAGCATTCAGAGAATGAAGATCATGGCATCTGGTCCCATCACTTCATGGGAAATAGATGGGAAACAGTGGAAACAGTGTCAGACTTTATTTTTGAGGGGCTCCAAAATCACTGCAGATGGTGACTGCAGCCATGAAATTAAAAGATGCTTACGCCTTGGAAGGAAAGTTATGACCAACCTAGACAGCATATTGAAAAGCAGAGACATAACTTGGCCAACAAAGGTCCATCTAGTCAAGGCTATGGTTTTTCCTGGGATCATGTATGAATGTGAGAGTTGGACTGTGAAGAAGGCTGAGGGCTGAAGAATTTGTGCTTTTGAACTGTGGTGTTGGAGAAGACTCTTGAGAGTCCCTTGGACTGCAAGAAGATCCAACCAGTCCATTCTGAAGGAGATCAGCCCTGGAATTTCTTTGGAGGGAATGATGCTGAAGCTGAAACTCTAGTACTTTGGCCACCTCATGCGAAGAGTCGACTCATTGGAAAAGACTCTGATGCTAGGAGGGATTGGGGGCAGGAGGAGAAGGGGATGACAGAGGGTGAGATGGCTAGATGGCATCACTGGCTCGATGGACATGGGTTTGAGTGAACTCCCAGAGTTGGTGATGGACAGGGAGGCCTGGCATGCTGCGATTCATGGGATTGCAAAGAGTCGGACACGACTGAGCAACTGAACTGAACTGATAAATAAATGAGAAACTGAAGTATATGACAAATGGATATAAATGTATATTTATATGGTATACATTAGTATGTCCATATGTATAGATTTGTTAACTACATATGAAAATGTCCAGAAGGATACCCATTAAATTGTTAACGGTATAGGATTACAGTGAATCCTCCTAGAAGTCAAGGGTAGGCATTCCTTTGTATGAATTATTTAAAAGTTTAGCGATGACATGTGTGTTTAATATATATAAATAAGCTTAAGAAACCCTTTTACTTCTTTAGAGTCATATTGATCATGGCAGCTACTGGTTCTCACATCTCTTAGCTGTCTCTGCATTCCCCAGCTTGCCTTGGTCTTCTTGCCTCCATTTGAACAGTTTAGGAAGACTCTTTTCTCAGGAGTGGCCAAGTATAGAAAACTTACTCCCCCTTCCTCACCCTACTCCAGGATCCTAGACTCCACATATGCAGATTGACCTCCCATGATGTATGTGCTGCTGCTGCTGCTGCTAAGTCACTTCAGTTGTGTCCGACTCTGTGCGACCCCGTAGACGGCAGCCCACCAGGCTCCCCCATCGCCAGTGATTCTCACTGTCCTGATGATTTCTGCCAGGAGCGCTTGATGCCTCTTGTGTGATTTGGACTCATTGAATCCAAACAGTAATTGTATGAAAACCACTCTTGCTGTCCCCATATTAAAGATGAGGAAACTGACCTGTTGTGTTTGTGAGACTTTTCACGGTTACAGTGTTGGTAAATAGCAGAGCTGGGATTCAGAGGTTTTGGAATTTCTAGAACTCTCCTCTCACTTGGGCTCTCTTCCTGGGGCTTCCACTCTGACTACACCATGCAGCTAGAAACCAGCACAGAACAGAGCTCTTGTGTGGAGGCAGTGAAGTTACTGTGGAAGGGAGTGAATTGCTCAGTAAGGCAGTCCTGAGGAGAAGGCGGGAGAGAGAGCAACAGGAGTCAGGAGCAGCCAGTCAGCAGGGCGTGTCCTCAGCTTTCCCGCAGGGGGTGACTGCTTCCCTCAGATACCTACATCAACCAGTCTTTAACGAGTGGGTACAAATTAGTTATGCCTGTGACATGGAGACTAGCCATTTTCTACAATTCATAATCTCCTTTCTACCTTTTTTCTTTTGGGCACCCTCCACAGCTTATAGGATCTTAGTTCCTCAACCAGGCTCCCTGGAGGAAAAACTCAGAGTCCTAAGAACTGCACCACAGAAGAGTCTCAGAATTCCACCTTTTGACAGACATTTGTTAGAAAGTGATAGAACTGCTGCACCGTATAAAGTGAACAAATACCATTTTGTGATAGGTATTTGAAGACAAAATAAGGATTTAGGTTTTCAAAATAAAAACTCAAGAAATTTATCTTGATAACTATTTAATAAATAAACCAAATAACAATTTTAATAAAATAGAGAAATATATCTTCTAAATTTTAATACAATGTAAACATACACATTTTTATATGAAAATATAAATATGATGAGATAAAATATTCCATTACCTAAATAAATAAAGAATAAATAACATCACGGAGGTCATCGCTTATGGATTGATACCCCTGCACTTGATTTCTTTTATATCTACGTGCTTATTACTACAGACATGTATTGGCTGAGTGAATTCAACAAATTTGGTGGCTAAAGCAGAATTCAGAGTCTTCTGAAATGACCCCAGGTGAGTTTCCAAAGATGACGGGGCATCTTCATCAGAAAGAGTCATGTCAAGTTGAGCTCAGGTCTCCATCCATCATCTTAACCTTTCTTGCAAGCTGACTGATGAAGACAAGGATCTCATGATTTCCACTCTGACGGTTTCCCAGGCACAGTCGCTGTATTCCTTCTCTTTCAGGTAGACATGGATGCCCTGGAAGTACCTCTTCACAGCCAGGGTGGGTCCCGTCCTTCCCAGGGCAGAGTCTTCCTCTCCCATCACCTGCCCCAGGCAGGCGTCCAGGTCGTCCAGCTGCTGATGGAGTCCAGTGCGGAGCTGCTCTAGGAGTGTGGTGTTCCAGGCAGCAGAGGAGCGTTCTGTGTGGAAGAGGTTGAAGCTCTGCTGGAGCATCTCGTGGAGCACAGAGATGGCCTGGGCCTCCTGGAGCTGGCCGCCCTCCACCAACTCCTGGGGGAAAGCGAAGTCTTTTCTGTCCTGCAGACACAAGCGAGGGGAGAGTCTCCTCATTTGGCCCAGGAGCCTGAGGTTCTTCCTGCCAATGAGAACATGGTTCTGAGACAGGTCACAGCCCAGTGATCCTCCCGGGCCATAACTGACCAGCACCAGGGCCATCAGTAGAGAGAGCACGAAGGCCATGGGGAAGACGCGGCTGCTGATGGACTGGCTGAGATGGCGTCTGGTGGAACCTTGAGGTAGGTTCTCTGATGCCATGCTTTCTAAGTGAGGCCATTAAATAGGGAACATGGTAATTTTCATTTTCTAATCATTTCTATGCACTTTTACTTCCTTTCTTGGTTTTCTGTTATGTATTCTCAAGACAGTCAAAGAAATGTTCTTCCTTCTAGACTATTATTTTTGTCTTTTCCTAGTCACTTCAGTTGTGCCCATCCAAATGGTTGTTTTTCAATCAAATGAGAAAGTCTTTCTCTTAAGTCAGAATTGATGGACATCTGTAATTACACACTTTATTGCGCTTTATCTCTCATGCATAAGTGTTGCTCTCCTCTCATCCAAGAACGTATTTTTGGCTTGCTCTGAAGCTCCATTTTTCCCTCTTAGGTTCCTTAGGAAGCCAGGCTCTATCTGCTCTATGGATTCCATATATAAGGGATTTACCAGATCAGTCTGGCAGTTAAGCTCTTGGAAACAAATGATGAGTTTTCTTTAGTGTTTGATTTAGAGAAGAGGCTGATTATTATCAGTCCTTGAATTCCTCCCACATTTCTCTTCCTTCTAGAACATGTCCTGCAGATCCCTGCCCTTCAGGGAACCATGAGGGCAGCACTATTACAGACATCACCCTTCTTTCCACCTTTTTCTTGCTGGAGACCTGTCGTCCTCCACAGACTGGGCCAATACCCCCACCAGAATCCTGGTTCTTCTCAGGGAACATGGGTGAGGAAACTCTACATCCAGGATAACTGTATTTTCCCAGCAGCACCTCACTCACAAGGGAGAGTCACATGGAGCCACCCCTGTCCTCTGGAGTGACTGAGTCCCCTTCCTCACCTGTTGGACTCTCTCCCTCCCTGAGGGCAGGCTCACCACATCCTGAGGACTCGAAAACCTCCTTTCTGTGGAGGGCTTATTGACTGGTTGGGAAAATAAATTGTCTTCCCGAAACCCCAGCCTCTCCCCTGGAGTTTTTGTGTGAAGGACCCTAGTGCTCAGTGGTGACCTCCTCTTCTCCTGACCCGTGTCCCCAGGTGTCTAAAGTGTCAGCAGTGCTCAGATGCTGAGGGCAGAAGTGTGTTTGTGCAAGTTAGTGGAGGAGTTTCCAGTTGCAATTATTTTCCTTTTGGTAGATCAATAATATTGACTTTGCCAGGTATAGGTTTTATTATTCAACACTTTTACTTAAACTCTTCAACTCTTGTTCTGCTCAGAGTTTCTGAGCTGGAGGAAGGAGATTCAGTGATGGGGTTGTCTCTTATTGGAAGCTTATGTCTCAGAATCTAATGAGATTCGGTCATTGATTCAGGCAGTTGATTCTACTGGGCATCTCTGTTTCTCTGTTCCTGTCTCCTCTGAGATTGCAGGGCAGTGAGGTCCGGGGCACTAGATCAGAAGAAATAGCCTTCTTTCCTTTACTCGAGTGTAACTTTTCATTTAAACATTTTATATACACACTTAGTGACTTATTGGACAATGTTGGTATTCCTGCCTCTGCTCTGGTTCTATTTCATGATGAGGTGAGAACAAGAAAGGGAAGTAAAGAAGCCAGAGAGGTTGCATCTCTTTCACTTTCAAGACGTTAGATTTCTTTTTTGTTTCTCTTTGCAACTTTCCTAGAAAGTAAACTTCCACAGTTGTTTTGTGGGCAAGAAGAAAACAAGGGTGAGCCTCAATGTCCTGAGTATGAAAGAAGGGAAGGGCTTTTCCCCTGAGGTAATGATGTATTACTCTGAGTTAGCAAACTGCAGTGCAGCACAGCTGGGGAGCAGGCTGTGGCAGAGGGGAAGGATGAGGCCAACATGAACAACAGAAGGACTGGGACAGGGCTGCTTCTTACAGAAGCTCAATGAAGGCCAAGTCCTGAGTCAGTTTCCTGCCCTCACCTTTGTAAGACCAGCTAGCTGATTTTCCTTTCCTTTAATCCACATGTCATCAGTATAAGCGGAGAAGGAAGAGAGACGGGCACTCAGAACCCCATTTGCTAGAACACAAACCCTTTCTGGCAGGGTTTAGGAGATCAGCCTTGCCTAGCATCTGTGTAGTTGATAAATCCATTTGGGTAATGAGAAGATGCTTCGAAAAAACTAGAATGACAGGGAATGAAATGATTCCAAAAGATCCTGATCTTAATCTGGGTAACAGTAAAATTATGATATTAAAAGTAATAGCTAATTTTATTGATTACTAAAATTGAAAGACGCTTACTCCTTGGAAGGAAACTTATGAGCAACCTAGATAGCATATTCTAAAGCAGAGACATGACTTTGTCAACAACGTCCATCTAGTCAAGGCTATGGTTTTTCCAATAGTCATGTTTGGATGTGAGAGTTGGACTGTGAAGACAGCTGAGTGCCAAAGAATTGATACTTTTGAACTGTGGTGTTGGAGAAGACTCTTGTGAGTCCCATGGCCTTCAAGGAGATCCAACCAGTCCATCCTAAAGGAGATCATTCCTGGGTGTTCTTTGGAAGGAATGATGCTAAAGCTGAAACTCCAGTACTTTGGCCACCTCATGGGAAGAGTTGACTCATTGGAAAAGACTCTGATGCTGGGAGGGATTGGGGGCTGGAGGAGAAGGGGACGACAGAGGATGAGATGGCTGGATGGCATCACCGAGTCACCGATGGACATGAGTTTGAGTGAACTCCGGGAGTTGGTGATGGAAAGGGAGGCCTGGCATGCTGCAATTCATATGGTCGCAAAGAGTCGGACATAACTGAGCGACTGAACTGAACCGAGCTGTACCCTAACAATCTCCCTAATATTCCATTTTGTGATATGATCATATTGATGGGTTGGGTTTCTGTGGGTTTTTAAAATTTTTTTTTAATATTTATTTTATGTGCTTATTTGGCTGGGCCATGTCTTATTTGAAGCATGCTGGATCTTGGATCTTCCTTGCTTCGTGCAGGATTTTTACTTGGGCCATGGGAAGTCTGGCTTGCCACATGCAGGATCTAGTTCCCTGACCAGAGATCCAACTCAGGCTCCCTGCTGCGGGAGCATGGAGTCCTGGCCACTGGACCATCAGGGAGTCTCGAGGGGGAGGGTTTCGATATATGAATTTGGGGAACACACACACATTCAGTCTGTGACATGGTAATAAGAAGATACCAAGGTATTGTGTTTATGGCAAGGATTCCTTGGGATCTATTTCATTCTTGGTATTTATTTGAGGAGAAAGAACACATTCCCTGATGCTACCCTCACTTTTTATGGCATATCCATCCTGGATTGTTTGCTCATTAAATGTTATAAATGTTATACTGTGAACCTAATTACCAAGGACCTACCAGGCTTCCCTGGTGGCTCAGATGGTAAAGAATCTGCCTGCAATGCAGGAGACCAGGGTTCAATCCCTGAGTCGGGAAGATCCCCTGGAGAAGGAAATGGTAACCCACTCCAGTATTCTTGCTTGGAGAATTCCATGGGCAGAGGAGCCTGACAGGCTACAGTTCATGGGGGTCACCAAATGTCAGACTCGACTGAGCCACTAATACTTTCACCAGACAAATTCCACAGACACTCAGTGTTCATCAAAAATGACAGTGACAACAGCTACAAATTCCTTAGCCTCTAAAGGGACTCACTTAATCCTTCCAACATAGGGAAATGAGTTAATATTCTCCTTTCCAAGAGCCCCCTGCTAAGACTTTATGTGGATGAACTAATCTAATAATGAATGTCAGATTCCACACTCCCATCCACAGCATAAACACCTGAGCCCACTGCATGTCCTGAACTCTCACTTATTTCCCTCTTTTGCTTCTAACACAAGCTGTCCCTTTGTTATTTCATACCTCAGTGTTACAAATCTCTTATTTCCATTAATGTCTCCCTCCAAATTCTCGATAAGCTGAGCGATTTACAAAGTATCCTGATTATTTTGTATAAGAAGCAAACTGAAATTATCAAGTGGTAGTTATTACTGAGAGTCTAACTGTACTTGACAAAATTAATAATTCTAATAATTATAAAAGAATCGCATTTAACTGTCCAAGAGGTCTCATAGATTGTTAAGTGATCCTCACCATAAAATTGAGATACATGATGGACAAGATCCTTGAGAGTGATGACCCCTGCTCAGATTGGATTACAAACGATTCAGTGAATCCTGTGTAGAAAACTCCAAGCTGATGGTACTTGTGGCTATAGGTAAAGCATACTTGCTGCTACCAAATTACCTGAATACGGGAAATGACTGGAAGAATAGAAGACGACGTCCACACAGAAATCTGCCTGATACTGTGACCCTCCAGTGGGAAGGAAGACTTGGGGACAAGACTGAGACTTAAAGGCGCCCCAAGGGAAAAAGAAAATTATTTCATTCACTATTAATATAAAAGGTAAATTTCTCCTGTAATGTTAATTGTCTGAAAAATCTTTTAAAATATATACGTCTTAAACTCACATCAAGTTGAAATATTTTCCTTATGCCACAACAGTACTTGTAAGTTGCCGGCTTTAATGGAAGCAAAATCCTCAGTAATGTTTTCAAAATTGCTACCTCGTATATATCTCTCTTCACTGAGGGAATGCCATATTTGACAAATTATGACCCAGTCAGTTTAGTTCAGTTCAGTTCAGTCGCTCAGTCATGTCCGACTCTTTGCAACCCCATGAATTGCAGCACTCCAGGCCTCCCTGTCCATCACCAACTCCCGGAGTTCACTCAAACTCACGTCCATCGAGTCAGTGATGCCATCCAGCCATCTTATCCTCTGTCGTCCCCTTCTCCTCCTGCCCCCAATCCCTCCCAGCATCAGAGTCTTTTCCAATGAGTCAGCTCTTCCCATGAGGTGGCCAAAGTACTGGAGCATTTAGCATCATTCCTTCCAAAGAACACCCAGGGCTGATCTCCTTCAGAATGGACTCGTTGGATCTCCTGCAGTCCATGGGACTCTCAAGAGTCTTCTCCAGCACCACAGTTCAAAAGCATCAGTTCTCCAGCACTCAGGTTTGTTCACAGTCCAGCTCTCACATCCATACATGACAACTGGAAAAACCATAGCCTTGAGTAGACGGACCTTTGTTGGCAAAGTAATGTCTCTGCTTTTGAATATGCCATCTAGGTTGCTCATAACTTTCCTTCCGAGGAGTAAGCATCTTTTAATTTCATGGCTGCAGTCACCATCTGCAGTGATTTTGGAGCCCAAAAATGTAAAGTCTGACACTCTTTCCACTGTTTCGCCATCTATTTCCAGGAAGTGATGTGACCAGATGCCATGATCTTTGTTTTCTGAATGTTGAGTTTTAAGCCAACTTTTTCACTCTCCTCTTTCACTTTCATCAAGAGGCTTTTTAGTCCCTCTTCACTTTCTGCCATAAGGGTGGTGTCATCTGCATATCTGAGGTTATTGATATTTCTCTCAAATAACAAATCTCAACTAACAAATTCCTTTTTCCTCTCATGTCTTTTCATCAGGAATCATCTATCAAACATCCATTTTTTTATGTAGTCAGTTTTTCATTGGAGAGTTTCATTAACATTTTTGACATGTCAAATCATATGGATTAGTGGCTTAAACACGTGCAATCAAAATGCTTTTGATTTCAGCATAATGTGTGCTCAGTAGGTACCAGCTGTGAAATAGGCAGTTGGGGATATGATTCCAGCATGCATCTTCGAAAGGCATCACCATCAAGACAGATTTTTAAAGCCCTGAAAACTAGAGCAGGTCATGACCTAGTTCATGAGTTTGACCGGAAAACACTTCTGGGCCCTGAACACAGGAAAACTACAAGTGTCTTTGTCACAAATGAAACTCAGACTGGATACCAGCCAGATGGCAGGAGTGCAGTGTGAGTGTGGATCCTGGGAACTGCTTGAGGACATTGCAATCTGTGTGTTTCTAGCTGGAGATCACGAAGTTTGAACAAAAATGAACTATGAACTCCTTGGCTATTTCAAGTCCTGAAAGATGAATCTGTGAAAGTGCTGCACTCAATATGCCAGCAAATTGGGAAAACTCAGCAGTGGCCACAGGACTGAAAAGGTCAGTTTTCATTCCAATCCCAAAGAAAGGCAATGCCAAACAATGTTCAAACTACCAAACAGTTTTACTCATCTCACACGCTAGTAAAGTAATACTCAAAATTCTCCAATCCAGGCTTCAACAATATGTGAACTGTGAACTTCCTGATGTTCAAGCTGGTTTTAGAAAAGGCAGAGGAACCAGAGATCAAATTGCCAACATCCACTGGATCATCGAAAAAGCAAGAGAGTTCCAGAAAAACATCTATTTCTGTTTTATTGACTATGCCAAAGCCTTTGACTGTGTGGATCACAATAAACTGTGGAAAATTCTGAGAGAGATTGGAATACCAGACCACCTGACCTGCCTCTTGAGAAATCTGTATGCAGGTCAGGAAGCAACACTTAGAAGTGGACACGGAACAAGAGACTGGTTCCAAGTAGGAAAAGGAGTACGTCAAGGCTCTATGTATATTGTCACCCTTCTTATTTAACTTATATGCAGAGTTTCATCATGAGAAACGCTGGACTGGAAGAAACACAAGCTGGAATCAAGATTGCCAGGAGAAGTATCAATAACCTCAGGTATGCATGACACCACCCTTATGGCAGAAAGTGAAGAGGAACTAAAAAGCCTCTTGATGAAAGTGAACGAGGAGAGTGAAAAAGTTGGCTTAAATCTCAATATTCAGAAAACGAAGATCATGGCATCCAGTCCCATCACTTCATGGGAAATAGATGGGGAAACAGTTGAAACAGTGTCAGACTTTATTTTGGGGGGCTCCAAAATCACTGCAGATGGTGACTACAACCATGAAATTAAAAGACACTTACTCCTTGGAAGGAAAGTTATGACCAACCTAGATAGCATATTCAAAAGCAGAGACATTACTTTGCCGACTAAGGTCCATCTAGTCAAGGCTATGGTTTTTCCTGTGGTCATGTATGGATGTGAAAGTTGGACTGTGAAGAAGGCTGAGCACCAAAAAATTGATGCTTTTGAACTGTGGTATTGGAGAAGACTCTTGAGAGTCCCTTGGACTGCAAGGAGATCCAACCAGTCCATTCTGAAGGAGATCAGCCCTGGGATTTCTTTGGAAGGAAAGATGCTAAAGTGAAACTCCAGTACTTTGGCCACCTCATGTGAAGGGGTGACTCATTGGAAAAGACTCTGATGCTGGGAGGGATTGAGGGCAGGAGGAGAAGGGGACGACAGAGGATGACATGGCTGGGAGGCATCAGTGACTTGATGGAAGTGAGTCTGTGTGAACTCTGGGATTTGGTGATGGACGGCATGCTGCGATTCATGGGGTCGCAGAGAGTTGGACACCACTGGGCGCCGGAACTGAACTGACCTGCACTTACTTGGGTAAGGTGACAATGCAAGAGCAGAGGGTTCATTGCCTACGGATCAGAAATTCACAGAAGAAACCTACATTTCCAGTGGATATGACAGAGAAAGGCTGTCACCTCCTCTAGCATACTGGTCTTAAAACGAAAGTCTCAACTCCACAGCTCTTAGCTCTACTCTGGGATGCTGGGGCTCCAGTTGTTTTCAGTACAATTCTCCCTGCCTGCAGATTGCTTTTCTTTCAGAGTTCTCCGAACCGATTCCAAGAGATGGACAAGAAGGCTGGAGTATGACTGATGACAACCACCATCAATTAGGAAAAGGAAAGTTAATGATTGCTGCTAGATGCTCTGTGTCACCAGTCAGATTGGCAAAAACTAAAAAGGATGATAAGATCCTGTTTTGAGAACATATAGGGACTTTTATGGTCTTGAATATAGATTAATGTAGCCACTGTTATCAAGGATAGTTGGCAGGCTGCATGTGCAAGTTTTCTGTGTTTTGACCCATAAAATTGACTTCATGGCCTCTTATTCAGAGAAAGACTCTCACTTGGGTTTGAAACCTGCATACACTTGTAGCAGTCTCTCCTCAAAGGCACTGATTTCTGAGAAGGACCGACTCTAGGAGGTGACCCTGCCAGCACTTAGGGACTGAAGTCTTTATGGAAAACAACGAGGATCAAACCCAGGCCAGCCCAGGGCTGGAGAGCAGAACCTCACACTGCATGGCCCTTGCTCTTTTCTTCCTGCCTCTGCCTTGCTGCTGAAAGATGGAAACCCAACAGAGAGTTGAGAAGGTGATTTTAGAAATGTCTTCAAGAAGTAGTAGAGTAGTACTCACACTAAAGAAGCAAGAAACTTGATTAAGGAGTAATGTGTGTGATTTTCTGCATTCATATGAGATCTCTATGATTTCCCTATTATTCATTTTTATGATAGATCAACTAATCCTTCTTTCTCAAAGAATTTCTGTGACTTCCTAAGAATACTTCTAGAAGTCTGACACACAGAAATTGGAATTGTCTTCAGCACTGAGCACAGGAGAGTTCACTCACTGTATATACCGTGAAACTAGCCCCTAAGTTAAATATTTTTACCAAAGACCTAGTATCTTTACGGTGTTGCCTTTCAGTCACTGCCTCAGGCCAGCTGACCAGTCTGCTCCCTGTGGGCAGCTACTCTGGGACTCTCACTGTCCTGATTATTTGTGCCAAGCACACTTTTTTGCTTCTTGTAATATGGACTTATTGATCCAAACAGTAGTCCTATGAAAAACTACTGTTATTTTCCCCATATTTGAGAAGAAGATCAAGATAGAATGCATGCCTGCATGCATGCTAAGTTCTTTCAGACAGGTCCAGCTCCTGTGACCCATGGACTGTGGCCCACCAGGCTCCTCTGTGCATGGGATTGTCAAGAAAGAATACTGGAGGGGGTTGCCATATCCATCTCCTTAGTGTTTGTGATATTTTTCAGGGTCACACTGCTGTTAAATAGCAGAGCTGCATTCAAAGGTTTTGAAACTTCTAGAGCTCTCCTTTCACTTGTGCTCTCTTCCAGTGGTTTCCACTCAGAGAAACTTTGAAGCCAGAAACCATCACAGAACAGAGCTCCTGTGTTGGAGGCAGTGAAGATACAGTGTAAGGGAGTGGATTGTTCAGTAAAGCAGGACCGAGGAGAAGGCGGGAGGAAGAGTAACAGGTGTCAGGCTCAGCCACTCAGGACCACATGTTCGCAGCTTCCCTGGAGGACGGGAGTCCTCCCCCCACATACTGACACCAACCATTCTCTGTTGATTGGGTATAAACTAGTTATACTTGTGACTTCAGGACTACTCATCTACCACCGTTTCAGAGACTCCTTTCTACCTGTTTCTTTTGGGTGGAGGGGGCTGCACTCCACAGCTTGCAGGATCTTATTTCCCTGACCAGGTATCCATGGCACCTGAGCGTCTCACACTGGAAGCATGGAGTCCATTCCACTGGACTGCCAGGGATCCAGAAATTGTACCTTTTGACAATCATTTCCTGAAAAGTGATACAACTATTCTGTAGTATAAATGGACAAATGCTATTCTATGCTAGGTTTATGTAGACCAAATATGTATTTAGTTCTTCATAATGAAAACAGTAATTACTTTCATAAGAAATTAATAAATAAAACAAATTAGAAGATTAAGGAAATGAACATATTTTCTAAATTTTATTACAATGCAAAACAACATTTTTACATGAAAATATAAATATGATGAGATACAATAAATACATAAATAAACATAAATAACATCATGGCAGTCATCCCTTATGGACTGATCCCTGTGCAGTTGAATACTTTTTATTATCTACTTGCTTATTGCTACTGAGAAAGTACTATTGATTGAATTCAGGAAACATGGTGGCTAAAGCAGAAATCAGAGTCTTCTAAAATGACTTCAGGGGAGCGTACAAGGGTGATATGGCCTCTTAGTCAGTGAGAGTCATATCAAGATGAGTTTAGGTCTCCATCCATCATTCTTAACCTTTCTTGCAAGCTGGCTGATGAAGACAAGGATCTCATGATTTCCACTCTGACGGTTTCCCAGGCGCAGTCGCTGTATTCCTTCTCTTTGAGGTAGACATGGATGCCCTGGAAGTACCTCTTCACGGCCAGGGTGGGGCCCGTCCTTCCCAGGGCAGAGTCTTCCTCGCCCATCACCTGCCCCAGGCAGGCGTCCAGGTCGTCCAGCTGCTGATGGAGTCCAGTGCGGAGCTGATCCAGGAGGGCAGTGTCCCAGGCAGCAGAGGAGCGCTCTGTGTGGAAGAGGTTGAAGCTCTGCTGGAGCATCTCGTGGAGCACAGAGATGGCCTGGGCCTCCTGGAGCTGGCCGCCCTCCACCATCTCCTGGGGGAAAGCGAATTCTTTTCTGTCCTGCAGACAGAAGCGAGGGGAGATTCTCCTCATTTCACCCAGGAGCCTGAGGTTCTTCCTGCCAATGAGAACATGGTTCTGAGACAGGTCACAGCCAAGGGATCCTCCCGGGCCGTAGCTGACCAACACGATAGCCATCAGTAGAGAGAGCACGAAGGCCATGGGGAAGACGCAGCTGCTGATGGACTGGCTGAGACGGCGTCTGGTGGAACCTTGAGGTAGGTTCTCTGATGCCATGCTTTCTAAGCGAGACCTTTAAATAGTGAACATGGTAATTTTCATTTTCTAATTGTTTTAATACACTTTCACTTCCTTTTTTGATTTTCACTTATGTATTCACAATATGATCAAAGAAAGTGTCATCAGTTTAAAGTATTAATTTTACCTATTTCCCAGTAATTTCAAATGTACCCATCCAATTGTATATGTCAATTAAATGAGAATATTTATATTATTCATCACTTATTTTTACACTGTTCAGCAATTTTCTGCTCAGAGGTTCAGAGCTGGAGGAAGGACATTCAGTGATGGTGTCTCTCACTGGAAACTTATGTCACAGAATCTAGTGAGTTTCAGTCATTCATTCAGGCAGTTGCTTCCACTGGGCATCTCTGTTCCTCTGTCTCTTTCTTCCTGTGAGAACCAAGGACGGTGAGAACCAGGCTACTCATTCAGGTAATACTATAGTATTGAATGAAAGGTTATTTAGAAAATAATCTGTTAATGAAATGGTATTTTTAACAGTAATATCGGAATGTTTTTTACTTGTTTAGGACCCTAATCCTCAGGAAGGTTTACAAACCTCTCAATGTACTTAAACGTTCCCTGAGGGGCTTCCCTGGTGGCTCAGTGGTGAGGAGTCCACGTGCCAACAGGACCCCATGCGGTCCTAGAGGCTGCGCGTGCTGCAGGACAGTGAGCCTGGGGGCACAGCTACCGCCCTGTGCTCTAGACCCCGGGCCCTCACCACCGAAGCCAAGTGCACTGGAGCCTGTGCTCCCCAACAAGAGAGGCTCCCACAGTGAGAAGCCTGTGCCCCACAACTAGAGAGGACCCACCTTTGCCACAACTAGAGAGAAGTCCGTGCGGCAGTGAAGACACAGCACAGTGAGAAATGAATAAATGAATAAAATTATTTCAAAAGTCCCTCTGACTTTACATATAGCTACTGAGTGCACTATGTCCCAACTGGAAGGAAGAAAAAGATGATTGATCCATCAATGTCCTGAAGATTGCCTACATTAATACATGAATTCCCACAAAGATCTTTGTTACTTTGAGAAATTGTATTCTTCCAGTGTTCACTTTACTAACATATGTCCTGCGAGGAAAGCTCTGTCCCCCTGTTGCTAAATGTATTAAATGTATTAAAAGCCCTGCACATGAAATAACCTAGGTGCACACTCAGAGGAGCCCCTGGTGTGTCCGCCATTGCTCACTGTGGGGCGGGGTTCCCTCTATTTACTATGTTTCTCTGGGAGGCTGGACAGTCTGGACCTGAGTGCTTGGCAGGCAGAGCAGGTGAAGTCATAGGAGAGTGTCTGACTGAGCTAGAACTTTCACTCTGGTTCTGCTTTGAGTTGGTGGTTTGCAGTCATAAGGGGAAATTGACAACCAGAAACCGTAATGGAGAAGGACACAGCTGTATGAATGGAGAGGACGCCTTCATGCAGAGTGAATGAGGAGAGCACGCTGGGGATTTCTGCACTGGGAGGAAGTGCTGAGGATTATGGTGCATCCTCCTAGAAGTCAAGGGTACGCATTCCTTTGATTGAATTATTCAAAGTTTAGCAATGATATATGTGTTTAATATATATAAATAAGCTTGAGAAACCCTCTTACTTCCTTAGAGTCACATTTCTCATGGCAGCTACTGGTTCTGCATGGCCTCTCTTAGCTGTCTCTGCAGTCCCCAGCCTTCCTTGTTCTTCTTGCCTCCATTTGAAGAGTTCAGGAAGACTCTTTTCTCAGGAATGGCCAAGTGTAGAAAACTTCCTCTCCCTTCCTCATTCTACTCCAGGATCCTAGACTCCACCTATGCAGATTGACCTCCCATGATGGATGTGCTGCTGCTGCTGCTAAGTTGCTTCAGTCGTGTCTGACTCTGTGCTACTCCATAGACGGCAGCCCACTAGCTCCACCGTCACTGGGATTCTCCAGGCATGCACACTGGAGTGGGTTGCCATTTCCTTCTCCAATGCATGAAAATGAAAAGTGAAAGTGAAGCCACCCAGTCGTGTCCGACTCTTAGCGACCCATGGACTGCAGCCTACCAGGCTCCCGTGTCGCTGGGATTCTCCAGGCAAGAGTACTGGAGTGGGGTGCCATTGCCTTCTCTGCATGATGTATGTGGTTCTCCACTAACCCTTGAAGGCGCTCCGGTTCTTCCAGGCCCCAAGCAGGCACCTGAGTCCATGACCTGGGCTTTTCTCCACCCATCTGCCTCCCACCTCTAGCCTATGTCTCAAGAATCACATTCAATCCCCCCTCAAATTTTCCATTGTTCCTTCTATGACCCAGGGTGGGTGACCCCGTTCTCTCTTTATTAAGGTGAATTCAGTATAAGTTTATCTTGTAGGATCAGGCTTTGGGTCAGGTTTTATTCAAAGATGTGTGCAAGCCCGTTGGTTTTTTTCGAATTGCTTTTATTTTCTCTACTGAAAAACAAGAGTAGTCTTGTACAAAATATAGTACAAAGCAAGTATCTTATGAATGATAAAGATTTAAACTCTATGAACAGCCTAAATATTTCTGATAATTTAAATAAATAAATAAATATTACATCCTTTTATGATATGGAAAATGGATTCTTAAATCTGTTTTAAACAATTACGGTAACTAAACCTTTAACATACATTTAAATAAGCCCATATATTAGCTATTACTTATGTTTCATCGGACACAAAAATAGAGTTAAAGGTTGCACTTTGAGTCTTAGAAAATAGCCATTTAGTTGACCAGATGAATTGTTTCAGATTCAACGTCTTCTTTATTTCCTGAGTTTTCTGATGAGCTTGTCGGCTAAGACCAAGCACCTTCTGATTTCTTTGCGGACAACCTCCCAGGCACAGCGGCTGTATTCTTTGAGATACACACTGATTCGCTGGAAGTAACCCTTCACAGCCAATCTGGAGTTCTCACTCCCTAGAGGTGACTGTTCCAGTGTCCTTCCCTCCCTCAGACACGCGTCCAGGTCCTCCAGCTGCTGATCAAGTCCCACGAGGAATCTGTCCAGGAGGCTCTCGTCCCGACCTGCAGAAGAGCCCGTGGTGCTGAAGAGCTGGAAGGTCTGCTGGAGCAACTCGTGCACAACAGCTGTGGCTTCTGTCTTCTCAAGCCTGGTCCCGTGTACCAGGGTCTGAGGAATCTGAAGTCAGTCCTGTCCCTCAGACAGGACACAGTGGGCACTCTCTCCATCTGACTCCAACGAGTGAAGCTTTCCAGATTGCCGTGGCTGGCAGGCAGCTCACAGCCCAGGGAGCACATGGGGCTGGAGCAGAGCATCCCCAGGGCCAGCAGCACAGAGACGGGGAGGGCCATTGGGATGCTGGGGGCTTGCAGGACCGCCTGCAGGGGAGGTCTAGGCAAGTTCTGAGCACTTGAGGTGATGAGTGGCTCTTAAAGAGTGAGTCGAGAAACTTTCATTTCCTGGGTTTTTCCATTTTTCCCTTTCCTTTCTTTTTCTACTCTTTGTAATGAAATCAATAAAAGTGCTAATTTTTGCCATGAGTGCCTATTGGTGGGCATCAAATCATGCGTGCCACTGTGGTTGATAGCTACGCTGACATATATTATGCTTTTCTCACCTCCTTAGTTGCTTCTGGGAGAAGAGTCTGATCAAAGTCAGAGAAGGGACAAATATTCATACAATTGTGGCTTTTCCAGGTCACCAAGAAATGTTCAGTATGAAAAGAGCTTATAAGAGAAGGTTTTGATTTTTCTCATTTTTCTCTCATTTACCCTTTTCCCCCTTCTTTAAAAAATTTTGGTTCTGTATGTACCTGTATGATGCTACCTGAGTAGGCCTTAAGCTCCATGGAGACATTATAGGGAACAATATCACTGATATCATTTGTTAAAAGTGAGTTATTTTGCAACTATAATCCACAAGGCACTTTTTAAGGTGCTGGTTGCCTGTGTTTATTTCTCTTTCTCCTCTACCACTGCAATATTTCAGAGGATACTTTGCTTCAGTCTCTGTGTGATAGTGCAGATAATCTCATCTCTTTAGATATTTCACGGGGAAGTGATAATCTACCATGCACTCAGGGATACTGAGGTTGCAATTACATTTCTCCTTGTAATGCATGTCTTTACCAATTCTGTAAGGTACAGATAATTTTTAATATTAACGACAGAAATTTTTGCATGCAGCCTCTCAGCAAAGTGTTTTTAATAAACATGAATTAATCTTCACAGCTTTCCTATGAGATAATTACTATAATTATTGACATGTTTGCAAATACTGCTGCTACTGCTGCTTAGTCACTTCAGTCATGTCCGACTCGGTGCGGCCCCATAGACGGCAGCCCACCAGGCTCCCCCAGGCTCCCTGGGATTTTCCAGGCAAGAGTACTGGAGTGGCTTGCCATTGCCTTCTCCGGTTTGCAAGTAGGGAAACTGAAAACTCAGAGAGATTACTTAACTTGCTAACAGTCGAGATTAACTGCATAAGTGGTACTTGACCATTATACTCTTTAGCCTCCACATTATTCCTCATTAACTTTAAGCCTTCTCCTTTAGCTACATAACATACAATTGCAATTAAGTAATCCCTCTAATTATGTAACATTTGACTGCCCTGATAGATTGTAAGCTCCGTAAAGGCAATAATGGCACATGCAGAGAATCCAGGAAGGTGTCTGTCCCAGAGGAAGTGCACAGAGGGGTCTCTGTCCCATGGCTGTTGGTCACTAAGGCATGTCCGACTCTCTTTGATCCCATGGACTACAGCACGCCAGGCTTCCCTGTCCTTCTCTATCTCTCAGAGTTTGTTAAAATTCATGTTCATTGAGTCGATCCAATGTGATCGAATCATCTCATCCTCTGTTGTCCCCTTCTCGTCCTGCCCTCAATCTTTCCCAGCATCAGGGTCTTTTCCAGTGAGTGGGCTCTTCCCATCAGGCGGCCGAAGTATTGGAGCTTCAGCTCTGTCCCAGAAGTAGTTCTTAGAGGACTATCCACACCAAAGTTTGAGTAGATCTAGGATTTGAAGACTGTTTCAGAAAATGAGAATCTTCTGAAAACAAAGATAGTTAGAGTAAATTTAAATGGAATTTTTAACTTTGTGGATAATTTCTCAAACTATTATCTCAGGTAGAAACAGAGACTCTCAGAGTTGTTGTTTAGTTGCCATAATATGCCAGGCTCCTCTGTAGAGCTCAACAAAACAACACTCAACGATTGGACGTTATCAGGTGCAAAGGGAACCGTGTACTCAGCTGTCGTCTAATGATTGTATCATCCCAGGAATGAGCGAATGGCACTTTTGTGATAATGAAGAATAGGAATTGGAAAGGAAGACCTTACTAAGTGTTCCTCTAAAATAGGAAGCACCTTGTCAGAGCAGACAGCTCGGTCCAGTGCATGAGACAGTGGACGTGGGGCAAGATCCCTGGGTTGATGTCACAGCTCCAGCCTCACTGCCTGTGTGACCTGCGGCACTACGGTTTCTCCTCTTAAATGGAACTTATCATCACAGAAGTTTCACTGGGTTTTTCTGAAGATTGTAGGATGTAACGTACTTCTGACAATGCTTGGACATATAAGCATTCAGTATCTGTTAACTGTTCCCACGAGGCAGAAAATTCACACGTCCATCTATGGAAACTGGACAGAATTTCCCTGAGATGACCTGCCTCCCTTCTCTTAATGTTCAGCTCACCGGTCAACATTATCACATCTAATCTCATCTCTGGTGAACGTGGTGTGCTGTCCAAACACTACATCTAGTAGCTTCCAGGGAACAGCTGACCTCTCACACATGAATAAAGTGACCGTCCAGTCCGTACCCCAGTCTCTTTTCAGGGTGAGTTAATAGGTCTATATCCTCAGAATCCAATAACCTCCACGAAGAGTGAGAAATGTAAACAAACAAAGATAAATAAATAGATACTGGGAGTTAGCGAAGCGGTCCTCTATCCTTTTAGGTAACACTGTGCCTAAGAGCCTGCTACCCTCCTTGGCTCTGTCTGCAGCTGAACAGTTTCACATCAGCTGCTCTGAAATCTGTCATCTGTAGAGCTCTGCATCCCTGTTTGTGTAGTTAAGTGATATTTTGTTGTTTGGCAGAGATGTCACTGTAGGTTTTTCAACTTCATCATTTCGTTACTCTTTACCTTTGTGCATTACTTCTTCATTCACTGCTTACTTTTACATTCTAGGAATGTTGAATGAGTGGAAAGTTTGGATCTCTTGAAAAATCATGGAGGAAACACATTAACTGTTCCATTCATTTCCTTTTTCTGTTCCTGTTCTTGCAATAAAGCTCAAAGTGGAAATAGAAAAGATTGTAGGAGTATTAGCACAGCTTTTACAAACTGAAATACAAATGACAAAGAAGAGGCAGCAATATGAAAACTGCATAAAAGTACCTAAGGAAAAAGCGGGTTCCCTGACGTGGCGGGACACTGGCCTGGGCTAAGAAGGCGCATTCTAACCACTGAACACTTGGACAGCAGCGGTGGTTACACTTTATTTCCATGAGAGTGACTTTGGAGGACTCATCATCTTGGTATAAGCTTAGTTTGTAACCAGGAAGAGTTAATTTTGAATTTATACTGGTTCTGCTTCTGTGACTTCAACTCTTTTCATCCCAGAAATTCACATTTGGGAAGGCCAGAATCACAGATAGATATGACATCCTTGTTGACATGACATGAGATATTCCATTTCACACCACCCATGAAGTGACTGTAAGGAAGTGCAATCAACACATCCTCCTCCCTGGGGCTTGCTTGCTATTCTGGGAGATATTTTTGGGAAATAAAAGTCTTTTACTTTGTTTCCTCACCTCCCGCCATCTCTGATTGAAAAGAGAATCTGACATCCAGGACCCCCACAAGATGGTTAATTTGAGGCACTGGCCTTTCATCTTCTCAGTCAGCCACTTCCCGAATGAAGTCCTTTCCTGATCCCAACACCTCGTCTTGGATTCACTGATTTACCCTGCTGCAAGCAGAGCCACTTGGCCTCTGTAACAAGCTCAGCATAGTGATTGGCACCTAATAAATGTTTAGTAATTTTCTCAGTTATGGACAGTAAATAAAACCAAAATTGGCAAATTAAAAGTTCTGCTGCAGAGAAGAAGGTGAGCTCCGTGCAGATTAAGCTCAGATATTTTTCACATCTGATCAAGTCTTTCAAGAGGAACATGCACAGGCAGCAGAAAAAGATTTAAAAAGAAGTCTAACAAAGTTTCCCTAAAAGTTGATCGTAGCATTAGGAAGAAAGATCCAATAACTCTTAATATATCACTAGTTCAAAGATACTGAGATGATAAGCATTCCATTGAATTAGAACGTCTACTTTTTTAATGAATACATTTTACTTCAATGTAAGGATACAGAAGAGCAGAAACTCATGACAGATTTCCAGGCTCTTGAAGTAAAAGGCATGCCCAAAATGACGTAGTACATGAATCTGGGTAAACTCAGAAATTGAAAATTTTGGACTTCATATTTAAGAGGCACACAACAGAAGATCCTTAGATGAAATGAAGATGAAACAAAGCTCACAATCGCTCATCTCAACTGGAATGCTTCCTTGTGGAATTGACCAATGGCTCTTCATCTCCTCAGTGATGACACTCATGATGCTCGTCTGTAACCCCATCTCATCCTCTGAGTCTATGAACTGCCTCAGAGCCTTGACTTGGAAAAGCAGACCTTCACATTTGGATCAAATAAACACAATCTCTCTCTTACCTGTCTGGGGTACAGGAAAGACTTCAGATTCCCTCAGGAGCAGGTGAGTGGCGGCCAGCTCCAGGAGGCCCAGGCCATCTCTGTGCTCCACGAGATGCTCCAGCAGAGCTTCAACCTCTTCCACACAAAGCGCTCCTCTGCTGCTTGGGACACCACCCTCCTGGAGCAGCTCCGCACTGGACTCCATCAGCACCTGGACGACCTGGATGCCTGCCTGGGGCAGGAGACGGGAGAGGAAGACTCTGCCCTGGGAAGGACAACCTCACATTGGACCTGAAGAGGTAGTTCCAGGGCATCCATGTCTACCTGCAAGAGAAGGGATACAGCAACTGCGCCTGGGAAACTGTCAGAGTGGAAATCATGAGTTGCTTTCTGTGTCAACAAGTTCCTAAGAAAACTCAGGAAGTTAGAAGGAACCTGATCCTCAGTGGCTCATGTCCTAGCTCAGACACTTCAAGGTTCAGTCATTTCCAAAACTCTGATTTCTGCCTCAGCGATGAAAGAGTTTGAGTGACAATTGATATTGGCATTAATGTTGAGAATATCAATACCAGCTGCTTTTAGAATTAGAGGAAATATATCTGATGCCCTGTGGCTGAATGTTATGGAATAACATGTTTTTGTATGAGTGTAACTCATTTATTTATCTTAATTAATTTATTTTCATGGCACTTGCATTTCTATGTTCCATTTATTACATGCATGCGTGCTATGCATGCTGAGTCGCTTCGGTCGTGTCCGACTCTATGTGACCCTATGGACAGCAGCCCAGCAGGCTCCTCTGTCCACAGGATTCTCTAGGCAGGAATACTGGAGTGGGTTGCCTTTCCTTTCTCCAATTTACTCCATAAGAATATATAATTTTCTTTAATAAAATGTACCTTTTATTTACTCATGACATTATCTGAAGACACGTTTCCTCCTCTCCCTTTTGGGTCTCTTCCCAGAGGCCGAATGCTGTGAAGCGACAGAGAGAAGGTGCTGAGCCGCTCCTTCCTTTGTCTGCGGGCCTTGTGCAGAGAGTCTCGAGTGCGAGAGGCAGAGGCCCCGACCGCACAGAGCTCACACTGGAGCAGGGACACCGCCATGAAAGAAGTGGGCATAAGATAATTAGGTGTTTACATCTGGGCCCTGGGCTACACAGAAGAAGCATCAGATGCTGATGGCAGTGAGTATCCTGGGAAGCTCATTTAGACCACGTTTAAGCGACTTAGCAGCAGCAGCAGTAGCCATCTCCTCAGGGAAGTAATCCGAAGTATGAGACTTGAAGAATGAGCATGAATTTGCCAAGTAACTCATGAAGAGCAAAATAAGAAAACAATAATACACAACCAAGCACAGCACGTAGAGTGTCCCTGCAGCAGGAATGGCTCTGGTGCTTTAAAGGCGTGAACAAGACCGGAGTCGGTAGACTGTACTGATGCCTGCACGGGGTAGCATGGCATGGCCCTGGAGACATGGAAAAGGGCCCAGCGATAGACTTTTGAATGATGTTAGATTTTATCTTAGGAACCAAGGAAATTACTTGCGAATTTAAAGCTACAGAGCCACTGGGACCAAAGCAGATGCAGGGAAATTCCTGAAACCAGCAGTTCGCAAAGTGTGGTCTGTGGGCCCCTGCAGATCCCCAGGACACTCTACAGGGATTCATGAGGTACAATAATTATTATAGTGATATCAAGATCTTATCTGTCTTTTTCACCACGGGAAAAACTTCTCCTGGTGGTACAGATGCAGCGCTGGGTGAGACTCCAGTGCTGTGGTGTGGGTCAAAGCAGGGGCGCCTCAGTGCCTAGTGATTGTCCTGTTCTTACGTATAATATACTTGAAGTTTGAAAAAAGGACAGTTTCCCGTAAGAAGATCCCTAGTGAAACAGCAAGATGATGAATTTTATGAAATCTTCACTTCGGAGTACATATTTGAAAAATCCTCTCCGTTGTAGGCTTGTTGACATGTTGTGTGGCAAGCACGTCCGCTGCAGGCATGGTGACCGTTCTCAGGAGAAGCCCTTGGATGACGATTATTTGAGTTACGAGCTAATCTACCACTCTTTTGATAAAATCCAGCTTTACTCTAGAGAATGACAGTCAAATCACGGTCACTCAGAAGTGGGCATTTGACAGATATTTTCTTATACTATTTCTATTAATGTATACGAATATTCTTGTTGACTTTAATGAATGAGGCCAATCTATTTTCAATTCACATTTCCAGGATATGAATTCATCTCAGTGTGTAGCTTTGCTTCTGAAAATTTGAAGAGTAGTGATTCAATATCTGTGAGTTACAAAATTTCTAATTTTATGGTTTAATTTTGACTTGACATAATTTATCAGGATGATGTTACATCTTGAAATGGTGCTTTAAAATAATAATAAAATTAATTGCAGGCATTGTGATCTGAGCACACAATTATACAAATATTTTTCCCCTGGAGGAATTATGGAGATTTTATGTGAAGTCAATGTGTGATAATTTTCATGGATGGTTTATAGATATTTGAAACAAGTTATATTTCTATTCTAGGTTAAGGGCCCAAGAGTGTTAATCACTAATTTCCTCCTCATAATCGTAGTTTCAATTCTTCTCTTTACTACTTTATGTATGGGTTTTTATAGACTAGTAGCACTGTACGGGGCTTCCCAGGTCTCGCTAATGGTAGAGAACTTGCCTGCCAATTCAGGAGACAAGAGGAGACACCAGTTTGATGCCTGGGTCAGGACGATCCCCTGGAGGAGGGCATGGCAACCCACTCCAGTATTCTTGCCTGGAGAATCCCATGGACAGAAGAGCCTGGCAGCCTATGGTCCACAGAGTCCCACAGAGTCCCAAAGAATCAGACACGACTGAGGCGACTCAGCTCAAGCACAGCATTCAGGGGAAACTTCAGTGCTCTGGTGTTTCTGTTCACATTGCTATTTAATGTTATATTTTTTACTCATTGTTTCATACCATTTGAAATTTAGCTCAAGCATTTAAAACATTTAATTATAAATTCAATGTGTTTCTTATGTATATTCAACTTCTTTCTCACAAAGAATAATTTCTTTCTCATGTGTTTATTTCTGGAATTCTCAAGTGTATGAATATTGATATTAATGACAAAGATCTCGTTGATATTAACATCGCCACTTCTAATTATTTCCTACATTATATTTTCATGCTCTGTATTGGCCCCCTTCTGTGTTGCCCTTGTTTTGCTATTAAGTATTTAGTATTATTTGATTTTAGGTTTTTCTTCCTCTTCCAAGTAATAATGGAGTTTGTGTATTTAATCAATCAATAGCATCTTTTATGTCTAAGCAGATTCTATTAATATTTTATCATTTTAACCTTTGTCAGTTTGGGTCTCAAATGTTTATGCCTTACTTTTAACGTGACTTTTACATGTTTTTTGAATCTTGTCATACTCCATTCAGTTCTCCAACCGTCATTTCTTTTAGTAAATATATAATGTTAAAGCAATGTAGAGTTTCTCTGAATCCTTGAATGAAAAACTGAACAACTAAAACTGCAAAATTTAAAGTAATTTGAGACTTCCTCGGTCTTTCAGTGGTTAGAACTCAATATTTTCACTGCTGTGGGCCTGGGTTCAATCCCCAGTCAGGAAACTAATGCCTCTTAAGCCATGTGGCACAGCCAAAATAATAACAAACTCCTTAAAGTAACTTCCACTGATGTGACTAGTCACTTCTAGTTCTTACTAGGACTGTTGCTTTTAATCAACACAGCAAATGCTCACAAGTTACTTGATAGGAACAGAGATGCATGTGAAGCTATGTTCAAGTGTAAACACGGGAATGTCTAAAAGTTAAAGGAAAACATATTGTTTATTTAAGAAAATGAAAACATATTAATTTTGATGCTGTTAGAATGATGAAAGTTGGATGCAGTCTGCAAAATGAGTGCCATGTATTCTAAATATGATGATTGGAAATTTTTGGAGTCCAGTGGTTAGTAAGGCCCTAATCAACTTGAATGAAACAACTCTCACTCTAAGGTGAAGCATATGAGGATATAGCAATGAGTTTCATATTCTTATCTAGCTTGTAAACTTGCTCTGAAGGCGTTCTCATCCTGGGAGTCAAAATCTTTTTGAGTGATGACGATGCTGTTGCCATCATTAGACATCACGTCTCCTGACCTGTTCTTCAAGACTTCTATCGAGACTGCATCCAGGTACACGTACAACTAAGGAAACAACGGGAAAATCTACACTCAGCGTCACATAGACTCTCTCATAAAACTACCCCGCAAGCTTTAACCAAGGAAGCAGGTGAACCAGGTGAGGTCTGAGAGGAGAGCTAGCGGCAGGGCTTCCTTCACCACACCAGGCTCTCCACCTGTTCCTGGAAGTCTCTCGTGGCCTTTCTTCAGGGATCCGTTATCCAGCGTTGGACTAGAGCAAGGAGCAAGCTACAGGACTGAGAGAATGAGGATCTGCGGCACCTCCGTCTGTGCTCTAGGTCCTCAGGCTTGCGGTCTTGGTGGACTAGTGAGTGATGCCGTCATGAACAAACAGGAGCTGGAGTTACACTTCCACCTATGGGCTGTGGTCAAATACTGGCTTCAGTTCAGTTCAATTCAGTTCAGTCATCAGCTCAGTCATATCCGACTCTTTGCAACCCCATGGACGGCAGCACGCCAGGCTTCCCTGTCCATCACCAACTCCCGGAGTTTATGCAAACTCAGTCCATTGAGTCGGTGATGCCATCCCACCATCTCATCTTCTGTCGTCCCCTTCCCCTCCCTCCATAAATCTTTCCTAGCGTCAAGGTCTTTTCAAATGAGTCAACTCTTCACATCAGGTGGCCAAAGTATTGGCATTTCAGCTTCAATATCAGTCCTTCCAATGAACCTTCAGGACTGATTTCCTTTAGGATGGACTGGTTTGATCTCCTTGCAGTCCCAGGGACTCTCAAGAATCTTCTCCAACACCACAGTTCAAGTGCATCAGTTCTTCAGCACTCAGCTTTCTTTATAGTCCAGGTCTCACATTCATACATGACCACTGGAAAAACCATAGCTTTGACTAGATGGACCGTTTTGGCAAAGTATGTCTCTGCTTTTTAATATGCTGTCTAGGTTGGTCATAACTTTTCTTCCAAGGAGTAAGCTTTTCATTCCATGGCTGCAGTCACCATCTGCAGTGATTCTGGAGCCCAGAAAAATAAAACCAGCCACTGTTTCCACTGTCTCTCCATATGTGCCAGGAAGTGATGAGACCGGCTGCCATCATCTCAGTTTTCTGAATGTTGACATTTTTCACTCTCTTCTTTCACGTTCTCAAGAGGCTATTTTGTTCTTCACTTTCTGCCTTAATGATGGTGTTATCTTCATATCTGAGGTTATTTATATTTCTCCTGGCAATCTTGATTCCAGCTTGTGCTTCATCTGGCCTAGTGTTTCTCATGATGTACTCTATGTATAAGCTAAATGAGCAGGGTGATAATTTAGAGCCTTGACGTACTCCTTTTCCTATTTAGAACCAGTCTGTTGTTTCATGTCCAGTTCTAACTGTTGCTTCCTGAGCTGCATACGGATTTCTCAAGAGGCAGTCAGGTGGTCTGGTAGTCCCATCTCTTTCAGAATTTTCCACAATTTATTGTGATCCACACAGTCAAAGGCTTTGGCATAGTCAACAAAGCAGAAATAGATGTTTTTTTTCTGGAACTCTCTTGCTTTATCGATGATCCAGTGGATGTTGGCAATTTATTCTCTGGTTCCTCTGTCTTTTCTGAAACCAGCTCAAACATCTGGAAGTTCACGGTTCATGGACTGTTGAAGCCTGGCTTGGAGAATTTTGAGCATTAGTTTGCTAGCATGTAAGATGAGTGCAATTGTGCAGTAGTTTGAGCATTCTTTGGCATTGCCTTTCTTAGGGATTGGAGTGAAAACAGACCTTTTCCAGTCCTGTGGCCACTGCTGTGTTTTCCAAATTTCCTGGCATATTGAGCTTGCTGCTGTTGCTGCTAAGTTGCTTCAGTCGTGTCTGACTCTGTGCGACCCCATAGACAGCAGCCCACCAGGCTCCCCTGTCCCATATTGAGCTTAGAGATTGGCTATATTTGTTTCCTCTGAACTCCAGCTGGGAAGAAAGCAGGAAATTAGAAATCAGAAACAGTTAGCTGTCCTGCCAATTTAAACACAAAGTAGCAAATACAGAAGTGAAGAAAACACAATTCTCATTCACAGTGGTGATTCTAGTAACGTGAAATGTACGTTCTTAGATGCACATATTCATCTTCTTTTTCAATAATGGGAAAAAATGGATTTTCATTATTACATGCATTTGCCTTTTTCCTCTATTTTTATATCCTTAGCCATGGACATTTTATGACCATATCATTTTTTCCAATGTATCAATTTCATACATTAAACCTATCCATTTTCACTTCCATATAGTGAATTCATTATTTCTCTATTGTTTTATTATTTTTCTTGATGAAACATACTTGACTCATATATTTGTTTCTGATGAGCCACAAATGATGTACAATGTAAAAAATAAAGTAAAGTACTTTTCTCATGTTCTTGACAGTATTTCAGATCTAACATGGTTTCCAAGTAGGATTATACATTCTTTGAGTTTTATTACACATATAAGACACTGAATCATTTTCATCGTTATATTTTAACTAAATGTAGAAACATTCCAGCATTGGGACTTCCAGTGATAACTTGTGAACTCCAAGAGGTATACTGTTTTCTTATGTGAAACATAATAACATCTAAAATCACACACAAACGTTCCTTTGTGTTTCTCTAGTTTTATGGTTTTCTGCAGGGTTGTTGTTGTTTAGTCCATCAGTCGTTTCTGACTCGGTCCTCTGGCAAGAATCCTGGAGTGGGTTGTCATTTCCTTGTAGAGGGGATCTTCCCAACCTAGGGATGGAGCCCGCATCCCTGTCTCCTGCAGTGGCAGGCAGATTCTTTACCACTAGTGCCATCTCATCTGTTAAATTGGAAGTTCACATAGAGTTTCATTAATTTTAACTTAGAAAAGCATCAGGATTTAACATGGAAATGTTGTAGTCCCAAATTCTATTTAAATGTTCTAATTGTTGAAACATTTCTTTTGTATTTAGACTATTTCGTTCTGTGTATCATGATTCAGATTGCATGCATGGAAAACAAAACAGAGAGGATTCTTTGGAATGAATATGCCAATCTCAGTAAATAAATTTTCCATTATAATAGCAATTTCAAAAATTCAAATTTTGAAAATCTTCAGCCATCATGTAAAACAGACTCTCTATAACATCTATTGTTTCCCTGACCTAAATTAACCACCTTTTTAGAGAACCAATTTGAGGCACAGCTAAACCAGACCCCCCAAAAAAATACTTGTACATATACATATATAGTTGCATCAGTATTCAAAAAAAAGAAGATCATGGCACACAGTCCCATCTCTTCATGGCAAATAGATGGGGAAACAGTGACAACGCTGTCAGATTCCATTTTCTTGGGGTCCAAACTTACTATGGATGGTGACTGCAGCCACAAAATTAAAGACTCTTTCTCTTGGAAGAAATTATATGAGAAACCTAGACAGCGTGTTAAACAGCAGAGATACCATGTTGCCAACAAAGGTCCATGTAGTCAAAGTTATGGTTTTTCCAGTGGTCATGTATGGATGTGATTTGGACCATAAAGAAAGCTGAGCACCGAAGAATTCATGTTTTTGAACTGCGGTACTGAAGAAGAGTCTTGAGAGTCCCTTGGACTGCAAGGAGATCAAACCAGTCACTCCTTAAGAACATCAACCCTGAATATGCATTGAAAGTTCTGGAGTTGAAGCTGAAGCTCTAATACTTTGGTCATCTGCTGAGAAGAAACCGACCCTTTGAAAATGACCCTGATGCTGTGCAAGATTGAGGGCAGGAGGAGAAGGGGGCAACAGAGGATGAAATGGTTGCTTGGCATCACTGACTCAACGGACATGAGTTTGAGCAAACTTGGGAGATAGTGAAGTACGGGGACACCTGGCATGCTACAGTTCATGGGGTCACAGACAGTCGGATATAACTAAGCGACTGAACAAAAATATATACACATATATAAATACATACACTTGTACAATATATATTAAATAAATATACACATGTGTGCTGCTAGTTTAACATATAAGTGAAAGTGAAAGTCGTGTCCAACTCTTTGCGACCCCATGGGCAGTAGCCTGTACCAGGCTCCTTCATCCATGGGATTTTCTAGGCAAGAATACTGGAGTGGGTTGCCATTTCCTTCTCCAGGGAATCTTCCTGACCCAGGGATCGAACCCAGGTCTCCCGCATTGTACACAGATGCTTTACCATCTGAGCCACCCAGGAAGTCTTTTTAACATAAAGGGGTGGAGAGGAAATGTTTATTGAACTGCTATCTTATCCTCTATTATTTATTTTCCTGCACCATAAATGTTACCTCATCAGCAGGATAACAGCAAGACTAATACAATGACTGTTAGTGGTATTAATAGACTAACCATAGTAAAGTGTCAAATACTTTATGTAGTATTTCATCAATTGCGATTAATTTTATCTCTTAACTCTTTGTGGATACAAAAACTTGTTTTTGTTTATTTGACCTCACACACAGCATGTATGAGATATTTTTCGAAGATCATTTTTAGAAAGACTGTCTTCCACTTTCCATTTCCAATATTTAGAAGATCAGGATGAGGCTCTTGGGCCTGGACCCAAATGAATGACTCACTCATCACTTTTTCTTCAGTCATCCTCACCTAGTTGCAAGGAACTGCCTGATTATCCTTTTCTTGTCTCCCTCAAGTAGCAAGGAAACAGCCTGTAATGTGTCTACACTGTGGATATTTCCCTGCAGGCAACGCCTTCGGGGATCAGCTTGGACGTTTCTTCCAAACAACTGATGATACTGTGAACTATGACAGGCATTCTTGTCATTCTCCCAAAGCTGAACTTGGAGAAAAGCATCTGGGTCAGACTGTATTTTAAGGAAGTGTGTGCAAGCAAGAACAATCCTTGTTCCCCTCGACCCCTACCCAGAACTTCATTTGAACAAATAGTGCAAACGTGAAACCTGGCCTCATGCCCTGTCAAGTACAAACTAGCACGTGCCATTGGCACTTGCCATCTCCCTACAAGGATTAAATCATGTGCTCTTGCAGCTGCGTTTCAACACCCCTGGAAAGGAATCTCGGGTGGAAAGCAGAAGTGAGGCATTCTGTGTGCAGGGAAAACTGGCAGAACAAGTCTTCAGAAGGTGAGCTGTTTTCAGGGGCCCATTTTAACTCAATTGTTCTTCTGTCTCCTCACATCTACAGAAGCATGGAAACCCTTCATGGTGACTGACGACTGCTTCTTGTGACTGCAAGAAACCTTCACGACACTGGCAGAAAACTTACACAAAAACCAGGCACCTGATTGCATGTATTGCCCCTTCACCAAAATCACAGATATCCCTCTGTGTGTCTTTGGAGCAGCTTCTCAGAGCTATCTGAGGTGCTGTCTCCTGGGCTGCAGTCCTCATTTTGCCCCCCAGACACTTAACTTTCAATTTTGCAGTTTTGAAAGTCAGCACCCTGAACTTATCTCTTCATCCATTCATCACCCAATAGTTTCCCAACTTGCTTGCAGTGAGATTCCCATGAGGATAAATCCAGGCAGTGGAACGTGACAGGAAGTGCTCTCACCCTGTATAGTCCTGGTGCTTGGAAGCATCCCCTGTGAGCCACCAGATTTCATCCCTTTACTGCCGAGTGTACTAGATCGAAGTAGCAGAGACAAACTTGGAGTGACATATTGATGATGGAAAAAGCCACAGAACAGAAGGTACCCATGTCCCTGAATCACCCTTTGAATGAGAGCAAACCAGAAGGTTCATCTGATAGGGAAGGTGGGCATTGTGCTCTTCAGAGAAGGAAAGATGTTTCTATGATGATGAAAATCCACAGTTTATTCTTTATCTCTGTAGCACCGAGACTTAACTGAAAAAGATATTTAAGAACAGAGGATCCTGAAAACCTGTCCATGAGAAAGAAACTCTGAACACTGAGTATAGAAAATACCAGCCCCACAGACATCAAGAGATCTTTTCAATGATGATCACAAGATCTTTATACAAGAAAAGACATTCTGTTCTGCTGTCCACACCTGCTTCTTGAAAATCATGATTTTCATTTCCGTTTTAGTGCCTGAGGAAGTATGAGCTGCAATTGCTTTGGATCAGGAAGCAAACAATAATGGAATCCATTAGCGAGTGTTACAAATATAAACACTCTTATTGTTGCCATTTCTTTGAGGATTCCTACATGAGGGAAAGGCACTTTTCATTTCCACTCTGACAGCCTCTCAGGCAAAGTGGCTGTATTCCAGCTTCCTGAGGTAGAGATGGATGCCCTGGAAATACTCCCGGGCAGGAAGTCCCCTGAGAACAGCACAGACTGTCTCCTTCCATCGGCTCCAGTTGTTTCAGGCTCTGATCCTGGCTGCAGGGTAGCACGGCTGTCCTCCGTGGTGAAGAGTTGAAAGCTCTGCTGGAGCATCAGATAGTGGTTCAGGGGCCCTGAGTCATCTGTACTGGAGTGATCATCTCTCTTTTCCGAGGAAATCTGAAGTGGCTCTGTCCATTGGGCGCGACTGAGAGCGAATCCAGGTGTTTGAAGATTTCCTTGTGTTTCTGGCAGTGGATCCCAGGCTCGTTCCAGCGAAGAGAGCAAGCAGGGATGCAGCAGCTCCTTCCACCAGCAAGTGGATGCGGGCCATAGAGAATGTCAGTGCTTCTGCAGACGGCCGGCAGGGGGCGCGCGAGCACCGCGAAACGATGAACAAAGAGCGCTGAGACGGACCCGCAGACCGCCTGCTTCTCCAGGCGAGCGCGAGAGCGGGCACGAAGCGGTTCGATCATTTCGGCTTTCGAATAGCAGTGGTGGGAGAGTTTGCAGTTGACTCTAGTGGGGCTGCTGGAGAGACAGAACACAAACGTTCCACAGAGCTTTTAATAGGAGCACTGATTCAGGGGTGCGCATATCGTTAGCCCTTTTGTGGAAAAGGCCTGGTTTCCGCTGTCCCGAGTAGGGAAGCAAAATATTGCATTTTCGGAGAGATCGCCTGGGTAGTGGGCTTTCTTTCCACATGTCAACCCGAACTGGCCATGTTTGAGGAAATGAACCCCCAAGGCAGGGGTTCGAGTGAGATGAGGCTGATTTTATAGATTGGCGCTCGCTTCAGGCGCGAGGGAACCCACAGCTCAAAGGGACCGGCAGCGGTGATGGGATTATTGGCGATGCGAGGATGGACAGCGCTGTGCCCCAAGTGAAACTAGAGGGTGAGCAAGAGACTAGTGGTGCCGGCTCATATGAGCCCTTGGTGACCTAGTGAAACACAGTGTCTGGGGTGGGGGCGGGGGGGGAGGGAGCGCGGCGAACACGCTGGAGTCCCGCGTTGGCTTAAAGAGGATAAGCTGAGGAAGGATGGGAGGGGGTCGTGCACCAGGTGAAACACGGGGGAGTGGGCGTTGCGCACACGGAGCGCGGCGGCTCAGAGACTATTCGCTGTGGGACCTGCTGGGGCGTTGCTCACACGGTCGAATCCCGCGGTGGCTAGGAGGCGCTCTGCTGTGGGTCGATGGGAGAGCGTTCGGCACCAAGTGGAACACAGTGGCCGCGATGAGACTATTGGCTTTACCACGACTGGGGGGCGGAGTAGCGGTCGGGATGGACGGTCGAATCCCGCGGTGGAGCCGAGACTATTCGCTGTGGGACTATGGGAGGGAGTTCGGAACAAAATGAAACACAGTCGCGGCAATGATAGTATCGGCTACGGGGCGATACCCGGCGGTGGCGATGAGCCCATTTGCTATGGGACAGTGTCAAGAGTTGAGGTGAAATTTAAACCCGGCGGTGGGGATGAGGCCTTGGGTGATCTGAGTACCGGACAGCTTTGAGGAAAAGTGAACCACCGCGGTGGAGATGGGATTCTTGGAGATGGGAAGGCAGGACAGCGATGTGGTGCACAAAGGAGAAACCGGCGGCGGCCATGAGCCTACAGGCGATGGGACCACGGGCGGACGTTGGGCATAAAGGGGAAAGTGGTGGTGGCTCTGAGAAGAGTGGACGGCGCTGCGGACAAAGTGAAAGGCAGCATCGGCGATGAGACATTTGTCTACGGGGACTATGCGAGGGCGTTGCTCATGTAAGGGAGCCTGGCGCTGGCCAGGAGACTCTTCCCTATGGCACGATGGGAGGGCGTTATGGACAAAGTGAAACAGGGCCGTGGGATGAGACCTTGCGCGATGTCCTTGGAGTTGAAGTGAAACACCGCTTTGCCAATGAGCCTATCGGCGCTGGGACCATGGGAGGTCGTTGGGCAAAAAGGGGAAGTCAGCGGGAGTCTTGGTTTTCAGAGGATAGATAGCGTTGGGGACAAAACGAAAGCCAGCAGGGGCGTTGAGATAGACAGCTTTGAGACTATTGGCTTTGGGACGATGCCTATGGGCGATGAGACCTTGTCAGAACATCGCAGACAAAAGAGAACTCGTTGGTGGCTAGCAGAGCATTCCCTATGGCAGGATGGGAAGGCGTTGCGAACAGAGTGCATTTCAGCCCCGCAGGGGAGATGAGACCTTGGGCGATGGGACCGTCGGACGGCGTTCCGGACAAAGGAGGACCCTGAGATGACGATGAAACTATCGGTGTTTGCCCTGAGAAGTCGGAGGCCTTGCAGCATGTGTAAAACAGCGGAGGCGATGAGAATATTGGCGATAGGACGCTGGGACAGAGTCCTGCAACAAGTGAAATCCGGCGGGGCTGGGCGGTGGGTGAGGCTGTTGCAGATAAGACGGTTGGAAAGTGTTGCGGACAGAGTGAAAGCTGACGTCGCGAAGAGACAAGAGGCTGTGGGCACTGGGGGCGGCGTTGCCTCACTTTAGATGCCGCGGTGGGTAAGATTATTCGCGGTCGGACGATGGGAGGGCTTTGCGCTGAAAGCGAAGCACAGCGGAAGCGATGAGACTATTGGCTGTGGGGCGACGGGCGGGCGTTTCTCGCACAGGGGAGCCCTGCTTGGCTCTGAGACGAGGAGTCCGCGTTTTGGACAAAGTGAAACATGACTGTGGCGAAAAACTGCTGGTGGTGGGACTATGGACAGCTTTGAGACAAAGTTAAACCGTGCGGAGGGATGAGACCACCGGACGACGGATGCGTGTGGTCCACACAGGGGAACCTGGAAGTGGCGACGAGACTATTCGCGGAGGCAGGATGGAAAGGCGTTGGGCACACAATGAAACACGGTGGCAGCGCTGAGGCTTTTGGCTTCGAGTTGACGGGACGGCTTCGCGGACAAAGTGAAAGCGAGCACAGGTGATGAGACAATCGGCTTGGGGCGGTGGCACCGCGGTGTGGACAGAGTTAAACCCGGCGGTGGGGGTGAGACTGTGAGAGATGGGACGATGGGAGGACCTTGAGCACAAAGCAGAGCCAGGGGGAGTCAGTGAGGCTATAGGCTTAGAGCCATTTTGGACAACGTGAGAAACAGCCAAGGCGATGGGACTGGCTATGGGACCCTGGGAGTGCCTTGCAGCCAGAGGAGAAGTCAGCGGTGGCCAGGAGACAAAGAAGCATGGGACGGTTTGGGGGACTTTCTGGGGGTGAGAAGGAACGCGGCCACCACCTGGGTCAGGGACCAAAGAAGTGTGCGCCCCTGGAATGCTCTGGAATTTTCAGGGTCTTTCAAGGATTCGGCCTTGAAGTGTGGGGAGTAAGTGTTGAATAGCTGAAAACTAGGAATATTTTAAAAAGCGCAGCACTTTATTTTTTTGAATTAATTTTGTATTGAATTATATACTTACTGTAAATGAACTATTTCACGTTTCCAATTTTATAATAAATCTATAGAAGATATTTTAAATATTAAGCATAGAATATTAAAATATATTTTGTATATAACAGTAGCATTTTATGAAGCTTTAAACTATATTTTCTGTGTACTGAAACAAGTATTTAATATCGTTTTACTTCTCTATCCTTCACGGAAGTAAACAATATTTTCATGATTACTTTTCTCTTATTTTTAATTGAGTGAATTACCATCTTTGACAATTCCTAACAACTCCCAAGACAGTCTTAAGTAATTTTCGACTGATGTTCCTGAAACCTCTTTCTGAGGACTACGTTGTTGGAAATAAGGGTTGGAGTGTACAAACAACTGAGGACATTTAGAAGGTCAGAATTTTTCATTTACTTTAGTAAGTATTTTATAAATTAAGTGGAATTTGCTAAATTTTATTGGCATAAAGAAGGCTTACCTTGTAAGACTCTCAAATGTAAGGTGGTGTACATTTTACCCCAATTAAAAAAAGAGAGAGACCAAAACCCCACATCATATAGAGGGGCCCTCCAGCATGAGCTGTCTGGTACATTTAAAGACGTGAACAAGACAAGTGCAGGTAGGCTGTATGGATACATGGAGAGCATGCATATAACTCGGACATCCCACACAGCTCCCTTGTATTTTAAATTCCTCAAAGGCAGGGGCCAGAAACTCTACTACCCTGCAGGCTTGTTTTGCAATGAATGTCTCCAAAGTGCTCTGCAATTTTTAATATGTGTTGTCACAAAAATCAAGTTGACATTGAAATGGCCACATTGACTTTTGTTTCATAATTTATTTCTCATATAAAAGTTTAAATAAATATATAATGCATAAATCAATTTAAAAATTGCTTACAGTTTTTAACTGTCCATTGAAATCAGTGCCTTGCATCGTCATTTACTTCAAGAGCCTCTGCTGCTGAAGAGTCTCACCTCAAAGTCACATTGTCCCTTCCCAGAGCCACAGGTGGGAGATGTTCAGTCACGGAGGTAACCTGTTAGGCTCTTCAGGAAAGAAAAGATCCTGAGCAATTGCACTTGCACGACTGCCCAGGCACACCTGTTGTGCTCCTTGGACTTGAGGTACTGCCCGAGGTTGAAGTAATATTTCTGCAGGTGAAGATCGGTCATGTCTCCCATAGTGGAGGTTTGCTTCTGCATTATTTCCTTCTGGATTGGTTCCAGACGACTCATCTGCCCATAGAGTTCCTCACGGAGGTGCTCAATGATGGCGTCAGACCAGCCAGTGCTGGAGAAGTCTCTGGTGAGAATATTGAAGATGTGCTGGAGCATCTCATACATGACCAATACGGCATCTTCCTTCCGGAACTGCTGTGCTTGCTTCATCTCCTCCGGGACCTGGAAGTCCATCCTGAACTCGAGGCAATGTTGAGGAGTTGCAGGTAACTGCTGCAGAAGTTTCTCACACACCGCAGTGCTCCGCCTTTGTTGGAATCGAAGCAAGCTGTAGCTCCTGGAAAGAGCTGTGGTGGAGAGACACAGCAGGAGAACCATCTGGAGGAGGCACTGGTAGGTCATGGTGAAATCAGGCCCAGGCCTGCCTGTTCTGCTAGTAGGTGCTGAAGCTGAGTCTTCAAGAGTTTGCAGAGTGAATGTCCTTCCTCCTTGAGTGTGGGCTACTTATACAGGATGGCTCTCCTTTCTTCTTGAGAGGAATTTCCCACTCTCAGTTCTCCTTTTTTCCCCCCGTGTCATTTAAATGATTAGTTACCTCTAAAACTCTTGTTCTTTTAAGCTCCTAGCTTTTCATACAGTCTGGAGGAATTTCTAATGTTTCTGTAGATTTTCAGTGAATTGATAAATGCTAAAAAAAACAGTAGCCTAATCAATTTGAATTACAGCAGGGTTCTTTCATTGAGAAAAGATTTTGTCTTTGTTTTTTCATATTATCAGATTCTGTGAAAGTGCTTTATTTCTAAAAGTTTAAGATTTTAGAAAAAAATATATTTTTATATCTAAAATAGAATGATATAAGCTAAGTTGATGAAATATTTTGTAGGCCTCAGCCATAAGCAGCAAGATATTGCATAACTTTATCAACCAAAATTTATTGCTTTATTGACAATCTCAAACTATTCCAGGTATAAGTAAAAAGTAAAGATTAAGGAATATCTCTATGCAGGCAAATGAATGTTACACAGACCATGCCTTAAAGTCCATGATTCCTCTTATAGGGATCCTTTGTGACAATTGCTGAGGCCCGATGCATATTTATTTTGTACATACTTCAAAATAATCTAAATATCTGATGTTGCACGCTAGGGTAAGGATGCAGCAAGCAGGAAAATTCTTTGCTCTTCACTTTGTACCTTTGGAACTGCTTGTACATGAACTTTTCCTCATAATGAAAGAATATTTCTGAGATAGGATTCTTAGGGATTTTCATAATTTAGTTTGAAAGAATTGAATAAATGTTCCTGTAGCTTTTACCCTTTCTTTTCTCACATTTACATTTTTTCTATAAGGAATTTATTTTTTGGTATTATTAGAAAATAAAAAGCACCTGGTTATATTCAAAAGCAGGGCATAAAATTGTAGATACACTGCAACTATGTAAAAGTATATAGGAAAAAAATAAACTAAAGGAAATATACTAACATTTTAATAGGAATTAAGTTTGACTTGTGAAACTAAGGATAACATTATTTTTATCCTTTATGTGATTTTCCAATATGCTACCAGAGAATGTATTCAGCACTGCTCAGAAGAAATATAATTTCCTCAAAGTTTAAAGAAATTTTAAATTTCTTAAGTTAAAATTTTCTAGTAGCCACATCAAAAGAGGAAAAAGAAACAAGTGAGGTTAATTTTAACAATGTCTTTTATTGAACATGAAATATCCAAATGTTATCATTTCAACACATACCAATATAAAATTAATAATGAGATAGCTACATTCATCTTTTTCATAGTTCCTTCAAAATACAGTACATACTTTTACAGTCATAGTACAGCTGAGATTGGACTAGTGAAGTGGTCAGTTGGCCTCTTGTGGTTGATGTCGTGGTGGCCAGCACAGCTCAAGATGGAGGGAGGAGCTTGATCAGAGAGCCAGGAGAATTTCCAAGTTTGCAGGGACCACACAGAAGGAGCTTCAAATTGTGGACAAGTTATGTGCTAAGAATCAAGGGGATCAATGGTGGAAAATCAGCTCAGAATGTATTAGGAACAATCTTGATGCCGGAGGGTAGCTTTGTAGTTAATTCGAGAAGAGGGTAGGCCATGCTCGGTTGTGCCCTGGACAGAAGAATGGGCACAGATGTTGTTGGGAACTGAAGCAGGGAGAAATCCTGCCCAGGTGCTCTCATCTCTCGGAGACTGAAAAGAAAGACCAGAGTGAGGAACTGGAAGAAGGGGATGGGTGCAGAATTGTAAACAAGAATTCTCTTTTTTGCTTTCTTCCCTTTGTCCTCCTCCCATGCCCTGCTATTGTGTTTATGAATTGCTTCTTAATCAGTCTCTTTCAATTGCCTTTATGGAGTTTATATCACCTTTCAATTGCCTTCATGGAGTTTATATTGATTTTTGTCAGTATAATTAATTTTGCGGTGAAAATCCTTGTTTCTCTCCTTTGGTGCACATTTTTATAGCCTTCTGTTGGGTATATGGCCTAGGATGAAGTAACTGGGTAAGAGAGTGTGCATATGTTCAGAGTTAGTAGATGTACAAACATATTTTCCAAATGTTTGCCCCAACTTATAGTCTCAGTATCTGAGAATGGGATGTTAGTTGCATTACTTTCTTTTCAACACTTGGTGTTGCCTGTCTTCTTACTTTTAGCCATTCTAGTGAAGCATAGTGATGTCTTATTACATCAAGACATCATGTAACTCATATTGCCTAATTGTTTCTAAGGTTCCATACAATTTCCATATGTTTGACCATTTTGGATATTTTCTTTGTGAGAGGCCTGTTCAAATACCTTGCTGACTGTCTCAGGTAATTTTTTTCTATCTAAAGATGATATAATTGTGTATATACAAAAATACAAAAGAATATATAAACTATTAGAATTTTAAAATAAATTTAACAAGTCACCAAAAAGAAGTTCAACTTTAAAATCAATCACCTCTTTTTACACTAGCAATAAAAACTTGGAAATTGACATTTCAAAATGATACCACTGATAAGAACATAAAAAGTCTATTACTGAGAAATTGTCACAGCCTGGAGGTGCCTAAGGAAACATGGAAATTAATAAAATGTGCCATTCTAAATAGCATCCCAAAGCAGAAAAACAATATTGGGTAGAAACTAAGGCGATCTGGGAATTCCCTTGAGTTTCCGTGGCTGGAACTCCATGCTTTCACTGCAGGGCACCCAGGTTGGATCTCTGGTTGAGAATCTATTTAATAAGATCCCACAGTTCTCATAGCCTTAAATAAATAAATAAAATAAAATGAAGTTACTCCAACCAGCGGGGGTGAATGGGTAGGTAGTGGAATAAGGACATCTTAATAAAGTGTAGATTTCAGGGTTTTTTTAAAGTAGCTTTGACAGGTCACTTTATCTTCATATTTAACCTCAGCTGAAATTCCAATACTTTGGCCACTTGATGCAAAGAACTGACTCATTGGAAACACCCTGATGCTGGGAAAGATTGAAGGCAGGAGGAGAAGGGGACAACAGAGGATGAGGTGGTTAGATGGCATCACCGACTCGATGGACATGAGTTTGAGCAAGCTCCGGGAGTTGATGATGGACAGGGAAGCCTGTGTGCTGCAGTCCATGGGGTCACAAAGACTAGGACATGAGTGAGCAACTGAACTGACAAGTCCATAATTTCATTTGTGATTCATATTAGATGGCCAGAAGCCAGTGAAAAATATAACAGTTTTTCCTTTTACAGTGAGACAGTATCTTGATCACTAATGAGGATTAAGCAACTTCTCTTTTTGTAAGGGAGCAGGGGGCATGTCAGCATGTGATGAGGTGGAAAGCAGCTATTTATTCATATCTTCCCTCAGTGAGGAGGGAAATCAGAGCGTGCAATAGGAGACTGCCAAGGCCACCTCCTCCTGAGAAACAACAGTTATTTAGTGAACAAGTTTTACTTAGCAAACATTTCTTAACCATGTCATAAAGAGAAACAAATATTTCCATTTTCTTGAACTATTTTAAAACTGTCTCCCAATAAATTTTTGCTGCTAGTTTGATTATGTGTCTTGTACATTCTTTCTGAGGTTTATTCCAATATACTTATGCTTTATTATTGTTGCAAGTATTAATGAAATTTTCTCATGATGTTTGCTACTTTTTAAATAGCAACTTTAAATAGAAAGTAGAGATAGGAAACTTTGCTATTAAGTTTTCCTTGCATTTTCATACACACACACATATGAAAATAACTAATTTGGGGTTTTTTTTTCCCCCCTCTGGCCAGTTTTACAAACACTATATAAACATTTTGGGTTGATTTTTCAAATTTTTAGATAAACAAATACATTGCCTGTAAATAAAAAAGTTAAAGGACCTAAAATATCAAGTGTAATGACTATATGGAGCAACTGCTGTTTGATGTGTTAATTTGAACAACTTTGAAAAACATTATCTAGGAAAGCTGAAAATATGCATGGCCTATGACCCAGTAAATCCACTTTTAATTAACCTAAAAAGAATCATGTAAATCTGCATCAGGATATAAGTAAAGAATATTCAGACCAACAATATTCATAACAATGGCAAACTAGAAACAACCCAAATATCCCTTAAAATTGCGTGAATAAATACGTTACCTATGCTTACACTACAGTTGTTACTAACAATAAAATGTAAAAAACACAACTAAATGCACAAACATAGAAGTGAGGAAAAGAACCTCAACTCAAAAAAAAAAAAAAAACAACATAAATCATTTATACAAATTTAAAAATAGGCCAAACTGGACTGAGACATTTTGCTTGGCAACCTAGAGAGCTCCTGTGAAGCTTCAGGACCACGATGGAAAGTCTGTCTCCAGCTTAAGGGAAGAGTGTGTCTTCCCACCTTCCAGCTGCGGCCTCGCTCTCGCCCTCTCTCAGCACCTGAGGCTGACTCTGCCCAGGCGGGGGTTGCCCTGTGCTCACAGCCAACAGCTGGTGGGCCCAGAGCCCCTCCTCAGGCCTCCCACCTGGTGTGGAGAGGGACAGCATGCAGAGGGATCTAAGTGCCTCTGGTTGCAGCCTCTTCTCCCTTCCCTTTGGGCCTCCCTCCTCACGCTCTGCACGTCTTTCATATGCCTTGGACTAGACTCTTTGCCCAGTGTTTGTCCTTCTCACTTGAGGATCAAGCTGGAACTAGGTACTTTGCTGGGGACCCTCTCTGCCTAGCTCTTCTAACTCCTCCAGAACATAACCAACCAGAGGATCCTACACTCTGCATCCCGTCACCCTCAGAATGCTCCCATCAGAGGGTCAACGGCCCAGAACAGGCAGGAGCAGCCCACACCTTGTCTCACTATTTGCTGCTAGACCCGCTGCTGCTGGACACTCAGACTGGCCCTTTTGCAACCTGCCCGTCTGCATCGAGCCTGCATTTACTTTTCCCTTCAGATCCCAGGCCGTCCTATGAGCTGGACTCATTTAATTCTCACAATCATTGTCAGGGCTGCATTGAGTCTGGCCAACCTAAGGTTGAGAAGAGAGTTAAAAGGACAACATTGGCTGTAGCTGCTGAACAAGCCTTGGGCCCCTGCCCCACGCTGCTGACATGAGGGCAGGTCTCCTGGTGTGGGTTCTGGGTGAGTTTCCTGTCTCTGAGGCAGTTTCTGAATCTTCTTTAAAGTGAAATAGCCCAAAGCAAAGGCCTCTACATACTTTAAAACTGACAAGTGACTTGAATTTTGTTACATCATCAGAGATTTCGTAATGAACCCCAGAAGGCAAAGATAGCAACGAAGTTGATGCAACAAGAGAAAAGGAGACTAAATGCAAGCTGCCAAACGGGATTTCAGGATCCAGCCTGGGAATCCCCTCTGGCCTGGCCTCCTGGCTGAGTTGAGTGCTCAGAGCAGAGGATCCTCCTGACTGCCTGCCAGACGCCTGTATCTTCCTGGCTGAAACTCTGAACTCATAAAGTCCAGGAGAACCAAGAATCCAGTGAGGATGGGGGTGAGTCCTTGTGGACAGCTGGCCTGTGTGCCATGTAGGAATGTTTCCGTCTAGAACTCGGTATTGTTGCAACAGGCTTGGCCTCCTCATCCCAGTGAATGGCTATTTCTCCTCTCACTGTGTGATGGGTAACCGGCATGAAGCTGTATCTGAATAGCTCTTTGGGAACTGCCTCATCTTCCTGACCACATCGGAAAATAATCTTCTAACCAGATTCAAATGAAGAGCTAATACGTAAGGAGCACTTAGGAAGTGTCTGGTACCATTCTGAGCACGTTCTGTAATTAAAGCACAGAAACTGGGAGGACCATTGGGAAGTTGGGGGCCTCTGCAGGATTGCCTGAAGGAGAGGTATCAGCAAGTTCTGAGGACTTTGGGAGATGGGTGCATTTTAAACATCGAGTATTGAAACTTTGATTTTCTGTGTTTTGCCATTTTTTCCCCTTTTCTACTCTTTCTTTATGAAGCCAATGAAAAATGTGCATTTATTGCCATGAGTGCCTAGGTGCGGGACTCCAAATCACTGAGATATCTACACAGCAGTGTAACACTTTTCTCCTACCTCCTGTGTTGTTCCTGGAGAGGAGAGTCTAGTTAAGGTCAGAGAAAGGAGAAACATTCGTACAATATAGGGTGGATTTTCCGGGTCAGGAGGAAATATTCAATATAAAAGACTTTGATTTTTCTTATTTTTCCTTATTGACCCTTTTGTCCCTTCTTTAAAAATGTTTATTATGTATATACCTTAAAAAGTATCAACTGAATTGTTCTAAAGTTCACTGCAGACGTTGTTGGAGAACAATATCACTGAGATGATCTGTTAAAAGGAAAGTATGGTGCACCTATAATCTTCTGGCCACTCATTTAGGTGCTGGTTCCCTAAAATTTTTGAGTTTGCCTGTGTATGTGAGTCTCACTCTTCTCTACCAACTACAGTTGCCTCCGTCATTGTGCAATACAATCTCATCTCCTTATATATTCCCTGAGAGGTGGTATCCTGCCACATATTCAGGGAGAATGAGGCTGCAATGATTTTCGAACCTTGTAATGATACATCTTTATTGAATCTGTAAGATATAGATTTTTTTAATAATATTAATGGTAGCAACATTTAATTATACACAACCTCTCAGGGAAGTTTTACAGACACTTCATTTCATCTCTACAACTTCCCTTTGAGATAATTGCTGTAACTATTAATATGATTGCAAATAAGGAGGGCTTCCCTAGTGGCTCAGATGGTAAATAATCTGCCTGCAATGCAAGAGACCCGAGTTTAATCCCTGATTTGGGAAGATACCCTGGAGAAGGAAATGGCTACCCAGTCTAGTATTCTTGCCTGGAGAATTCCATGGACCAAGGGGCCTGTCAGGAGACAGACAGTACATGGGGTTGCAAAGAGTTGGACACAACTGATGGACTTACTTGCAAATAAGGAAACTGAAAACTCAGAGAGGTTACCTAATTTACTAAGTCATGATTAATTATATAAGTGGTATTTTACCACTGTACTGTTCCATGTCCTTGTTACTTCTCATTAATCTTAAGCATCTCCTTTAGCTATACTCTGTACAATGGAATTAAGTAACTTATTTAATTATGTGACACCTGATTGCCCTGATAGACTATAAGGCAGTAATGCCACATCTGGAGTGTCCAGCAAGTTGTTGTTCGGTCACTAAGTCATGTCCAACTCTTTGCGACCCTATGGACTGTTGTAGCCTATCAGGCTCCTTTGTCCACGGGAATTTCCAGGCAAGAATACTGGAGTAGGTTGCCATTTCCTTCTCCAAGGGATCTTCCGAAATCAGGGATCAAAGCCATGTCTCCTGCATTGGCAGGAGGATTCTTTATCACTGAGCCTCCAGGGAAGTCCTCCCTCTGTCCCAGAGCCAGTTCTAAGAGTGAGTAGATGTAGGATTTGAAGACTGCGTCTGAAAATGATCATCTTCTCAAAAAAAGGTAGTAAGAGTAAAGTTTAAATGGAAGCTTTATCCTTCAGGATAGTTTCTAGAAATAATATCTCGGGTGGGAACAGGTCCAGTGAAAGTGACCAGAGGTCCAGTTTAAGTGAAAGTGAAAACTGCTCAGTTGTGTCTTACTGTCTGGGACCCCATGGACTATATATACAGTCCATGGAATGCTCCAGGCTAGAGTACTGGAGTGGGTAGCCTTTCCCTTCTCCAGGGGATCCTTCCAGCCCAGGGATCAAACCCAGGTCTCCTGCATTGCAGACAGATTCTTTACCAGCTGAGCCACCAGGGAAGCCCAAGAATAATGGAATGGGTAGCCTATCCCTTCTCCAGCAGGTGTTCCTGACCTTGGAATCAAACCAGGATCTCCTACATCCAGAGCTCCTACAGACCAGGAGCTCTACAGATTGTGTAGAGCTCAACACAACACCATCTAAAAGACAAGACTGGAAGTAAGCAAGTGTAAGGGGAACTGCATCCTCTTCAATTGTACTGTTGTAATGATTGTAATGTCTTTGGAATGGTGAATGGCACTTTTGTGATAGAGAAGAATGGGAATTGGGAAGTAAGAACTTGCTGAGTATTTCTCTAAGACAGGAGGCACATTGTCAGAGGAGAGGGCTGGATCCAGGGCTTGAGACAGTGGGCACGGGGGCAGGACTGCCTGGGTGATGTCCCAGCGTCAGTCTGCATTGGTTCTATGACCTTCAGCACCTCAGCTTTCTCCCCAGTTACATGGAAGTGATAATCCTGTCTATTCCACTGGCTTGTCGTGATGATTGGATGGCCTCACATATTTCTAACAATGCCTGGACAAATAAGCAGGCATCATTTAGCCGTTCCCGTGTGGGCAAAATTCACACATCCAGCTATGGGCACTGGATAGAATTTCCCTGAGATGACCTCTTCCCTTCCTTTAATTCTCAGTTCACATCTGATCTCATCTCTTATGCGAACCTCGCGCCCTGTCCAAATGACTAACATCTAGTAGTTTCCAGATAACAGCTGACCTCTCACACATGAATGAAGTGGCTGTCCAGTCTGTACCCCAGTCTCTTTTCAGTGTGAGTTAATAGGACTATATCCTCAGAATCTGATAGCCTCCATAGAGAGTGAAAAACGTAAACAGACAAATAAATAGATTCATAGATTTAGCAAAGCTGACAACTAGCCTTTTAGGTGAACACTCTGCCTTGGAGCCTGCTGCCCTGTTCTGGCTCTGTCTGCAGCTAAACAATCTCACTTGGTGTCGGGGGACATTCAGCTTTAAGGGATCCAATTTGTTATTCCTTTTTTTCTGTGCCGTTTCTCAAGGATTCTCTATCCCTTATCAGTTCCTGGAAAACAGGAGCGAGCAGAGCTGCATGCAGTTCTCACGACTGAGATCATGAGAGCAGGCACCTGCTTGGATCCCTTCAGTGACTCCCTTCAGTGACCTTAATTAAGTGTAATCTATTCAGTTATGCCCCTCTTACTCAAGATATTGAATGCTTTCTGGCCCTTTGAAGATTGTTATTTGCTTGGCTTTGTTTTTGCTCATTTTTTTTTACTGCCTAAAGCTGCCTTGTATGAAGATATATAAACATGCATTTCTGCAAATAAGGCACCCTTGTTTCACTCGAGACTTGGGTCCCCTGCATCCCTCTTCTCGTTGAGTCCAGTCCCCAGGTCCCGGTCTACAAAGACCATGACAACATGGGGTGGTCTAAAATCTGTCACACTGTAGAGCTCTTCATCCCTGATTTGTAGTTAAGTGACATTTTGTCATTTGCACGGAGAAGACTATATCACTTTTCCGCCGAATATCAGTGTTTACTTTCCATTTGCCTTTGTGCATTCAGTTCAGTCGCTCAGTTGTGTCCGACTCTTTGTGACCCCATAAACTGCAGCACACCAGGCCTCCCTGTCCATCACCAATTCCCAGAGTCCACCCAAACCCAAGTCCGTCGAGTCGATGATGCCATCCAACCATCTTATCCTCTGTCGTCCCCTTCTCCTCCTGCCCTCAGTCTTACCCAGCATCAGGATCTTTTCCAGTGAGTCAGTTCTTCACATCAGGTGGCCAAAGTATTGGAGTTTCAGCTTCAACATCAATGCTTCCAATGAACACCAAGGACTGATCTCCTTTAGGATGGACTGGTTGGATGTCTTGTAGTCCAAGGGACTCTCAAGAGTCTTCTCCAACGCCACAGTTCAAAAGCATCAATTCTTCGGTGCTCAGCTTTCTTTATAGTCCAACTCTCACATCCATACACAACCACTGGAATAAACCATAGCCTTGACTAGATGGACCTTTCTTGGCAAAGTAATGTCTCTGCTTTTGAATATGCGGTCTAGGTTGGTCATACCTTTCCTTCCAAGGAGTAAACGTCTTTTAATTTCATGGCTGCAGTCACCATCTGCAGTGATTTTGCAGCCCAGAAAAATAAAGTCTGATACTCTTCCACTGTTTCCCCATCTGTCTGTCATGAAGTGATGGGACCGGATGCCATGATCTTAGTTTTCTGAATGTTGAGCTTTAAGCCAACTTTTTCACTCCCCTCTTTCACTCTCATCAAGAGGCTTTTTAGTACCTCTTCACTTTCCGCCATAAGGGTGGTGTCATCTGCATATCTGAGGTTATTGATATTTCTCCTGGCCATCTTTATTCCAGCTTGTGTTTCTTCCAGTCCAGCATTTCTCATGGTGTACTCTGCATATAAGTTAAATAAGCAGGATGACAATATACAGCCTTGACGTACTCCTTTTCCTATTTGGAACCAGTCTGTTGTTCCACGTCCAGTTCTAACTGTTGCTTCCTGACCTGTATACAGGTTTTTCAAGAGGCAGATCAGGTGCCCATCTCTTTCAGAATTTACCACAGTTTATTGTGATCCACACAGTCACCACTTGGCTTTGGCATAGTCAAGAAAGCAGAAATAGGTGTCTTTCTGGAACTCTCTTGCTTTTTCCATGATCCATCGGATGTTGGCAATTTGATCACAACTTAATTTTACTTTCCAGCAATGTTCAATGAAGGAGGAAAGATCTGATATCTTGAAAAATCACTGAGGAAATATATTACCTCTTCTTTTCACTTACATTTTCTCTTCCCTTTTTTGGTCAACAAACCTCAAAGTGGAAATAGAAAAGACTGCAGGATCCTTAGGATCCTTTTACAAATGCCAAGCAAGAGTTAACAATATAAAAATTATATAAATGTAGCACATGAAAAAATGGCTGCTTAACCATTGGAAAAATCCTCTGGAGAATGAAATGACAATCCACTCCAGTACTGTTGCTGGGAGAGGCCTGTGGACAGAGGAGCCTGGCAGACTGCAGTCCATGGGATCCCAAGGAGTCGGACACGACTTAGTGACTGAAAGACAGCAACAACCATTGCATGGACACAGCTAGGACAAGGGTACTGGCTAAGACAAAGAGGTGCCCAAAAAGCAGCAAGACATTCTAACCACTTGAACACCTGGACAGGAGTGGTGGCTACACTTTAGTCTTCTTGAGGGTAACATTGGAGGTTTAATCATCTTGATATAGCCTGAGTTCAGCATAATGATTGGCACAGAGTAAGTGCTCAGAAATTTTCTCAATTGAAGAGGGCAAATGAAACCAAATTTGACAAATTATTAATTTCTGCAGCAGAGCCAAATGCGAGATCCATGCATATAAAGCTCAGGTATCTTTCACGCCTAGTTAGCTCTTCCAAGAGGGTATCTAGAGGCAGGAGAAAGAAGACCTTTTAAAAGAAGCCTAGCAAAGCTTCCTTCAAAGTTGCTCTTATCAGGAAGTAAGATCCAGATTAGTTCAGTTCAGTTACTCAGTCGTGTCTGACTCTTTGCGACCCCATGAATCGCAGCACACCAGGCCTCCCTGTCCATGACCAACTCCCGGAGTTCGCCCAAACTCATGTGCATCGAGTTGGTGACGCCATCCAGCCATCTCATCCTCTGTCATCCCCTTCTCCTCCTGCCCCCAATCCCTCCCAGCATCGGGGTCTTTTCCAGTGAGTCAACTCTTCGCAAGAGGTGGCCAGAGTATTGGAGTTTCAGCCTCAGCATCAGTCCTCCAATGAACAGCCAAGATTGGTCTCCTTTAGGATGGAGTGGTTGGATCTCCTTGCAGTCCAAGGGACTCTCAAGAGTCTTCTCCAGCACCACAGTTCAAAAGCATCAATTCTTTGACACTCAGCTTTCTTCACAGTCCAACTCTCACATCCATACATGACCACTGGAAAAACCATAGCCTTGACTAGACGGACCTTTGTTGGCAAAGCAATATCTCTGCTTTTGAATATGTTATCTAGGTTGGTCATAACTTTCCTTCCAAGGAGTAAGTGTCTTTTAATTTCATGGCTGCGATCACCATCTGCAGTGATTTTGCAGCCCCCCAAAATAAAGTCTGACACTGCTTCCACTGTTTCCCCATCTATTTCCCATGAAGTGATGGGACCGGATGCCATGATCTTAGTTTTCTGAATGTTGAGCCTTAAGCCAACTTTTTCACTCTCCTCTTTCACTTTCATCAAGAGGCTCTTTAGTTCTTCATTTTCTGCCATGAGGGTGGTGTCATCTGCATATCTGCGGTTATTGATATTTCTCCTGGCAATCTTGATTCCAGCTTGTGCTTCTTCCAGCCCAGTGTTTCTCATGATGTACTCTGCATAGAAGTTAAATAAGCAGGGTGACAATATATAGCCTAGATGTACTCCTTTTCCTATTTGGAAACAGTCTGTTGTTCCATGTCCAGTTCTAACTGTTGCTTCCTGACCCGCATACAGATTTCTCAGGAGGCAGATCAGGTGGTCTGGTCTTCCCATCTCTTTCAGATTTTCCAGTTTATTTTGATCCACACAGTCAAAGGCTTTGGCATAGTCAATAAAGCAGAAATAGATGTTTTTCTGGAACTCTCTTGCTTTTAATCATAATGAATTAGTTTATTAATCTGATTTTGAATTCTGTCACACTGGAATGTGTATAGATTTGGGAAAGTTCTGGCTGTAATTGAATCACATTTCTACTGCTTCATAGCACCTATGGTCTGTTGTTCTTGCACATAGTAGGTACTCAGTAAATGTGGGTATCAAAGGACTTGCTAAAGAGAACCAGTTTTGTTTAATGGCTTGGGAGGGTTGTTCAGAAGATAGAAATACTTCCTGTAAAGTGTTTAGCACAGTCCCAGGTGCAGCAGGAACGTTTAATGTTACCTTTTCCTATTTCTTTTACTGTTTTTTGAATTCTCTTATTGTCTGAATGAGTGTGTGCATGTCTGCTCAGTTGCTCAGTAGTGTCCTACTCTTTGCAACCCCATGGACTGTAGTTTTCCAGGCTCCTCTGTCTATGGAATTGTCCAGGCAAGAATACTGAAATGGGTTGCCATTTCCTCCTCCAGGGGATTTTCCCGACCCAGGGATGGAACTGGCATCTCCTGTATCTCCTGTATTGTCAGGCTAGTTCTTTACTAATGAGTCACCTGGGAAGCCCTTTAATGAGTGAGGCCAATCTATTTTCAATTCATGTTTCCTAAAGCTGCCAATTTGGGCTTCCCAGATGGCGCTAGTGTCAAGGACTAGCTAGACTGGCAGGTTATAGTCCATGGGATCACAAAAGTGTCAGACACAGCTGAAGAAACTTAGCGTGCACACACTCAAGGCTATGAATTTGCAACTTTGCTTCTGCAAGTTTGAAGAATAGTGATTGAATTTCCATTACTTACTAAATTTCTCATTTCATTTTTTAATTCTGACTTGACCATAATTTATCAGGACGGTTTAAAATCTCTAAATGATTGCTTTTGTGCTAAGTTGCTTCCAGTGTGTCTGACTCTTTGCGACCTGATGGACCGCCAGGCTTCTTTGTCCAAGGGATTCTCCAGGGAAGAATACAGGAGTGGGTTGCTGTGCCCTCCTCCAGGGGATCTTCCCGACCTAGGGATGGAATCCAGGTCTTTTATGTCTATCTGCATTGGTAGGCAGGTTCTTTGCCACTGCTACTGCTGCTGCTAAGTCGCTTCAGTCGTGTCTGACTCTTTACCACTATGCTACCTTTTTTAATATTAATTGCAGGCATTCTGATGTGAGCATGCAACTTATAATATGTTTGCTCTGGAGGAATTATAGATATTTTCTGGGTAGTCTAATATATGATAACTTTCATGGGTGATTTATAAATATTTGATAGAAGTTATATTTTCTAGTCTAGGTGATAGTGGCCCTGTATATAAACCTCTGGTTTTAGTCTTTTACGTCATATTTCAGGCCTTCTTTCCTCTATTATTTTTCTGTATTTTTTTACCGACGTACAGCACTGGACTAAATGTCAGTGCTACCATGTTTCTATTTGCGTTACTACATATGCTGCATTTTCCCACTAAACCTCCTATAATATTTGAAATTTAGTTCCATGCTCTTAAAATTTAATTATAGATCCAATTGCATTTCCATGTATATTGACCTTTTTTCTCAAATGTAACATGTTTTTATTGAATTGTCCTGGATGTTAATGACATTAATATTGATATTAATTCTTTATCAAGATCTCATTGACGTTATCATTGCCACCTCTAATTACATCCTTCATTATATTTTCTTGCTCTGTATTTGCCCATCTTTTTTGTTGTTGTAGTTTTAGTATTAATAAGTATTTAGTATTATTTGAATTTCAGCTTTTCTTCCTCTTCAAGGTAATAGTGGGGTTTATGTTTAAAGCAATCAACAGATGTTTTCATTCATAAGTAGCTTGTATTTATTATCTTGAGTGCTGTATATTTGGGTCTTAAGTGCATTGATTTCTGCTTTACTGTTAATATTACTTTTACGTTTTCTTAAAGCTACTGAATTAATTTGTTTTATTATTTATCTGGTTTTGCTGGGTCTCTGTTGCTGTGCGGGCGTTCTCTAGTTGTGGTGCTTGGGCTTCTCATTGCAGCAGCTTCTCTAGTTGAGGAGCAGGGGCTCCAGGTGCACAGGCTTCAGTAGTTGCGGCTCATGGGCTGAGTAGGTGCGACTCCCAGACTCTAGAGCACAGGCTCAGTACTTGTGGCTTATGCGCTTAGTGGCTCTGAGGCATGTGAGATCCTCTTGGACCAGGGATCAAACCAGTGTCCCTTGCATTACACTGGACAGATTCTTACAGCACTTGACCACCATTGGAAGCCCTTTTACATATTTTTTTTGACACTTGTCATACTCCTTTCAATTCTCCATTGCCATTGATTTAAACCCAGTATACTTTTGAAAGCAATTTAGAATTTCTCTTGTGTTTTGAATGAAAAATTGCAAAATTAAAACTGCAAAAATTAACCTATTGGGGGAGTTCCCTGGTGGTCCAAAATCACTGCAGATGGTGACTGCAGCCATGAAATTAAAAGATGCTTACTCCTTGGAAGGAAAGTTATGACCAACCTAGATAGCATATTCAAAAGCAGAGACATTACTTTGTCAAGAAAGCTCCGTCTAGTCAAGGCTATGGTTTTTCCCATGGTCATGTATGGATGAGACAGTTGGACAGTGAAGAAAGCTGAGTGCTGAAGAATTGATGCTTTTGAACTGTGGTGTTGGAGAAGACTCTTGAGAGTCCCATGCCCTCAAGGAGATCCAACCAGTCCATCCTAAAGGAGATCAGTCCTGCGTGTTCATTGGAAGGACTGATGTTGAAGCTGAAACTCCAATACTTTGTCTACCTGATGCGAAGAGTTGGCTCATTGGAAAAGACTCTGATGCTGGGAGGGATTGGGGGCAGGAGGAGAAGGGGATGACAGAGGATGAGATGGCTGGATGGCATCACTGACTTGATGGACAGGAGTTTGAGTGAACTCTGGGAGTTGGTGATGGACAGGGAGGCCTAGCGTGCTGCGATTCATGGAGTCACAAAGAGTCGGACACAACTGAGTGACTGAACTGAACTGAACTGGTGGTCCAGTGGTTAGGACTTCCACTGCTGTGGGCCTGGGTTCAGTCCCTAGTCATGAAGCTAAAATCCCGCAACCTGCATGGCACACCCAAAAATAAATAAATACATTTTAAAAAGTAATTTAAACCAATTTTACTGTTCCCTTCTAGTTCTTATTGGGGCTCTTGCTTTTAGCCAATAGGGTAAGTGTTCATAGGAGACATGATGGGAATGGGTATGCACATGAATTTATGTTCAAGTATAAGCAGACAAGAGGCTCTAAAAGACTAGTGAAAATAAATTGACGGTTTATTTAAGAAAATAAAAACATGGTGATTTTGAATGTGCTTAGCATGATGGTCGCAGAAGGCAATGGCACCCCATTCCAGTACTCTTGCGTGGAAAATCTCATGGACGGAGGTGCCTGGAAGGCTGCAGTCCATGGTGTCGCTGAGGGTGGGACACGACTGAATGACTTCACTTTCAGTTTTCACTTTCATGCTTTGGAGAAGGAAATGGCAACCCACTCCAGTGTTCTTGCCTGGAGAATCCCAGGGACGGGGGAGCCTGGTGGGCTGCCGTCTATGGGGTCGCACAGAGTTGGACATGACTAAAGCGACTTAGCAGTAGTAAGTCATGATGGTAAGTTGAATGCAGTAGGCAAAATTAATGCCATGTATTTCAAATGTGATGGCTGGAAAATATTTTGGAGTCCTGTGGTCAGTAAGGCCGTAATCAACTTAAACAATTCTCATTGTAAGATGGAGCATATGAAGATATAGCAGTGAGTCTGGTATTCTTATCTAGCTTGTAAACTTACTCTAAAGACAGTTCTCATCCTGAGAATCAAAATCTTTTTGAATGATGATGATACTGTTGGCTATCATTAATGATTACAGCTTCTGACCTGTTTTTTCAGGACATACTGAATCTGCATCCAGCTACAAATATAGTTAAGGAAACAACTAGAAGATCTACCAGACTGTCACATAAACTACTCTTTTTTGATGGCTACCCTGTGAGCTTTAACCAAGAAAGCAGGTGAATCAAGTTAGGTCTGAGGGAGAGCATAAGGGCAGGGCACCATGCTCTCCATCTGTTCCTGGAAGCCTTTCATGGCCTCTCTTTAGGGATCCACTATCCAGCATTGGACTGGAGCAAGCTAAAGCAGTGAGAGGAAGATTTAGGCAAACCTCCTCCCTGTGCTCCAGGCCCTCAGCTTTGGAGTCTTACTTGACTAGTGAGTAATGCATTCCTGAACAAAAAATATGAAATTGGAGTTTTACTGCCACCTATGGGATGTAGTCAAATACTGGCTTAGAGCCTGGCTATATTGGTCTCTCGAACTTCAGCTGGGAAGAAGGCAGGAAATTAGAACGAAAGAACATTTTGATGTCCTACTAATTTAAAAGCAAAAAAAAAAAAGTAGAAATAAAGCAAAAACGATTCTTCTTCATAGTAGAGATCCTAGTGATGTGACCAGTATGCTTTTGGATGCACATATTCATCTTACTCCAAAGTAGGTTTACACATATAACGGGCATAATTGTATAAATTAAACCAAAAAAGAGACACATATTTAATTAACAATTTATTTGTAAATGTTATCCCTGAGCTGACTTACATTGTGTCTAGCACCATGTAAAGATAAGCTGTAATAACTGACTCTTGGGATGAAGGCATTGGGTTTTTGTTTTTTGCTTTCTCAAAGGATCCTTGAATTCTGCAATGCAAATTTACTCCCCCACCTCTATGATCAATTACCTGCAAGTTCTGCACATTAATAATTTCTTTCTTTTTAAATACACAATTTTTTAATTTTTAAATTAATATTTTGGCTACTCTGGGTCATAATGCTGTGCTTGGACTTTATCTAGTTACAGCAAGGGGTACTATTCTTTGTTGTGGTAAGGAAGTTTCTCACTGTGGTGGCTTCTCTTGTGACTCACAGGCTGTAGAGCACGGGCTCAGTAGTTATGGTGTTAGGACCAAACTGAAGCCAGGACAGGCTCTAAGGGGCAGGCTAGGCCTGAGGTTTAGTCTCTAGGAAAGCTGAGGCACGGGGAACTCCCACAGGCAGTGTAGCTCGACCAATCAGAAAAAATCCCCAGAGCCCCCCGCCCTCGTAAGCTCTTAGCCTACAGTTTACAAGTAATTAATAACAGGCCAGAAGCATTCTGCCAGGGCCTTGCTGAGAGGTCGAATGAATAGTAAGGAAGAGCTGTAGGGTAATCAGCATGGCTACGAGCCAGCAGAGACTGATTTGTAAGGACCCCACCTAAGAGCTGGACATGACCGAGTGACTAAGCACACGCACACACATGCTGTCAACGCAGAAGCAGGTGTGTTTCAACTTTAACCTATGCCCTCGGGAACCACAGGGCCAACAATGTTGTAAACACCTGTGCATTCTTCTCTCATTCTCACATGCCTTGCCTGGTTTTAATTTGTGGAATCAGATCTGCAGTCAGAATTTCTTGGGTAAAATGTACACCAGCAAGAAAATTAGCTCTTTCTTCTAAAAACAGCGTTAGTGCACATGGTTTAAAAATGAACAGGGTTCTTCTTCAGCAAGCTTGAATCTTCTTCCCACCGGCCACAAAATTAGACTCCCGTTCCTAGTCTCTTTACAGTGAGGAATGGTCATGAGAATGAATTCTGGCCAGTTGAACATGGTTGGAAGTCATGTTTTCCTTGCACAGGTCTGGCCCTTGAAAACACAGCCATGTACTCCATCAGGCGTTTTCCCTTTACCAAGGAGAGGAATAAACCCAACACCACAGAGACATTTAAAATCACATATTGTTGATAGCAAAGGCATTGTAGGGAAGTGTCCCTGATTCACTGTTTGGGAGAGAACCATCTGGTCAGGAATGCTTACACTGAGGTGTTAACATGGATGAAAGATAAACCTCTATTGTGCTCAAAATGCAGTTATTTTCATGTTTTTCTGTTTGAGCAGCTAATATTAATTGCCTTAACAGACCAAAGTCTGTAACAAAATAATGAAGAAAGTTTGCCATGAAAAGTTGCATCTCAGCTTCTAGTAAGAAATGGAATATTTCCTGCCATATTAGTAAACAAGGATGTTACAGTCATCAGAGATTGCAGCCCTTCCCAGGAGCCTGTGAGCCCTGAGGGAACTCTGGAAGGAGAACACATGCCATCTAGCAGCCCTCATACTGTAGCCACTCCCTACAGTGAGCCCTGAGGAAAAGAAGATCAGGATGTGTCAACACAAGAAACTGGCCCCAGACAGCCAAGGTGCAGAGCAAAGGAATGATTCCGGTCAGCCCAGACTCTTGCATCTTCCATACATAGAAAACTGCTAAATTCCTTTACTGGGCATATCTAATTTTAGTTCAGGATAATCTTTTGATGTTCAGACTACCTGCCCTTTGTTGCAAAACTTCTAGGTAACCTGGGTTTTCCCCATTCCTCCTCGGGGCAGTCCTCTCAGGATGACTTAAGATGTTGTCTCCCAGGCTTGAAGTCCTAAAATTTCCCATTGAATAAAACATAACTCTCAATTTTTAGGACATGAATAATTTTAAAGTCGACACAAGGGACAGCATATACCTTCCAAAAAAACAAAAAAGATAAATGATTTATTATAACGAGGTTATTTAAAGAAGCATAAGTTAAAAAAATAGCATAAGTCATTTACATTTCTGAAACTTTCCTTTTTTGGAAACCCTATGTATTTTAAATATAAAGCCTTGAATTTCAGATTTTTGTAGCTGATACAGAAAATACAATCTAGATTGCTTGCTTGGATTTGACAAACAATAGTATTAACATAATTGATTAGAGAGTTATGAGAATCATTTTATTATTTTCTGAATTTTCTGTGAAATTTATTCAATGGGGAAAGCACACTTCACTCATCCTTTGGACAATCTCCAAGGCAAGGCAGCTATAGTCCTCCCCTTCTAAATAGCTGCTGACTCCTTGGAGGCACTTTTGGGACAACTTTCCCAAGCAAGGACAAGCTAGAAGATTGTCTATTTTCATCTTCTGCTCCGGCTCCAGACTGGCTAGAGAGTAATTTAACAAGCAGGTCTTACTCCAAACTATACTGTAGTTTTCTGAGTGGAACAGGTTTAAGATCTGGAACAGATTGAGAATCCAATGGTAGACACAGGTGGCTTGCCTAGTTGTAGTGAAAAAAAAGAAAATGAAAGCCGGTCCTGTCATGCTTGCGTGATTGATCTGATCTCTCAAAACGGAGGATTTCCTGCTTTTCACAGCTTTGAGCCTAGGAGAGGCTGAAGCAAGGTATCACTAGCACCATTAGCAAATAGATTTTGCCATTCCGCTCAGTGATTCAGCGGACCACGGAGAAATGGCACGCGCTGCTGCGGTTCAAGTGAGCCCAAAGCTCCTTTGGCTGCGCCCCAGCGGCCGGGAGGGCGCACCCGAATTCGCCGTAACGCACCGACAGCGCCGCCCACCCAGCGGGACCCGCCTCCAGGTTCAGCGCCGCGAACTCTAGCGCGGGATCCACCCGGAGAACCCGGGAGTCCCCGTCGGCAGGAGCCTCGGCCCCGGGCGAGGCGCCGCCGGGGCTCAGGGAGCGCGTGGGGCCGCCGGAGCCGAGGAAATTTCCTTTTCGGGTTCGACTGCCCACGGCAGCTTTGCCGCGGCTTCGCTCAGAGCCTTTGATTTCTGCATCTGCTCCTGCGTTCACCCTCCCCTTCCTGGGAAGAGATTTTAGCCAGAGCGGTTTACAGGGTGCCTGTTGATGCTGCGACTGATGGCTTGAAATCAGAGCATGTCGTGGTATGTTTTCAGATTCAAGGTTGTTTCTGGGGGAAAAGACTAATCCAGGGAAAGGGGACAGGCATCTAAAATCTGGACAGGTATCTACGAAGTAATGGGATCCCCCAGTCCTGCGAGTGGAATGACTTAGGGACCCTGCTGATGCGCGGATCAAACTTACTGGAGCCTGAGGCAGAGGTAAGCTTTGTTTCTATAGGCTTCCTTTTATGATTTTTAATGGTTTATTTTTCCTACAGCTTTAAATTGGTGGAGAAATATTGAAACTATTATTTAAAATATTATTAATATTAATAACCATATATTATAAACTGTTATTAACATTAAAATGCACAGCAACATTTAAAATATTGAAACTATTATTTAAAATACTATTAATGATTAACATTGAAATTTTAAATATTGAAGCTATTATTTATTAATAGCTGCATAATTATTATACACTGTCAATTATTAATATTAAAATTCACAGCACCTTTAAAAATTTACGTTTTATTTATACCCAAACCAGAATTCATTATACTTTTTTCTTCATTCTAATAAAAGGAAACTAATCAGTTTTCAAAATATGCTTCTTTAATTATCTTGTCATTATTAAGAATCGCTATTTTGACATTTTTTGTGGTTTTAAAGAATTTTTAATTAACTTCAGCTCACTGGAATTTCTTTTGCAGCGTCCCACTGTGACTGGTATTTGCTATAAATTTTCAAGGTCACTTCTGATTTTGCTTAAGATTGTACTAAATCAAATTTGTGAGTCACTTGGGAAGATACAAACACAAAACTGATTTTATATTACAAATTACTGATAATGCATCTTGCTTGTCTGTGTGTGTGTGTGTCTGTGTGTGTGCGTGTGTTAGTCGCCCAGTCATGTCCCACTCTTTGCAAGACCATGGATTGTAGCTCGCCAGGCTCCTCAGCTCATGGAATTCTCCAGGCAAGAATACTGGAATGGATGCTATTCCCTTCTTTAGAGGATATTCCCAACCCAGGGATTGAACCTTATTGTCTCCTTATTGCAGCGGGATTCTTTACCACCTGACCGCCAAAGAAGCCCCACATCTTGCCTGAAACTGCTTAAAATGAATTTCTGCAGAACCTAAATCATCAAAATACATAAGAGCCAAGTCAGTGGCTGCTTTTTGCATATCAGATGTATTTACATGAAAATAAATTTCCTTTGTTAAATACTCAAAACGTGAATGCACTTAGTTTGGATTTTTATATTCCTATCTAAATGTCAAAGTTGAAATCAGGACGTCTATAATCTAACTTTAAAAATATGCTTATAGCCCATAATAATTGCTACTTTCATCCAGTTATTCCTGCATTTCCAATTTCTAATTCCTGTTTTCCCATTTATGTTCAAGTTCAGAAAGTGCGTTCATATCTATCCCAAGCATTTACATTTATTAACACACTTTCAGGGCTTCCCAGGTGGCTCGGTAGTAAAGAATCCACCTGACAGTATAGGAGCCCTAAGAAACAGGGGTTCAGTGCCTGGATTGGGAGGATTCCCTGGAGGAGGAAATGGTAACACACTCCAGGATTCTGGGTGGGATAATCCCATGGACAGAGGAGCCTGGTGGGTAAATCCATGCGGTCGCAAAGAGTTCAACAAGAGTTGAACACCACTAAGCCTGCGGGCAACAGACTTTCAAACTTACTGTGTTTCATTGGTTGGAAGCAACATGGTGGGCCTCCTATGAGTAAGCTGTTTTGTTTTGTTTATTTATTTATTTGGCTGTGGTGGGTCTTAGTTACTGCTTGCAAGGTTTTCCATCATCCTTGCAGTGTGATCTTTAGTTTTGCCTGTGGGACCTAGTTCCCTGACGAGGGATGAAACCGGGCCCCCTGCGCTGGGAGCCCGGAGTCTAAGCTACTGGACCACCATCGAATTCCCCGAACAAGCTGTTTTATTTCAAGAAGGGTTTATGGAGGGTTTTAGTAGAGCTTTATAAACTTTTACCATTTGGTTTAAATAGCATCCTGCCAAATTAAACTGTATGAAAGTGTATATATCTCTTTGTGCCAAAATCCTTTAGATTTTAGCACAACATACATTGTCACTTGATACTATATCTTTTACTGTTTGGCAGACATCTTTGTGTGTGAAGTGCCATGATTGCACATGACCTTGATACGCATCAGATGTCTATTTATGTTTTTAGTATGGATTTTAGAATAGGAAAACTGAAAAATACATTTATCCTCTGTACAGTACTACAAAAGCTTATCATATGTCAAGTCACAAAAGCCATTTCCCTCTCCAAGACATACAGTAAAGAATTTCAAATCAGCACTTATACCCGTGGCATTTGTTTATTGTACACCCACTTGGCCAACGGCCATTCAGGCTTCTACAATTACATACTTCTCACGTATGACTGAGAGATTTCACTTTCACTTTTCACTTTCGTGCATTGGAGAAGGAAATGGCAACCCACTCCAGTGTTCTTGCCTGGAAAATCCCAGGGACAGAGGAGCTGGGTGGGCTGCTGTCTCTGGGATCACACAGAGTCGGACACGACTGAAGCAACTTAGCAGCAACAGCAGCAGCAGCAAGTACCATAGCAAAGGTATCCCTCTTTTTTTCCCTGAAAATTACCTGTAAAAGTTACTGTAAGTATCTTCTGATGTGAGAACCCAGTTTTCCATTACTTATTTTTGGATTTTTTAATATAATTGAAATTTTTAAAAAAGACATTATTTTTATGTATCGTTCTCTATGAGACTGAAAGTTTCAACATAGAAGGTACTGAATTAGATTTATTTATCAGTGTTTCTTAAGGCAATTCCACCATCTGCCACTTTGATACTCAATTAATACATGTGACGTGAACTGAATGAATGAATGAGTAGATAAGTGTTACCATCAATTACTCACTTTTGTTTAGAATACTGAAGATTGAATTTAGGTGTTAAGAATAAACAGACTCAGTGTCTGGATTTCTACACAGAGACCACTGCACAAATATGTTTCCAGTGAGGCAGTGGAGATCTTCACTTGTGGAGATTTCTTTCATCAAAACACAGGATTTTCTACGTAAATGCTCATTGCTGGATTAGTTCATTTTGTGTTTATTCAATCATTCAGTAAAAATATGTTTGGAAATGCCATCCACTAAAAGAGAGCAGAATAAATTTGATCTCACACACACAAAGAGAAAACGAAAAGAGTTTGATAAGAATTTAATAAATAAAAAATTATATTTAATGAAATGGAAAGCTGAACATATTTCCTAAATCTTAATACAACGTGAAGGCAAATATCCTTATATGAAAATATAAATATGACAAGTATAAATAAATAATAAATAAATCAGGGAAATAATCACTTAAGGACTGATGACCCTAGAGCTAAGTTTTTAACATTCTTGCTTAATACTACAAAATATATGCTTAAGTAATTCAGTAAATTTTGTGACTAAAGCAGAAATCAGAAACTTCTGAAATGACCACAGGTGAGTGTGCAAGGCTGATGTGACATCTTAGTGAGTGAGAGTCCTTTCAAGGTGAGTTCAGATCTCCACCCATCTTTCTTAACCTTTCTTGCAAGCTGGTTGACGACGAGAGGGCTTTCATCATCTCCACTCTGAGGATTTCCCAGGCGCAGTCGCTGTATCCCTTCTCTTGCAGGTAGACATGGGTGCCCTGGAAGTACCTCTTCACAGCCAGGGTGGGGCCCGTCCTTCCCAGGGCAGAGTCTTCCTCTCCCATCACCTGCCCCAGGCAGGCGTCCAGGTCGTCCAGCTGCTGATGGAGTCCAGTGCGGAGCTGCTCCAGGAGGGCAGTGTCCCAGGCAGCAGAGGAGCGCTCTATGTGGAAGAGGTTGAAGATCTGCTAGAGAATCTCGTGGAGCAGAGAGATGGCCTGGGCCTCCTGGAGCTGGCCGCCCTCCACCATCTCCTGGGGGAAAGCGAAGTCTTTTCTGTCCTGCAGACAGAAGCGAGAGGAGAGTCTCCTCATTTGGCCCAGGAGTCTGAGGTTCTGGCTGCCAACCAGCACGTGGTTCTGAGACAGGTCACAGCCCAGGGATCCTCCTGACCAGCACCAGGGCCATGAGTAGAGAGAGCATGAAGGCCGTGGGGAAGATGCGGCTGCTGCTGGGCTGACTGAGACCGCCTCAGGTTCTCTGATGCCAGGCTTTCTAAGTGAGGCCATTAAATAGGGAACATGGTAATTTTCATTTTCTAGTCATTTCTCTACACTTTTACTTCCTTTTTTGATTTTCATTTATGTATTTACAATATGATCAAATAAAATGACATCAATCTAAACTATTAATATTGTGTATTTCCCAATAACTTCCTATGTGCCCATCCAAATGGATATTTATCAATCAAATGAGAAAGGTCTTTTTCTTAACTCAGGAGTAATGTCTGTTTGTAGTTACACACATTATTGCTTTTTGTCTCTCATGCTGGTCTCCTCTTGTCCATGAACACATCTGCAGCCCTGACCTTAGCCTCCACTTTTCCCTCTTACTTTACATAGGAAACCAGGCTCCCTCAGCTCTGTATTTCTGTATTTATAAAGTATTTACCAGTTCCCTCTGGTAATTAAGCTCTTTGAAATAAATGATGTTAGTCTTTAGTGTTTGATTTAGAGAAGATTCTGAATATTATGAGTCCATGAGCTCCCCCCATGTTTCTCTTCCTTCTAGAACATGTTCTGCAGGTCCATGCGGTTGTGCTTCAGGGAACCATGGAGTCAGGACTATTGCAGACATGACGCTTTCTTTCCACCATTTTCATACTGGAGACCTGTTGTCCTCCACTGGCTGGGCCAATACCCCCAGAAGAATCCTGGTTCTTGTCAGGGAACATGGGTGAGGAGACTAATTCCAGGATGATTGTGTTTCCCCAGCAGCACCTCACTCTCAGGGAGAGATCACATGGCGCCACCCCCTGTCCTCTGGGTGACAGAGTCCCCTTGCTCACCTGCTGGACTCCCTCCCTGCAGACAGGCTCACCACAGCCTGAGGATGCGAAAAATCTCCTTTCTGTGGAGGGCTTGTTTACTTGTTGGGAAAATAGATGGTCTTCCTAAACCCCCACCTTCTCCTCTGGAATGTTTGTGTGAAGGACCCGCGTTCCCAGTGGTGACCCCTCTTCTCCTGGCCCATATCCCCAAGTGTCCTAAGTGTCAGTATCGCCCACATGCTGAGAGTAGGGTGCATTTGTGCAGGTAGACAGAGGAATTATCCAACTGCCATTATGTTACCTTTATTAGAGAGATAATTTTCATTTTACCAAGTGTAGATTTTATCATTCAACTCTCCTTATTTTATGAACATGTGTGATGTTCAGAGTTTCTGAGTTGGAGGAATGAGATTCAGTGGTGTTGCTGTCTCTCATCAGAAGTTTATGTCACAGAACCCAGTGAGCTTCAGTTGCTCCTTCAGTCAGTTGATTCCACTGGGCTCCTTTGTTCCTGTGTCTCTGTCTTCCTCTGAGAATGCAGGGCAGTGAGACTCACGCTACTCAGTCGCGGGAAATAGCCTTCTTTCTTTGCTTGTCTGTGATTCTTCAGTTGAAGTTGTTTTAATTTATATTGACATACTGGACAAGATTAGTCTCACTGCTCCTACTCTAGTCCTAATTCATGATGAGGTGAGATCAATAAAAGGAAGTAAAGAAAGCCAGAGGGGCTGTACTCTATCATTTTCAAGGCTTTAGATTTTTTTGTTTTTCTTTGCAACTTTCCTAGAAAGTAAAATTCGAGATGAGAAAAAAAATGTAGACCAAAAAATAAAAAATAAAAAGAAATGTAAATCTGAATGTCAGGAATATGAAAAAAGGGAAGTGGCTTTCCCCTGACACAATGACGTATTCTGAGTTAGCAAACTTCAGTGCAGCAGAAGTTTGGCTGGGACAGAGCTGGGTCTGCCAGAAACTCAATGAAGGAAATGTTCTGGGTCCGTTGACTGCCTTTTGCTTTGCAAGATCAGTTACCTCATTTTTCTTTCATTTAATCCATGTAAGATCAGTTTCAGGAGAGAAGGAAGAAGTCACACCCATCAGCTCATAAGAAACTGATAAGCAGAACCTCAGCTGGTATAACACTAACCTTCTCTGGCAGAATCGTGGGGACCAGCCTTGCTGAGCATCTGTCCTGGTGATAAATCCACTCAACAATGAGAAGATGCTTTGTGAAAGCTAGAATTAAATAAAAGGGAATCAGATAATTATAAAGATCCTTGTGTTAATTTGGGTAATAGTAATCATAATATTAACAAGTAATAACTGAATTTTGTTTGCTACTAATGGACTTGCCATTTTAAGCTCTTTAAAATATTAACTCAGATCTCTCATTAACCCTATTTGGATCACACCATTTATACAACTGGAGAGAAATATCAATCTGGAGCATTGAACTATTCCCAATGTACCAAATACAAAGGTACACCTAAGGAGCTTTACAATGATTTGTCTGAACAAGCCCATTAAAAGAGTGAAGGGTTCACATGAACATGATACTGGGAAACCAACAAAATAAGTTAAAGGAGGAGAATGAGAGGACAAAAGCCCTTAAATCCCCTGCAAATGCTGAATGGCTTTGTAGGGCAATAAGGGAGGTGGTCTTTGGTCTAGAGAAATCTCTTTAAGGTCTAATCAAAACAAACAAAATTGCTCTTGAGTAGTTAGAGGGGTATAGATTTTTCTGTTAATTGAAAAAAATAAATAAATGAGTGGGACTTTGCTACAGGTGAGGATAATCAAAACAAACAAAATTGCTCTTGAGTAGTTAGAGGGGTATAGGTTTTTCTGTTAATTGAAAAAAATAAATAAATGAGGGGACTTTGCTACAGGTGAGGATCTGGCCCTTTCACACTGTGACCTGGATTCAGTCCCTGGTATGAAAAAGGACGTCCCACAAGCCATGAGGCGGTAAATCTAAGATTTTATGAGTGATTTCTTTAATGAGATATAGTAAAATAACTCTATTAACCCTATAAGAGCTGACCCCTGGGATCTTTGTATTTTAAATTCTTGACTTTTCTGTGAGTTTAAGAACAAAGGAAGAGCATCAATTTCCAGCCACATGAACCCTGACTTTTCTCCTTTAAGATGACAGCTAAACTGTCACTTGGCATCTTCTTCTATACCCATTGTGTTCCCTGGCCTCTAGCAGGCTCTGATAGAAGTTCAGGGTGGAGATCAGGAAAGAGGCACTCTGTGCTCTGGGAAACTAACGCAACAGACCAGCAGAGAGTTAGATAATTTTCCTGAGAAAAAGTTATGAACCGTTTTTGCAACTTCTCATAGGTAGAAGAGCACTACAATCATTCATGGAGATGCCTGTTCCTGCTGACTCTCAGCCACCTTCTACCAAGTGATGGCATGCAACCCCTTTACCACACTCACATTTGTATACTGGCCCCTCTAAAACCTTGAAGCAGCTCCTCAGAGCTGAGTAGACTCTGTCCTCTTGGCTAGAATCCTCAGTAAGTCCACCCAAAAAACTGAACTCCCGGCAGTCATGTTGCCAGTATTCTTTCAGTTGACAAGAATCCTGTGTGGTGTTCCCTCCCTTTTAAGGTTGAGGTCATAGGACTCAATTTTAAGTCCTTTTCTCATTTTATACTCTTTTCCCATTTGATCAGTTTTTCTGTTTCATGCTTTATATTTAATGAAATTGCTTGTAAATTGCCATCTCCAATATCCAATGGACATTTGCACTGATATGTTTACTTATTACCTATAGTGGTTAACTTTTTATATCCTCCACAGCTTGGTCCATATTCTACTGGCAGTATTCCAATTTTCTCCCTTTTATTGTAGAACTCAACCTAACTGATATTCATTTCTGCTACTAATTAGTACTATTTTTAAAATAGTTAACATTTTAATATGAATTAACTGATTACTGATTTGATATAATTTCCTTTTAAAAAATCAAAGTTATAAAAATGATTGAATTAGTTATGTTTATATCTAGGTCTTGAGGGCAACACGCAACCTGGCTAAAGGAAGTGTATTTTTCATTCTAACCTGCATATAAAAAAAAATGGGTCAAGGACTTGTAAAATAAATTCTTTAATCAAGTTGTGCAATTCAGCTTGGTGTTTCTTTTTTAAAGAAAAAAGCAAAGGATGTGTTTTAATAGTAAAAACTTAATGAACGAGAAAAATTATAAGCTGACTAAATATAAAATATGTACTTTCCCTTAAGCATACATACATAATATTATATGAACAAAATAATTTAAGTAAATATAAATAGATAAATAAATATTAAAGTAGATAAATGTCCATGTAGATAAATAAGTAGATAGATCAGCTTGAGTATCTGTGAGGGAGTAGTTCCTGTAGAGTAGAACATGTTATCCTTTAATCTTCCTGAAAACCTTTGACAAACTGAATCAATTCAGGCCATGATGACAGCAGAAATGAGAGTCTTCCACGTGGCAGCGCAGGAGGAAGTGTGGTCTGTTGGTCCATGAGAATCATTTCCGTGTTGAACCAGCTGTGTGTCAGTCCTTGCTCCTGAATCTCTCCTGCAAGTTTGTTGAGGAAGAGAAGGCTCTCATGACTTCTGCTCTGACAACCTCCCAGGCACAAGGGCTGTGTCCCTTCTCTTGCAGATAGAGAGTGATTCTGTGGAAGTATTTCCTCACAGCCAGGCTGGAGTCCTCCTTGAGCAGGGGAGCCCCTCGCAGCCCCTCCTCCTGCCTGAGACAGGCTTGCAGGTCAGTGAGCTGCTGATCCAGTGTGGTGCGGAGCTTGTCCAGGAGGCTCCGGTCCCACGCGGCGGCCGAGCCCTCTGTGCTGAAGAGCTGGAAGGTGTGCTGGGTCACCTCGTGGAGCACAGAGATGGCTTGAGCCTTCTGCAACTGGCTGCCACCCAGCGCCTCCTGGGGGAATGCGAAGTCATTTCTGTCCTGCAGGCAGGAGGAAGGGGAGACCCTCCTCAGTTGTTGCAGGAGCGTCAGGACCCTCCTGTTGGCCAGGCTGTGGGTGTGAGGCAGGTGGCAGCCCCGAGAGCAGATGGCGTTACAGCTGAGCAGCAGCAGGGCCAGGAGTAAGGACCAGGCTGCGGCCATCGGGACCTTGCAGATGCTTCTGGCCTGGGGCGGTGGGTGACTCTGAACCTGCTTTCTAGGTTCTCTGAAGCCCTTCCTTCAAGCCTGTGTGTTAAATAGGAGCCCATGGTTTCCATTTTCTGAAAGTTCCCTCTTACTTGCTACTTTTGTTTTTGCTTTTCAATTTGCACTCTCCAAATGGGTTAGGACAGTGTTTCGCAAACATTCTTCTCATTATTGCCTTTCCTTCCTGACAAAATCTTCTGAGATTTTTTTTTTCCTAATCACCCCACCATGAAATTTTGACAACGCAGTTATGCTGTAGATCCATCTTTGTACTCCATGCATATCTTTATACTCCATGCATATCTTTATACATGGAAAAACAAAGTATAAAACTCCTTGTTGTATTCACCCTAGGGTTAACAATGCCATAAAATGAACGGTGTACATTAAATGTAAAAGCTGTTGAATTTTATTTAACTTTATGAATGAGTTTGCAGAATGACTTTTAATGGAGAATATGTATTTATATAAATAGTAATGTACCAAATTACATATTCATATGAAATTCATATAAAAATATATAATAATACCACAGTATAGATAGACTTAAAAATCTTTCAACACTCAAAATCATTGAAAATCTTAGGTTATTTTCTTCATATTTATTTTGAAGTACTTTTAACTTTGTTTCCTTTCAGAAATCAATTTTTAATTCCCTGTCTACTGAATATTCATCTCAATTTTATAACATTTCTTTCTGTTTAGCTGTTGACATACTTATGGATGTTCTTAAAAACTTTGAGAGGAATAAACAATAAAATACCATGATACCAATCCAATGGAGGAGAGTGAAGAGGAACTAAAGAGCCTGTTGATGAGGGTGAAAGAGGAGACTGAAAAAGCTGGCATAACACTCAACATCAAAACACCTAAACTTCTGACATCTATGCCAAATAGATGGGGAAAGAGTGGAAACCGTGACAGATTTTCTTTTCTTGGTCTCCAAAATCACTGTGGACATTGACTGCAGCTACAAAATTACAAGATACTTGCTCCTTGGAAGAAAAGCTATGACAGAGCTAGGCAGCGTGTGAAAAAGAGTAAACATCACTTTGACAACAAACATCTGTATAGTCAAAGCTATGGTATTTCCAATAGTCTTGTATGGATGTGAGAGGTGGATAAAGAAGGCTGAGTGCAGTAGAATCAATGCTTTCAAATTATGGTGCTGGAGAAGACTCTTGAGAGTCCCTTGGATAGCAAGGAGATCAAACCAGTCAAGAAATCAACCCTGAAAATCATTGGAAGGATTGATAATGAAGCTGAAGCTCCAATAAGTAAGTAAACATTAGTTGCTCAGTCGTGTCTCATCTTTGTGACCCCATGGACCGTAGCCAGCCAGTTGCTCTTCTGTCCATGGAATTCTCTAGGCAAGAATACTGGAGTAGGTTGCCATTCCCTTTTCCGGTGATCTTCCTGACCCGGGGATCAAACCCGAGTCTCCCCCACTTGCAGGTACATTCTTTACCATCTGAGCTACCAGGGAAGCCCTGTACTTTGGCTATCTGTTGTACAGAGCCAGCTCATTGGAAAAGACCCTGATGCTGGGAAAGATTGAGGGCAGGAGGAGAAGAGGGCGATAGAGGAGGAAATGGTTGGATGGCATTACCAACTCAGTGGTTATGGATTTAAGCAAACTCTAGGAGATAGTGAAGGATAGGGAATCCTGGCGTGCTGCTGTCCATGGCGTTGCAAAGTCAGACAGGATTGAGCACTGTATTTAGCAACTCAAAAATAGCAGTAAAATATCCTTCCCTTGAGCCCTGGACAGTGCGCTTCTCCAGACTGCTGTAGGAGGGCCAAAGAGCTCTTTTTCTCGGGTTCCTTTTGAATGCCCACTTTGGAGAGTTTGCAGTTCTGGGCTTTGCAGACCATCAGGGCACAGCATCCTCAGTGAGTCTTTTGATCCTGATTTACTATTGCGGGGAGAAACTTTTTGTTTTCACCGTGCTGAGAGCTGAAGAGAGAGCCCTGTAGCCCTGCCACTGACAGTATTCTCTGGTTGGAAGCTCAGAACCTTGCATTTTCCAAGCCTTCCCTAGAGCTTTGTGGTTTATTTTCCAGGAAGGATTCCATTTACTGAAGGGCTTCAGGTGAGGAGTCAGCGAGTTGGGGTCAATTTTACAGATTCGGGTCCCTTCTGGCGCCATCCAGCCACAGCTCAGAGACAGGGAACCTGGTGGTGGTGATGGGACCCCTGGAAGGTGTCCAGGATGTCCTGGGGGTGAGTCAGAGCATGGCCACTACCAGCGCCAAGGACCAGGGAGCTGTTACTTCCTGCCTTCAGAATATTTATCCCTGTACAGATTAAACTAAAAAAAAATATTTCCTGGCCTATTATGGATAATAAGAAAAAAAAAGTTAAAACATGAAACCAACAGATTTCTTCTTGAACAAGTTAGCAGGAAAACTCAGGAATTAAGGAGAAATATTTTAATTCTCAAGGTACTGAAATTTACTGACTTTCACCAAAACATGAAGTTAAGCAAATTGGTTAATTTCACTGCCCCCTCTCTGACTGGTTACTGATTAAAGGAATGGTTCATGCAAATATTTGGATCCAGGCATGGATAGGGAACAATTGGTTAAACAGTTAAATGATTTTTTAAATATCCAAGTGTTTTTCAAAATATATTAAAATAAAAATTATTTTAGGTATATTTTTCCCATTATCCCCTGGGAAGAACTAGAAGGCAGAGCATTCGTTCCTGTTGCCTAATTTCTCTTGCTGTTTCCTTTCTTTCATCAGTGCTCTTAATGTCCTTTAGATGTCCTTCAGATGTGCCATCATTCTTCTCTCTCTGATTCAGACTCTATGGTTTTTACTTGTGAGTGTAGATTATCAGTTTTCTTTCTGAAGAAGGGGATTGAGAATAATTACACATGACAATTTCTTCTCTGTCATGTATGCTTTGAACATGAAGTATTTACACACAACCTCAACTAGAGGACTGCAGGAGCTCAATGTGCCATGCCCTGTGTCTTGGTTCTGGCTGCTCTAACAGGTCCCAGCCTCTGGTGGCTCATCAGTGGCAGAACTTTATGTGTCACAATCCTGGGGGCTGCAAGTGTGAGATCAGGGTGCCAGCAGGGTGGAGGTCTGTTGAGAACCCTCTTCTGGGTTGCAGATTGTCAACATCTCTCTATGTCCTCACATGGTGGAGAGCAGAGAGGAAGCAAAGTGTCCTGTGAGCCTCATGAAGACAGTAATCCTGTGCATGAGGAATCCCCCCTCATAACCTCCTCTAACCCTGATGATTTCTCTAATATCCCACCTCCTGATATGATCGCATGGTGGGGGTAGATTTCAATATATGAATTTTGGGAACACACACACATTCAACCTGTAACATGGTAACAAGAAGATACCGAGACATTGTGTTTATTGCAGATTCATTAGAATATATTTCATTCTTGATATTTATTTGAGGATAACACATTCCTTGATGCTGTCATCCCTCATTATGGCTCATTCATCCTGAATTGATTACTAAATAAATGTACAGTGCTACTGTGAACATGATTACCAAGAACTTGCCAAATTGCATAGACTTTCAGTCTTTATAAAAAATGATGTTGATACCAACTACAAATTCCTTAGCCCTTCAAAGGGACACTTAATCCTTCCAACATAGTTGAGCCTGAGTTGTAAATATTCTCATTTCCAGGAGCCACCTGCTAAGACTTGATTTGAATAAAACAACCTAATAAGAAAATGGCAAAAAAAAAAAAAAAAGGCAAGTCCAGGTTTCAAAATCTATTATATCAAATTCGAAACTCCACCTCCCCATCCATACCATAAACACCTGTGCAAACTGTCTGTATTGAACCATCGCTTATTTTCCTATTTCACTAACACACATTGTGCCTTTGTTTTCCTTACCTTGCTGTTACAGTACTCTATATTTTCATTAGTTTATCATCTACCTCCAGATTTCTAGATGAATTGAGCAATTTACAAAGTATCGTGATTATTTTATGTAATAAGCAAAATGAAATTATCAACTGGTAATTCTTTCTGAGAGTCTAAATGTGACTGACAAAATTAATATTTCTAATAATTATAAAATAATCATATTTAACCATCCAAGATGATTCATATAGATTGCTCAATTAACCATCACCATAAATTTGAGATGCATGATAGATAAGACCCTTGAGAATTATAGCTATTGCAAGAGATTGGATTACAAACATTTCAATGAGTCTGTAGGAAACAGGCTTCCCTGGTGGGAAAGAATCTTTCAGTGGATTAAAGAATCCACGTGTCCATGCAGGAGAGGAGTGTTAGATCCCTGGGTTGGGAAGGTCCTCTGGAGGAGGAAATGGCAAGGCACTCCAGTATTGTCTGGGAAATCCCATACAGAGAAGCCTGGCAGGCTACAGTCCACTGGGTCACAAAGAGTCAAATAAGACTTAGCAACTAAACATTGAGAACTGTAGAAAACACTAAGCTGACAGGGCTCTTGTGGATTTAGGTTAAAAATACTTAATGCTACCAAATACATGAATATGGGAAATGACTGGAAGAATAGAAGACAACATTTACTAAGGGGTGAAACGTTAGGGATGGAGCAGAGCATCCCGGTTGCCATCAGCAAGGAGACCAGAGTTTCAGAAATTCAGCACTTCATCTAGGTCTCAGTGAAACAGCTCAGGTCGTGCACTAAGCTAAGTCCTCCAAGCTCCCTTCGCTGCGCCCCAGCGGCCGGGATGTGCACCTGAACTCTCAGTAATGGACCGGACTCGCCTCTAGGTCCGGCGCCACGAACTCCCGCGCAGGATCCAAGGGAGACCCGAGGAGTCCCCATCAAGAGCCTTGACCCCGGCGAGGCGCCGCCATAGCCCGGGGAGTCCGTGGGGCCGCGGGAGCAGTGAGGAAGCTTCCTTTTCGGTCCCACTGCTCAGGGGAGCTTTAATGCTACTTTTCTCAGATTCTTAGATTTCTGCACCTGCCCCCATGTCCACCCTCCCCTTCCTAGGAGGAGATTTTGGCCAGGGCGGTTTACACCGCCGTTTATGCTGCGGTTGATGGCTGGAAATCAGAGCATGTTGTGAAGTATTTTCAAATTCAGGATTGTTTCTGTGGAGAAAGACTAATTCTTTCAGGGTTTCAGGGAAAGGGAAAGGCACCTGAAGTCTGCACAGGAATCTAGGAGATATTCAGACCCTCCAGTGGGAAGACTTGGGGGACAAGACTGAGACTGAAAAGTATTTCATTTAATATTAATATAAATGGTTAATTTCTCTTGCAATGTTAATTGGTTAAAAAATATTCAAAATTTATAGTGAAAGTCATTCAGTCATTCTTTGTGACCCCATGGATTATACAGTCCATGGAATTCTCCAGGCTGGAATACTAGAGTGGGTAGGCATTCCCTTCTCCAAGAGATCTTGGGATCGAACCCAGGTCTCCCACATTGCAGGCAGCTTCTTTACCAGATGAGCCATTAGGGAAGCCCAAGAACACTGGAGTGGGTACCTAGTTCTTTTCCAAGGGAATGTTCCTGACCCAGTCATCAAACCGGGGACCCCTGCATTGCAGGCGGATTCTTATAATTTATAAGTAATTATGAATAACTTAAACTTTATAAGTCTTAAATATCAAGTTAAGATATTTTCTCTATTGATGCTTTTGAACTGTAGTGTTGGAACAGACTCTTGAGAGTCCCTTGGACTACAGGGAGATCCAACCAGTCCATCCTAAAGATCAGTCCTGGGTGTTCATTGAAGGGACTGATGTTGAAGCTGGAACTCCAATATTTTGGCTACCTGATGGGAAAAGCTGACTCATTTGAAAAGACCCTGATCCTGGGAAAGATTGAGGGCAGGAGGAGAAGGGGACAACAGAGGATGAGATGGTTGGATGGCATCACTGACTCAATGGGCGTTAGTTTGGGTGGACTCTGGGAGTTGGTGATGGACAGGGAGGCCTGGCATTCTGCAGTTCATGGGGTCGCAAAGAGTTGGACACGACTGAGTGACTGAACTGAACTGAACTGATGACCCAGTAACTATTGTAAATAATTAATTTCAGTTTACAAAATCCCTTTTTCTCTCATTTCTTTCAACCAAGGGTCTTCCCTTGTGGATCAGACAGTAAAGAATCTGCCTGAAATGCAGATTCCAGATTCCATCCTTGGTTGGGAAGATCCCCTGGAAATGGCAACAGACTCCAGTAGTCTTGCCTGGAGAATCCCATGGACAGAGGAGCTTGGTGGGCTATAATTGATGGGGTCACGAAAGAGTTCAAATTTACCTAGCAATTAAACATAAATTGGTAAAAAATTCAAGAAGTTCACCTTGATGATATTTAATAAATAAAACAAATTACAAATGTAATGAAATAAAAATGTGACTGTATTTGTTAAATTTTAATACAATGTAAACAAAAATATTTTATATGGAAAAATAAATATGAAGAGATAAAAGAATAAATATAACAAAATAAATAAGCAAACAAACAATAAAATCAGGGCAGTCTTCACTTCAGGACTGATGCATCTGCAGCCAAAAAAATTTATATGTATTCATTTACTACCGACAAAGTATTGGCTGAAGTAATTCAATAAATTTTGTGACTAAAGCTGAAATCAGAGTCTTCTGAAATGGCCGCAGATGAGTGTCCAGAGATGATGTGGCATCTTAGTCAGTGAGAGTCACGTCAAGGTGAGTTCAGGCCTCCATCCATCATTCTTAACCTTTCTTACAAGCTGGCTGATGAAGACAAGGATCTCAGGATTTCCAGTCTGATGATTTCCCAGGCGCAGTCGCTATATCCCTTCTCTTTCAGGTAGACACGGATGCCCTGGAAGTACCTCTTCACGGCCAGGGTGGGGCCCGTCCTTCCCAGGGCAGAGTCTTCCTCTCCCATCATCTGCCCCAGGCAGGCCTCCAGGTCGTCCAGCTGCTGATGGAGTCCAGTGCGGAGCTTCTCCAGGAGGGTGGTGTCCCAGGCAGCAGACGAGCGCTCTGTGTGGAAGAGGTTGAAGCTCTGCTGGAGCATCTCATGGAGCACAGAGATGGCCTGGGCCTCCTGGAGCTGGCCGCCCTCCACCATCTCTTGGGGGAAAGCAAAGTCTTTTCTGTCGTGCAGACAGAAGCGAGGGGAGATTCTCCTCATTTGGCCCAGGAGCCTGAGGTTCTTCCTGCCAACCAGCACGTGTTTCTGAGACAGGTGACAGCCCAGGGATCCTCCTGGGCCGTAGCTGACCAGCACCAGGGCCATGAGTAGAGAGAGCACGAAGGCCATGGGGAAGATGCAGCTGCTGCTGGGCTGGCTGAGACGGCGTCTGGTGGAACCTTGAGGTAGGTTCTCTGATGCCAGGCTTTCTAAGCGAGGCCATTAAATAGGAAACATGGTAATTTTCATTTTCTAATCATTTCTATACACTTTTACTTCCTTTTTTTGATTTTTATTTGTTTATTCTGAATATGGTTAAAGAAACTGTCATCAGTCTAAACTAGTAAGTTTATCTATTTCCCAGTAACCTCAAATGTACCCACCCAAATGGATATTTATCAATCAAATGAGAAAGGTCTTTGTCAGACATCAGAAATGATGTAGCTTTCTCAGCACAAACATTACCACTCTTTCTCCTTCATGTGTAAATGTAGCTCTTCTCTGTTCCATGAACACATTTTTGGCCCTGATCCTAGGCTCAATTTCTGTTTCTTCCTTTACTTAGGAAGGCAGGCTCTGTATTTATCAGGGATTTACCAGGTCACTCTAGCAACTAAACTGTTTGAAACAAAGGATGGGTTTTCTTTAGTGTCTGATTTAGAGAAGAGGCTGATTATTATGAGTCCATGAGCTCCCCCATGTTTCTCTTCCTTCTAGAACACGTCCCTGCAGGTCCATGTGGTTGTGCTTCAGGGAACCACGAAGTCAGGACTATTACAGACATCACGCTTGCGTTCCACCGTTTTCATACTGAAGACCTATTGTCCTTTGCTGGCCCGGCCAATACCCCTACGAAGAATTCTGGTTCTTCTCAGATAATATGGGTGGGGAGACTCTAATTCCAGGATAATTGATTGTATTTCCCCAGCAGCAGCTCACTCACACAGGAGAGATCACATGGAGCCACCCCCTGTCCTCTGGAGTGACAGAGTCCCCTTGCTCACCTGCTGGACTCCCTCCCTTAGGGCAGGCTCACCACATCCTGAGGACTCAAAAATCTCCTTTCTGTGGAGGGCTTGTTTACTTGTTAGGAAAATAAATCGTCTTCGTGAACCATCAACTTTCACCTGCAGTGTTTGTGTGAAGGACCCTAGTTGTCAGTGGTGACCTCTTCTTCTCTGACCCGTTTCCCCAGGTGTCCAAAGATTCAGCAAAGCTCAGTCCTTGAGAGCAAAAGTATATTTGTGCAAGTTGGTGGAGGGATTTCCAACTGCAATTATTTTGCTTTTAGTAGATGAATAATATCTCCCCGGCTAAGTATAGTTTTTATTATTCAACCCTTTTACTTAAACTGTTCGACACTTGTTCTGCTCAAACTTCCTGAGCTGGAGGATGGAGATTCAGTATTGCTGTTGTCTCTTATTGGAAGCTTATGTCACAGAATCTAGTGAGTTACAGCTGTTCATACAGGCAGTTGATTCCACCAGGCATCTCTGTTCCTCTGAGAATGCAGGGCAGTGAGACCCGGCCTACTTGATCAGGAGAAATAGTCTTCTTTCCTTGACTGTAATTTTTCCTGTAAACTTTTTATATTCACTTTGCGACTTATTTTGGGTAGGCTCTGGGAGTTGGTGATGGACAGGGAGGCCTGGCACGCTGCAGTTCATGGAGTTGCAAAGAGTCGGACACGACTGAGCGACTGAACTGAACTGAACTGACTGACTTATTGGACAAGATTTGTCTCATTGCTCCTGTTGCGGTTGTAATTGATGATGATGTGAGAACAACAAAGGGAAGTAAAGAAGCCAGAGGGGCTGCATCTCTATCCCTTTCAAGACGTTAGGTTTTTTTTGTTTCTCTTTGCAAATTTTCTAGAAAGTGAAATTGCACAGTTTTTTTGTGGGCAACAAGAAAACAAGAGTAAGTCTCAATGTCATGAATATGAAAGAAGGGAAGTGGTTTTCCCCTGATCCAGTGACGTGTTCTGAGTTAGCAAACTTCAGTGCAGCACAGCTGGGGACAAGTCTGAGGCAGAGGAAAACGATGAGGCCAATATGAACAACAGAAAGGCTGGGACAGGGCTGCTGCTTACAGAAGCTCAAAGAAGGACAAGCCCTTGATCTGTTGACTGTCGCCAGCTTTGTAAGACCAGCCACCTAATTTTTCTTTTCTTGAATCAGCATGTGGTCAGCATAAGGGGAGAAGGAAGAAGTCACACTCACCAGCTCACAAGAGACAGGCAATCAGAGCCCCAGTTGCTCGAACACTAATGCTCTCTGGCAGGGTTGACGAGACCAGCCTTGCTGAGCATCTGTGTAGGTGATAAATCCAGTTGGGCAAAGACAATATGCTTTGAAGTAACTAGAATGAAAGGGAATTAAATGATTCCAAAAGAGCCTGATCTTAGTCTAGCTAATAGTAACTATGACATTAAAAATAATAACTGAATTTTATTGATTACTGACCCTCATGATCTCCCTAATATTCCAGCTCTCGGTACTATCACATTGATGGGTTAGGTTTCTGTGGGTTTTTAAGAATTTTTAAAATATTTATTTTATGTGTTTATTTGGCTGTGGCATGTCTTAGTCGATGTATGCTGGTTCTTGGATCTTGGTTGCTTCATGCAGGATCTTTACTTAAGCCATGGGAAGTCCTGCTTGCCAATCAGAATCTAGTTTCCTGGCGAGAGATCCAGCTCAGGCTCCCTGCTTTGGGAGCATGGAGTCCTGGCCCCTGGACCATCAAGGAAGTCAAGGGGGAGGGTTTCAATACATGAATTTGGGGAACGCACACACATTCAGTCTGTAACACGGTAGCAAGGAGAGACCAAGGTATTGTGTTTATGGCAAGGATTCATTAGGATATATTTCATTCTTGATATTAGTGAGGAGTAAGAACACATTCTCTGATGCTGCCCTCACTTTTTATGGCACCTCCATCCTGAACTGATTGCTAATTAAATGTTACAAGACTACCGTGGACATGATTACCAAGGACCTGCCAGAAAAATTTCACAGACTATCAGTATTTATCAAAAACGACAGTGACAACAACTACAAACTCCTTAGCCTTTGTGAGGGACTCACGCAATACTTCCAGCATAGTTGAAACTGAGTTAACAGTTTTGTTTCGAAGAGCCTCCTGCCAAGAATTTATTTGAATAAAATAAAATCCAGTTTTCAAAACCTAACATGTCAGATTCCAAACTGCTTATCTAGACTGTGACGCCTGTGCCCCCTGCGTGCACTGAGCGCTCACTTAATTTCCTAGTTTATTTCTAACACAAGATGTACCCTTGTTGTTTCATACCTCGATGTGACAAACCTCTTATTTCCATTAGTTCACATCTACCTCCAAATTCTAGATAAGCTGAGCAATTTACAACTATCTGATTATTTTGTATAATAAGCAAAATGAAATTATCAACTGGTAGTTATTACTGAAAGTCTAAATGTGATCGACAAAATAATAATTCTAATAATTATAAAATAATCATATTTAACTGTCCAAGATGATTCATATAGATTGTGCAATGAATCCTCACCATAAATTGGAGATACATGATGGACAAGATCCTTATGAGTTTTGACTCCAGCAGGAGATTGGGTTAGAAACATTTCAGTGAATCCTCTGTAGAAAACACCAAGCTGATGGCTCTCGTGACTGTAAGTAAAAAAAATACTTAATGCTTTTGAGAGGGTAACAGGCAGGAAGACCAGGGGTCTCCAAACAGAGGAAACAGGCTCCAAGTGTCAGACATTTTTTCTCTCTCTCTTAAGCGGCAGGAGGAAACAAACTAGTGTTATGTTTGTTCCCCTTCTCTATACAAATTTAAATAGAGGTTTCTCTTAAAATTCTGTGTTGCCTTAATGACACCTGGTTCCACCTGAACTTAACTTTTCCCAAACCTTGAGCTAACCAATGCATTTTTCTTATGGAAATGTTTGTCTTAAGCTGTTAATGTACTGTGTATTTGCCCTAGACTCTGTGTTCAAGTCAGTTCCACCTAAAGGCTCAGAACCGACTTGACAAACCAGTCTGTTATACATTGTTCTCCTAATCTGTGTTAATGAAACTGTATATTTGTTTGGAAATCTGCCTTTCTTCAAGATTCATGTCAATTATGTTATGGCCGGGGATGACTCACCTGGTGCCAATGTTATCTAAATGCATGTTGTGGGTGAGGGGCCCGGTGCCCTTCTCTGAGTTTTGAGACATTTCCTTTCTCTAATTAGCAGAATGCATTGGAGAAGGAAATGGCAACCCACTCCTGTGTATTTGCCTGGAGAATCCCAGAGACGGGGGAGCCTGGTGGGCTGCCGTCTGTGGGGTCACACAGAGTCGGACATGACTGAAGCAACTTAGCAGCAGCAGCAGCAGCAGCAGCAGTAGCTATGTGACATCTGGCTAAAGCCTAGCACGGGGCACTCTTACTGCCCCCTTCTGATGTCTATGTCAGAAGCTTTCTCTATCTCTTTTATACTTTATAAAACTTTATTACACAAAAGTTCTGAGCCATCCAGGCTCGTTACTGGCCCTGGATTGAATTCTCCAGAGGCCAAGAATCCTGGTGTCTTTCGTGGTTCAGCAACGAATTTTTGCTTCCAAATTATATTAATTTGGCAAATGACAGAATAGAAGACGACCTATGCTAACGGGTGAAATGTGAGGGATGGAGCAGAGCCTCCCCATTGCCATCAGCAGGGAGACCAGGAGTGCAGAAATTCAGCACTTCACCTGGGCTTCTCTGAAGCAGTTCAGGTCCTGCTCTAAACTCAGGAGCCCTCCAAACTCCTTTTGCTGCGCCCCAGCGGCCGGGAGGGGGCGCCCGATCTCTCAGTAACTGACAGACCCGCACCGCCCACCCAGCGGGACCCGCCTGCAGGGCTGCCCCCTGGGGCATCAGATCCACGGGGGGAACTCGCGGGTGGCCGTGGGCAGGAGCCGCGACCGGAGCGAGGCGCCGCCGGGGCCCAGGGAGAGCTTGGGGCCGCGGGAACAGAGAGGAAACTTCCTTTTCGGGCCCCACTGCCCAGGCGAGCTTTGCGCCGCGTCGCTCAGAGCCTTTGATTTCTGCACCTCCAAATTCTAGATAAGCTACCATTGCGTCCATCCTCCCCTTCGTGGGAGAAGATTTTAGCCAGAGCGGTTCACACCGGTGCCCTTGAATGCCGCGATTGACGGCTGGAAATCACAGCATGCTGTGGTATGTTTTCAGATTCAGGGTTGTTTTGGAGTGAGTGGAAGTCGTTCAGTCGTGTCTGACTCTTTGCGACCCTGTGGACTATACAGTCCATGAAATTCTCCAGGCCAGAATACTGAAGTGGGTAGCCTTTCCCTTCTCCAGGAGATCTTCCCAACTCAGGGATTGAACCAGGGTCTCCCTCATTGCGGGCAGATCTTGACCAGCTGAGCCACAAGGGAAGCCCTTTGTTTATGGGGCAAAGGAGTAATTCAGGGAAAGGGGAAAGGTATCTACAATCTGGATGGAAATCTACTAGATATTGGGACCCTCCAGTGGGAAGACTTGGGGACAAAACAGACTTCAAAAGAAGCTCCTAGGTAAAGGGAAAATTATTTCATTGAACATTAATATAAATGGTTAATTTCTCCTGTCATGTTCATTGGTTGGAAAATGTTTTAAGATGTATAAGTCTTCAACTCACATCAAATTCAAATATTTTCCTTGTGCCACCCCAGTACTTTAAGTTCCTGGCTTTAATGGAAGCAAAATCATCAGTAATGTTTTCAGTATTACTTCTTTGTATATCTCTTCATCTGAGCGAAAGCCATATTTGACAGACTTATGACCCAGTAACTACTTTGAATAACTCATCTCAATTTACAAAATCCTTTTTTCCTCTCATTTCTTTTAACCAAAGTTCATCTATTAAGCATTTTTTTAGTCTGTTTTTCATTGGAGAGTTTCATGAACTTTTTCAAAATGTCTTCTCATATGGATAAGTTGTTTAAAAAATTGCAATTAAAATAATTTTGATTTCAGCATAATGTGTGCTCAGTAGACACCAACTGTGAAATAGGCAGTTGGGTATATGATTCCAGCATGCATCTTTGGAAGACATCATCATCAAGATAGATTTTTAAAGGCCTGAAAACTAGAGCAAGTCATGACCTAGTTCATCAGTTTGAACAGAAGACAGTTCTGGGCTTTGAACACAGGAAAACCTCAAACTTCTTGGCCACCAACGAAATTCAGACTGGGTACCAGCCAGATGGCAGGAGTGCAGTGTGAGTGTGCAGCCTGGGATCTGGTTGAGGACCTTGCAATCTGTGTGTCTTCTAGCTGGAGATCACAGAGTTTGAATGAAAATGAATCATGAGCTCCTTTACCTGGGTAAAGAGACAGTGCAAGAGCAGTGGGTGCATTCTCTATGGATCAGAAATTCACAGAGGCGGCCTGCACTTCCAGTGGATATGATGGGGAAAGGCTGCTGTCTTTTCTAGTGCAGTGGTCTTAAAACTAACGTCTCAGCTCCACAGCTCTTCTCCTCAACGCTACTCTGTGATGCTGGGGCTCTAGTTCCTTCCAGGACATTTCTCCTTGGCCTGCAGATGTTTTTCTTTCCCATGCCAGTTCCAAGGGTGGACTAGTAGGCTGGAAGGAATTTTCTGTTTTCCTGGAGTATGACTGGTAACAACTGCCATCAATTAGGAAAAGGAAAACGAATGCTTGCTGCTAGATGCTATGTGTCACCAGTCAGATGGGCAAAAACTAAAAAGGATGATAAGACCCTGTTTTGGTCAATGTGTGAGAACATATAACAGCTTCTATGGTCTTGAATATGGATTAATGTACCCATTGTTATCATGGACAGCTGGCAGTATGCATGTGCAAGGTTTATATATTTTGACAAATAAAATTGACTTCATGGCCCCTTATTCAGAGAAAGACTCTCGCTTCCGTTATAAGACACCTGCATACACTTGTAGCAGTCTCTCCTCTAAAGGCACTGATTTCTGAGAAGGACCGACTCTAGGAGGTGACACTGCCAACACTTAGGGACTGAAGTCTTTATGGAAAACGACTAGGATCAAACCCAGGACAGCCCAGGACTGTAGAGCAGAACCTCACACTGCATGGCCCTTGCTCTTTTCTTCCTGCCTGTGCCTTGCTGCTGAAAGATGGAAACCCAACAGAGAGTTGAGAAGGTGATTTTAGAAATGTCTTCAAGAAGTAGTAGAGTAGTACTCACACTAAAGAACAGGAAACATTATTAAGGAGTAATGTGTGTGATTTTCTGCATTCATATGAATGCAGAAATCTCTATGATTTCCCTATTATTTATTTTCATGATAGATCAAAGCATTTTCTACTAATCCTTCTTTCTCAAAGAATTTCTGTGACTTCTTAAGAATACTTCTAGAAGTCTGAAACACAGAAATTGGAATTGTCTTCAGCATTGAGCACAGGAGCTTTCACACACTGAATATCCTGTGAAACTAGCACCCAAGTTAAATATTTTTACCAAAGACCTAGCATCTTTCCAGTGTTGCCTTTCAGTCACTGCCTCAGGCCAGCTGTCCTGTCTGCTCCCTGTGGGCAGCTACTTTGGAACTCACTGTCCTGATTATTTGCACCAAGCACACTTTTGTGCTTCTTGTAATACGGACTCATTGATTCAAACAGTAGTCCTATGAAAAACTACTGTTATTTTCCCCATATTTGACAAGATCAAGATAGAATGCATGCCTGCATGCATGCTAAGTTGGTTCAGTCCTGTCCAACTCCTATGACCCATGGACTGTGGCCCACCAGGCTCCTCTGTCCATGGGATTTTCAAGAAAGAATACTGGAGGGGGTTGCCATATCCATCTCCTTAGTGTTTGTGATATTTTTCAGGGTCACACTGCTGTTAAATGGCAGAGCTGCATTCAAAGGTTTTGAAACTTCTAGAACTCTCCTTTCACTTGTGCTCTCTTCCAGTGATTTCCACTCAGTGAAACTTTGAAGCCAGAAACCATCACAGAACAGAGCTCCTGTGTTGGAGGCAGTGAAGATACAGTGTAAGGGAGTGGATTGTTCAGTAAAGCAGGACCGAGGAGAAGGTGGGAGGAAGAGTAACAGGTGTCAGGCTCAGCCACTCAGGACCACATGTTCGCAGCTTCCCTGGAGGATGGGAGTCCTTCCCCCACATCCTGACACCAACCATTCTCTGTTGATTGGGTATAAACTAGTTATACTTGTGACTTCAGGACTACTCATCTACCACCATTTCAGAGACTCCTTTCTACCTGTTTCTTTTGGGTGGAGGGGGCTGCACTCCACAGCTTGCAGGATCTTAGTTCCCTGACCAGGTATCCATGGCACCTGAGCGTCTCACACTGGAAGCATGGAGTCCATTCCACTGGACTGCCAGGGATCCAGAAATTCTACCTTTTGACAATCATTTCCTGAAAAGTGATACGACTATTCTGTAGTATAAATGGACAAATGCTATTCCACGATAGGTTTATGTAGACCAAATAAGTATTTAGTTCTTCATAATGAAAAAAGTAATTACTTTCATAAGAAATTAATAAATAAAACAGAAGAATAAGGAAATGAACATATTTTCTAAATTTTATTACAATGCAGAAAAACATTTTTACATGAAAATATAAGTATGATGAGATAAAAGAAAATAAATGCATAAATAAATATAAATAACATCAGGGCAGTCGTCCCTTATGGACTGAGCCCCGTGCAGTTGAATACTTTTTATATCTACTTGCTTTTTGCAACTGAGAAATTACTATTGATTGAATTCAGGAAACATTGTGGTTAAAGCAGAAATCAGAGTCTTCTGAAATGACCTCAGGGGAGCGTACAAGGGTGATGTGGCGTCTTAGTCAGTGAGAGTCATGTCAAGGTGAGCTCAGGTCTCCATCCATCATTCTTAACCTTTCTTGCAAGCTGACTGATGAAGACAAGGATCTCATGATTTCCATTCTGACAATTTCCCAGGCGCAGTCGCTGTATCCCTTCTCTTTCAGGTAGACATGGATGCCCTGGAAGTACCTCTTCACGGCCACGGTGGGGCCCGTCCTTTGCAGGCCAGAGTCTTTCTCTCCAGTCACCTGCACCAGACAGGAGTCCAGGTGGTCCAGCTGCTGATGGAGTCCATTGCGGAGCTGCTCCAGGAGGGTGGTGTCCCAGGCAGCAGAGGCGCGCTCTGTGTGGAAGAGGTTGAAGCTCTGCTGGAGCATCTCGTGGAGCACAGAGATGGCCTGGGCCTCCTGGAGCTGGCCGCCCTCCACCATCTCCTGGGGGAAAGGGAAGTCTTTTCTGTCCTGCAGACAGAAGCGAGGGGAGAGTTTCCCCATTTGGCCCAGGAGCCTGAGGTTCTTCCTGCCAATGAGAACATGGTTCTGAGACAGGTCACAGCCCAGGGATCCTCCTGGGCCGTAGCTGACCAGCACCAGGGCCATGAGTAGAGAGAGCACGAAGGCCATGGGGAAGATGGGACTGCTTCTGGGCTGACTGAAGCAGTGTCTGGTGAAACCTTGAGGTAGGTTCTCTGATGCCATGCTTTCTAAGCGAGGCCTTTAAATAGGGAACATGGTAGTTTTCATTTTCTCATTGTTTTAATACACTTTCACTTCCTTTTTTGATTTTCATTTATGTATTCACAATATGACCAAAGAAAATGTCATCAATATAAAGTATTAATTTTACCCATTTCCCAATGACTTCAAATGTACCCATCCGATTGTATATGTCAATTAAATGAGAGTGTTTTTATTATTCATCGCTTTTATTTACACTGTTCAGCACTTTTCTGCTCAGAGTTTCAGAGCTGGAGGAAGGACATTCAGTGATGGTGTCTCTCACTGGAAGCTTATGTCACAGAATCTAGTGAGTTTCAGTCATTCATTCAGGCAGTTGATTCCACTGGGCATCTCTGTTCCTCTGTCTCTTTCTTCCTCTGAGAACAAAGGACGGTGAGAACCAGGCTACTCGTTCTGGGAGAAATAGCCTTCTTTCCTTTACTCGAGTATAATTTTTCACTTAGTCTACATTCTTTTAGTGACTTGCTGGCCAGGCTTTGTCTTGCTGCTCCTGCTCTAGTTCTAATTCACGTTGAGGTTAGAAAGATAAAGTGAAGTGAAGAAAGGCAGAGGGGCTGAGCTCTATCATATTTAAGACATAATTTTTGTTGTTGTTTTTTCCCTTTGCCACTTTCCTAGAAAGTAAAGTTCCACAGTTGTTTTGTGGGCAAAAAGAAACTAATCTAAGTCTGAATGTCTGAATATGAACAAAGGGAAGTGGTTTTCCCTGACATAGTGATGTCTTCTGAGTTAGCAAACTTCAGTGCAGCACAGCTGGGGATGAGGCTGTGGCAGAGGGCAAGCATGAGGCCAGTATGAACAACAGAAAGGCTGGGCCGTGGCTGCTGCAGACAGAAGCTCAACAAAGGTTAAGTCCAAGGTCAAGCGACTGTCCTTTATTTTCTAGATCAGCTACCTCATTTTTCTTTCAATTAATGCACGTAGGATTCATTTCAGGAGAGAAGGAAGAAGTCAAGCCCATCACCTATCAAGAGAGGGACAACTAGAATGCCAATTGCTGGAATACTAACCCTCTCTGGCAGTGTCTTGGAGACCAGCCTTGCTGAGCATCTGTCTAGGTTATAAATCCACTCAGGCAAGGAGAAGATGCTTTGAAAAAAACTAGAATGAAATAGAATTAAATGATTGCAAACCATCCTGAACTTAATCTGGATACTAGTAATTATGATATTAAAAATTATAGCTGAATTTGATTACCTGCTGCTAATGGACTAGTCACTTTTCAAGCTCTTTAGAATTTTAACTGAATCCTCTCATTAGCTCTTAGGGTCACACTTACTTATACTCCTGGAGAAAAATATAAATCTAGACAAATGAACTATTCCAATCATAGCAAAGATTCAAGAGCAAACCTTGGGGGCTTTGATTTGTCTGAATGATCCAATTAAAAAAAAAGGAGGGGTGCAAATGAACACGACATTAAGGAAACAATGAAATAAATGATAGAGGAGAATGAGTTGCCGAAGACCCCTTAATCCATTTCAAATACCAAAGGGTCATGATCTATTGTTTTGTAGGGCCACAGTGTGTGGTCTGAAGTCCGCAAAATTAAGATCTAATCATAAATGGACAACATCACTATTAAGTAGTTGGAAGGGAGTAGATTGTTCTGCCAGCTAAAAGAGAAGCAGGAGTTTGCTCATTGTCTAGTGGTTAGGATCCAGCACTTTCACTGCTGTGACCTGATTTCAGTCCCTGGTTGGGGAAGTCTGATCACACAAGCCTCGCTGAATTCTAAGCTTTTATGAGTGGTTTCTTCAGTGAAATATAGTAAAATAATTTTATTGACCCTATGAGAGGAAAGTGCTACTTTCTATGTATTTAAACCTTTTGACCTTTTTTGTGAGCTTGCTGCTGCTGCTGTTGCTGCTGCTAAGTCGCTTCAGTCATGTCCGACTCTGTGCGACCCCATAGAGGGCAACTCACCAGGCTCCCCCGTCTCTGAGATTCTCCAGGCAAGAACACTGGAGTGGGTTGCCATTTCTTCCTCCAATGCGAACAAACATAAAGCAGGTAACAGTCTCTCGACACATGAGTTCTGACGTTTCTCCTTCAGGATGAGAATGAAAACATCTTTCAGCATCAGGTTCTGCAGAATGAAGTCTCCACCCACTGCAGTCCCTGCCCTCCAACACGCCCTGATGGGAGTTCAGGGTTGAGATCAGGAACGAGGCACTCTGTGCTCTGGGAAAAGTGACACAAGAGGCCTTCTGATAGTTAGATACTTTCCGGAGAAAATTGATGAACCCAAGTTTACAGCTTCTCATGGGTAGAAAGCTCTAAAATCTTTCAGAGAGACATCTGTTCCTCCTGATTCTCAGCCACTTTCTCCCGAGACGTGAGTTTATCTGCACGTCACCCCTCGCCACAGTCGCCTGCATGCTGACCTCCTCTGCGTGCGTGGGGCAGGTCCTCAGAGCTGAGGGGGGCTGCGCTCTGGCCTGCAGTCCTCAGCAAGTCTGCCAATAAAATGAACTCTCAGGAGTCATGTTTTTGGGTGTGTTTGTTTTTGTTGACAAGGACCCCTTCCAGGAGACCTCCTCAGGTAACCTGCTGTTCTCATTCGAAAGGAAGACACCTGCGTTTCTCACCTCCAGTCCCGCCAGGTCACCCCGGTGTCTACTGACGGAGTCCAGGGAAGAAGCTCTACTCTATGTCCAACCTCTGGTCAAGATGTGAGTGTCGAGGAGGCCTATGCGAGACCCAGATGGAAGCGCACGTGTGCTTCCCAGACAGAGCAGTGAACATTTTTCTCCTTGGCAGGGAGAAACTGGCTTGAATTGTGAAGTAAGCCTCAAGGCCTTGTATAGTTATCTTTTAAAAATTTCTAGCTCAACCTATTAAACATCATTAAGTAATACTATAGTATTGAATGAAAGTTTATTTAGAAAATAATTTGTTACTGAAATGGTATTTTTAGCAGTAATATCGGAATGTTTTTTACTTGTTTAGGACCCTAATCCTCAAGAAGGTTTCCAAACCTCTCAATGTACTTTAAACGTTCCCTGAGGGGCTTCCCTGGAGGCTCAGTGGTGAGGAGTCCACCTGCCAACAGGACCCCATGTGGTCCTAGAGGATGCGCATGCTGCAGGACAGTGACCCCGGGGGCACAGCTCCCGCCCTGTGCTCCAGACCCCGGGCCCTCACCACCGAAGCCAAGTGCACTGGAGCCTGAGCTCCCCAACAAGAGCGGCTCCCACAGTGAGAAGCCTGCGCCCCACAACTAGAGAGGACCCACCTCTGCCACAACTAGAGAGAAGTCCATGCGGCAGTGAAGACACAGCACAGTGAGAAATGAATAAATGAATAAAATTATCTCAAAAGTCCCTCTGACTTTACATATAGCTGCTGAGTGCGGTATGTCCCAACTGGAAAGAAGAGAAAGATGATTGATCCATCAATGTCCTGAAGATTGCCTACATTAAATACATGAATTCCCAGAAAGATCTTTGTTACTTTGAGAAATTGTATTCTTAGCAGCAGCAGCAGCAGTGTTCACTTTACTAACATATGTCCTGCGAGGAAGGCTCTGTCCCCCTGTTGCTAAATGTATTAAAAGCCCTGCCTGTGCCCCTTCCATTCAATCTTGTTTAATTGTGTTTGTCTCTCAGAGATGCAAAGACACCATAATGGAATTTAGGAACTTCCTTGGATTGCATTGTCCCCAGGCACCTCTTGCCCTGCTCTCTGATATCTTGCTGGGTCCTAAGGAAGACACAAGTCTGCAGCTGTGACGGGAGTGACCTCGTCCCTTCCAGGACTCTGCAGGCTGCTGTGGGGTGAGCGTCTCCCATGCTGGGGACACAGCTGGTGGCCAGGCCTTCGTGCTCTGTCTCTGCTCTCAGCATCCGCTTCAGTCTTCTCAGTCTCTGAAAAGGAATGTTGTGGAGAAGCACTTGCCTCAGTGCAGCTCGTCTGTGTTGTTCTGTGTCCTGAGGACCCGCTGCTGCTCCAGGGAATACTTTAAACATCTCTGTTCTCCTTCCAAGTTCTCAAGCTGCTGCTGACTTTCAACTCCAAGTTTCGAGTGCTTTGGACTTTTCTCAAATGAGATTCCTGAACCAGGTGAGTTCCTCCTAGTGCAACCAGCACATGGAATAGCCTAGGTGCACGCTCAGAGGAGCCCCTGGTGTCTCCACCATTGTTCACTGTGGGGCGGGGTTCCCTCTATTTACTGTGTTTCTCTGGGAGGCTGGACAGTCTGGACCCGCAGTGCTTGGCCGACAGAGCAGGCGAAGTCACAGGAGAGTGTCTGACAGAGCTAGAACTTTCACTCAGGTTCCGCTTTGAGTTGGTGGTTTGCAGTTGTAAGGGGAAACTGACAACCAGAAACTGTAATGGAGAAGGACACAGCTGTATGAGTGGAGAGGACGCCTTCATGCAGAGTGAGTGAGGAGAGCACGCTGGGGATTCTGCACTGGGAGGAAGTGAACGATTGTGATATTTGAGTGTAAGGATAAGATACTCACCTGACCTCTTGCCAACTGAATACCACGTATTCAGCTTCTCTACAATTTTTTCCAGGGAAAAAAATTCCACAACCAACAAGAGGCAGAAAATCCTCCCCAAGAATTCATCAAATCCTGAAGCATGTATTTTTTTTTTTTTGATTGTTGTTTTTCAGGTTACTTTTTTTGAAAAAATTCAGAGTTACAAAAAGCACTGGAGTGGTTATGTTCACTTCAATGTCCTCAGAGCAATAAACAACATAGCTAGAGCTAGAGTATTTTTACTTCTAACGTGCAAATCCTAAAGAGGGCTCAAGGAATTGTAAAATGCATTTTTTAATCAAGTTGCCATTCAGGATTGGTGTTTCTGTTTTAACGAAAGAACAAAGTAAGTCTTTTACAGTAAGAATTTAATAAAGGAAGAAAAATTATTAACTGACTACAAAATATACATTTTCCTATAAGTATACATACATAATATTTTATCAACAAAATAATTTAAATATTTATAAATAGTTAAATAAATATTCAGTTCAGTTCAGTCGCTCAGTCATGTCTGACTCTTTGTGACCCCATGGATCGCAGCACGCCAGGCCTCCCTGTCCATCACCAACTCCCAGAGTCACTTAGACTCGTGTCCATTGAGTCAGTGATGCCATCCAGCCATCTCATCCTTGGTTGTCCCCTTCTTCTCCTACCCCCAATTAAAATAAATAAATTATTTATTATTATTATTAATTATTATATAAATAAAATACTTTATTTATTTTAATATTGGTAGTTAAATACGTAGATAGATCAGCTTTGTCCAGGTAGTTAAATACGTAAATACATCAGCTTAGGCATCGGTGAGGAACCAGCGCCTATAGAGTAGAATATGATGTTGCTTAATATTCCAGAAAACATTTGACATGCTGATTCAATTCAGGGAGCAATGACAGCAGAAATGAGAGTCCTTGACATGGCAGCGCAGGAGGAAGTGTGGTCTGTTGGTCCATGAGAATCATTTCCGTGTTGAACCAGCTGTGTGTAAGTCCTTGCTCCTGAATCTCTCCTGCAAGTTTGTTGAGGAAGAGAAGGCTCTCATGACTTCTGCTCTGACAACCTCCCAGGCACAAGGGCTGTGTCCCTTCTCTTGCAGATAGAGAGTGATTCTGTGGAAGTATTTCCTCACAGCCAGGCTGGAGACCTCCTTGAGCAGGGGAGCCCCTCGCAGCCCCTCCTCCTGCCTGAGACAGGCTTGCAGGTCAGTGAGCTGCTGATCCAGTGCAGCACGGAGCTTGTCCAGGAGGCTCTGGTCCCACGCGGCGGCCAAGCCCTCTGTGCTGAAGAGCTGGAAGGTGTGCTGGGTCACCTCGTGGAGCACAGAGATGGCTTGAGCCTTCTGCAACTGGCTGCCACCCAGCGCCTCCTGGGGGAATGCGAAGTCTTTTCTGTCCTGCAGGCAGGAGGAAGGGGAGACCCTCCTCAGTTGTCGCAGGAGCGTCAGGACCCTCCTGTTGGCCAGGCTGTGGGTGTGAGGCAGGTGGCAGCCCCGAGAGCAGATGGCGTTGCAGCTGAGCAGCAGCAGGGCCAGGAGTAAGGACCAGGCTGCGGCCATCGGGACCTTGCAGATGCTTCAGGCCTGGGGCGGTGGGTGACTGTGTGAACCTGCTCTCTAGCTTCCCTGAAGCCCTTCCTTCAGGCCTGTGTGTTAAATAGGAGCCCATGGTTTCCATTTTCTGAAAGTTCCCTCTTACTTTCTACTTTTGGTTTTGCTTTTCTGTTTGCATTCTCCAGTGGGTTAGGGCAGCACTTCTCAATCGTTTCTTTTTTCATGTTGCCCTTCTTTCTTCTGCCCACAGAGCCTTTCTAGATATATTTTCTTAATTGCCCTGCACTGTGAAATTTTGATAACACAGATTTACTGTGTATGTATTTATATACTCTATGAATATCTTTTCCTGTACATAGAAAAAGTATGTGTAAATCTTACTCTTTGTATTCAGTGTAGTTAAGAATTACGTAAAATTTTAAGCGATAATTTAAATGTAAAAGGTACTGAATTTTATTTTTTCTTTATAAACTCAGTTTTCAGAGTGACTTTTAATGTCACGTGTTTACTTATATAAGTAGGTATGTATCCAATTACATATTAAAATAAAATTGAAATAAATACTTTTAATATACCAAGATATAGACATACTTAAAAGTCATTCAAAGCTGCTCGAATCATTAAATGACTTTAAAATAGTTCTTTAATATTTCCTTTAATTATTTATCATTGAATTTTCTTCATGTCAGAAAATAATTTTTAGTTTTACTGCCTGATAGATATTCATCTGGATATTATCAACATTTTTTCTCTTTAAGACTTTGACATGTTGAACCACCTTTGTAGAATTATGTAAGAAAATATAATATTTTTTGTATTTTATTTACAAATAAGTTTTCCATTTTTATTTAATTTCTGGAGCCCAAATCACACTGAGGTTCAAACATAAGCAACATGCATGAGACAGACAATGGTTTCTCAGAAGTACAGAAAGGGCAGCTCTCACAATATGACTTTGAGATCAAGAAAATGATGGAAAGTCCTCCAGTGAACCATCTAGTCACCTTAGGATGCACCACTGATCTTGTATGCAATTTGTTTATATTCAATAAACTCAGTCTCAGTGCTCAATGTATGATACACAAGGCCAAAGACAGAAATAAATACTAAGGGGTTGGATTTTGTTGTATCAGGTTGAGCTTTGATGTGTAATCACTAATCATTGTAATGACAAGATTTGTTCATATTCCAGAAAACTAATGCCTGCATGTGTGGAAGTAGCATTATCCCCAGTAAGAAACCATGATTTAGGAATCACCATCCATATGAATCTTTCTCTCTGTTCCTTTGCATTAAATTTCAGATTTCCCAAATGACTTTCAAGTTCCAATCCAAGTCTATCGTTTTCAAATAAAAGGAAACAATCTTTGTAATTAATTCAGAACGGGATAAATATTATTTCATGGGAGATTTAGCTTTTGGCTCTGCTCCTGAATTCATTTTACAGTGGATTTTATGTTGTCTTGTCCCCTTATGTTCCAAACTTCAAATAAGAGACATGTGACCGTGTTTGGCAAATCAGCTCTGTAGTGACTGAACTCTGTCTTCTTCTCTGTGGTATCCTCTGTACCAGGCCCAGTGTAATCGCTCAACAAGCTGTTTTGTGGTGTTTATTTATTCACTTCTGGGTGCCCTGGGTCCTCACCACTTGCCCGGACTTCCGTCAGTCGTGGCAGGTGGGGGCCGCTCTTCCTCGCAGAGCCTGGTTTCCTTGCTGTGCGGGCCTCCTCAGGCTCCAGCGTGCAGGCTTCAGGAGCTGCAGCACGTGGGCTCTGGAGCAGGGTCTCAGCAACAGGGGAGCACTGTCTTAGTTGTTCCGTGGCAGGTGGACACTTCCTGGACCAGGGATCGACTCTGTCTCTCCTGAGGAAGATTCTTCCTCACTGCACCATCAGGGAAGTCCTCAACAAGTAATTGTAGCTAAAGCAGTTTCTCAGATTTCCTCCTACTACTGGAAGGCATTTACAAATGACCAAGCTATTTTGCCTCATCGGGGCCTATTTCCGGGAATGATAATAGACATTTCAATAGATAATGAAATACCAATAGTCTGGTATTTCCGCTCTGTTCCTGCTGGTACCTGTCATACTGAGTTTGTTGCTAAAACCACTAGGAGTCTCCTTCCTTGAAGGTAAATGGGGTCTGGGGCTTCACGTAGCAAGTGCAACACACTTTTCAGCCTGTGCCCAGCACTGTATTAAACTCAGGAGGATGCCTCACCCCTAATTGTCCTCAACTAGGTCATGATTCCAGAAAACATCTGCTTCTACTGCATCGACAGGGCTAAAGCCTTTGACCTTGTGAATCACAACAAACTGGAAAACGCTTCAAGAGATGGGAATACCAGACCATCTTACCTGTCTCCTGAGAAACCTGTATGCAGGTCAAGAAGCAACAGTTAGAACCAGACATGGAACAATGGACTGGTTCCAAACTGGGGAAAGAGTACATCAAGACTGTATACTGTCAGCCTGCTTATTTAACTTATATCCAGAGTACATCATGTGAGATGCTGGGTTGGATAAAGCAGAAGCTGGAATCAAGATTGCTGGAGAAATAGCAATAACCTCACACATGCAGATGACATCACTCTTAAGGCAGAAAGGGAAGCGGAACTAAAGAGCCTCTTGATGAAAGGGAAAGAGGAGAGTGAAAAAGCTGGCTGAAAACTTAAAACATTCAAAACATCAAGAACATGGCTTCCAGTACCATAGCTTCATGGCAAACAGATGGGGAAGCAAAGGAAAGAGTGACAGACTCTATTTCCTTGGGCTCCAACATCACCGCAGATGGCGACTGCAGACAGGAAATTGAAAGACACTTGCTCTTTGGAGGAAAAGCTATGACCAATCTAGACAGCATATTAACAAGCAGAGACGTTACTTCAGCCTAAAGGTCTGTATGGTCAATGCTATGGTTTTTCTAGTAGTCATGTATGGATGTGAGAGCTGGACCAGAAAGCTGAGTGCCAGAGAATTGATGCATTTGAACTATGGTGTTGGAGATGACTCTTGAGAGTCCCTTGGACTGCAAGGAGAACAAGCCAGTCCATCCTGAAGGAAATTAGTCCTGAATATGCACTGGAAGGACTGATGCTGAAATGCCAATTTTTTGGCCACCTGACGCGAAGACCTGACTCATTGGAAAAGACCCTGATGCTGGGAATGATTGAAGGCAGGAGGAGAAGGGGACGACAGAGGATGAGATGGTTGGATGGCATCACTGACTCTAAGCAAGCTCTGGGAGTTGGTGATGGACAGGGAAGCCTGGCGTGCTGCAGTTCAGGGGTCATTAGAGTCACCAATGACTGAACGACTGACCTGAACTGAGGTCATGACAGAAAAGAACATGCCGGGTGTCGTACACAGAGCCATGTATCTGAACTCAAACTCCCCTGATGCTCGTAGCTCACAGCAATGAGCAGGCAGTTTACCACAGTACTCTTTGGTGGGTCTTTACCGACCTGGCAATTACTGCTACATTGACCTGAGATACTTCAGAGACTCCTCACAAGGAATGATGAATGATCATTTCCACGCTCTGTTTTATTCCATTGCATGGCTGGTGAGCTTCATTTTAGTTTGGCTTCCAGGTTTTGACATGAAATAATTAAAGCCTTACAACAGGTTGAAAATCTAGAGTTTGGATCTGAATCCCTCGTCTCTTTATTTTGTCTACTAACCTGCTCATTCTTTTTATGCTCAGTGTGACTATTTTCTTACTTCTACATGCCAAGCATGCAGACTTTAAAGACCTTTATGTTCTGAATGGTTAGGATCCCAGCAAAGTCATATCATGAGGTTGTAAACCCCAAAGTAATGATATCAGGTGGCAGACCTTTTGGGACGTGATTAGGGTGTGGCAATGGAGGCCTCACATAAGGAAATAATGCCCTTATAAAAGAGGTGGATATACACTAGTCCCTCTCCTGCCCTGTGATGATACGAGAGAACTCTGCAGTGTGAGACCTGAAGCAGGCTCTCACCACAACTGGACCAAGCTGACACACAGTTCTCGGATATCCAGACTCGAGAACTAACTTTGAGCAATACATTTCTGGTCTTTGCAAACTACCCAGTCAATGCTATTTTGTTGAAGAAGCTTGTATAGTAAGATACTACATGCACTGTTTTATCCTCAGAATACCTCCGGAGTCTGTAAAATTTCTGAAGGGAGAGAAATTATCTTACTGAACACCATTTCCTAGACATCTAGTCTGGGCCCTAACATTTCTTGAGCTCAATCAATATTTGAGTAACATCATTTCACAAGGATGGTAACGATAGGAGAAACAATAAACCCAGTATCTATTAGATATATAGGATGTGAGAACACAATAATTTAGAGATTTTTCATGTTTCTACAAGGGAAGATATGATGAAATCTTGTGTGAGGTACTTTTTAAAGATCATCTGCAGAAATATTTTATTCAAGTTTGCATTTTCAGAATTTGGGCGGTATGGAGAGTGGAACACTCAGTGTCCACTTTTCGTTCAGTGATTCTCAAGTACTTGCAAGGAGTTGCCTGATCACTCTTTCCTTGCCTCCCTCAGGTAGTAAGGAAACACATTGGCTACAGCTGTACATGTTTTCCTCACTGGCCTATGCCTTTGGGAGTCAACCTGAATGCTTCTCACAAATAGTCTATGATCCTGTGAACTCTGAGTGACAGCTCTATCATCTTCCCCAAGCTGAAACTATGAAATAAGAGTTTAAATCAGAGTGTGTGCAAGCAAAAACATTGGTTTTCCCCTTGCACACCCACCCAGAGCTCCATTAGGACAAACACAGCAAAAATGAAAAAAATGGTCTTGTGCACTGAACTTGTCTCCTTCTGTCTTAATCATCCATTGTTTCCTGACTTCCTTGCAATGAGACTCCCATGAGGGTAAGTCCGGGCTGGGTAATATGAGCAGAAGTGCTCTTACCACCGTGTAGCCCTGGCCCTTAGAAACATCCCATGCGATCCACTAATCTTTTCCCTTTGCCTTCAAGGAGAATAGACTCAAGTACTACAGACAAAATTGAAGTCATGTGTTAATGACGGAAAAATTACAAAACAAGGGGACCCATTTCCCTGACTCACTTTTTGGAGAAGAGCAAACTAGAAGAGTCACTTGATCAAGAAGGCCTGCATTGTGCTCTTTAAAGAAGGAAAGGAAAGTGTCCATTAGAATCAAATTCCTGACACTTTTCTGGTCACCTGTTACAGAGGCTGAACAATAGGTTAACTGACAAATGCCTTAAACAACATACTCTCCTAAAAACTTCCATAAAAAGTATACTTCAGATGTTGAAAATAGAAATACCCCCAAATACATAAAGATCTTTTACATTATGTTATAAAAATCGTTTATTTAAGAAAAGAGACTTTGTTTTTCTGTCTAAATGTTTTTGTAAAACTAGGATTTTTATTTCAGATATTTTTCAGCTTGTAAGCAAACAGAAGTCCAGATCACCTTGGAGAGCTAAGGAAACAACAATCTGATTGAGTAAAGAGTTGTCGCAAGTATAATTTTCATTGTATCTGTTGACGTTTCTTGAGGATTCTTACATGAAGGAAAGGTACTTTTCAATTTCTACTCTGACAACCTCCCAGGCACAGAGGCTGTATTCCTTTCCCTTCAGGTAGAGATGGATTCTTTGGAAATACTTCCAGACATCAGTTCCCAAATCGGGACAATCCAGAGTCACTTCTTCCAGCTGTTCCAGGCTCTGACCCAGGCTGGAGAGTAGTTTGTCGAGGAGGGTGCTGTTCCAAGCAGCATAGCTGCTCTCCATGGTGAAGAGGTTGAAGATCTGCTGGAGCATCAGGTGGTGATAACAGGTGCCTTGAGTCATCTGGATTGAGGTGATATTCTCTCTTCTCCAAGGAAACTTGAAGTCGTGTCTGTGCTCTAGGCATGACTGGGAGGGGATCGTTTTCATCTGTCTCAAAAGTGTGAAGATTTCTTTGTTGTCAAGAGGACAAGCAGGGATGGAGCAGAGCATCACTCCTGCCACTAGCAAATAGATCTTGGCCATAGAGAGTTTCTGTGATTCACTGGAGGGCCAACAGGGGGCGCGCGGACACCACCAATCAGTGAGCGAAAGGTTTCTTCGCCGGGTCCTGGGAGAGCGCTTCTCTAGGAAGCCGCAAGGCGGAGGAGGTCTTACCGGTTTTCTTAGAGTGTTTGCGAGTCCTGAGACTTCGTTTCAGCGGGTTTGGCAGCCAGAGAGGAAAAGCGTCGCTGCTCAGAGACCAAGCTGGTGCGGCTTTAATAGTGCACTAAGAAGCTTTCGCTTCCGAGCCCTCGTCGGAGACATTTTTGTGTGGTGGCAAGCCCGGAACCTTGCGTCTTCTGCTTTCCCCTGAGTTTGTTTTGTGTGTGTGTGTGTGTGTGTGCTTTCTTTTCGGCCAGAAATTTGAGCGAGGCCATTTTTACAAAGTTCTTTTATGGTGACTCAGACCGTAAAGAATTGGCGGCAATGTGGGAGACCTGGGTTCGATCCCTGGGTTGGGAAGGTCCCCTGGAGCAAGAAACAGCTCCCACTCCAGCATTCTTGCCTGGAGAATCCCCATGGACAGAGAAGTCTGGTGGGCTACAGTCCATGGAGGTTTCAAAGAGTCGGACAGAACTGAGCGACACTGCATGTCGTTACAAAGAAAATACGTTTACGAAGGGGTTTGAGGCAGAGAATTAGAGCGAGTTAGGGCCGATTTCACAGATCCCGGCTCGTTTCTGGCGCGATGAAGGGGCAGTTCAGGGAATGGGGAACTTGGCCGCGACGACCGGACGACCGGACGAAAGGACGGTGTTGGGGACGCCCTGGAGGTGAGTCGGAGCGCGGTCCCCACCCGGGCCGAGGACGTGGGAGCTGTGCGCCCCTGGAGATGCTTTGGGACTTTCAGGGTGTCTTTTAAGGTATCGGCCTTGAAGTGGGGGAGTAAGTATTAATTAACTGAAAAGTAAGAATATTAAAACACTCATAGCACTGTATTTTTATATGTATGAATTTATTAATAGTTAAATACAATTAATACTAATCGTATTTAACTTGTTTAAAATGTTTATATTTTGAAATATTTTAATGACTGTATTTAAATATTTGCTCTATGGTATTAAGCAGTACATGAACCGTGAACTTCTAGATGTTCAAGCTGGTTTTAGAAAAGGCAGAGGAACCAGAGATGACATTGCCAGCATCCACTGGATCATGGGAAAAGCAAGAGAGTTCCAGAAAAACATCTATTTCTGCTTTATTGACTATGCCAAAGCCTCTGACTGTGTGGGTCAAAATAAACTGTGGAAAATTCTGAAAGAGATGGGAATACAGACCACCTGACCTGCCTCTTGAGAAACCTATATGCAGGTCAGGAAGCAACAGTTCGAACTGGACATGGAACAACAGACTGGTTCCAAATAGGAAAAGGAGTCTGTCAAGGCTGTATATTGTCACCCTGCTTATTTAACTCCTATGCAGAATATATCATGAGAAATGCTGGGCTGGAAGAAGCACAAGCTGAAATCAAGACTGCTGGGAGAAATATCAATAACCTCAGATATGCAGATGACAACCACCCTTATGGCAGAAAGGGAAGAGGAACTAAAGAGCCTCTTGATGAAAGTGAAAGAGGAGAGTGGAAAAAGTTGGCTTAAAGCTCAACATTCAGAAAACAAAGATTATGGCATCTTGTCCCATCACTTCATGAGAAATAGATGGGGAAACAGTGGAAACAGTGGCTGACTTTAGTTTTTGAGGCTCCCGAATCACTGCAGATGGTGATTGCAGCCATGAAATTAAAAGACGCTTACGCCTTGGAAGGAAAGTTATGACTAACCTAGATAGCATATTGAAAAGCAGAGACATTACTTTGCCAACAAAGGTCCGTCTAGTCAAGGCTATGGTTTTTCCAGTAGTCATGTATGGATGTGAGAGCTGGACTGTGAAGAAAGCTGAGTGCCAAAGAATTGATGCTTTTGAACTGTGGTGCTGGAGAAGACCCTGCAAGGAGATCCAACCAGTCCATCCTAAAGGAGATCAGCCCTGGGTGTTCTTTGGAAGGACTGATGCTGAGACTGAAACTCCAATACTTTGGCCACCTGATGTGAAGAGCTGACTCATTGGAAAGGACCTTGATGCTGGGAGGGATTAGAGGCAGGAAGAGAAGGGGATGACAGAGAATGCGATGGTTGGATGGCATCACTGTCTCTATGGACATGTGTTTGGGTGAACTCTGGGAGTTGGTGATGGACAGGGAGGCCTGGCGTGCTGCGATCATGGGATCACGAAGAGTCAGACATGATTGAGCGACTGAACTGAACTGCTATGGTATTAAATGTATATGAGTATTAAACAGCATTTTATTGAATTCTGTTTAAACTACAGTTCTTTATATTACACTGAGAATTTAATTTTGCTTTCTTTGCTTTATTGGAAGCAAACTCATTAATTATTTCTGTCCTTGCTTGACAAATTTTTGTAACTCTGTGACAGTCTTAATTTTTATTTAACCTGGGTTTCTGAAACACTGCTGCCAGGACCCTACCTAGAGTGCCATGTGGAAAGAAGAGTTAGTGGAAATGTCCCTGGTGGTCCAAGGATTAAGACTGAGCTTTCAATGCAGAAGGTGCCAGTTTGATCCCTGGTTAGGGGGCTAATCCCAAATACAGTGCTGTACAGCCAAAAAGAAAGGAAGGAAGAATGGAAAGGAGAGAGGGAGGGAGGAAGCAGAGAAGGAAGAAGAGGCAATGTCTTGTACAAAGCATTGAGGAAGTTTACCAGGTCTGATATTTTCATTTTCTCTGGGAAGAATTTTATAGACCAAACACAAATTTCCAGAGTTCATTGACGTGAAACCTTCCTTTGCAAGACATGGCCCTGCAAATACAGGGTCATTTCTTGTCTTTATTTAAAATTTTGATGTTTCATTCAGTGTGTGTTTTGGCATTTTCATTTTTTAACATTGAATTACAATATTATCTATCTTGACATCTTCGATTTGGTGCCTTTTAAATTTCATACTTATGTTTCACCCTTATGGCAGAAAGTGAAGAGGAACTAAAGAGCCTCTTGATGAAAATGAAAGAGGAGAGTGAAAAAGTTGGCTTAAAGCTCAACATTCAGAAAACAAAGATCATGGCATCCGGTCCCATCACTTCATGGGAAATAGATGGGGAAACAGTGTCAGACTTTATTTTGGGGGTTCCAAAATCACTGCAGATGGTGATTGCAGCCATGAAATTAAAAGACACTTACTCCTTGGAAGGAAAGTTATGACCAACCTAGACGGCATATTGAAAAGCAGAGATATTACTTTGCCAAAAAAGGTCCGTCTAGTCAAGGCTATGGTTTTTCCAGTGGTCATGTATGGATATGAGAGTTGGACTGTGAAGAAAGCTGAGTGCCGAAGAATTGATGCTTTTGAACTGTGGTGTTGGAGAAGACTCTTGAGAGTCCCTTGGACTGCAAGGAGATCCAACCAGTCCATCCTAAATGAGATCAGCCCTGGGTGTTCATTGGAAGGACTGATGCTGAGACTGAAACTCCGATACTTTGGCCACCTGATGTGAAGAGCTGACTCATTGGAAAGGACCTTGATGCTGGGAGGGATTGAGGGCAGGAGGAGAAGGGGACGACAGAGGATGAGATGGCTGGATGGCATCACCGTCTTGATGGATGTATGTTTGGGTGAACTCTGGGAGTTGGTGATGGACAGGGAGGCCTGGCGTGCTGCAGTTCATGGGGTCACAAAAAGTTGGACACGACTGAACTGAATTGAACTGACTGACATTTCATACTTAAGAAAAGTCCTTTCTTAGTTTACCCCAATACTAACCCAAGAAATAGCTTAAGAAGTACTGTTGCCATCTTCCCTGGATAAAAGTATAGAAATGTCCTGTTTCTTGTCATCCTCTCCCCTGTCTTGTTGTATAACTATTTCCTGGTCTCTTTAACCCTTAAAAAAAATCTTCGTCTGAAAATAATATTACCAGAGGTGGTCTGAGACCAACTTAGGATGAGGTAAGGGACAGTTTATCTCATTTGTATTCTTCACAGAGCAGCCATGTTTTTTTTTTGTTGTTGTTTGTTTTGTTTTTTTTGTGAGGTTTTTTTTATTTTGACAATTTTCTGAGGTGCTGGTTCTCTGCAAAAGGATTCAAGTGCTGTAAGATTATTTTCCAGAATGTTCCAGGCACTTCTCTAAGACTGGACTCTTGGGCTCTGTTTCTTCACAGTCCTATGGGCAGCCCCCTCTCCTAGAGTTTGCACTGGGGGCCTCAACATGCAGACCCCTGACAGTGTTAAAGGCCTTACAGTCAGAGCTTCTCCTGGTTGAACTGAGAATGGACTAAAGACATTACTATTGGTTATATTGATATGAAAGGCTACTATCATTCATTACGTTCAGATTCTCAGCCTGTAATTTGCAAACTTTATATTTGATGAACATGATATCCTCTGTGACCACTACTGAAGTTGTCTTGATTTTTTAGAAGAGGAAATGAAAGTCTGATCTCAGTTACGCTCAGGAGCCCCAGATTGTCTGAAAGTAGAGCTTCCTGCTGCTCGCAGTCCCTCCTCTTCATCAGCGCTGAGTACTGGCCCTCAGATGCTCTGACCTCCTGCTGCCTCATTCCTCTCATCCTGCCTCCGATGTCCTCGCCCCTGCTCCCAGGAGGGCAGCCATCATCCCTGCCTGACTGTCCTGGAATCCACATCGTCAGATATTTATGCAGTCAGCATATTTGGGTGACAGAATGAAGAAAACTGTATGAATTAACCCATGTTCAATATTATACTACTATTATCTGTAGACCATCAGAAAATGAGAGCTATGGTCCTGTTAATAATTGTGGAAGAATTCAAACCTTATGTATTAGATCTTAAAAAGAAATACAGAGAGTTGTGGCTAGATATATTTTGGTGCAGTTTAAAAACTGTCAAAGTAGAGTACGGGGTCACAGCTCTTAAGTTTTCTTATTAGACTTAAAGAAGAGAGTTAGATTGAGCTTTGGACTTTATTTCAACCTGAGTTGACTCATTTAGATGAATACATCCTGTTGGACTGAGACTTTTCCATGAGTGTATTTCATTTCCAGTGTAATAACACAAAAGAAGCATCGAAGCTGTGACATTCTCTGATGCCAGAAATATACAGGGAAAGTTTTTGCGTGGAAACAAAAATGAGGAAAGTGCCGAAAATGACAATTCTGGCCTAATTAAGCATCTCTTTGCAGGAAGGTCCTCAGAGCAGCTGGATAAATATGCAGCATAGGTGGCTGCCAACCCCTTCACTGATGACAACAAGAATGATGTTCTCCAGGCCTGGAGAATGGTGATCATCACCATTGCCATCCTCTGAGAAACCAGGAATCCCCAAACTCAGCGGTTTAGTGAAATTGAGTCGCAGGCATCCAACTCAACCCACAAAGCTCTCAAAGCTGCCCTCGCTACGCCGCAGCGGCCGGGAGGGGGCGCCCGAACTCGCCATGACGCACTGAAGACAACGCCCACCCAGCGAGACCCGCCTCCAGCGCCGCGAACTCGAGCGCCTGATCCACCCGGAGATCCCGGCGAGGCGCCGCCAGGGCTCAGGGAGCGCTTGGGGCCGTGGGAGCCGTGAGTAAACTTCCTTTTCCCACCCGACTGCCCAGGGGAACTTTGCCGCGGCTTCGCTCAGAGCCTTGCATTTCCTGCATTTTCTGCCTCTGCGTCCACCCTCCCCTTCCTGGGAGGAGATTTTGGCCAGAGCGGTTTACACCGGTGCCCGTTCGTGCTATGATTGACGGCTGGAAATCAGAGCATGTTGTGATGTGTTTTCAGATTAAGGGTTATTTCTGGGGGAAAGGGGAAAGACATCTCCAATCTGGAGATGAATATTATTACAATGATTTTATTAAATTTTAATGATTAATTTGGCCTCCCTGGTGGCTCAGCGGTAAAGAATCTGCCTGCAATACAGGAGACCCGGGTTCTATCTCTGGGTTGGGAAGTTCCCCTGGAGAAGGGAATGGCAACCGCCTCCATTATTCTTGACTGGACAGCCCCATGGATAGAGGAGCCTGGTGGGCTGCAGTCCATGGGGTCGCAAACAGCTGGACAGGACTGAGAGACTAACACTTTCACTTTTGGGCTTCCCAGGTAACTCATAAAGAATCCTACAGCGTTACAGTAGTTAAAAAGTATGAAACATGTGTGTATTAAAATTCAGATTATTTTAACTTTAAACATTTTATTCATATACAAACCAGAATTTGTTATAATTTACTGACCTTTTGAAGATAAATTGAACAATAATTTTGTCAGAATTCAGTTCAGTTCAGTCGCTCAGTCATCTCCGACTCTTTGCAACCCCATGAATCGTAGCCCGCCAGGCCTCCTTGTCCATCACCAACTCCCAGAGTTTACTCAAACTTACGTCCATCGAGTTGGTGATGCCATCCAGCCATCTCATCCTCTGTATCCCCTTCTCCTCCTGCCCTCAATCCCTCCCAGCATCAGAGTCTTTTCCAATAAGTCAACTCTTCGCATGAGGTGGCCAAAGTACTGGAGTTTCAGTTTTAGCATCAGTCCTTCCAATGAACACCCAGGACTGATCTCCTTTAGGATGGACTGGTTGGATCTCCTTGCAGTCCAAGGGACTCTCAAGGGTCGTCTCCAACACCACAGTTCAAAAGCATCAATTCTTCCGCGCTCAGCTTTCTTCACAGTCCAACTCTCACATCCATACATGACTACTGGAAAAACCATAGCTTTGACTAGATGGACCTTTGATGGCAAAGTAACATCTCTGCTCTTCAACATGCTATCTAGGTTGGTCATAACTTTTCTTCCAAGGAGTAAGTGTCTTTTAATTTCATGGCTGCAATCACCATCTGCAGTGATTTTGGAGCCCCCCAAAATAAAGTCTGACACTGTTTCCACTGTTTCCCTATCTATTTCTCATGAAGTGATGAGACCAGATGCCATGATCTTCATTTTCTGAATGTTGAGCTTTAAGCCAACTTTTTCACTCTCCTCTTTCACTTTCAAGAGGCTTTTTAGTTCTTCTTCACTTTTGAATTACTTCTTTGCTTATCTCACTTTCAGTCAAGAGAATTGTTGTAATTTAATTTTAGCTTGCTGAAAGTTTTGGAGAGACAGCATATGAATTTCTGATTCGTATTAATTCTTTTCTCCATCTCATCCATAATGCATTTCCAAATTATAGGACATATTTTTCCTGTCCCCTAGTTGAAATTACAATTCTATGGCAGTCCAATGTTTTGCCATCTTTCTTTGACAACAGTGATAGCCATCTTGTTGGCACATTTTTATGGGGCTGTGTCTCTCTGTTGACAGGATCAAAATTTTCATCAAATTCTTCTGTGTGTATTGAGACTGAAAAGTGACCAAAATTTTTCATTATAAAAGCTTCAGTATCTCAGGTAAACACATCACACCACTTTTTACCAATGTTATGTGAGAAGTGTCCAGATATTTAACAGGGACATTTAGATTTCTTTGGTGAGTAATTTATAGAATGCATGAAATTTGTCACAATTTAACTTTGTGCCACAAGCCCCTCCCAGCACCCCCCCCCCCCCGCCCTTGTACACCTCTTAGACTTTTTAAGTTGTGGGGCCAGATCTTGTCTTTATTTATAATTTTTATATATTGTTATCAAGACTTTTATTATTAATTTTAATTTTTTAAAATGTTGCACTAATGTATATTTTTTCCACATTACTAAGTCGTTTGTCACCCCCTCTCTATTTGAGGCAACTTTCTAACTTGCCTGAACCTAATCCCAACACTGGGAGGAATTTTTGATGTGAAGTGTTTTGAAAATTATGTCTGAAAATCTGGAAACATCCCCTTCTCCCATCCCTTACTGTATTTTTTCCTTACAAGTTCTCTTTGTCTTTATAATATTATTTTACCTATACTGTTACCAGAGTAGTCTGAAGTTAAGTAAAATGAACATTGGAATTATTTGTATTATTTACTTATACATTTCACAGAGTAGTTTTGATCTGCCAAACAACTTGCTAAGATTTAGGGGCTCCAGAAAGAGCTTCTAGCATGCTGTGCGTTTTCTCCTCTGTGCTAGACACAGCCTTAGCATCGGAGCCTGGGCACTGCTCCTTCATATGCCTGCAGACATCCCTTTGTCCAGGAGGCCCCATTTGGGAGATGCTAACTTCTCTGATCCTTAAGTTTAAAAACATCTGAAAAAAGCATCAAGTAATCAGTACAAACTATATCACACCCCAGATACAAAATTAGGACAATCTATGTGAACTTCCTTGAAAAGATTTCCATGATAAATATATAGAAGGTACAGTGATACCTTTGGTATAATTATATAAAAGCATATCCAAAAAGAATATTGATCCTACAGAGACAGTTTGAGATGCCAGCCCCTCAACTTTAGTGGATAGGGGCCTTGTTGAGGTCTCCCTGGGCCAGTCTTGATATTTCCTGGCACTGGGACTGAGGGGCATGGGGTGGATGGGCGGGGGCGGCTCTGGACAGTGTTATTTGCCAAGTCTATGTGGCAACTCTAACAGGCCAGGCCTTAAATTTGTGTAAAGTGCTTGCCTATTTATTCTGTTCTTCACGACTACATTATTGGGATATATGAATATTCTCCAGTTAGTAGATGAGATTTGGGGATTATATGCATTTTTCTGTGTTAAATATCATTACCATGGTTATCTCCGTGGACCTGCAGCAGAGAAAGGAGGTGCCTGCTCCAGCAGGCCCAGACTACAAGCAGCCCTTTGAAGAACGCTGCTTCTGTTCTGAGGCTGAGGCTGAGCACAGGTGTGCTGAGGTTCCAAGGCTTCCCCTGGGTTGAGTGGCTTCAGAGGCCACGGAGCTGAGCCCTGGCTGCAGAGCCGTGATAGAGGAACTGAGAGCAGCACCCCCCTGACAGGGTGCACCGCAGGTTTCCCCACGTGTCCAGAGAGCTGTGCCCAAACCTAATCTATAAGGCCGAGTCTCCAGCACTTGTCTTCCAGAAGCCACAGAGGCAGAACACGGTTCCTGAGGAGGAAGCTGTGGTGGCCTCTGGTAGACAGCCTGAGGGAGCATGCCTCAGAGTCTGGTCCTTTCTGGGGGCTCTGTCCCAGGACATGCTGTGGGGGGGCCCCTCTCCAGCCAGCCGCCTCATTCCTCATTAGTTTCCCAAATGGCTCTTGAGTACCAAGTAAAGCCTAAGCACCTGAGACTGGAAATAGAACAGTGATGCATGTTCTGGAAGAAAATAGCTAATTCAGCTAGAAGGCACAAAATAGACCGAAATATACATGCCTGGGGCAATAAAAGCACCTTTCCCATCTGGGAAACTCAAAGACTACCGTCTGGGAAACTTTTATCACTCTAACAGGAAGGAGGAAGGAGAAGAAAGGTGGTAATTGTTTTTGACTTTGGGGACAAAAATGTTCTCTTCTGGTAGCTTTTACTGCCTTTATGAAGTGGCATCCAGCACATCTGAGATTGAGGGAATGGAAGTTTGTCAAGGAGAATGTTTGAAATCGTTTATGAAGAATAAGAGAGTTGATGGTGGAACCAAAGATATAAGCTCCAAGACACCAGGGAGCCTTATCACTGTGTTCACTTATGTATCCTAGGTGTACCTGTGTGTGCTAGCTACATCATGCCTCACTCTCTGTGACCCCATAGACTGTAGCCCATCAGGCTCCTCTGTCCATGGGATTTTGCAGGCAAGAATACTGGAGTGGGGTGCTTCTCCAGGGGGTCTTCCTGACCCAGGGATGGCACCCGCATCTTCTGCATTGGCAGGCGGATTCTTCACCACTACACCATCTGGGAAGCCTTCAGTGCATGCAGAAGGAACTTACCAAAGATATAGGGTGAATGAAATTATGAATTCCATGCAGTACTGGAGAGGCCCATTAGTCGTAGACCATAGAACTATGGTAGCACAATATACTCGTTGGCATGATTTTATCTAATAGGTCTCCAGCGCGTACCTGAGGTCAGGTGTGGAAGAGGCAGGGGGTTTGACTTCTGCCAGACAGGAGTGAAGACACAAGGGTGACATGAGGGCCTGAAAAATGTTGCTTAACTGATGGACCAGGAAGTCCGCTCTGTTAGTTTCCAGAAGCTGCCATAACAAAATGCCGCAGACTGGGTGGCTTAGACAACAGGGAATTATTTTCTCACTGTTCTGGAGGCTAGAAATCTGAGATTGAGGCATAGGCAGATTTGGTTTCTCCGGAGCCTCTCTTCCTGGCTCGCAGATGGCTGCCTTCTTGCTGTGTCCTCACATGGCTTTTCTCTGTGTGTGCCCATCCTGGTCTCTCTTCCTTTTGTGAGGACACCAGGCAGACACCAGGTGGTCCAGTGGGTTAGGACTCTGCACTTCTACTTCGAGGGGCATGGGTTCAGTCCCTGGTAGGGGAACTAAGATCCAGCAGGGGTGGGAGGGAGGTGGGGAGACACTAGTCATATTGGGTTAGGACCCCACCCTAAGGGTCTCATTTTAACTTAATCACCTCTTTAAAGGCCTTACCTCCAAATCCCAATGCATTCGTAGGTACTGGATGTTGAGATTTTAATAAACAAATGTGTATGGAATACACATTTCAGCCCATAACATCTACATGGAGAGAGAGAACAGATCAGAGGCTGGTGATGGAGAATAAGAAACTAAAGACCCACAGACTGTAATTCCTTGACTAATTGGCCACTGGAGGGCAATTTAGACAATTTGGAGAAACTGAAGATGGAGGTCAGAGGGTGGGATGCTAGGCTGTATTAGTGTATGACTTCAGATTGCAGACCAGCTCCTAAGGAAAAGCAAAGATCTGTGAGTCAGGTGTAACTTGTCATGTGACCCATGGCCAGTCACGGGCACTCTAAGCCACCGCCTCTCTTGGTGAGTAGTCTTCATCAGTGGGAGCAAAATGAAGGTCACTGTCCTGAGACACTCCTCCTCCAATTCCCCTAGACCTGGGTCTTCTGCGTGCATGGTTACTCATCCTGTCCGAACTTCAAGTTAGAAGAATCAGATTGTCTTTGAATGAGTGACAGGTATTATTAATTGTATAATAAAAAAGCAGGTAGTAATTCTCCCCGGGCTTTACTTGCTCTGTGTGAACTTATCTGTAGGCGATAAAGGCTCATTCTCACGGCCTGGATATGGGAGCCAAGGCAGCTGAAGACTGGTGTGGCCACACTGACCCCGACCCCCTCTCTCCTGCAGGTGGAAATGGCACCACAGGGAGCTCAGTGGCTCCGTTTTCTGTTTCATGGGGACGCCTTTTAGGTGACTCCACTTCTTTGTGGCTCTTCTTTTTCAGCCATCACGCCACTCTGCCCTTCAGTGGTGCTAACCCAGGTCATGTGGATGGAGAGGGATGTGGAAAGTCTTTGGACTCTCTGGTCACCTTGGTTTCAGTGAGTGAGTAGTGGTCCAAGGTAAGGCCAGAAAAATCGCACTCTTGTCATGAATTGCAGAACCACCTGCGGTGCATGTGCTTTCTGTGTCCTGAAGAAGATATCCCATGACTGTATCAAGCATATAACTAACGATCCCAGCTGGTGCGTGCCAAGTCCCTTCAGTCATGTCTGACTCTGCAACCCTATGGACTGTAGCCTGTCAGGCTCCTCTGTCCATGGGATTCTCAAGGCAAGAATAGTGGAGCGAACCCAGGTCTCTTATGTCTCCTGCACTGGCAGGCGGGTTCTTTACCGCTAATGCCACCTGGGAAGCCCACAGAGGACACCTCAACCCTGATGGGCCAGGTGTTGGTGTTAAGTACAAGATCCTGCATGATATCAGAAAGAATGGCTGTAAGGAAGGCCAAAAAGGAGTTTGGGAGGCCTCAGAACAGCCCTGATTGTGTTCAAAGGCTGGCTTTCCCTCTTCCACTATCAGTCCCCAGGCTACACCCAAACACTTGTCAGGATGGCGCAAGTCCATTGCACTGTGTCAGTGTTCTAGTCAGTCACCAGCAGGTGGCGCCAGCATCAGATAGTTGGAAAGGGAGTCAGGGAGTGGGACAGGCTTGATTCAATTCATTGCTCAGTCGTGTCCAACTCTTTGCGACCCCATGGACTGCAGGACGCCAGTCTTGATTAGTGATAAGGACTGTGGAGAAAGCTGAGCGCCAAAGAATTGATGCTTTTGCACTATGGTGTTGGAGAAGACTCTCGAGGGTCCCTTGGACTGCAAGGAGATCCAACCAGTCCATTCTAAAGGAGATCAGTCCTGGGTGTTCTTTAGAAGGACTGATGCTAAAGCTGAAACTCCGATACTTTGGCCACCTCATGCAAAGAGTTGACTTACTGGAAAAGACTCTGAGGGATTGGAGGCAAGAGGAGAAGGGGACGACAGAGGATGAGATGGCTGGATGACATCACTGACTCGATGGACATGAGTTTGAGTGAACTCCGGGAGTTGGTGATGGACAGGGAGGCCTGGCGTGCTGTGATTCATGGGGTTGCAAAGAGTCAGACACGACTGAGCGACTGAACTGATAGGGATACCCCTGTTCCTTCCCACCCAGGGGGGCTTCTTTCCCTGCTTTGTTAGTGTCCCTTCTTTCCACCCACCCAATCCCTAACCCTTTCCTCATTGTCTCTTCATTTTCTGGCAGGCCCTGTGTGGCTTCACTGTGAACATTTCCATCATTGATGGCTGTTTGACCCTATGCCTTGCATTGATGTTGTCAAGTCAGGCCACGTGCAGTCTCAGTGAGGTGTTAAATCCTTGTGCAAGGTCACCAGCCAGTGGGAGAGTTTATTTGAGTTCAAAGTTTGTGTCAATACAGATGAATATCACAGCTATAGTAGATCCTTAAGTAGCACGTACCATTTTATTCGGCCTTAGCACATCCATCTCAGTCTCCAAGCATGGCAACATTCGCATCCTCCACCCAGTTTTCACTCAGTTCTGCATCAACTACACAGTGGATACTTTTCTAACATTCTGACATCTTCAGTTCAGTTCAGTTCAGTTCAGTCACTCAGTCGTGTCCAACTCTCTGCGACCCCATGCAGCATGCCAGGCCTCCCTGTCCATCACCAACTCCTGGAGTTCACTCAAACTCATGTCCATCGAGTGGGTGATGCCATCCAGCCATCTCATCCTCTGTCGTCCCCTTCTCCTCCTGCCCCCAATCCCTCCCAGCATCAGGGTCTTTTCCAATGAGTTGACTCTTCGCATGAGGTGGCCAAAGTATTGGAGTTTCAGCTTTAGCATCAGTCCTTCCAATGAACACCCAGGACTGATCTCCTTCAGAATGGACTGGTTGGATCTCCTTGCAGTCCAAGGGACTCTCAAGAGTCTTCTCCAACACCACAGTTCAAAAGCATCAATTCTTTGGCACTCAGCTTTCTTTACAGTCCAACTCTCATATCCATACATGACCACTGGAAAAACCATAGCCTTGACCAGACAGACCTTTTTTGGCAAAGTAATATCTCTGCTTTTCAATATGCTATCTAGGTTGGTTATAACTTTCCTTCCAAGGAGTAAGTGTCTTTTAATTTCATGGCTGCAGTCACCATCTGCAGTGATTTTGGAGCCCCCCAAAATAAAGTCTGACACTGTTTTCCCATCTATTTCCCATGAAGTGATGGGACTGGATGCCATGATCTTCGTTTTCTGAATATTGAGCTTTAAGCCAACTTTTTCACTCTCCTCTTTCACTTTCATCAAGAGGCTTTTTAGTTCCTCTTCACTTTCTGCCATAAGGGTGGTGTCATCCGCATGTCTGAGGTTATTGATATTTCTCCTGGCAATCTTATTCCAGCTTGGGCTTCTTCCAGCCCAGCGTTTCTTGTGATGTCCTCAGCATAGACGTTAAATAAGCAGGGTGATGATATACAGCCTTGACAGACTCCTTTTCCTATTTGGAACCAGTCTGTTGTTCCATGTCCAGTTCTAACTGTTGCTTCCTGACCTGCATATAGGTTTCTCAAGAGGCAGGTCAGGTGGTCTGGTATTCCCATCTCTTTCAGAATTTCCCAGTTTATTGTGACCCACAAAGTCAGAGGCTTTGGCATAGTCAATAAAGCAGAAATAGATGTTTTTCTGGAACTCTCTTGCTTTTCCCATGATCCAGTGGATGTTGGCAATTTGATCTCTGGTTCCTTTGCCTTTTCTAAAACCAGCTTGAACATCTGGAAGTTCACGGTTCACGTATTGCTGAAGCCTGGCTTGAAGAATTTTGAGCATTAGTTTACTAGCGTGTGAGATGAGTGCAATTGTGCAGTAGTTTGAGCATTCTTTGGCGTTGCCTTTCTTTGGGATTGGAATGAAAACTGACCTTTTCCAGCCACTTTTAAGAGAGAAATTCTCCTGCTTCTGAACCCCTTCAGAGCTTGGCTGCCTGGAGGTCAGGATGGGGGATGACCCAACTCATGGGTCCATCTTCAGGTCCCTAGCTTTGAATCCAGTCCCCTTCTCATGGCTGGAGAGTGACGTGAGTGTTAATGTGAAGATACGTGGAGATTTCTTCCCTGAGTGTGTACATGCTATATTCCCCTTCCCCTCCAGTTTTGCTGAGGTCTTTTAGGGCTCTCTTTTCCCTTTATTTCTTTTTTTTTTAACTGCTTGCTTTTTAAAGTGTTTATTATCTTTGCTCTTCATTGCTGTGTGCAGTCTTTCATCTTGTTGCAGTGCATGGGTTTCTCATTGCGGTGGCTTCTCGTTGCAGAACACAGGCTCTAGGGCACATGGGCTTCAGTAGTTATGGTGCACGGCCTTAGTTGCCCCAAGGCAGGTGGGATCCTAGTTTCTGGATCAGGGATTGAACCGAAGGGCCCTGAATTGGCAGGTGGAGTCTTAACCGCTGGGCCACCTCATAAGTCCCTCTCCCTTCCCTTTAGGTACCTCTTGTCTACAGGAGAAAGAGCAGAGGACCCCTGTTTCCGCAGCCCCACTAGACCCAGGGTCTGCCCAGCAGTCAGAGAGAGGTGTCTACGCACATTCGTGCCCTTGTACCACCCACTCAGGGCTTTCTACGACCCCTCTGGGGTAGAGGTAGGAAAGAAAAGTAGCTATGGTAAAGCTAAAGCTGGGAAAGCGGTAGGCTGTGAACGCTTTCCGCATGGAGCAAGGAGTGAACTGTTACCCACAGCAGCCTTGCTGAGGGCTCCAATCCCTGCCTTCACTGTCACCACCGCTTACTAAACCACAGAGCAGGGTTCTGTGTTTTCTACTGGCTCAGAGCAGGTCACATGGAGAGAGGAGACGATGTAGTGTGATCAGCTGTGTGTTTTAAGTTGCCAGTCGTGTCCGACTCTTTTCAACCCTACAGACCATAGCCTGCCAGGCTTCACTGTCCATGAGATTTTCCAGGCAATACCAGAGTGGGTTGCCCTTTCCTTCTTCAGGGGATCTTCCTGACCGAGGGATCGAACCCATACCTCTTATGTCTCCTGCACTGGCAGGCGGGTTCTTTAGCGTCACTTGATCAGCTGTATGTTTTCCTCAAGGCTGAGAGTAGAGTAGAAAGAATGTCCAGCCCTGCAGTTTTCATCAGGGAGGGTGTATTGTCTTTGGTGCAGATGGAAGCTCCTCCCCACCATCACAGGGTTGTTTGCTTTTTTTTCCCCCCTCACACTTCTGAACTCACGGCCTTACTACTCCCAAATCTTGAGTTCCTCTTTGGGGATGTGTAAAGTTCATTTTCTCTAACTATTTCCTAGATGCTCAGTGGGGAATCTTTGCCCCATGAGGCAGGTATAACCTGATCCACTCCATGCCACGATGCCATAATGTGCAGGGTGCTGAGAGGGCAGAGGAAAGGGCTGGCTGGTCCGTCTAATTTGCTGTGGTCTTTGTTACAGTTTCTCACTTTTGCAAGCATTGAATGATTGTTTAGTGGTTACTTGTTTTTCTAACAGCAGTATAATGGAAAAATTAATGAATTTTTAAAGTGGGCTATCTTCACAAATACAGATGAAGGAAACCAGGATGGTGGTGTATCAGCAACACCACTGTGAATTTCCCTGCCTAACAGTTGTCTCATTTTATAAGCCAAAGCCAGCTCTCCAATAAAGGCTGGAGGGATCCCTTCCTTTCCCTAAATCTGAGCTCATAGGATATGCTGTTTCCCCCTGAACATAGCAGAGATGGGTGACACCATTCTCCTTTAGGAAAAAACAAGTATATACGGGGAACAATAAATATTCTTTCCAGAGGAAAGGTCTCAAGAGAGACCATCCTTTTCCAAAGAATGTGATATAAGAGCTAACTGATATTCTCTTAATGTAATAAAAACAGGGAAGAGTTCCTCTCAGGAGGTTATTGAAGAGCACTTTCTGCCTGATTAGAAGTGTCACTCCCTCCCTCCATATGCAAAGCCTAGGGCAGAGTTAAGGACCTCCAGGGACCTGGCCCAGGCGGGTGGGAACTGGCCTGGACATAAACTCCATGGGGAGCGTTCAAATGCAGATCAGTTAGAAGGGGTGAAGCATGGCACTTTGCAGATGGTTTCACAGTATTGTTTTTTCTCTTTCTTGTAGCTTAGAAAGGTGTGGAGAGGCATGAAGCTCAAGAAGGGAGGGGATGGAGAAGGAAATGACAACCCACTACTGTATCCTTGCCTGGGAAATCTCAGGGACAAGGGAGCCTGGTGGGCTACAGACTAGGGTCACAAAAGAGTCAGACACGAATTAGCGATTAAACAAGAACGACAACAACATAGCCATTTCTAGTATTTTTTGAATGTAGAACTACATATTGAGAGGTTGGAGAGGGGGTATTCTTATCATCAGCAAAATCCCCATTCACTTTCAGTTCAGTTCAGTTGCTCAGTCATGTCCGACTCTTTGCGACCTCATGAATTGCAGCATGCCAGGCCTCCCTGTCCATCACCAACTCCTGGAGTTCACCCAGACTCATGTCCATCGAGTCAGTGATGCCAACCAGCCATCTCATCCTCTGTCGTCCTCTTCTCCTCCTGCCCCCAATCCCTCCCAGCATCAGACTTTTTTCCAGTGAGTCAACTCTTTGCATGAGGTGGACAGAGTATTGAAGTTTCAGCTTTAGCATCATTCCTTCCAATGAACACCCAGGGGTGATCTCCTTTAGAATGGACTGGTTGGATCTCATTGCAGTCCAAGGGACTTTCAAGAGTCTTCTCCAACACCACAGTTCAAAAGCATCAATTCTTTGGTGCTCAGCTCTTTCAACAGTCCAACTCTCATTTCCATACATGACCACTGGAAAAACAATAGCCTTGACTAGACAGACCTTTGCTGGCGAAGTAATGTCTCTGCTTTTGAATATGCTATCTAGGTTGGTCATAACTTTCCTTCCAAGGAGTAAGTGTCTTTTAATTTCATGGCTGCAATCACCATCTGCAGTGATTTTGGAGCCCCCAAAAATAAAGTCTGACACTGTTTCCACTGTTTCCCCATCTACTTCGCATGAAGTGATGGGACTGGATGCCATGATATTAGTTTTCTGAATGTTGAGCTTTAAGCCAACTTTTTCACTCTCCTCTTTCACTTTCATCAAGAGGCTTTTTAGTTCCTCTTCACTTTGCTTGCCTGAAATTAGATCTTCTCTCTTCCACTTGAAGAGTCACCTGTGCTTCAGTTCTGGTGTTGTATACATGAACTTGGCCTCAGGGCAGACATATGTGTGCTGGAATGCTCCATATCCACACACACCACACATGCCATTGCAAACGGAAAGAAGTGGAGAAAATACACAGTGGGCCGCACTGTTCACACGTGATTAATTGAAGGTCCGTTCAAAAATGTGCCCTTCTTCAGCAGCTAAAGCATCTTTTGGGGAGAGATTATTGTATATTTTATTTATATAACAGTGGTTTTCAAATAAATGTCAAGCTATACAATTTAAAAAAAGAAGAGAGAGGATTGCTCTGGGGCCACAGCTCGCAAGAGGCAGAGTCAGCTTTGAGCAGTCAGCTTGGGGACAATTATTTTCTTCTCTATTTCACAGATGACAGGCGGTAACTGAGGCCAGGTGGTTTGTAAGACTCTTTTCCAGTGGATACTGCCCTTTTGCAAGTGGTTGGTGCTAAACCTGTATGAAGTCCTACTGAAAGTGTCCACCTTAGATTATAACTTGAACCAACATGGCTGGGACTCAAACCCAGCCAAAACCCAGTTTGGGACTCTAACCCACATGAACAGGACTCAAACCCAGCCAAAACGCATGGTACCTGGTTTAAGGACCTAATGAAGCTCAGGTTCTTGATGTCTCATCACAGAAAGAATCCAGTGAGAGCTGAAGTGACAGATAAGAAGTGGATTTATTTAGAGAGGAAACACACCCCACAGACAGGGTGTGGGCATCACAGAGGGAGAGTCTAGAGGCCTCAAAATGTGATGTGGTTAGCTTTTATGGGTTGGGTAATTTCATAGGCTAATGAGTGGGAGGATTATTCCAACTATTTGGGGAAAAGGGTGGAGATTCCCAGGAGCTGGGCCACCGCCCAGCTTTGGTCTTTTGATGGTGCCTTGGAGCTGTCATTCAGACTTAAATTGAAGAAAGTGGGGAAAACCATTAGACCATTCAGGTATGACCTAAATCAAATCCCTTATGACTATACAGTGGAAGTGAGAAATAGATTTAAGGGACTAGATCTGAGAGACAGAGTGCCTGATGAACTATGGACAGAGGTTCATGACATTGTACAGGAGACAGGAATCAAGACTATCCCCAAGAAAAAGAAATGCAAAAAAGCAAAATGGCTGTCTGAGGAGGCCTTATAAATAGCTGTGAAAAGAAGGGAAGTGAAAAGGAAAGGAGAAAAGGAAAGATATACCCATTTGAATGCACAGTTCCAAAGAATAACAAGGAGCGATAAGACAGCCTTCCTCAGTGATCAATGCAAAGAAATACAGGAAAAGAACAGAATGGGAAAGACTAGAGATCTCTTCAAGAAAATTAGAGATACCAAGGGAACATTTCATGTGAAGATGGGCTCAATAAAGGACAGAAACAGTATCGACCTAACAGAAGCAGAAGATATTAAGAAGAGGTGGCAAGAATAACACAAGAAGTGTACAAAAAAGATCTTCACAACCCAGATAATCATGATGGTGTGACACTCACCTAGAGCCAAACATCCTGGAATGTGAAGTCAAGTGGGCCTTAGGAAGCATCACTACAAACAAAGCTAATGGAGATGATAGAATTCCAGTTGACCTATTTCAAATCCTGAAAGATGATGCTGTCAAAGTGCTGGACTCAATATGCCAGCAAATTTGGAAAACTCAGCAGTGGCCACAGGACTGGAAAAGGTCAGTTTTCATCCCAAGCCCAAAGAAAGGCAATGCCAAGGAATGCTCAAACTACCACACAATTGCACTCGAGGGCAATGGCACTCCACTCCAGTACTCTTGCCTGGAAAATCCCATGGATGGAGGAGCCTGGTAGGCTGCAGTCCATGGGGTCGTGAAGAGTCAGACAGGACTGAGTGGCTTCACTTTCACTTTTCACTTTCATGCATTGGAGAAGGAAATGGCAACCCACTCCAGTGTTCTTGCCTGGAGAATCCCAGGGACGGGGGAGCCTGTTGTGCTGCAGTGTATGGGGTTGCAAAGAGTCAGACACGACTGAAGCGACAGCAGCAGCAGCATCACACGCTGGTAAAGTAATGCTCAAAATTCTCCAAGCCAGGCTTCAGCAATACGTGAACCATGAACTTCCAGATGTTCAGACTGGTTTCAGAAAAGGCAGAGGAACCACAGATCAAACCGCCAACATCCATTGGATCATCGAAAAGCAAGAGAGTTCCAGAAAACATCTATTTCTGCTTTATTGACTATGCCAAAGCCTTTGACTGTGTGGATCGCAATACACTGTGGAAAATTCTGGAAGAGATGGGAATACCAGACCACCTAACCTGCCTCTTGAGCAACCTGTATACATGTCAGAAAGCAACAGTTAGAACTGGACATGGAACAACAGACTGGTTCCAAATAGGAAAAGGAGTCTGCCAAGGCTGTATATTGTCACCCTGCTTATTTAACGTCTATGCAGAGTACATCACGAGAAACGCTGGGCTGGAAGAAGCGCAAGCTGGAATCAAGATTGCTGGGAGAAATATCAATAACCTCAAATATGCAGATGACACCACCCTTATGGCAGAAAGTAAAGAAGTAAAGAGCCTCCTGATGAAAGTGAAAGAGAAGAGTGGAAAAGTTGGCTTAAAGCTCAACATTCAGAAAACGAAGATCATGGCATCCGGTCCAATCACTTCATGGGAAATAGACGGGAAACAGTGAAAACAGTGTCAGTCTTTTTTTTTTTTGGCTCCAAAATCACCACAGATGGTGATTGCAGCCATGAAATTAAAAGACGCTTACTCCTTGGAAAGAAAGTTTTGACCAACCTAGACAGCATATTAAAAAGCAGAGATATTACTTTGTCAACAAAAGTCCTTCTAGTCAAGGCTATGGTTTTTCCAGTGGTCATGTATGAATGTGAGAGTTGGACTATAAAGAAAGCTGAGTGCCAAAGAATTGATGCTTTTGAACTGTGGTGTTGGAGAAGACTCTTGAGAGTCCCTTGGACTGCAAGGAGATCCAACCAGTCTATCATAAAGGAGATCAGACCTGGGTGTTCATTGGAAGGACTGATGTTGAAACTGAAATGCCAATATTTTGGCCACCTGTTGCCAAGAGCTGACTCATTGTAAAAGACCCTGATGTTGGGAGGGATTGAGGGCAGGAGGAGAAGGGGACAACAGAGGATGAGATGGTTGCGTCACCGTCCCAATGCACACGGGTGTGGGTGGACCCCAGAAGTTGGTGATGGATTGGGAGGCCTGGCATGCTGTAGTTCATGAGGTTGCAAAGAGTTGGACACGACTGAGCAACTGAACTGAACTGGAGCTGTCATGGCGCCTGTGGGTGTATCATTTTCCTTTCTGATTGAGGATCAAGGTCTAGTCAAAGTTTACTTCTCTGCCCTCTTGGACCTATTTGATTCTAATGAGTTTATGTTGTATCCTTGGGCTATGTCATTCTTTCAAGAGCTGTGCCCTGTCCCCTTCCCTCCTGTTTCACTATCAAGGCCTTGACTCAGCACTGAATATTTATATGCTACTTGAACCTTGAGACTCAAGGGAACCTGAGATCTTACTGCACTTGCACTGGTGATAGATTAGCTAGTTACCAAGGCAGATAATGTAGGAGGATGAGAGAAATATTAGGAGTGAGGCACAGGGTGAGCAGGGGAGGGGCTCCCTGTGAACCCAGGTTCTAGAAGGGGTGACTTGGGGTTGTTAGGCAGTTAGAATAGGAAAAAGGAGTCCAAATTGGTGGGGCTAAAAGGCAAAGAAGAGAAAAGCCTGGAAAAAATAGAACAAAGGAAGGTCCAAGGACCAGAGTGAGAACCTCAGATAAAACAAATAGCCCTCCTGGCTAGCCCAGTTTACATAGGGCAGGCTCAGGGGGAGGAAAAAAATCAAACAAAAAGAGGAGCCAAAATTGAGGGCGGGGTAGAGAGAGCTTCTCTTCTCTTCCTATTCTTTGGGTCGACCCGCCCTCATGCCTCGAGGATGTATTTTCCTTTGCTTTCTAAATAAAACTGAGCTGTAACACAGAGCTGTAACACTGGTCTCTCTGTCACTTCAAATTTTTGCTGCAGCGAGACAGAACTAAGGAAATTACAAACTCCCCCAACAGGGGCACTTGAGTTTTCCTAACAGCGCACTGCCACCTTCAGTTCAGTTAAGTTGCTCAGTCATGTCTGACTCTTTGCGACCCCATGAACCAAACCACGCCAGGCCTCTCTGTTCCTCACCAACTCCCAGGGTCCACGCAAACCCATGTCTATTGAGTCGGTGATGCCATCCAACCATCTCATCCTCTGTTGTCCCCTTCTCCTCCTGCCCTCAATCTTTCCCAGCATCAGGGTCTTTTCCAGTGAGTCAGCTCTTCTCATCAGGTGGCCAAAGTATTGGAGTTTCAGCTTCAACATCAGTCCTTCTAATGAACACCCAGGACTGATCTCCTTTACGATAGACTGGTTGGATCTCCTTGCAGTCCAAGGGACTCTCAAGAGTCTTCTCCAACACCACAGTTCAAAAGCATCAATTCTTTGGCACTCAGCTTTCTTCACAGTCCAACTCTCACATCCATACATGACTACTGGAAAAACCATAGCCTTGACTGGATGGACCTTTGTTGGCAAAGTAATGTCTCTGCTTTTCAATATGCTACCTAGGTTGGTCATGACTTTTCTTCCAAAGAGTAAGCGTCTTTTAATTTCATGGCTGCACTCACCACCTGCAGTGATTTTGGAGTCCCCAAAAATAAAGTCTTACACTGTTTCCACTGTTTCCCCATCTATTTCCCATGAAGTGATGGGACCAGATGCCATGATCTTCATTTTCTGAATGTTGAGCTTTAAGCCAATATTTTCACTCTCCTCTTTCACTTTCATCAAGAGGCTTTTTAGCTCCTCTTCACTTTTTGCCATAAGGGTGGTGTCATCTGCATATCTGAGGTTATTGATATTTCTCCTGGCAATCTTGATTCCAGCTTGTGTCTCTTCCAGTCCAGCGTTTCTCATGATGTACTCTGCATATAAGTTAAATGAGCAGGGTGACAATATACAGCCTTGACGTACTCCTTTTCCTATTTGGAACCAGTCTGTTGGTCCATGTCCAGTTCTAGCTGTTGCTTCCTGACCTGCATACAGATTTCTCAAGAGGCAGGTTAAGTGGTCTGGTATTCCCATCTCTTTCAGAATTTTCCATAGTTTATTGTGATCCACAAAGTCAAAGGCTTTGACATAGTCAAGAAAGCAGAAATAGATGTTTTTCTGGAACTCTCTTGCTTTTTCCATGATCCAGTGGATGTTGGCAATTTGATCTCTGATTCCTCTGCCTTTTCTAAAACCAGCTTGAACATCAGGGAGTGCATGGTTCACGTATTGCTGAAGCCTGGCTTGGAGAATTTTGAGCATGACTTTACTAGCGTGTGAGATGAGTGCAACTGTGCGGTAGTTTGAGCATTCTTTGGCATTGCCTTTCTTTGGGATTGGAATGAAAACTGACCTTTTCCAGTCCTGTGGCCACTGCTGAGTTTTCCAAATTTGCTGGCATATTGAGTGCAGCACTTTCACAGCATCATCTTTCAGGATTTGAAACAGCTCAACTGGAATTCCATCACCTCCACTAGCTTTGTTCGTAGTGATGCTTCCTAAGGCCCACTTGACTTCACATTCCAGGATGTTTGGCTCTAGATGAGTGATCACACCATTGTGATTATCCGGGTCATGAAGATCTTTTTCGTACAGTTCTTCTGTGTATTCTTGCCACCTCTTCTTAATATCTTCTGCTTCTGTTAGGTCGATATATTTCTGTCCTTTATTGAGCCCATCTTTGCATGAAATGTCCCCTTGGTATCTCTAATTTTCTTGAAGAGCTCTCTAGTCTTTCCTGTTCTATTGTTTTCCTCTATTTCTTTGATCGCTGAGGAAGGCTTTCTTATCTCTCCTTGCTATTCTTTGGAACTCTGCATTCAAATGGGTATATCTTTCTTTTCTCCTTTGCTTTTTGCTTCTCTTCTTTTCACAGCTATTTGTAAAGCCTCCTCAGACAGCCATTTTGCTTTTTTGCATTTCTTTTTCTTGGGGATAGCCTTGATTCCTATCTCCTATACAATGTCACAAACCTCATCCATAGTTCATCAGGCACTCTATCTATCAGACCATCTATCTGTGGACCATCAGAAAATGAGGACTATGGTCCTGTAAATTACTGTGAAAGAATTCAAACCTATGGTACACTTAGCGTGTCCAAAAAATTGTATGTATATAAATCTTGTGCTGTTCCTTGTGACCCAAACAAAATTCTAATTTTAATAAATGTGTGGAATTGCAGAGAATGTCCACCCATGTTTTTAAGTGGAGTCCCCAGGAGTATGGAGATACAGGTGCTCTGTATTTCACCTTCCACCATGACTGGATAAAATGTTGAGCTCACACCTCCAATATATTTATTTTTATTGATAATATACATGTTTGCTACAGTTACAAAATATTATGCCTATTATAACATATATATTGTAATAGAAATTTTTAGGTGGATAATCTGTGATAAGACATTTTAAAATTGTGTCTTTTTATAATTAAAAGGGCATCATGACTTGTCCTCAAAAAATACATGCACTTCTAAAAGGATATGACAGTCTGCATTGATATGAGCTGCCAGGCCATTATTTTAGGAATACTGTGATATCTCACAGAATCCATGTGAGAGTTAAACAATAAAGCCTGAGAAGAGGTAAGAATTATGTAAACTGGTGGCTCAGACGGTAAAGTGCGGGAGACCAGGGTTCAATCCCTGGTTTGGGAAGATCCCCTGGAGAAGGAAATGGCAATCCACTCCAGTATTATTGCCTGGAAAATCCCATGGACAGAGGAGCTTGGTAGGCTACAGTCAATGGGGTCGCAAAGAGTCGGACACGACTGAGCAACTTCACTTTCCAGCAACCTTAGAACATTCTCATTCATGTGACTCAGCTCCTAAGTCTTAGCTTCTGGCTTTCCTGAGTCAAATTCTTAAGATTAGCTTCCTGATTTTTTTCACACTGGTTTTATCATTCATAGCTTCCAGGTCCTGAAATCACAGCTGGAAGGCAGTTCTTAGGGAAGTTCTGTGAAGACAGATAAGGTGCCCTCCTCCACCTGGATTCCATCCTTGGTTTCCCAGTCTCTGCATCCTTATGCACATGGTTTTGGAGGTACCCAATCCAGTTGTCCCATTCCATCTGCCACTGTACCGCCTTCTGGTGGAGACAGCAAGTATCACATGCATAAACTGCTTATAATAAACATTAGAAGGCCGCTGTTCTCAGAGTGTCCTTTGTCTATCACAGTCTTTTTTTTTTTTTTTGGCTGTGCTGGATCTTCATTGCTGCATGTAGGCTTTCTCTCATTGTGGAGAGCGGGATCTACTCTTCACTGGGGTGCGTGAGCTTCTCCTTATGGTAGACTTTCTAGTTGTGGAACACCGTCTCTAGGCACACGGACTTCAGTTGTTGTTCTGTGACATGTGGAATCTTCCTGGACCAGAGATCAAACCCACGTCCCCTGCTTTGGCAGGCAAATTGTAACCACTGGACCACTAGGAAAGTCCTGTCCATCACAATCTTGTTAGACTTTTCTGCAGATTATGAACCCAGTTGAAAATTTGAGTGTGACCAGATCCACACAAGAGAAGAAAAAGGAAGAGAGAGAAAAAACAAACACACAAAAAAACAAAAATATCTTAAAAAAAGAATAATAAAGTAAAACGGTGCATGCTAAGTTGCAATTGTGTCTGACTCTTTGCAACGCTATGGACTGTAGCCCATCAAGCTCCTCTGTCCATGAGATTCTCCAGGCAAGAATACTGCAATGTGTTACCATGCCCTCCTCCAGGGGGTCTTCCTGACCCAGGGATCGAACCTGTGTCTCTTTTGTCTCCTGCATTGGCAGGCAGGTTCTTTACCATTAGCACCATCTGGGAAACCCAAAGTAAAGGTACAGTTACTCAATTTTTGTATTTTGGGAAAACAAAGAACAATACCTATAGAGACTGCCAAACTGATTTCCGCCACTGATAATGAGGCAATAATTGAATAGCATAATATTCTTTTCCTCCCATTACATTCCCTTCCAGGGTTATTCGCCTCCTCAGTTAACCAGTTTTTTGCAGTCATGTCTCTTGAAGATCTTTCTATGCCTTCCAAAGGGACCTGAAATCTCTTACTTGGGTAACAAGACTTGAAAAGATGGTATTCCTTTTGCAGATGACTAGGAAATTTGGAGACAGGAAGAAGACTACAGAGAAATACTATGAATTATTTTGTTGAGCCATCCTATCCAACCTCTATGGTACCTTCTTAAGGAAACTAATGGGAAGAATTGAACAAGAATACAATTCTTATTCAATTCTTATTCAATTCTTGAATAAGAACAAGTGATCTTGTTCTTGAATAAGAACACTGCTTTTGTTCAAAGCAGTACCTGGTCCAAAGTGGAGCCAACAATATTAGTTTACAAATCAAGCCTAGTAATATTATTTCTACAGTTCAGTTGTTTCCTATAATCCTGTGAATACAACCTAGCACTTTGGCATTTATAATAGACTTTTGATGCACCATTCAAATCTCTCTTAAAGACCTAAGAACTAGTTCCTTATAGCTACTGATAGAGTGTCATGCTTCATGCTTGCAGATCTTCTCTGGAAACTGCTCTTGGCTAAGGTGAGTCATTTAGCCCAAAGTTATTTCCCCCTCCTGGGGCAGCCTTCATCCAATTTTCAGTCTGTTTTCCCAGGTATATGACCTATAGTAGCATAACATATGATATCTATTTTTAACCCCCAGACATAAAAAATAATGAATGAGCCCTGCTCATATGGCTCTGTTAAGAGATTAAGTTGCTGCTGCTGCTAAGTCGCTTCAGTTGTGTCTGACTCTTAGTGACCCCGTGGACTGCAGCCCACCAGGCTCCTCCGTCCATGGGATTTTCCAGGCAAGAGTACTGGAGTGGGGTGCCAGTGCTTTCTCTGAGAGATTAAGTTACTTTTTAAAACATCACTCTTCCCAGATGGACCATTTGGATCAGCTACTTCTTGGAGTTAAAAATAAGGTACTTCTCTTTCTCTTGTTGACTTAAAAAGATGCACAATGGGAGAGTTGTGAGTTAAGTTTTATTGGGAGCAAAATGAGGACTGCAGCCTGGGAGATGGCACCTCAAATAACTCTGAGAAGCTGCTTCAGAAAGGTAGGTAGGGGGAGCTAAATACATGTGGTTTTGGTGAAAGGAGAGTTCATACAACCTAGCACATATCTTAGGAAAGGTTTTCTGCTAGTCACAAGGAGCTGATGTCACCATGAAAAGATTCAGTGCTTTTCTAGATGTGAGGGTTCCCTGGTGGCTCAGATGGTAGAGAATCTACACTTTCACTTTCTCTTAGATGTGAGGAGATGCAAGGGTTGGGATCATGAAATCAGTTCCTGAAATAGCTATCTAAAGACCTGTTCCACCAGTTTTCCTGGATCACAGAGTGCCCCATTCCTGTTCTCCACCCTGGACTCCCGTCAGGTGTGTCAGCAGCTGCAGCAGCAAAGGATTCAGTCCCCACGGAAAAAAGTGAAAGTCACTCAGTCGTATCCAACTCTTTGCGACCCCATGGACTATACAGTCCATGAAATTCTCCAGGCCAGAATACTGGAGTGGGTAGCCTGTCCCTTCTCCAGGGGATCTTCCCGACCCAGGGGTCAAAGCGGGGTCTTGTGCATTGCATGCAGGTGAATTCTTTACCAGCTGAGCTACCTGGGAAGCCCATTCCCTGCAGAGGCAAATGGCAAATGCCCTTGGCAAGCACCCATTTGTAGTTAACATTCTGATGAAAATTTAGTTTATCATTCGATACTAAGGGCACAATAACATAATGACCAGAGGTATAGGGCAGAAGCCAGGTGGAGTATCTCTTCTGATTGTTCTGGTCTACTTGGACAGTCATTTCTGAATACACTTTTTTTTTTTTTGCCTTGTGTCCCATTCAAGTTAAGCTCTGAAGAAAGAAAGAAAGAAAGAAAGTAAAGTTGCTCAGTTGCGTCCAACTCTTTGCGACCCCATGGACTGTAGCCTACCAGGCTCCTCTGTCCATGGGATTCTACAGGCAAGAATACTGGAGTGGGTTGCCATTTCCTTCTCCAGCGGATCTTGCTGACTCAGGGATAGAAGCCAGGTCTCCCGCATTGCAGGCAGATGCTTTACCCTCTGAACTACCAGGGAAGCCCCAACCTCTGACTCAGGAGTAGAGAATTCTCCTGTGGTGCAGGACCAGGGTTTGACCCCTGGTTTGGGAAGATCCCCAGTGCAGGGAATGGCTACCCACTCCAGTATTCTTGCCTAGAGAATCTCATGGAAAGAGGAGCCTGGTAGCCTATAGTCCATGGGGTCATAGAGTCAGACACAACTGAGTGACTTTCTCTTCACTATGGAATTAAAGCCAGTCAAGTTGGTGGAAGCTGCTCACTTCTTCACCTGACAGATAATATAGAAACTACTGGTACTACCTTAAGTGGCTACAATGGGACACATTGTAACTTATTAAACACAGAATTTTTTGAAAAGTATATAACAGAAATACATGTAAAAGGTGTAAATGATTCAATTTATGGTCTTACAAAGTTTAACTCTCTCTCCACCAGTCTAATCTAAGATCATTTGTCTTTTCCTTGGCTAGCATGGAAGCTTTCTGGCTAGCATAGTCTTTCTATGAGAACACTATTAAATTTTTGTGGCAGTTTTCCTCCTTTTTCTTGGATTATGCTTGAAACATTCCAGGTTGGCAGAAGACAGCCAGCATGTAGCAAGTGTATTTAAGGTTAAATATAACCAGTATTCAGGGAATTGGCCAAAAGGCAAAAACAGTTCATAAGTTTACCTTCAGTATAAGAGAAATCCAGCTTCTTAGAGATATAGAAGTTTTAGGCAGCAAAGGTAGAGGTATGTACCTCTTGGAAAATATGTCGTGAAGTTTGGATAGAACAAAGGACATGGATGCCCGGTGCACTCGGGCCCTCACAGGAAGGCTGCACGGTGTGACACTCAGCCCTTACCTTTCCTTGGGGGAGGAGGGGTCCTGCCATTATACGAATTTCTTTTTTAAATTAGTTAATTATTTTATTTTATTTTTGTTTTTGGCTGCTGGGTCTTTGTTGCTGCGTGTGGCCTTTCTCTAGCTGTGGCAAGTGGGGGCCGTTCTTTAATTGCAGTCCACAAGCTTCTCATTGCAGTGGCTTCTTTTATTGTGGAGCACGGGGTCTAGGGTACATGGACTTCAGTAGTTGTGGCTAATGGGCTTAGTTGCTCTGAGGCATGTGGGGTCTTCCTGGACCAGATATCGAACCTGTGTCCCCTGCATTAACAAGCAGACTTTTAACCACTAGACCATCAGGGAAGTCCAGGAATTTCTTTCTTTGGACTCTGTTGGTCCTTGAGTTCTTCCATGGATGGGTTGTCTTTTCTTTCCTTAATTCATGCATAAGCCTCAGTTTCCTCTCTAGGATCTAGCCAATATCTGACTTGTCCTTCTGAATGTCACAACCCCCTTTATCCATAAAGACTGCTCTGATTTCTACTAGGTATAGGCTGTCAACAGAGGCTGATGTCACTATGGATTTGTGCCGCGGAATTTCCTGTACCTTCCCAGTTTCTTGTGGATGAAGCATCTGACACACACACTTCATCTGGCTTTTAAAGTTACTCTTTCATGGAGTCTGTAACAGGAACTGGGGCAACTTGCTTGCAGGGATCTCTGCTAATTCCCTGTCCTGGGCAAAATGATCTAATCTGTAATGTAGAAGGATCCATTTCCCCACACCCCCTCTTTAATACTCTCCTTCTAAGAGTCTCCTGGGTCTTCTCACTTCTGAGTTGATCATAGATTCTTGTCCTGTTTGCTATTCTTCCCAGTCCAAATGACTAATCATGAAAGCCCAGAAGAATTAGAGTGGGCCCCTCTCATGGTCCTCTGGCTTCCCTTTGTCCCAGTGGAGGGCCCAAGGAAAAAGCTATCCACACTGGGGACTGAATTTCTTCTCCAGAAGCAAATGGCAACACACTCCAGTATTCTTGCCTGGAAAATCCCGTGGACAGAGGAGCCTGGTGGGCCGTTGTCCATGGCATCACAGAAGAGTCAGACGTGAGTGAGAGACTAAACAGCAGCAACCGTCTGCTGATGATTTCTTCCAAGGAGCTTTGCAACCTTGTCCATGGAGTTAGTCTTTGAAACATGGGTAATAGGAAAAGATGGACTTGGGGAGTGTAGGTCAAGTGAGGAGGTGGTGTTGAAAGACAAAGTGAGGCATAGGTTCCAGTGTCTTTTCATACTCTGTGGGTTGAAAGTAAAAGGCAAGTGGTGAGGTAAAAATGATCCTTGAGTATTGTGGCATCCAGTGATAAAAGGGGATTTGGAGGCTGGGATGGAGCAGACTGCAACCTTTTACTATTGTGTCAGGGGTACAAAGGACTATTGCAATCCTTATGCAAAGTTATGATGAGCACATTTTTCTAATTATAAAGATAAAAGATCTATTATAAAAAATGAGTTTGTGAAACTGGGAATTACCATTAATAGAGAAATTGAATGCACCCTCAAACATGAAGTTATACTCAAAATACTGTTGTAGTTTTAAAATATTTGTTTTTTTCATTTATTATTTATAATGTTTGGCTGTGCTGGGTCTTTGTTGCTGCATGCAGGCTTTCTGTGGTCTTGGAGTGAAGGCTCAGTAGTTGGGGTGCACAGGCTTAGTTGCCTGATGGCATGTGAAATCTTCCCGGACCAGGGTCAAACCCATGTCCCCAGCATTGGCAGGCAGAGTCTTTACTACTGGACCACCAGGGAAGCCCCTGTTATGGTTTTTACCCTGAGATTTTCAGGGCCTACTCACCTCCCACTGTCAGACAGTATGTGGAAAGTGAAAGTCAGTCAGTCGTGTCTGACTCTTTTAGACCCTGTGGACTGTAGCCTGCCAGGCTCCTCTGTCCATGGAATTCTCCAGACGAGAATACTGGAGTGGTTAGCCATTCCCTTCTCCAGGGAATCTTCCCAACCCAGGGATCAAACTCAGGTTTCCTGCATTGCAGGTAGATTCTTTACCATCTGAGGCTCCAGGGAAGACCAGACAGTATGTGGATCAGATCATTAATCAGAAGCCCTGGGTCTGCCCAGCAGGTTGGAGGAAAGAACCGTATGGGGCTTCTTTTCCTGGGAGGGCTTTGTAGACCTCTTGGTTATTGGACTCCGCTTTCTGCTTCCTTTGAACTCTGCGGGCCCTCATGTTTTCAAAAGTATTCAACATAAGGAAGATTTCTCTTACATGTGTTTCCACAAAATCTGAAAATATCATGCAACTTTAACTTTCTATTTGTGTCCACCTGAGAAAACTTAAAGCCAGAAACCACAACAGAACAGGAAGTGACTGTGCAAATAGGAAAGGGCAGTGAAAGTAAAGGGAGTGAAAGCTGAGGGCCCCCTGGGGATTTCAGCCCTGAAGGAGAAGGAAAGTACTGCGATATGGAAGCAAAGGAATAGATCCAGGAAACCAGGCAGATGTGCCAAGAGAAGTGGACCAGGCTCCAGAATCAGCAAAAGAATACGGGATGTTTTTCCCATTCCAGCCTAGGAGATTCCCTTCTCAATTTTGGATATTGATTTAAGCCATTGTGCTGAGTCAATATAAATCAAATATGTCTTTGATATGATCATATCTATTTAAAAAAAAAACTTTTTATATTATATTGGAGTATAGCCGATTAACAAACAGTGTTGTGAGTTTCAGAAGAGCAGCGAAAGGACTCAGCCATACATAAATGTGTATCCATTCGCCCCTAAAACTGCCCTCCCATCCAGGCTGCCACATAACATTGAACAGAGTTCCATTTGCTATACAGTAGGTCCTTGTTGGTTATCCATTTTAAATATAGTAGTGTGTACATGACCATATCTATTTTTCACTCTTCAAGGTTCTTACCAATTCAGTTGACTTTGTCAGTCAGCCATCAAAAGTGAAATGGAACAGTGTCAAACCAGTTTATCAAAAAAAGACATAAAATATTCTCATATAGGTTTATATGGGGAAAATGAGGAAAAGAGTTACTTGTTGTTAACTCCAAGGAAGGGGCTTTCTAAGAGCTTTAAAATGTACTTACATCAGCTTTGCAAATATTGTTCATTCCGCTTGAGGAAACTGAGACTCAAAGAAATTGAGTTGCCTTCAAGCAGAATAAGGTTTCATGCAGAACCTCAGACAGTGAGTTAGAGTCTTTAAGCAACATGTTGGATTTCTGTGGGTTTTTTTGTTTTTTTTTTTAACTTGCAGAAATATTCTTTTTCTTTTTCCCTGGGCTTCTCTTTTTGGTGGCTACATCTTTACTTTCTGATGATTTTAGTCTATTTTTTGTAATATGATTTTAATCTATTTTTTCTTTACCTTAGATTTTTGGGGAAGAGAAATTCTCTGATCCAGTTTCATTTTTCCATCTAATGAAGGAAAATCCTCAGAATTTTATATCTACTACAGTATGATTATTTTTGAGTCCACAAAATTTCCTGATTTTATAAAGCCAATGCTGACCTCTGTAGAACAATTCCAAAGTTAATTAAGAAAGATCACCAAACAAAAATATCAAAGTATAGATACGAGAAAAAATTCTTTTCATATATATAGCTTTACCAGAAAATGAACTGTATTATAAACAGCAATGGTGTAAACACAGTAACAGTAAGGAAAGTTAGGTGATCAGAGTAATAGAGAAAATAAATCTCTGGGGAGTTCCCTGGCACTCCAGTGGTTACAACTCTGTGCTTTCACTGCTGTGGCCTGGGGTTCAATCCCTGGTCCAGGAACTAAGATTCCACATGCTGCATGGTACAGAAAAACAAACAAAATCTCAGAAATTGTTATATAATCTATAGTAATTAAGTTTGAAAGTAACATCTTAGATGTTAATATGGAAGAAAAAAGTTTCAATACATGGTTACAATATAAATGCCTGGTAATCTAGACACAAAGTTTATATTCTCATCTCATAGATGAAAAAAATTCTCATGTACTATAAAAATAAATGTGAAAGATTTAAAACATAAAGGGAATTGATAATCCATAAGATCAACAGAAGAATGAAAATGGGTGAGAATTGGTTCTACATATTCAGTATTCTGGCATTAGAAGAAAATATAAAGAAAATGAGCTGGTGTTTGTAAAGATAAAGTTGACAAATATTTACACCATAGGAATATAGTTACCATCTGCACTCTAGCCATAGCACTCTGCTAAGTTCTACAACTGTACATCCAGTGTCAAGTCTTAGATTCTTGAAACTGCATCCTCCAGTTTCTGGTGACAAGAGCTTTTTCTTTTGCTTATGGAGTTGTATATAATGTAGTTGAAATGAATTAACAAATTGATTAATATTTTTATGTTTCCTTCTAGCAAAAAAGGAAGTTCCAAGAGGGCTGGCATTTCATTTTTTCCTTCATCCTCACCTTTTAATCCTTCGAAGGCATAAAACCTGAGATTTAGATACATAACTTTAATAAAATGAATGAATGAACTGCAGTTCCACCCTTTGAGTTTGTGAAATCAGTCTTGACATTAATTTCTTTAAGAGAAACAAATGCAAAAAGATTTGAAAGTAAAACTTTAAATAATAATTTTAAAATAAAAAGATGAACACTTGTGTAATTAGCACAAAACAAAAATACTGAAATATAAGAGATATAGTAAAATATTTAAGTATATAAGTACATTAGTAAGATTATCTGCAATTGTCTGGTGCCTGCTATGAACTAAATGCTTTTACTTATAGTTGTTTAATACTACCAATAAATATTTTGACAAATTTAACCCATTTATTTTATGATGAAGGCAGAAAGAAAGAGGCTTTTGAAATTACTAATATGTGGGAGTATGATGAATTGTATCCATCCACAGTAATTGTTTAAGAGCATACCTCTAATTCCTCAGCTCTTAGACTCTCTTGCAAGCTTGATAATAAAGAGAAGGATTTCATGATTTCTTGCTCTGACAACTTCCCAGGTATTGCAGCTCTGTTCTTTCTTTTCCAGAGAGAAACTGTTTGCTTGGAAGTGCTTTTTCACAACCATTCTGGAATTTTCACAGTTCAGGGGAATTCTTCTGTCTCCAGCTTCAAGCAGGCCTCCAGGACTTGTCCATGCTGATGAAACCCAGTGAAGAATTCCTCCATGCTGGTCTCATTCCAACCAACCTCTTCTGCTGAACAGTTTGAAGACTTGCTGAAGCTTCTGATGGAACATAGCAGTGACCCTTTTGGACCTTGCTGCCATCTGCAGGAAACAACAGAAGACCATTGGAACCAGCTGAATGTCCATCTTTAGGGACTAATCAAATAATGTAGGACCCATCCATTCAGTAGGAAACAATACAGCTATTTAAAAAGATAAAGAAGTTCTCTATAAATGACTAAGATCTCCAGGTTAAAAAAGATAGGTGCAGAACAGTGAGTATAGTATGTTATCTTCATATTTTCATCAGTTAGCTGATACATAAAGAAACTGGAAGGATGTATAAGACAGTAGTAACTTCAAAATGTGGAAAGTGTTGGAAGCAGTTGTCAAAGTATACATTTATTCATATATCCAAATTTAAATTGACTAGTAATTTTTAAAATATAAGTTAATCAACTATATTTGAATTTTTTAAAATGTAAGTTTTAAAATAACCATTAAGGGAAAGATCAGTAGTGGGATAAATATACACTCAAAGTGTTGACTTTAAAAAAGTACTTAAAAAGAGTTGTGAGTTAAGTTTTATTGGGGGCAAAATGAGACTATTGCCCTGGAGATAGCATTTCACATACTCTGGGAAGCTGCTCCAAAGAGGTAGAGGGGTGGTTGGTATATATGTGATTTTAGTGAAGAGAGGGGTATATGCAATCAAGCATGTTTTTTTGCAGAAGGTTTTGCTAGTCACGAGGGAGCAGATATCACCATGAAGGAATTTAGTGCTTTTCTAGATATGAGGAGATGCAAAAATTGTGCTCCTAAAATCAGCTCCTGAAAATATCTATCTGAAGACCTGTTCTGCCAGTTTTTCCAGAGCACAAGAGTGCCTCCTTTCTGATCTCCACTCTGAACACCCATCAGGTGGTGTTGAAGGTCAGCAGCTACAACAGCAGGAGAGATTTATTCAATCCTTGTAGAGGTAGATGGCAAGTGCCAATGAAAAGTGCCAATATGTAGTTTTTCAAAACATCTCTGGTGACAATATTTTGCAAAAAACTTTGTATGTCTTCAAGCAGCATTCTAACATTAGGATTTATCCCAAAATGGGAAGTTTTGTGCTCGGAGTCTGTAACATTGGAGAACAACGAAGTATATATTCAGGAACAAATGACAATTGTCTATCCATTTAAAAACTTGTGAGTGGAAAACAAAAGCACGAAAAATTTACTGATGGAATTCTGCTGCATGGCAAAAATTCAGCCTATATTATTTACATAGCATGGTCATAATTTGGTATTTTAAGAGAGGCAAATAACCTGTTTTAAATGATTAAAATCTGAAAATATGTACCCAGAGTTATACTTGAACTGTCTATTAAATTGTGTGGGATAGGTTTTTTGTTGGTTTTTTTTTTGGTTGAGGAGTTTGAGGGATCTTGGTCTGCAGCCAGGGTTTGAACCCTGGCCACAGCAGTGAAAGTGCCGAGTCCTAACCACTGACCTGCCAGAACATTCCCAGTGTGGGATAAGAATTAATAAAGTTTGTTTTTTATAGAGGAAAACTAAAAGCATCTTTCCCCTAAGGAAGCCTTCTGCCAGGTTTCAGCTTCCAGAAAAGCTGCATTTCATTGTTATCCAAAAGGCAGAAGCCAAGAAATGTAAATCTCGAAGTATTCATTTAGAGGAACAGCTCAGCTGCAGTGAAAGAGTTATATTAAAAATAATATCCGGGCACCCATTCCTATTTAATAATACCACATACAAAGTATCCCGAAGACACCCCGCTGGCCCACCCAGCACAGCTCTGCGCGACCCAAACCCCGCCTGCTCGAGGCACGGCCCACATCCTCCCATCCCCCACACAAGCCCGCCTACTGGCTAGGTCGGGCGGCTGCGCAGCCGCAGTAGCTGCCACGGCCGCTCCTAGCCCGGGGGATCCTGGGACGAGGCCTTTCCGGAAGGACCGGCTCGGCGTTGGGAGCTCGGCCCGTGTTCCAGGCCCAGGCTCGTGTTCCAGGTCCTTGCTCCAGGACGGGCCGGTAGCCGCGGCGACGCTCAAAGGGCGGCGGAGGGCGCGGCGGGCCGCTCTCTGAGGTGCCGGCCCTCGCCGTCGAGCGAGACGCCGGGCCGCAGGACGTGGCGGCACCTCCCCCTTAGCCCGGAGCAGAACTGCGGGAAGAGCAGCGCAGGCCGGACCAGGTGAACCGGGTCACTTAACTGCCTCAGGTGATGAATCATCTACATAGTAGTCAGATTTGAGGTCCACAGCCCTCTGTGGGCCAGCTGCAGAACAATTTTCAATGTGGGACTATTGTGTTCTGAGGCGTGCTGCAGTGACAGTTTGCCCTTGATAAGGAAAGCGAGCTCTCTTGCTCTTGGGACATCCTCGTTTCCTTTAAAGCTTTCCGGTCGTAACCTCTTTGTCCGGCATACATCTTTGTGCAAGAGGAAGGCGTTCACATGAAAGTGTCTCTTGGTAACGGTGAAATGGGCGTCTCCGCCCATTTACAGCCTTGCAAGGCAGGAACCACACGTTTTTTTACCAGCAATACTCACAGTTCGGTGGTACTGCAAGGTTTTGATCAACTTAGAATAGAAGGATTGCTTTGTGATGTGACTCTGGTGCCAGGTGATGGAGATGAAATCTTCCCTGTTCATAGAGCTATGATGGCGTCCGCTAGTGATTACTTCAAGGCTATGTTCACAGGTGGAATGAAAGAACAGGATTTAATGTGCATTAAGCTTCACGGAGTGAACAAAGTTGGTCTGAAGAAAATTATTGATTTTATTTATACTGCAAAGCTTTCTCTTAATATGGACAATCTTCAGGACACTCTTGAAGCTGCCAGCTTTTTGCAAATCTTGCCTGTTTTAGACTTCTGTAAAGTGTTTCTTATTTCAGGAGTCTCTTTAGATAACTGTGTTGAAGTTGGACGAATTGCTAACACCTACAATCTTATAGAAGTAGATAAATATGTCAATAATTTCATTCTGAAGAATTTTCCTGCCTTACTGAGTACTGGAGAGTTTCTAAAACTCCCTTTTGAACGGCTTGCCTTTGTGCTTTCTAGCAATAGCCTTAAGCACTGTACTGAACTTGAGCTCTTTAAGGCTGCCTGTCGCTGGCTAAGGTTGGAAGATCCTCGGATGGATTATGCTGCAAAATTAATGAAGAATATTCGATTTCCACTGATGACACCACAGGATCTCATCAATTATGTGCAGACAGTAGATTTTATGAGAACAGACAATACGTGTGTGAATTTGCTTTTGGAAGCTAGCAATTACCAAATGATGCCATATATGCAGCCAGTGATGCAGTCAGATAGAACCGCCATTCGATCTGATTCGACACACTTGGTTACATTAGGAGGAGTTTTGAGGCAGCAGCTGGTTGTCAGTAAAGAATTACGGATGTATGATGAGAGGGCTCAAGAGTGGAGATCTTTAGCCCCCATGGATGCTCCTCGTTACCAGCATGGCATTGCTGTCATTGGAAACTTTCTTTATGTAGTTGGTGGTCAAAGTAATTATGATACAAAAGGAAAAACTGCTGTTGATACAGTTTTCAGATTTGATCCTCGATATAATAAATGGATGCAGGTTGCATCATTAAATGAAAAGCGCACATTTTTCCACTTGAGCGCCCTCAAAGGACATTTGTATGCTGTTGGTGGGCGAAGTGCAGCTGGTGAGCTGGCCACTGTAGAATGTTACAATCCAAGAATGAATGAGTGGAGCTATGTTGCGAAAATGAGTGAACCCCACTATGGCCATGCTGGAACAGTGTATGGAGGCTTAATGTATATTTCAGGAGGAATTACTCATGACACTTTCCAAAATGAGCTCATGTGTTTTGACCCTGATACAGACAAATGGACACAGAAGGCTCCAATGACAACAGTCAGAGGTCTGCATTGCATGTGTACAGTTGGAGACAAGCTCTATGTCATTGGTGGCAATCACTTCAGAGGAACAAGTGATTATGATGATGTTCTAAGCTGTGAATACTATTCGCCAACTCTTGACCAGTGGACACCAATTGCTGCCATGTTAAGAGGTCAAAGTGATGTTGGAGTTGCTGTCTTTGAAAATAAAATCTATGTCGTAGGTGGATATTCTTGGAATAATCGTTGTATGGTAGAAATTGTCCAGAAATATGACCCAGAAAAGGATGAGTGGCATAAAGTTTTTGACCTTCCAGAGTCACTTGGTGGCATTCGAGCTTGTACTCTCACAGTTTTTCCACCTGAAGAAAATCCTGGGTCACCTTCCAGAGAATCACCTCTTTCAGCACCTTCAGATCATTCTTAGGACCAAGGTGTAAAACCTTTGCAGTGCATCAAGGATGATCCCGTAATTCCCCTTCAGTTGTATCTTCTTACAATGATTGGTACAGTTATTAGATTAAAAAGGTAATTGATGTTATTTGTATTGTTTGGCTTAGTATGTTTATCAAATGGTTAACAACTGTATTCTGCAAATGTATGTGTTCAACATAGCTATTTTAACAAATGTAAAAAGCAGAAAAATTGTTAGATATCTTTTTGTGGTGTTGTGTAAGGCAGAGTGTAGGTGATTGAAGTAAATGTATAATTATGTTCATTATGCTTCAAAGTTGAAAGTTTTCATCTTTGACTACAAGACATCAAAGGGAGGATGCCTACTATAACCTAAAATAATAAACAAAAAAGGTCGTCAAGCCTTATTAGCTGCTTCCCTTTTTTCATGGTTTGTGACATAGCTGCTGACTCACCAAATTGTGTGGGTACATTCAGAATATGTGACAATTCTTCAGCAGACTGGAGGAATATTAACTCAAAAACTAGTATAACCCCAAGTCAGCGTTTCATATCTCTTTCTGGGGAGAGGAAGAGAGAAAATACATTACCACACACATACATATGTATATACATGCATATACATATATAATTTTTAAATTGATTGGCACTTCAGCTATAGTAAATTGTAAATTTAAACTCTTCTACATAGCAGCTATTTCTATTCAAATGGGAATTCACTACTAGAGAATAAATGTCTATGTAGTCTTACTGCAGTGATGTAGATAAGGACTTGAACATTAAATTATTAATAACCAAATAGGTCATTTGACTGAATCATTACTATAGATGAAACTTAACTTTTCCTGCTTGTATATTGTTTTCTGTAGAGTTGCCTTTATACAGATTATTTAACAGAGTTCAAGTCTCAGAGAATTGTTTTTGCTCAGTAAATTTAGGCTCTGCTACTTTCCACATTTGTGTTCAGTAAAACTTAAGAAAAAGACAAAAGCATGCTCAACAAAGCTGTAGGTTTTTAAGTTCGGTCTCTCAACTTAGTCATTCTGACATAACTATTTGATTTGAGGTGGTTGCTGTGGTGCTGCTCCAGCTTTGTGTGATCCGTCTTGAGGCTGTGATCTGAGCAAGTGGAAGATGTACTTTCGGCATCACATCAGAAAATGTCCTTTTGGCTATGTCTGAAGGACAGGACCAACTTCAGATTCCCTAAGAAGCCAGCTATAGAAAGCCTAGGACACTGTTGTCTTGCAGGCAGTACTAAAATATATCTTCAGCCTCTTCAATACCAGAGGTGTCCCTACCGGTTGAGAACCACAAGGGGAGACCTTAATGGGACCTTATCAGCAAATGGAATCATATGTGTCCTCTGAAGTGAGTGATTCTGAAGAATCTGAAGAGGTACTTCCCTGGAATAATTGCCTGCCTGAAGAAAAAATTTATATACATACATTTACATGTATATTAATATTTATATCCCTGTACTTGGGAGATTGTCATAGTGTAAATCAGAAACAACCTTGTTATTGACAATCTCAGGAACCAAAACGAAAGGAATTGGCTTCAAGGGATCTGAGCCTCACTGCCCTTTTCATTTTAATGATTTCTGCATTGGCAGAAAATTTCATACTTCCTATTTTTTTAAATGACTCAATTTTTTATTACTAAATATAGCACACGTGAGTACATTTAGAAAATAGAAAAAGTAGAAATTGTAATAACTTCATGCATCAAATAAGCAAGAAAGAACATCTCAGTTATTTCCTTAATTATTAACTAGGTTAAATATTTGCATTTTTTCAGTAGCTGTGTTCCTCTTTAACCAAATGTTAATATCCTTTGCTCTTGTAATACCTATTGGAGTTGCTTTCTTTTTCATATCAAGTTATAGCATCTTTATATAATAAATATAATTTAACTGGCATTTGCTTGCATTGACTTTTTTCTCAGTCTGTTAGAAGTTTACAAGACAGGACATTCAGTTAATTTTTGAGATCAAATTTGTCCATCTTTTGCATTTTGACCTTTTGGGTATAAATTTGCCAAGTTTCCTTTATTTTTTATGTCATTTTTGACGCTAATTCTGACATGCTGAAATGGTACTGTTCTGCATAAGCTTTTTTCTTTTCCTTGTTGAGAAAAGGTTTCTGCCTTCTATTACATTTGACCCTGTTGTTTTGTAATTAAATATTATTTATCCAGGTAAGTTAACTGCTCCACCTATACCCCCTACCTCCAGCCTCACACATCCCACCTCTCATCCTTTTACTTTATAATTTTCTGCAGTTTACAAGTCTCTTGATAATCATAAAACAACTCACTGGTGCTTTGCTAATTAAATATATTAAATCTGGCATTCCTTCCTTACAGATATGGAAATTTTAGATGACTGAAATGATTGGGATGATACCTGTTTTAACAAGCTGATAGTTTTGGGTTTTTTGTTTTTTTTTTTTACAGAAAATTTAGACTGTAGAAAAATATTTAAAAGAGGATAAAAACTGTAACAATATAAAACATTTTGTTAAATTTTAATTTCTTGTTTTAGTTTTTCTGATAGGGTCAAAAGTTGACTTTTGTTAAGTCTTCTGATTATAAAAATAATTTGTCTGTTACGTAAGTTATTGTTTAGTCGCTGAGTTGTGTTCGATTCTTTGCGACCCTATGGACTGTAGCCCACCAGGCTCCTCTACCCATGGGATTTCCCAGGCAAGAATACTGGGATGGATGGCCGTTTCCTTCTCCAGAGGATCTTCCTAATCCAGGGATCAAATCCGCATGTACTGCACTGGTAGGTGGATTCTTTACCACTGAGCCACCAGGGAAGCCCTGTGGTAAGTACAGGAAAATAAAAATGAACAGAAGGTATAAATTATCAATGATTACACATTCAAAGGTAAAATGTTAATTGTGAATTTACCTGCGTACAAAGTGAAAGTCTCTCAGTTGTGTCTGACTCTTTGCAACCCCATGGACTGTAGAGTCCATGGACTTCTCCAGGCCAGAATACTGGAATGTGTAGCCATTCCCTTTTCCAGGTAATCTTTCCAACCCAAGGGTCAAACCCAGGTCTCCCGCATTGTGGGTAGATTCCTTACCAGCTGAGCCACCAGGTAAGCCCAGGAATACCGGAGTGAGTAGCCTATCCCTTCTCCAGCAGATTTCCCCGATCCAGGAATCGAATCAGGGTCTCCTGCCTGCATTGCAGAGACTCTACAGACACTTGTCAGATATATTGCAAATACACCAAACCTTAAGCTAAAATCTGGATTATGAAGTAAGTTCAACTTCCAGAGACACACACTGCTATTATTATGGCTTTCTCCAAGTTTTCTAAAATCTATATGTATTAGAAAGTAGTATATGGGATGTTTCTTCCTTAATTATCAAATGCATGTACATTAAGAAAAACATTACATTTATAAACCAGATTAATATCCATACTTAATTTTTTCCCATTTGCCTAGAGTAGTATTTCTGTATTTTACCTGCAAAGTAAACATATTTAATCATGTTGCAATTTTTCTGGTTTCTAATTAAAATTATCTTGTTCTGATTATAAAGACAAAATATACACCTTCAGAAAATTTCACTCAAAACTACCAAAACATACTATTGAGAATTCAAAGCAACATTCTGTTCGCAGCTCAACTGAAAGAACTTAGGGTAAGTTAACCTCTCCAAGGTTCATTTTCCAGTTTGTCCATGGGGTGGATGGTGGGTGTTAATAAATGTATCTATATTAGAATTATAAGGAGATAATATAAAGTGATCAGCATAAAACATATACAGAGAAGCGTTAGGATAGTTGTTACTAATTGGCCTTGTACTACATCATGTTTTAGTTTAATTTTGTCTTAATGATTTTCAGATTCTTTTCTTTGAAAGTGTTAAATATACCATATTTTATCCATGAATATGCCTTCATATTTTTTCCATTTCCTTATGGGTTATATTTAAATATCTAACCCTAATTTTTTATCATAAATTAAGCAAGATTTAAAGCTCTTTCATAAAACTTTTTCCATCTCTATTGCCCTGTGATAAATTCTAAGTAAAATCTGAGTGAAATAGTGTAAGTTCTTTTATGCTTTTGAAAAATATTTCCAGGAGTATGTGAATATGTGTTTTCGCCAGAATGTGTTTAGTGACTATTTCAAAGGAAATTTTTGCAGTTCTGATTATTTACTGTTTGTACTTGTATTTAATTATTGAAAACTGTGAATTTTTTGTTTTTTGAGCCTGTGCATTTTTTTCATATGTGAATTATTTATTCCTTTGTATTGTTTTAAATGTTCTATTAGCTACAAATACTTTTTTCCTCAGTGTCATTTTTATGGGGACAGGGCTGTTCAATTTTTTAAAATTCAGTTATAACTGGCATTTTATTATATTAGTTTCAGGAATACAACATAATGATTCAATGAAAGTGAAAGTGTTAGTCTCTTAGCCGTTTCCTACTCTTTACAACCCCTTGGACTTTGGCCCTATCCATGGAATTCTCCAGGCAAGAACACTGGAGCCATTTCCTTCTCTAGGGGATCTTCTGGACCCAGGGATTGAACCCAGGTCTCCTGCATTGCAGGCAGATTCTTTACCATCTGAGCCATGAGGGAAGCCCGAAACACTGCAGCTAGCAGAGGATGGTTTTATATAGTATATATTATGAAATGATCACAAGCCTAATTAACTTCCATTACCACACATGCTGCTGCTGCTGCTAAGTCGCTTCAGTCGTGTCCGACTCTGTGCGACCCCATAGACGGCAGCCCACCAGGCTCCCCCATCCCTGGGATTCTCCAGGCAAGAACACTGGAGTGGGTTGCCATTTCCTTCTCCAATGCATGAAAGTGAAAAGTCAAGTGAAGTCGCTCAGCTGTGTCCAACTCTTAGCGACCCCATGGACTGCAGCCTACCAGGCTCCTCCATCTGTGGGATTTGCCAGGCAAGAGTAAGTTACACACTTTTTTCTTGTAATGAGAACTTTTAACATCTGTGCTCTTAGCAACTTTGAAATATTCAGTACACTATTACTAATAGCCACCATGCTGAACATTATACCCCTGGGACTTATTTGTACCTTTTGATTGCCATCTTCAATTTAATAGTCAAATATGTCTGTCTTTTTTGCATTTTGACCTTTTAGTGATAAAATTGTAGTTTTTGTCCATAGTTCTCATGTCACATTCCTTGTCCTTTATTTTAATGCTTTGTCAGTGCTTATTTTTAATGTGCTCAGGTAGCATTTACTGCTTGTCTCTTGTTGAAATAGCTTTTCTTTTTTCTGGTTGAAATGAAGATGAATTTCAAAAATTCCTTTTATATTAAGAATATTATCTTATTCCCATCTTTTTTCTCTGAGTATATGTCTTACACAAGGTATTTCTTATACTGTAGTGAAATTAGTTTTTCCTCAGTCATTTTTTAATGCCTTCTTTGCATAATTTTCCTCATCATGTGATGATATAATTACCCTGGTATTTGATGTTGTTGTTATGGATATGGCTTTTCAGCTTTTCACTAGTTTTCTGTTTCCAAGTTGTTATGCAGTTGTTTCACAACAACTTTTTGAATAATCTTTACTTTCTCACTGAATTTTTATGCTTTTTAAAATCATGTAGTAGAATCTTATTTATAATATGGGCACACTGGGGTCTTTTTCTTCAGTTATAGTGATCTTTTATTCAAGTTGTCTTTGGTATGTAGATTGCTCTTTTGAATGGAATTTTGTTTTTATTTTATTTGTTTCATAATTTAAAGCATTGGTTAATACTTTCAGCAGATTTTAGATGTAATACAAGGCATTGTGCCTTGTAGGTAATTTTAATAGGGATAACTCGAATTAGAATTTAGAATTCTTTTGTTAAAGAGATATTCTTGGTCTTGTTCTTGAAATATCTATCTATTCTGCATTAATTGGGAGTCTTTAAAATGAGGGAATAATATTTGCATCACAAATACCAAAATTTATTGAAGGGGGCAACTTAATTGTTTTCATATCAGATACTGAAAAAGACTGTTTTTTGTTTTCCACTGTTGGATTAGAAATTCCTCTCCTCTATCACTGAGTAGATTATCAAATGGCATAGTTTAGAAAGCAATTTGGCACGAGTAGTAAAAGATTGTCTTCCAGCTTTCTCATACCTTTTGAACATTAAATGTATTTACAAAGTAGTAATAATAAGCCCCCAAATGATAATCTCAGCATGATACTATTATCACTGATATTTCCTTTCTAATGTGACCCCCCTCAGACCTTCCATAAATACTTTTAAAGATGAATTTTTGGGAGTTTATATTCCCTGATTTTGTTACATTATATCTGTTGCTAGTATTCGCTGTTAAGCATATATTTGAATGGTGGCGTGATGCTTACAAAAGACTTAGATATTCACTAAAGATGATTGCATATTGCAGAACTGTTGATGTTGTGGTCCTTAAACAAATGTGCTAATAATAGATAGTTCCTCTATTTTCTTGGTAACTGTTTTGAACAACCATTTTCCAGGGGTTTTGATGTTATTCTGCCATCTACTGGTTGAAATTTTAAATCCTTGTGTAGATAGATGACAGAAAATGTAGGCTTTTTTAAAGAACAGTAATGACAGAACTCATGGCACCCCACTCCAGTACTCTTGCCTGGAAAATACCATGGACGGAGGAGCCTGCTAGGCTGCAGTCCATGGGGTCACAAAGAGTTGGACACCACTGAGCGACTTCCCTTTCACTTTTCACTTTCATGAATTGGAGAAGGAAATGGCAACGCACTCCAGTGTTCTTGCCTGGAGAATCCCAGGGACAGGGGAGCCTGGTGGGCTGCCGTCTATGGGGTCGCAAACAGTCGGACACGACTGAAGCGACTTAGCAGCAGCAGCAGCAATGACAAAACTCAGCAGATGTTTTTATAATGTATATGAAAGTTTAGAGTCTTCAGGTCATACTTAAATAAATGAATACGAAATCCCTATGGTTACTCTTGGTGTACAGAGAGGGTCAGATAATCAGAAATACATATTTTCCTGCCCAATGTGGTTTCATTAAAAATTTTTTTGATTGAAATATAGTTGATGCTGTTATATAAGGGGTACACAATTACATAGTGACTCACAATTTTAAAGGTTCAGTTCAGTTCAGTCGCTCAGTCGTGTCTGACTCTTTGCAACCCCATAATTGTAGCATGCCAGGCATCCCTGTCCATCACCAACTCCCAGAGTTCACTCAAACTCATGTCCATCAAGTCGGTGATGCCATCCAGCCATCTCATCCTCTGTCATCCCCTTCTCTTCCTGCCCACAATCCCTCTCAGCATCAGAGTCTTTTCCAATGAATCAACTCTTCACATGAGGTGGCCAAAGTATTGGAGTTTCAGCTTTAGCATCATTCCTTCCAACGAACACCCAGGACTGATCTTTTTAAAAAATTTTTTTTATTTTTTATTTTTACTTTATTTTCCTTTACAATACTGTATTGGTTTTGCCATACATTGACATGAATCAGCCACGAGTGTACATGAGTTCCCAATCCTGAACCCCCTCCCACCTCCCACCCCATATCATCTCTCTGGATCATACCGGTGCACCAGCCGCAAGCATCCTGTATCCTGTATCGAACATAGACTGGCAATTCATTTCTTACATGATAGTATCCATGTTTCAATGCCATTGTCCCAGATCATCCCACCCTCTCCCTCTCCCTCAGAGTCCAAAAGTCCGTTCTATACATCTGTGCCTCTTTTGCTGTCTCGCATACAGGGTTATCATTACCATCTTTCTAAATTCCATATATATGTGTTAGTATACTGTATTGGTGTTTTTCTTTCTGCCTTACTTCACTCTGTATAATCGGCTCCAGTTTCATCCATCTCAGAACTGATTCAAATGTATTCTCTTTAATGGCTGAGTAATACTCCATTGTGTATATGTACCACAGCTTTCTTATCCATTCATCTGCTGATGGACATCTAGGTTGTTTCCATGTCCTGGCTATTATAAACAGTGCTGCGATGAACATTGGGGTACACGTGTCTCTTTCAATTCTGGTTTCCTCGGTGAGTACGCCCAGCAGTGGGATTGCTGGGTCATAAGGCAGTTCTGTTTGCAGTTTTTAAGGAATCTCCACACTGTTCTCCATAGTGGCTGTACTAGTTTGCATTCCCACCAACAGTGTAAGAGGGTTCCTTTTCTCCACACCCTCTCCAGCATTTATTGCTTGTAGACTTTTGGATCGCTGCCATTCTGACTGGTGTGAAGTGGTACCTCATTGGGGTTTTGATTTGCATTTCTCTGATAATGAATGATGTTGAACATCTTTTCATGTGTTTGTAGGCCATCCGTATGTCTTCTTTGGGGAAATATCTATTTAGTTCTTTGGCCCATTTTTTGATTGGGTTGTTTATTTTTCTGGAATTGAGCTGCATAAGTTGCTTGTATATTTTTGAGATTAGTTGTTTGTCAGTTGCTTCATTTGCTATTGTTTTCTCCCATTCCGAAGGCTGTCTTTTCACCTTGCTTATAGTTTCCTTTGTTGTGCAGAAGCTTTTAATTTTAATTAGATGCCATTTGTTTATTTTTGCTTTTATTTCCAGTATTCTGGGAGGAGGATCATAGAGGATCCTGCTGTGATTTAAGTCGGAGAGTGTTTTGCCTGTGTTCTCCTCTAGGAGTTTTATAGTTTCTGGTCTTACATTTATATCTTTAATCCATTTTGAGTTTATTTTTGTGTGTGGTGTTAGAAAGTGATCTAGTTTCATTCTTTTACAAGTGGTTGACCAGTTTTCCCAGCACCACTTGTTAAAGAGATTGTCTTTAATCCATTGTATATTCTTGCCTCCTTTGTCGAAGATAAGGTGTCCATCGGTGTGTGGATTTATCTCTGGGCTTTCTGTTTTGTTCCATTGATCTATATGTCTGTCTCTGTGCCAGTACCATACTGTCTTGATGACTGTGGCTTTGTAGTAGAGCCTGAAATCAGGCAGGTTGATTCCTCCAGTTCCATTCTTCTTTCTGAAGATTGCTTTGGCTATTCGAGGTTTTTTGTATTTCCATACAAATTGTGAAATTATTTGTTCTAGCTCTGTGAAAATACCGCTGGTAGCTTGGATTGCATTGAATCTGTAGATTGCTTTGGGTAGTATACTCATTTTCACTATATTGATTCTTCCGATCCAGGAACATGGTATATTTCTCCATCTATTAGTGTCCTCTTTGATTTCTTTCATCAGTGTTTTATAGTTTTCTATATATAGGTCTTTAGTTTCTTTAGGTAGATATATTCCTAAATATTTTATTCTGTTCGTTGCAATGGTGAATGGAATTGTTTCCTTAATTTCTTTTCTACTTTCTCATTATTCGTGTATAGGAATGCAAGGGATTTCTGCGTGTTGATTTTATATCCTGCAACTTTACTATATTCATTGATTAGCTCTAGTAATTTTCTGGTGGAGTCTTTAGGGTTTTCTATGTAGAGGATCATGTCATCTGCAAACAGTGAGAGTTTTACTTCTTCTTTTCCAATTTGGATTCCTTTTATTTCTTTTTCTGCTCTGACTGCTGTGGCCAAAACTTCCAGAACTATGTTGAATAGTAGCGGTGAAAGTGGGCACCCTTGTCTTGTTCCTCACTTTAGAGGAAATGCTTTCAATTTTTCACCATTGAGGATAATGTTTGCTGTGGGTTTGTCATATATAGCCTTTATTATGTTGAGGTATGTTCCTCCTATTCCTGCTTTCTGGAGAGTTTTTATCATAAATGGATGTTGAATTTTGTCAAAGGCTTTCTCTGCATCTATTGAGATAATCATATGGCTTTTATTTTTCAGTTTGCTAATGTGGTGAATTACATTGATTTATTTGTGGATATTGAGAATCCTTGCATCCCTGGGATAAAGCCCACTTGGTCATGGTGTATGATCTTTTTAATGTGTTGTTGGATTCTGATTGCTAGAATTTTGTTGAGGATTTTTGCATCTATGTTCATCTGTGATGTTGGCCTGTAGTTTTCTTTTTTTGTGACGTCTTTGTCAGGTTTTGGTATTAGGGTGATGGTGGCCTCATAGAATGAGTTTGGAAGTTTACCTTCCTCTGCAATTTTCTGGAAGAGTTTGAGTAGGATAGGTGTCAGCTCTTCTCAAAATTTTTGGTAGAATTCAGCTGTGAAGCCATCTGGACCTGGGCTTTTGTTTGCTGGAAGAGATCTGATTACAGTTTCAATTTCCGTGCTTGTGATGGGTCTCTTAAGATTTTCTATTTCTTCCTGGTTCAGTTTTGGAAAATTGTACTTTTCTAAGAATTTGTCCGTTTCTTCCACGTTGTCCATTTTCTTGGCATATAATTGCTGATAGTAGTCTCTTATGATCCTTTGTATTTCTGTGTTGTCTGTTGTGATCTCTCCATTTTCATTTCTAATTTTATTGATTTGATTTTTCTCCCTTTGTTTCTTGGTGAGTCTTGCTAATGGTTTGTCAGTTTTATTTATCCTTTCAAAGAACCAGCTTTGCCTTTCTTGATTTTTGCTATGATCTCTTTTGTTTCTTTTGCATTTATTTCTGCCCTAATTTTTTAAGATTTCTTTCCTTCTACTAACTCTGGGGTTCTCCAAGTCTTCCTTTTCTATTGCTTTAGGTGTAGAGTTAGGTTATTTATTTGACTTTTTTCTTGTTTCTTGAGGTATGCCTGTATTGTTATGAACTTTCGTCTTAGCACTGCTTTTATAGTGTCCCACAGGTTTTAGGTTGTTGTGTTTTCATTTTCATTTGTTTCTATGCATATTTTGATTTATTTTTTTATTTCTTCTGTGATTTGTTGGTTATTCAGAAGCATGTTGTTCAGCCTCCATATGTTGGAATTTTTAATAGTTTTTCTCCTGTAATGGAGATCTAATCTTAATGCATTATGGTCAGAAAAGATGCTTGGAATGATTTCGATTTTTTGAATTTATCAAGGTTATATTTATGGCCCAGGATGTGATCTAACTGGAGAAGGTTCCATGAGCACTTGAGAAAAAGGTGAAATTCATTGTTTTGGGGTGAAATGTCCTGTAGATATCAATTAGGTCTAACTGGTCTATTGTATCATTTAAAGTTTGCGTTTCTTAGTTAATTTTCTGTTTAGTTGATATGTCCATAGATGTGAGTGGGATATTAAAGTCTCCCGCTATTATTGTGTTATTGTTTATTTCCCCTTTCATACTTGTTAGCATTTGTCTTACATATTGCGGTACTCCTATGTTGGGTGCCTATATATTTATAATTGTTGTATCTTCTTCTTGGATTGATCCTTTAATCATTATGTAGTGGCCTTCTTTGTCTCTTTTCACAGCCTTTGTTTTAAAGTCTATTTTATCAGATATGAGTATTGCTACTCCTGCTTTTGGTCTCTATTTGCATGGAATATCTTTTCCAGCCCTTCACTTTCAGTCTGTATGTGTCCCTTGTTTTGATGTGGGTCTCTTGTAGGCAGCATATATAGAGGTCTTGTTTTTGTATCCATTCAGCCAGTCTTTGCCTTTTGGTTGGGGCATTCAACCCATTTACGTTTAAGGTAATTATTGGTAAGTATGATCCCGTTGCCATTTACTTTACTGTTTTGGGTTTGGGTTTATACACCCTTTTTGTGTTTCCTGTCTAGAGAATATCCTTTAGCATTTGTTGGAGAGCTGGTTTGGTGGTGCTGAATTCTCTCAGCTTTTGCTTGTCTGTAAAGCTTTTGATTTCTCCTTCATATTTGAATGAGATCCTTGCTGGGTACAGTAATCTGGGCTGTAGGTTATTTTCTTTCATCATTTTAAGTATGTCTTGCCATTCCCTCCTGGCCTGAAGCGTTTCTACTGAAAGATCTGGAGTTATCGTTATGGGAATCGCCTTGTGTGTTATTTGTTATTTTTCCCTTGCTGCTTTTAATATTTGTTCTTTGCGTTTGGTCTTTGTTAATTTGAATAATATGTCTCTTGGGGTGTTTCGCCTTGGGTTCATCCTGTTTGGAACTCTCTGGGTTTCTTGGACTTGGGTGATTATTTCCTTCCCCATTTTAGGGAAGTTTTCAGCTATTATCTCCTCAAGTATTTTCTCATGGTCTTTCTTTTTGTCTTCTTCTTCTGGGACTCCTTTAATTTGAATGTTGGAGCGTTCCATATTGTCCTGGAGGTCTCTGAGATTGTCCTCATTTCTTTTAGTTCGTTTTTCTTGTTTCCTCTCTGATTCATTTATTTCTACCATTCTATCTTCTATTTCACTAATCCTATCTTCTGTCTCCATTATTCTACTATTTGTTGCCTCCAGAGTGTTTTTGATCTCCTTTATTGCATTATTCATTATATATTGATTCTTTTTTATTTCTTCTAGGTCCTTGTTAAACCTTTCTTGCATCTTCTCAATCCTTGTCTCCAAGCTATTTATCTGTGATTCCATTTTGATTTCAAAATTTTGGATCATTTTCACTATCATTATTCAGAATTCTTTCTCAGGTAGATTCCCTATCTCTTCCTCTTTTGTTTGGTTTGGTGGGCATTTCTCCTGTTCCTTTACCTGCTGGGTATTCCTCTGTCTCTTCATCTTGGTTATATTGCTGAGTTTGGGGTGGCCTTTCTGTTCTGGAAATTTGTGGAGTTCTGTTTATTATGGAGTTTCCTCACTGTGGGTGGAGTTGTATCAGTGGCTTGTCAAGGTTTCTTGGTTAGGGTAGCTTGTGTTGGAGTTCTGGTGGGTGGAGCTGGATTTCTTCTCCCTGGAGTGCAATGAAGTGTCCACTAATGAGTTATGAGATGTCTATGGTTTTGGAGTAACTTTCAGCTGCCTGTATGTTGAAGCTCAGGGGTGTGTTCCTGTGTTGCTGGAGAATTTGCGTGGTATGTCTTGCTCTGAAACTTGTTGGCCCTTGGCTGGTGCTTGGCTTCAGTGTAGGTTTGGAGGTGTTTGATGAGCTCCTATCGATTAATGTTCCCTGGATTCAGGAGTTCTCTGATGTTCTCAGGATTTGGACTTGAGCCTCCTGCTTCTGGTTTTCAGTTTTAGTTTTACAGTAGCCTCAAGACTTCTCCATCTATACAGCACCAGTGATAAAACATCTAGGTTAAAGATGAAAGGTTTCTCCACATTGAGGGACACCCAGAGAGGTTCACTGAGTTACATGGAGAAGAGAAGAGGGAGGGGGGAGTTAGAGGTGACTGGAATGAGATGAGGTGGGATCAAAAGAGGAGAGAGCAAGCTAGCCAGTAATCACTTCCTTATGTGCGCTGCACAGTCTGGACTGCTCAGAGATCTTCACAGGAGTCATACAGGGAAGAGGAGAGGGAGGAAGTAGACAGAGGTGGCCAGGAGGATAAAAGAGGGAAATGAAAAGGAGAGAGACAGATCCAGCCAATAACCAGTTCCCTAAGTGTTCTCCACCGTCTGGAACACACAGAGATTCACAGAGTTGGGTAGAGAAGAGAAGGGGGAGGGCTGAGACAGAGACAACCTGGTGGAGAAAAAGGAGAGTCCAAAGGAGGAGAGAGTGGTCAAGCCAGTAATCTCGCTCTCAGGTACAATTGGGTACTGAAGATTGGGTTTATAAATGTACAAAATTGACAACAAATACCAAAAAGCAAAGATTCAAAATCTAGAGTACAGTTTGGATTTTCAAAATTTCAATATTAAAAGAAGAAAAAAAAAAGTCACGAGAATTATTAAAAAACAACAACAACAAAAGATATATATGGCATTTGCTTTAAAAATAGGGTCTTTTTTTTTTTTTAAAGTAATAGTAGGTTATTAAAATTAAAAGAGAAATAGAGGACTTAAAATTTTTTTAAGTTAAAAAAAAGGAGAAGAAAAAACAAACAACAACATCAACAACAACAACAAAAAAAGAGAATGGTCATAAAAATAGTAAAGATATATCTGGGACTTCCTCTGGTGTGGGCAGTGTGGGGTCACTTCCAAGGTGGTTCCCTCTGTTTAGCTTCTTCTGTTTGCTGGTCTCTTCAGTGTCTGATTTCCGCCCTGACACAGTGGGGGCAGTGGTGGACACTTTTTTATTTTTTTTAGGCTCACTTGTTCAGTCGCGCTGTGGGGAGGGAGGGATGCTGCAAATAACACTGGTGTGTGCATGCAGTGTCTCAGCTCCTCTGGGCCTGCCCCTGCTCGCGGCGCACAAACTGCTCAGGCTCTAGGTTGCTCCGCCGGGGACTGTCTGAGGCCGACCCTAGGCTGCATGCACCTCCCTGGTCTAAGCTGCTCAGGCTTGGCTCTCAGGTAGCCCTCAGAGGCGCAGATTTGGTTGGGCCTGCGTTTTGTGCCCTTCCCAGGACCAAGTAGCTCAGGTGTTTGGCGAGCGCTGTCGCTGCAACTTATCGCTTTTCCTGTCCCTGCTCCTCAGTTTTCTGGGTGTACTGCTGGCTCCCCTTGTCAGGCGGATGGTGACTGTCAGGACCGCAAGAAGTCTTAGCAAAGAAGCCTGCTTGCAGTTTGGTAGGTAAAGTCTCTCTGGGGCTGCGATTGCCCCCTTCCAGCCCTTCTGGCTCTGGCTGCCTGTCTCCGGAGGGGGATGGCCTGTAGCCGGCTATTTCTGTTCTGTCCTTTGTTCTGTGCGCGGTCCTGGCGGTGTCTTATGTTAGAGCTTTTCCCGTGGTAGCTATCCCACAGTTTGGTATGCTAGTCCAAGTTAGTTCGCTCTGGTTACACTCGGGGCATTCCGGCCCAATTCTTAAAAAGCACTGCAGCCTGCACCTCCCTGCCCAGCCCCCGCTTGCTCGTGGCGCATGCAGGCCCCTGCACTGCTTCTCTGCTCGGGGAGTTACCATTTGGCTCGTAATCTGTTGGTTTTAGTTATTTATTTATTTTTCTTCCCTGTTATGTTGCCCTCTGTGCTTCCAAGGCTCGCCACAGACTTGGCAGTGAGAGTGTTTCCTGGTGTTTGGAAACTTCTCTCTTTTTAAGTCTCCCTTCCCCGGATGGGACTCCCTTCCTGGGAAAGAGCTCCCTCCCTACCTCCTTTGTCTCTTTTTTCATCTTTTATATTTTTTCCTACCTGTTTTTGAAGACAATGATCTGCTTTTCTGGGTGCCTGATGTCCTCTGCCAGCATTCAGAAGTTGTTTTGTAGAATTTACTCAGGGTTGAAATGTTCTTTTGATGAATTTGTGGGGGAGAACGTGGTCTCCCCATCCTATTCCTCCACCGTCTTTCAAAATGCTCCTGATCTCCTTCAGAATGGACTGGTTGGATCTCCTTGCAGTCCAAGGGACTCAAGAGTCTTCTCCAACACCACAGTTCAAAAGCATCAATTCTTTGGAACTCAGCTTTCTTCACAGTCCAACTCTCACATCCATACATGACTACTGGAAAAACCATAGCCTTGATTAGACAGACGATTGTTGGCAAAGTAATGGCTCTGCTTTTGAATATGCTGTCTAGGTTGCTCATAACTTTCCTTCCAAGGAGTAAGCGTCTTTTAATTTCATGGCTGCAATCATCATTGCCTATATTCCCTGTATTGTATATCCTTGTGGCTTCTTTATACATAGTAGTTTGTACCTATCCCTTAATCCCCTATCCCTTGTATTACCCCTTCCCTCTCCCCTCTCCCCACTGGTAACCACTAGTTTGTTTTCAGTATCTGTGAGGCTGCTTTTTTTGTGTTATATTCTCTAGTTTGTTGTGTTTGTTAGATTCCATATATAAGTGATATCGTACACTATTTGTCTGACTTACTTCACTTAGCATAATACCATCCAAGTCCATCCATGTTGCTGTAAGTGGCAACATTTTCATTCTTTTTATTGGCTGAGCAGTATTCCATTATATATAGATATCACATCTTCATCCATTCACCCTTGATGGACTTAGGTTGTTTCCATATCTTGTCAGTCATAGTGCTGCTATGTACATTGGGATGCATATATTATCTTTTTGAATTGATATTTTTGTTTTTTCTGGACATGTAATGCTGGGTCATATGATAATTTTATTCGTAGTTTCTTGCACTTTGTTGTATTTTGAGAAACCTCCATACTATTTTTTCCTGTGGCTGCACCCATTTACATTCCCACAAACAGTGTACAAGGATTCCATTTTTTTACACATCCTCGCCAACATTTGTTTGTATTCTTTTTAATGATAGCCATTCTGACAGGGGTGAGGTGACATTTCATTTTGGCATTGATTTCCTTTTCCCTGATGATTAGCAATGTTGAATATCTTTTCTTGTGCCTGTTAGCCATCTGCATTTCCTACTTAGGAAAAATATCTATTCAGTTCTGCCCATTTTTTAATCAGGCTGTTTTTTGATGCCAAGTTTTATGAACTGTTTATGTATGTTGGATATTAACCCCTTATAGGCCTTAAGGGGTTAAGGAATTAACCCCATATCATTTGTAAATATCTTCTGCCAGTCAGTGAAAGTGAAAGCGCTCAGTAGTGTCCGACTCTTTGCAACCCCATGGACTGTAGCCTACCAGGCTCCTCCATCCATGGGATTTTCCAGGCAAGAGTACTGGAGTGGGTTGCCATTTCCTTCTCCAGGGGATCTTCCTGACCCAGGGATGGAACGGGGTCTCCCGCATTCCAGGCAGACCTCTAACCTCTTGAGCCACCAGGGAAGCCCCAATCAGTAGGTTATCTTTTCATTTTGTTGATGGTTTCCTTTGCTTTGCTAAATCTTTTAAGTTTAATTAGATCACATTTGTTTATTTTTCCTTTTATTTACTTTGTTTTAGGAGACAGATAAAATACTGCTACAATTTATGTCAAAGGGTATTCTGCCAGTGTTTTCCTCTAGGAACTTTATACATTTTGGTCTTTAATCCACTTTGAGTTTATTTTTGTAAATGGTGTTAGAGAATGTTCTAATTTTGTTTTTTTACACATAACTGTCCAGTTTTCCCCACTCCACTTATTGAAAAGACTGTCGTTTTGCTAATGTATATTCTTGCCTCTTTTGTCAGATTAATTGACTGTAAGTACTTCAGTTTGTTTCTGGGCTCTCTCTACTTTTCCATTGATCTGTGTGTCTTGTTTTTGTGCCAGTACCATTCTGTTTTGATTCCTGTAGGTTTCTAATACACTGTGAAGTCAGGAAACATAATTCCTCTAACTCCATTCTTCTTTCTCAAGATTGTTTTGGCTGTTTGAGGTCTTTTTTTACCATACAAGTTTTAAAATTATTTGTTGTAGTTCTGAAAAATGCCCTTGGTATTTTGATAGCAATCACACTGAATTGTAGATTCCCTTGGATAGTTTGGTCATTCCAACAGTATTAAATCATCCTGTCCAAGAACATGGTACCATCTTTCCATCTGTGGTGTCTTCAGTTTCTTTCACCAGTGTCTTATTAATAAGTTTCTGAGTACAGATCTTTTACCTCCTTAGATAGGTTTATTCCTAGGTATTTTATTTGTTTTGATATGGTAAATGGGATTGTTCCCTAAGTTTCTTGTTCTGATATTTCATTGTTAGTATACAGAAATGCAAGAGGTTTCTGGATATTAATTTTGTATCCTAGAGCTTTACCAAATTAATTGATTAGCTCTAATAGTTTTCGATGGCATCTTTAGGATCTATGATAGTATTGTGTCATCTGCCAACAGTGACAATTTCAGTTCTTTTCCAATTCAGGTTCCTTTTATTTCTTTTTCTTTTGCTGTGGCTGGGACTTCCAAGACTGTTAAATAAAAACGGTAAGAGTGAGCATCCTTGTTTTGTTTCTTCTGACCTTAGAGGAAATTCTTTTAGCTTCTCACCATTGAGTATGATGTTAGGCGTCAGTTTGGCATATATGGCTTCTATTATCTTATGTTCCCTCTATGCCCATTTTCTGGAGAGTTGGTTTTTTTTTTTTTCCATAAATGGATGTGAATTTTGTCAGAAGCTTTTACTGCCTCTACTAAGATGATCATATGGTTTTAATTTTTCAGTTTTTTTAATGTGGTATATCACATTGATTGATTTGTGGGTATCAGAAAGTCCTTGCACCTCTGAGATAAAATCCTACTTGATCATGGTGAATGATCCTTTTACTGTATTGGATTCAGTTTGCTAATATTTTTTGAATAGTTTTGCAACTATGTTCATCAGTAATACTGGCCTGTAATTTTATTTTTTTTGTGGTGTCTGTTTGGTTTTGGTATCAGGGTAATGCTGGCCCCATAGAATGAATATGGAAGTGTTCCTCTGAAATTTTTGAGAATAGTTTGAGAAGGATAGGTGTTAACTCTTCAAATGTTTGGTAGAATTCACCTGTGAAGCCACCTGGTCCTGGACTTTTGTTTGTTGTGAATTCTTAAAATTATTAGCTTAATTTCACTACTGGTGATTGGCCCATTCATATTTTCTCTTTCTTTCTTCCTAATTTGGTCTTGGAATATGGTACTCTTATAAGAATTTGTCCATTCCTTCTCGGTTGTTCATTTTACTGGCATATAGTTTGTAGCTGTCTCTTAGGATACTTTGTATTTCTGTGATCTGGGTTGTAACATCTCCTTTTTCATTTCTCAGTTTATTGATTTAACTGCTCCCCCACCCTTTTCTTAATGAGGGTGGCTAAAGTTTTTCAACCTTGTTTATCTATTCAAAGAACCAACTCAGTTTCATTGGTCTTTCCTTTGTTTTTTAGTCTTTATTTCTACTCTGATCTTTTGCTTCTACTAACATTGGGTTTGTTCTTTCTCTAGTTCCTTAGGTGTAAAGTTAGGTTGTTAAGATTTTTCTAGTTTCCTGAGGTAAGTTTGTATTGCTGTAAACTACCCTGTTAAAACTGCTCTTACTCCATCTCATAGATTTTGGATTATTATGGTTTCATTTTCATTTACCTTTAAGTATTTTTTTTTTTTTAATTTCCTCTGATTTCTTCAATGATCCACTGGTTGTTCAGCAGTGTATTGTTTAGCTTCCACATGTTTGTGTGTTTGTGCTTTTTTGCAGTTGACTTCTAGTCTCATTTTGTCTAATAAGTATTGTTACTCTAGCTTTCTTCTGACTTCCATTTGCATAGAATAACTTTATCCATCCCCCCACTTTCACTGTGTGTCTCTAGATCTGAATGAAGTCTCTTATAGGCAGCATATATGTATAGGTCTTATTGTGTCCATTCAGCCACTGTATGTCTTTTGATTGAAGTGTTTAGTCCATTTGCATTTAAAATTATTATCAACATGATATCCTTATTGCCATTTTGTTAATTGTTCGGGAGTTTTGTAGGTCTTTTTTTCCCTTTTGTTTTCATGATTTGATGATGATCTTAAATGTTGTTTGGGTTTCTTTTTTGTGGGTGCATTATAGATGTTTAATTTTGTGGTTCCCATGAGGTTTTTATATAGCAATCTATATATTATAGCAGTCACCAGGTGACTCAGCAGTAAAGAGCCCGCCTGCCAAGGCCAGAGACACAAGAGACCCAGGTTTGATCCCTGGGTCAGAAAGACCCCCTGGAGGAGGAAATGGCAACCCCCTCCAGTATTCTTGCCTGGAGAATCCCATGGACAGAGGAGCCTGGTGGGCTACAGTTCATGGGATCCCAAAGAGTCAGACATGACTCTTTTATATAGCAATCTATACACATACACATACAATCTGTATACATACACGATTGTTTTTAAGTTGCTGGTCTCTTTATTTCAAATGCATTGTACTTTCCTCCCTTCGGTTACTGTTTTTGGTATGTTTTATATAGTTATTTTGTGTATCCCTTAACTGCTTATTGTGGATATAGATGATTTGACTACTTTTGTCTTTTAACATTCCTACTAGCTTTGTGCTTGGATGATTTTCTACCTTTACTGCATACCTGCCTTTACTAGTGAGCTTTTTCATTGCATAATTTTGTTTCTAGTTGTGGCTTTTGTTATGGTTTTTTTTCTCTTTTTTGGCATAGAACAGTTCCTTTATCATTTGTAAAGCTGGTTTGGTAGTGCTGTATTCTTTCAGCTTTTGCTCATCCATGATGCTTCACCCAATCTGAAGGAGAGCCTTGCTGTGTATTCTTGTTTGGAGGTTGTTTGCTTTCATCACTTTAAATATATTGTGCCACTCCCTTCTGGCCTGCAGAATTTCTGCTGAAAAATTACCTGATAGTCTTATGGGGATTCCCTTGTATGTTTATTGTTTTTCTCTTGCTGCTTTTAATATTCTCTTTAATTTTTCTCATTTAAATTACAGTGTCTTGGTGTTTTCCTCTTGGGGTTAATCCTTTCTGGGACTCTGCTTCCTGGACTTACACGACTGTTTCCATTCCCAGGTTATGGAAGTTTTCAATTAGTATATCTTCAAATATGTTCTCAGCTCCTTTTTCCCCTCTCCTCATTCTGGGACCCCTATGATGCAAATAATTAGTGTGCTTATTGTAATCCCAGAGGTGTCGAGCTCACTGGTTCATTTCTCTGTGTCTCTTAGTCTGTTTTTGATTCCTTCATGTATATTTTCCATTTCAGTTATTGTGTTCTTTATATTTATTCTTACCGTTAAAAATTTTCTAACTTCTCTGTGCATTCGTTCTTTTCCCAAGTTCTTTCATTACCCTGAACTCTTCTTGGTTAAGCTGTAAATCTACTTCATTCTTCCTTCATCTGGAACATGTTTCTCATTTTGTGTGCTCTTGCAGAAGTGGCCTTCTCTAGGAAACATCTTATGCATTCTAGCAGTGCAGTCCCCTCTCATTTCCCATGCTATATGCTCTAGGCATTCCTCTCCCCCCCAACAAGGGTGGTGTGGGTCCTTGATTGTGGCAGGTGGGCTATGTGGGGAGTCTGGTAAGCTTAGTTAGCTCCTATTATGGTTGGTTGCCATGCCTTGCCTGGTTCACAGGCTGCCACCTGCTGGTTGGTGGGGCCTTGTCTCTTTTCAGGACCCCAGGGGCTGCAGGGCTAGTGCTGGCTCACTGGTAAGCAGAGCCAAGGTCCAGAAGACTGGGGCTGTTGCCTGCCCACTGGTGATGGGCTTCATGCCAGGTCCCAGGGTAGCTCCTCAAATTAGTTCCAGACTACTGGCAGGCAAAGCTAGATCCTAGAGTCAGGCTGCAGGGCCCAGAGATCCCAGAGCTGGTATCAGTGGGGGGTGGGGGTGGGGTTCCGGACACGGCTGGGTATGGGGTGTCCTTAAGCTTGTTTTGGCATGCTAGTGGGCAGGGCCAGGGCCAGCTTGTCCCAGTGCATGGTGTGGCTAGCTGTGGGTAGGCTGGGTCCACTGGCTGCAAGATTGTGGTTTTGAGTCTGAGGTCTGGTACCCCTCTCCCCCACCTCCCCTTATACAACCTGTCCACTGTTATCCTACCCAGTAAGTTGTGTGGCCTGAGGTGTTGCAGCACTGGCTCCTTACAGCTGTTGGGTGGGGCCAGGTCTTGGCACTGATGAGCTAGAGAGGATCCCACAACAGTGCCTGCCCATCCAGTGTCCATGTGGCTGAAGGGTCTGCTGCTGATGGCTGTGTCCCTGGGGTCAGCTGCAGCCACCCATCCTGCTACCTCTCCGAGAGACTCCCCAAGACCAGCAGGTAGGTCTGGCCCGAGGTCCTGTCAATTTTCTGCTTTAACCCTGGGTCTCATTGCAGAGAAATTGTGTGCCCTTTAAAAGGGGAGTCAATTTTGTGAGTCCCAAAGGACTGGGAGAAATAAGCCCCACTGACCTTCAAAGCCAAATGCTCTGGGGACTCAGCTTCTTGGTGCAGGACCCTCAGGCTGAGGAGCCCAATGTGGGGCTCAAAACTTAATTCTGTGAGAGAACTTCTGCAATAGAACTATGCCAGTTGGTGGGTCTCCCATCCCAGGAGGGGCGGTATGGAACATGACTATATCCAAGTCTGCCCCTCCTTCCCAGTCTCACTGTAGTTTCCTTTTTCATGTCTTTAGTTGTAGAAGATCTCTTCTGGTTGGTTCTGGTCTGCTTCATTGATGTTGTTCTGCAGGTTTTGGCATGCTCCTAAGACATGGTCTGTCTACTCCACTTTATTTGGTGTAGCACAAAAATACAGATTTAAATTGCTTTGGCTTTTATCTTATTGATAAATTCATATAATCTGAGTTTGCTACAAATCTGAAACATATCATCTGGATTTTGAGTATTCACACCCATTACTATGTGGCTTTTTTAAAAAATGGATTGTAAACTGAAAGCTTCAGCTTACAAAGTATCACACTAAGAGTAAATCTTTTCATTGCAGAAAGGATTTAATGTGCAAATACGCAGGTATAAGTAAACTTGGTAAACATACTATCATAAGGGCTTTTTATATTGCTTTGCCCATGCAGATGCTAGGATCAGGTCACTGCTCTAGCCACAAAGCTTTCATCCAGCCCAGAGAGCAACATGTACGTAAGCACTCATGTGTCATAGACAGTGGCTTCTGGACCAGCTGATCCAAATTCTTTTTACTACCATCCCTGGGCTCCAAGAAAGCCTATTTTGGGGCTAGGGAACTACCCATTTCCCAGGTGGCGCTAGTGGTAAAGAACTCAACCTGCCAATGCAGGAGAGGAGTGTTTGATCAGTGTTTGATCTTCCTGGGTCAGGAAGATCCCCTGGAGGAGGGTGTGCCAGTCCACTCCAGAACTCTTGCCTGGGGAATCCCATGGACAGAGGGAGTCTGGCGGTCTACAGTCCATAGGGTCCCAAAGAGTTGGACATGGAACAACAGACTGGTTCCAAATCGGGAAAGCAGTACATCAAGGCTGTATATTGTCACCCTGCTTATTTAAACTATGCAGAGTACATCATGTGAAATGCTGGGCTGCATGAAGCACAGATTGCCAGAAGAAATGTCAATAACCTCAGATAGGCGGATGACACTACCCTTACGGCAGAAAGTGAAGAGGAACTAAAGAGCCTCTTGATGAAAGTGAAAGAAGAGGGTGAAAAGTTGACTTAAAACTCAACATTCAGAAACTAAGCTCATGGCATCTGGTCCCATCACTTCATAGCACATAGGTGGGGAAACAGTGGCAGACTTTATTTTGGGGGCTCCAAAATCACTGCAGATGGTGACTGCAGCCATTAAATTAAAAGACACTTGCTCCTTGGAAGAAAAGCTATGACCAACCTAGACAGCATATTAAAAAGTAGACACATTACTTTGCCAACAAAGGTCCGTATGGTCAAAGCGGTGGTTTTTCCAGTAGTCATTTATGGATGTGAGAATTGGACTATAAAGAAAGCTGAGCACCAAAGAATTGATGTTTTTGAACTATGGTGCTGGAGAAGACTCTTGAGAGTCCCTTGGACTGCAAGGAGATCCAACTAGTCCATCCTAAAGGAAATCAGTTCTGAATAGTCATTGGAGGGACTGATGCTGAAGCTGAAACTCCAATACTTTGGCCACCTGATGTAAAGAACTGACTCATTGGAAAAGACCCTGATGCAGGGAAAGATTGAAGGTGGGAGGAAAAGGGGGATGACAGAGGATGGTTGGCATGGTATCACTGACTCAATGGACATGAGTTTGAGGAGGCTCCGGGAATTGGTGATGGACAAGGAATCCTGGCGTGCTGCTGTCCATGGGGTTGCAGAGTCAGACATGACTGAATGACTGAAGTGACTTAGCACACACACAGGGAACTACCCATTTCATCTGTCTCCAGAACATTGTCTCAGAGCGAAATGTTTGTGTACTGAGCATTCTCTCCCTCAGGTGACCTCTTAATTGTGCCTCCTGAAGGCTGTCAAGAATGTACTTACGCCCATAGACCTTTTCTAGATATAAGCTTGTCCTCCTGTTCTATTTAATACAGTATTAGAACAAGATGAATATGAAGCTGCTGATGGCAGTTAATGTCTGTTACCTGAGCTCAGTTGTTTCACTGTATATATAGGCCCTTCTCAGTTTTAAGTTCATGTAGTATTTCTAGCTCTTTACTAGTCCGTCTTCCAGAAGGCTCTGACTATAGTGGTAGAGGTTTCTCATTCTTTGTGTTATTTCACCCAACAGCCTATCAGCAGACTCTATATGTGTGAGTGAGGGACAGGTCTAATTTCTACTGACTGAACTTTTATGTTATTTGAGAAGGATAGTTTATCACTTAGAAGCCAACACATTCCAGACAGGGATTAGTGATCAATAAAACTCATTTCTTCATAGTAGGCAGAGTGGTTATTGAGCTCTCCATCCTTCTCCTGATAACACTGTTCACAAACCTTCCATGTATGCTGTGTACCCAGACACACTCAAAGGCATCACTTACACTTAGAGAATGGGAAAGAAAAGGGCTTTCTGACCTTCCAGGCTGACTTTCCATTAGTGAACTAACCTGTGCCCTCAACTTTTCCTCCTGTACCTGTAAGGGGAGTGGGTTATGGACTCCACTTAAAGTGTCCACTTGGTTTACTTCTCCAGTATTGGTATCTGCACTTCTCATTCACCCTCACCACTTAACCTCGTAGTACAACCACTTACCAGCCACGTGCAACAGCTTCTTTTAGACTGAGCTGAGAGGTGTTCTCTTGGCCCCCAAACTGAGTTCCAGAAATGTGTTTTTACATATCCTCCTGGGCACTTGCATCTGGTCAGAGCTCCCAGTAGACAACCTGCCTATGTGGAGTGTCCACTGGGACACCATAGAGAATCCCTATCAAGACCTAAGCAGCAACCAGGACTGTAACTTTGACCTAAGTCTGCTGATGCCTTGGTCCTGTGCAGGGGTGTTAGCAGCAAGGGGACTTTGTTCAGGACAGTGACAGAGCTAGAATCATCTTACTGTTGTTTAGTTGCTAAGTCATGTCTGACTCTTTTGTGACCCCCATGGACTGTAGCCCAGCACGCTTCTCTGTCCATGGGTTTTCCCAAGCAACAATACTGGAGTGGCTTGCTATTTCCTTCTCCAGGGCATTACTGCACTAACCAGTCTTGAACTACAAACAAGTCACTGGCTGGATGTTTTCTTTTTAAAAGTCAGTAAAACTGACCATTCTTCTGTCCATAATCTCACTTCCTTGGGGTAGTTAATACTTCACAGATATTGCTGGACCAAAACCATTCTGTTTAGAGAGATGTACAGATGACTGCAGAAGGTGGTGGTATCAGGCGCAAGAAAAATGCACAACCTGCTACTCCTGTGCACCATCCCTGCCAAAAGTGATTAGCTTCCCTCTAGCATCCTTTACTGTCGGCTTCCCTGGTGGCTCAGCAAGAAAGAATCTGCCTGTGAAGTAAGAGACGCAGGTTCGATTCCTGGGTTGGGAAGACCCCTGGAGAAAGAAATGGCAACCCACTCTGGTATTCTTTGCCTAGGAAACCCCACAGACAGAGGAGTCTGGCCAGCTGTAGTCCCCAGGGTCACAAAAGAGTTGGACATGACTTAGCGACTAAACAACAGCAATCTTACTGTTTCACCATCCGACTTCTGTCTTTCAGAAGAGCAGGGTCAAAAGAAAAATCTCCACACTACGCCCATTTAACTCTTAGTATTAGCCTTCGTCCATCCCTGAGGAATGACTACACTCTAGACCTTATCTCTACTACACTGTCCACAGTTCTCTTCTACTCAAGCTGACTGATAAAAACTGCTTTTATTAATACGAAGAATATAATGCTGAGAAACACTGTTCTCTCACATATAGATTTATTCTGTTTGTCCCATACATCTCTAATCATCTTGAAGGATCTTAGCCACTTTGATACAACAGAGAAACATCCTGATTCCCAAACCAGATGCAAAGCTTCATATAGTGAGTGGGTTTTCATACACTCTCTTCCTTATCTATCCATTATATTTTCCAGGGAAAAACAGAAACAGGATTCTCTTTAATCCCCTTCCATCGGGGGACAAAAGGTGATCTTCCTAACATTTCTAAAGAAATGTGGCAAACAACACAACCCTCTCAGCGTTAGAGTGACCGTAAAAAGCAGCAAGGACTACCCAAGCTCCACTGTGTTCCTCGGACCTCCGGGAAAATAGCTCATGTGAGCTCAAACATTTTAACCCTGAACTGTCACCCTCCTCCCTGACTTCCTTAGAATCATGTCATCCAAGCTCAAACCCTGGACAGATCCCCTTCCCACTTCTTCCTCCTGAGCCGCCTCATGTTTCTTCACGGAGATGTCTCTCACTGCAAAAAAAAAAAGAAAAAAGAAACCCTGACTTGGTTTAACTATAGAGCTATTTCTGGGGGTCTGTAGCTGCTGGGCTTCATTACAACATCAGGAAAGGAGAGCGTTCAGAACTAGCAGTCTTCCAGCCCCATCTGTTCCCTGAGTGGTCAGAGAGAAGAAATTTGGTGCTAATATTTTCTGGCGGCGCGGGGTGGATGGGGAGGGTGGAACATGGCCTCTTCTATTTTATGCATATAAGTAACATTTTTAACTATGCAAGAAAATATCTGAAGAATTTGAGAAAAGCTCTATCCTTCGACTAATAGGTTAAGAAAAAAGGTTTAGATGTGTCCTTAACATTCTCATAGCCATAGTGTAGTTAGATTGTATATTAAACATTCAGCATTGTGAACACATCCTTACCCAAGTCCCTTGAAATAATATCAAAAGCACTAGTTTTGAAACTTTCAGAAGATAAAAGATTTCATAGTCTCCACTTCAAAGAGCAAAAGTTGCAAAACCACAGGGCAAAAGACTGACAGATTTAATCTTCCAAGGATACCAACAATGCTAATTGCCATCCCACAGGTGCCTTGGAAACCTTGCCATTTCTCACCAAATTGAATCTACTTCACTCTTTAAATGTGAGAATGCTTCTGTTCCATTGTACCTCCTTCATGTTCAGTTGCTTCTATCGTGTTCAACTCTTACTGGCCACCAATTCTTGTATGTGCACACAGAATAATCAATGGCTAAATGGAAAGGAAATCTTAAGCAAAATACTGCAGCAACACCCAGTGGAATGCAGGCAATCTCACCTATTTGAGGGAGGAAGATACTATTATTCTGAGAATTTCCATCAGATTTGGCTCATCAGTTACTAAGGAAACCAGCAGCATGGGGCTCTTCCTTTAAACTACTCAAGTTACCCGCCATCACAAGGGCTAATATTTACCTTTTCTGTTCAGTTCATTTGCTCAGTCGTGTCCAACTCTTTGCGACCCCATGAATTGCAGCACGCCAGGCCTCCCTGTCCATCACCAACTCCCGGAGTTCACTCAGACTCAACGTCCATCAAGTCGATGATGCCATCCAGCCATCTCATCCTCTGTCATCCCCTTCACCTCCTGCCCCCAATCCCTCCCAGCATCAGTCTTTTCCAATGAGTCAACTCTTCGCATGAGGTGGCCAGAGTACTGGAGTGTCAGCTTCAGCATCATTCCTTCCAGAGAAATTTACCTTTTAGGAACTAGCATATGAGCCCTTTGGGCCTAAGTATTAGAACAGCCACTAGGTGGGGCAAGGGCAAGCACATTCCTGTGAGTGGAGTGTAGGTCTGCAGGGACCTGTCTAGTAGGAGATGTAGAAAGAGCAAGAGAAGTCATCTTGAAGGGCCTGACCATACACCTCACCTCCCTACATACCCTGCACAGCCCTTACAATCATGGTCTGCCCATATTCTAAGACATCCTCTGGGTCAGTCCAGTATGTAGCGGTTCAGTTCAGTTGCTCAGTCATGTGCGATTCTTTGCAACCCCATGGACTGCAGCACGCCAGGCTTCCCTGTCCATCACTAACTCCTGGAGCTTCCTCAAACTCATGTCCACTGAGTTAGTGATGCCATCCAACCATTTCATCCTCTCTCATCCCCTTTTCCTCCCACCTTCAATCTTTCCCAGCATCAGGGTCTTTTCCAGTGAGTCAGCTCTTCTCATCAGGTGGCCAAAGTATTGGAGTTTCAGCCTCAGCATCAGTCCTTTCAATGACTATTCAGAACTGGTTTCATTTAGGATGGACTGGTTGGATCTCCTTGCAGTCCAAGGGACTCTCAAGAGTCTTTTCCAACACCACAGTTCAAAAGCATCAATTCTTTGGCACTCAGCTTTCTTTATAGTCCAACTCTCACATCCATACATGACTACTGGAAAAATCATAGCCTTGACTAGACAGATCTTTGTTGACAAAGTAATGTCTCTGCTTTTTAATATGCTGTCTAGGTTGGTCATCACTTTTCTTCCAAGGATCAAGCATCTTTTAACTTCACGGCTGCAATCACCATCTGCAGTGATTTTGGAGCCCCCCCAAAATAAAAGTTTCCACTGTTTCCCCATCTATTTGCCATGAAGTGATAGGACCAGATGCCATGATCTAAGTTTTCTGAATGTTGAGTTTTAAGCCAGCTTTTTTCAGTCTCAAGAGTATGTAGCAGCGTCTACAACCAAATATCAATGCATTAAATACAAAGGACAGCAGCTAAGAAGTGTCAAGAGTAAGCAAGGCCCTTGGCAATCGGGACAGGAAGAAGGCAAGAGTCTTTATTGGCCCCACGTGGCTGCATTAGCCAGGCTGATTTCCCTTGGCATCCTGCTGCACACCAGCCAGCAGATTCACTTTGCAGAGAGACCATCACTGTCACCCAGTCCTCCAGCTGATTCCCTGCCCTCAAGCTAAGGAGGAAATCTAGCAGGACAATACAGAGAGGTCCTGACCAGTAAGAAAAAGATAAGCCTTAAGAGCATTCTCAGATAATGCCACCCAGGCCTGTGTTTCCTGTCCTGGCTGCAGTACCACATGGTCTGTCCACCCCTAGACCCCACAGCTGGTGCCACAACTAGCCTGCAGCAGCAAGGTTATAAGGTAAGTGGAAACACCAGAACTTGGCCAGTAAACTGGGATTCCTTGGTCACTATCAATGTCTATGGTGAGATAGTTTGATAAGAGTACAACCATTGTGAAAAAAGATCAGACAGTAGTCTGGGGTCCAATTCACAAGCCTGTCCTCAGTTAATATTCCTAAAACCGGTAGCTTTTAACAGTTTAGGGGTGGTGAGTACGATCAATTACCCAACCAAGTAACTCCCAAAGCATTTGATAAAGAAAGAAACCAGGTCCTTGCATTTTGCCTGCATGCACCAGCCATCCCCGTGCAGTCAGATCGACCAGGGGCAAGGATGTCTACTTTATAACTAACTGGAAAGAGACCCTGAGGTTAACAGGATATCATCAGTGTAAGGGTCTGGAAAGACATGCCTCACAGTAGACAGCAGCCATAGGGTCTCCTCTAGTGGAGGGCCACTTTAGCAACCCCACCCTTTCTCCCCAAACCCCACCCTAGTCTGTTTCCCAGTTTTATTTCCCTACATCTCAGCACTCACCAGAGCTTCTTTGCTGGCTCACCAGTGGTTGAGCTGCATCCGGCAGGCCTGCAAGTTTTAGAGTTGCCCAGCCTAGAGGTTGAGGAAAGAGCCCAGAGTAAGTGGCAGAGACGTTAGTGGTTTATTGAACTAGGGATCTTACATGTCTGAAGCCAGAGGTCTTCCAAGAACATCCAGCTGGGAACAGCAAACGACAGACACGTCATCTTTGCTACTCTAGTTGGGGGGCGGGGCCGGGGGGGGCGGATACAGACTAGTATTTCTAGGCAAAACTGACCTGAGGTTGGTTCATCGGTTACTAAAGAAACCAGCAGCTGGGGCCAGTCCCTCACAACCCCTCAGGTTAATGTCCATCACCAGGGCTGATATTTCTCCTTAATGAACTAGCAGTGGAGCCCTTTTGGCCATTAGGTAGGACAGGGGCAAGCATGGTCCTTGAGTGGGGTATACCTGTATCAGGGACGGGTCTAGCAGGGGATGGAGAAGAGCCATCTTCAGCGACCTGACCATACATTCTGCCCTGAACATACCCGGCACAACTTATTATCCTGGTGTCCCTCTTCAGAGACATCCGTGGGGTCAGTCTAGTGTGTAGAGGTACCCTGTAACCAAATAACAAAGAAACAAAGGAGAGCAGCTAAGAAGTGTCATAGTAAACTAGGCCCAGGACAGGAAGAAGGCAAGGGTCTTCGCTGGCCCAACGTGGCTGCACTAGCCAGACTGATTTCCCACCCAGTCCTGCTGCACACCCCGCCAGCACACTCATTTGCAGTGAGGCCACCATGGTCACCCAGTCCTCCAGCTGATTCCCCACCCTCGTCAGGGAGAAAATCCAGAAGGATGATACAGGGAGGTTCTGACCAGTAAGAAAAAGACAAGCCTTGACACCATCTCAGATAATGTCACCCCTGCCTGTGTTTCCTGCCTTGGCCTGCAGTACCACGCAGTCTGTTCACCCTCAGTCCTCATAACAGATGCCACATAGTAAGACTTCCAGTTAGCCTGCCAGCAGCAAGGTTGTCAGTCAGGTAGAAATACCAGCGCTTACCATCCTTATCAGCTCATGAGACAAAGTCTCTTTTCTTAAACAGGCAACTCGCTGTTCTACTCGTGGAGGCTGCTTTGGTTTTCCTTTTTCTTTTTTTGCCCCTTCTCCCTTGGGCACAAGTCCTCTGTTGTAATAAAAAGCTTTGCTTGCCTAAGAGTCTTCTGGAAGTGGTATCATTCCTATGATTTTGCTGCCCAAGGATCTAGAAAGGGCTTGGGAACAATGGCAGTCCTATTTATTGCTCACAGCTGTTCTAGATTCCCCAGAAGTGATTTTTGCCATTGCTTGATGACTCATAGAAGCCTGTGGTTATGGTTTCCACTGCTTCTAAGACACTGCGGACAGCAGAGAGCTATGGTTTCATCACACTGCGTCCTTGCTCCATCCTCTTCGAGAGCTGGGCCCAGGAGCTCCATGGTATCTTAATATGTTGGGTTCACAACAGGTTCCAGTGAAACCCTTTAAGGGAACTGGTCACACCCAATTCACAAGCCTGTCCTCAGTTATTATCCCCAAAGCCTGTGGCTCTGGGGATAGGGGTGGTAGGTTGCTGGTACAATCGATTACCTGATCAGGTTACTCCCAAAGTATTTGACAGGACACCCCAGCCCTTGCATTTTGCCTGCATTCACCAGCCATCCCAGCACAGATTGGCCTCGAGCACAGGGCTGCTACTTTTAAACGAAACTGAGGTTAACAGGGTATCACCAGTAAAAGGATTAAGAAAGACATGCCTCATGGTGGACAGCAGCCACAGGGTCCCTCATGCTAGTGGAAGGCCACCTTGAGATTAGTGCCCCTGCCCATTCCCCCCACTTTCCCTACCCCTGACCCCAGTCTGTTTCCCATTTTTATTTCCCTACATCTCAGCACTCAAAACTTCTTTGGCTTCTTGGCTGGTTCACCTGTGGTTGAGCCCAAGGTTGGTGGCAGAGACATCAGTGGTTTATTGGACTGAGGATGCTACATAGCCAAAGGTTCTCAAAGAACACCCAACTGTCAACAGCAAACAGCAGGTAAGAAAGGCCAGGCATCCTTGATACTTGGTGCCCAGGGGTAGGTGGAGATTAGCATTTCTATGGGAAACAGACTTCAGGTTGGGTCATCATTTATCAAGGAAACCAACAGCAGGTTCCACTCCCTCAGAACACCTCAGGCTCATGACCATCACCAGGATTGGTATTTCCCTTTCAGGAACTAGCAGGTGGAGCTACTTCTCTCCCTAAGCATTGGATCAACCACTAGGTGGGGCTGGGGCAAGCAGGTTCTTGTGAGTGGGGTGTAAGTGCAGCAGAGATGCTCTAGCAGGGAGCATAGAAAGGGCAGAACAGCCATCTTGAGGGCATGAACATACACCCCGACCCCCTACATAACCTTGCACAACCCTTACAATGCTGCCCCACCCTAGACATCCTTAGGGTCAGTCAGTACGTTGCTGGGTCAGCCCAGCAACCAAATACCACAAATACAGGGAAAGCAGCTAAGAAGTGTCACAGTAAGCTAGGCTCTGGGCACCCAGGACAGGAAGATAAGACTCTTTGTTGGCCCCACATGGCTGCATTAGCCAGGCTGATTTCCCACAGCGTCCTGCTGCACACCAGCCAGCAGACTCACTTTGCAGAGAGGCCACCCCTGGCGCCGGAGCTCCAGCTGATCCCCTGCCCTTAGGCCAGGGAGGAAATCCAGCAGGACAATACAGGGAGATCCTGACCAGTAAGCAAAAGACAAGCCTTAAGAGCACTCTCAGATAATGCCACCCAGGCCTGTGTTTCCTGTCCTGGCTGCAGTACCGCACAGTCTGTCCACCCCCAGTCCCCACAGCAGGTGCCATGTGATAACCCTTCCAATGAGCCCTGTAGCAGCACGGTTGTAAGGAAAAGTGGAAACACTAGTGCTTACCAGCCTCATCAGCCATTCCTGAAATCCATGGTCAGTAAAATGGGATTCCTTGTCGCTATCAATGTCCATGGTGAGATAGGAAGACAAGAGTACATCCATTTTGAAAAAAGACCAGACAATGTTTTGGGGTCCTGAGTCTGGGTACCTGGGTGGCAGCGGTCTCCCAGAAATAAAAGAACTTTCTCTCTGCTACACTAAAGCATATACCTAGTTCGCAAGGCAAGAAGGTCCATCCATTGTAACCTTTAACCGTGCCTGGTTTTGTGCTTTCTTTCAGAAAATCTCACACACTCCTTTCCCCACACTGAAGCTCACCATTCCTGATAGCCACCATGGGCCTCCTGCTGCTGAACCAAGAAGTGTGATGATTTCTGGACATTATCAGTCCCCAGAGACAAACCTCCCATTTGTTGGAAATGCAACTCGCCCCCCTCTACTCAGGGAGCTGGCTTTTTCTTGCCCCTTCTTTGTGCACATGCTCTTTGAATAAAAAGCTTTGCTTCCCCAAGAGTCTTGTGGAAATGATATCATTCCTATGCTATTGCAGCCCAAGGAACGTGCCCGGGAACTTTGGGAATCCCATTTATCCCACACAGCTGTTCTAGATTCCCCATCAGTGGCTTTTCACGTTGCTCTATGCCTCATTGAAGCCTGTGGTTATGGCTTCCATTGCTTCTAAGACATTGCAGATGGAAGAGAGCTGTTGTTCCATCACACTTAACCATTGCTCTGCCCCCTTCCAATGCCCCAAAGCTCCAGGGTATCCTTAGTACACTACCTTCGCCAGAGGCCTGGATAAAACCTTTCTGGGGAACTGGCCATGCCCAATTTACGCCCTGTCCTCAGTTACATATCCCTAAATCTTGTGACTGTTAACTGTTTAGCAGTGTTGGGTTGGGGGTCTGCTTGATTACCCAACCAGGTTAACTCCCAAAGTATCTGATAGGAAAATCCCAGGTCCTTGCATTTTGCCTGCATTCACCAGCCTTCCCTGTCCAGTCAGATAGACCATGAGCTCAGGGCTGCTGCTTGTTACCTGGAAACAGGCCCTGAGGTTAAGAGGATATCAGCAGTAGAAGGATCTAGAAAGACAAACCTTACAGTGGACAGTGGCCTCAGGGTCCCCCTTGCTAGTGGTTGGCCACCTTGGGATTAGCACCCCTCCGCAACACCCTTCCAGTCTGTTTCCCATTTTTATTTCCCTACATCTCAGCACTCACCAGAGTTTCCGTGGCCTCTTGGCTGGCTCACCAGTGTTTGAGCGGCATTCCCTCACATCTTCAGGCCTAAGAGCTGCCCACTCTGGAGACTGAGGAAAGAGCCCGGAGTTGGTGGCAGAGACATGAGTGGTTTATTGGACTGGGGATCTTACTGGTCTTAGCAGAAGGTCCTCAAAGAACACTGCACTGTGAACAGCAAAGAGCAGGCAGGATGCACCAGTCATCCTTGCTACTCAGTACCTGGGGAGGACTGAGGTTGCCTTTCCAGGGGGAACTGACCTCAGGTTGGCTCATCAGTTACCAAGGAAACCAGGAGCCTGGCCATCCGTCACAACCCCTCGGGTTAATGACCAACACCAGGGCTGATATTACCCTTTAGTGAAGTAGCAAGTGTAGCTGCTTTAGCCCAAGCAGTAGAATGCCCCCCACAAAACTGGGTGGGGCACTCATGTTCCTGTGAGTGGGGTCTAAGTCTGCAGGGACCAGTCTAGCAGGGGATGTAGAAAGAAGACAACATCCAGGTTGGATTGCCTAAGCATACAGCGTGTGCACTGTTTACAGAGTAATTTGTTGGAAACATATTCTATGACTTCCAATGGTAGGTTAGGGTTTATCAACCTTGGCACTGCAGACATTGAAGGCAGATCACTCTTTGTTGTGCTGTCTATCCTGTGTGGACTGTAGGGTATTGAAGAGCATCCCTCACCTCTATCCATTAGATGCCAGTGTCAGCCCTCATCACCAGTTTTAGTGACTGGAAATGTCTCCAGACATCGCCAACATCCCCTCAGGGACAAAATTCCCATCACTAAGAATCAGTGGATTATGTCATAATAGCTTGTTCACTGGACCACTCACTTTTGAGCTCAAGCTCCCCATGTAAAAAGTACAACTACACTGAGTGCACCATGCTCACAGGAAAACCAGGCCACAGGAGAGGTCATGGAGAGGTGCGTCGCTGCCCAGGGCCAGTTGAGGTCCCAGCTGAGGCTTATTAGCATCAGATCTATAAGTGAAAGTACCCACCAACTGCCAGGTCACCCCAGTTACCCAGTGATCTGTGCATCTGAGGTCCTAAAAAATTGTGAAACAGGGACAAGCCATTCCTTCTGTGCCCTGTGGAAATAAATCCCTGACTTACAGAATCTGTGAGCTGAGACAATTATTATCTAGTGTGATTGATCTTAGAGTAAGTTATTTCAAAGCTATAGTGACAGGGACATTGTTTGTATTGTGTGCAGAAAATGTTTTAAGCTACTAAACTTTTGCAATGCAGCAACATTTACCATAACGTGCTCTATGCTCAGAGTCAACTAATACAGGGAGCACAAACAGATTATAAAAATTCCTTCAGCAATTTCACTTGGAGTACCAGGGCAAATTGCTTCCTTTCCTCTCCCTGCAGTTAGAAAGGGAAATGGCAGAGCTGTGGCCTCAAAATAAAGCCGCAGGACTCCTATCTTTTATTATTATTGTTGTTGTTTATTTATTTTTGGCTGTGCTTGGTCTCCTTTGCTGCACTCAGGCTTTCTGTAGCTGCAGAAGGCAGGGCTACTCTCTAGGGGTGGTGCACAGGCTTCTCATTGCAGTGGCTTCTCCTGTTGCAGAGTATGGGCCCTAGGACTCAGGAGTTATGGGCTCAGGAGTGTGTAGGGGTTAGTTGCCCTGCAGCATGTGGGATCTTCCTGCATGATGGGTCGAACCTGTGGTCCCTTGCATTGGCAGGTGGATTCTTAGCCACTAGACCAACAGGGAAGTGCCAATGTCATTCTTTTTTTTAAAAGAAAAATATTAATTTATTAGGCTGTGCCAGGTGTTAGCTGCAGCATGCGGGATCTAGTTTCCTGACTAGGGATCAAACCTGGGCCCCTTGCACTGGGAGCCTGGAGTCCTACTAGACCACCAGGGAAGTGCCGATGTCATACCTAACCTTGTATTCAACACAAAGAGAAAGGAGAGCACGTCCATTCTCTATGTATAAGGACACACATGGAGTATAAAAATGGATCCACAGTATGTCTGTGATATCAAAACTTCATAGTGCGGGCAAATTAGAAAAAATATCTCAAAAGACTCTGGATGGGGGGAAAGGGAGGCAATAATGAAGAAAAAAAATTAACGGTTGACAAATGCTGTCAGAACACATTTGGAGAGTGCAAAATGAAAAGCAAAAACAAAAGTAGAAAGTAAGGGGGAACTTTCAGAAAATGGAAACCATGGGCTCCTACTTAAGCCCCAGGCCTGAAGGAAGGTCTTCAGAGAACCTAGAGAGCAGGTTCACAGAGTCACCCACCACCCCAGGCCAGTAGCATCTGCAAGGTCCCTATGGCCGCAGTCTGGTCCTTACTCCTGGCCCTGCTGCTGCTCAGCTGCAACGCCATCTGCTCTCGGGGCTGCCACCTGCCTCACACCCACAGCCTGGCCAACAGGAGGGTCCTGACGCTCCTGCAACAACTGAGGAGGGCCTCCCCTTCCTCCTGCCTGCAGGACAGAAAAGACTTCGCATTCCCCCAGGAGGCGCCGGGTGGCAGCCAGTTGCAGAAGGCTCAAGCCATCTCTGTGCTCCACGAGGTGACCCAGCACACCTTCCAGCTCTTTAGCACCGAGAGCTCGGCCGCTGCGTGGGACCAGAGCCTCCTGGACAAGCTCCGCGCTGCACTGGATCAGCAGCTCACTGACCTGCAAGCATGTCTCAGGCAGGAGGAGGAGCTGCGAGGGGCTCCCCTGCTCAAGGAGGACTCCAGCCTGACTGTGAGGAAATACTTCCACAGAATCACTCTCTATCTGTAAGAGAAGGGACACAGCCCTTGTGCCTGGGAGGTTGTCAGAGCAGAAGTCATGAGAGCCTTCTCTTCCTCAACAAACTTGCAGGAGAGATTCAGGAGCAAGGACTTACACACAGCTGGTTCAACACGGAAATGATTCTCATGGACCAACAGACCACACTTCCTCCTGCGCTGCCATGTGGAAGACTCATTTCTGCTGTCATTGCGCCCTGAATTGAATCAATTTGTCACATGATTTCAGGAATATTAAAGGATATCATGTTCTACTCTATAGGCACTAGTCCCTCACAGATGCCCTAGCTGACGTATCCATTTATTTATCTACTTGGACATTTATTTATTTACTTATTTATAAAGATTTAAATTATTTTTGTCCATATAATATTATGTGTATATATATGTTGTCATTAAAAGAATAATATGTATACTCTGTATGCAGTTTATTATTTTTCTTCACTCATTAAATTCTTCCTATAAAAAATTCCTTTATTTGCAGTTGCTTTATAAAAGAAACACCAAGCCTGAATGTGTAATTTGATTAAAGAATACATTTTACAATTCCTTGACCCTTTTTTACAACTTGCACGTTAAAAGTAAAAATACACTTCCTTTAGCCAGGGTGTTTGTTGCCTTCAGGACATAGAGGTGAACATAACTAATCCAGTCTTTTTTGTAATTCTGATTTTTTTAAAGGAAAATAACCTAGAAACAATAATCAGTTAATTCATAATAATGTGTTAATTATTTTTAAAATAGTATTAATTAGTTGTAGAAAATATCAGTTAGGTTGAATGCAAAAACAAAAGGGAGAAAAATGGAATTCCTTCAGTAGAAGATGGATCAAGCTATATGAGGACATAAAAATAAAAGTTAACTACTAGACTAGTGGGCTTCCCCCACAGCTCAGCAGTAAAACTCTGCCTGCAATGCAGGAGTCACAGGAGGCATGGGTTCAGTCCCTTGGTCCGGAAGATCCCTGGAGAAGGAAATGGCAACCCATGCCAGTATTCTTGCCTGGGGAATTCCATGGACAGAGGAGCCTGGTAGGCTATAGTCCACAGGGTCTCAAAGAGTCAGACACAACTGAAGCGAGTTAGCACAGCATAGCACTAGACAAAGAGACATTTCAGTGCAAATGTCCATTGGATTTGGAGATGGCAATTGACAAGCAAATTTATGAAGTGTAAAGCATGGAACAGAAGAATGATCAAATGGGAGGAGAGTACAGAATGAGAAAAGGACTTAAATTGAGTTCCATGACCTTAACCTTAAAAAGAAGGGAATGTCACAAAGGAAGCAGAGATAGAGTAGCTGTAAGTTAACAGGACAAGAGAGAATGGTGAGAAGACAGATGCAAAGGCTGCAACCACTTAAGAGGCAATGCATTCATGAACATGTAGATGGAAAGTGCCTCCTACCTGGGAAAAGAGATGACATTGACCTTTCAGTGAGAGCTTGCTTAGTAGAATTAATCAGCAGAAACCATAGTGGACAAGATGAAAGGATGAAGAAGAGAAGGTAATGATGATATATAGAACATGGCTTTCAGATATTTGCTGTCTGAATTGGAGGAGACAATAGGGTGGGACCTAAAGTAGAAGGTGGCTTTTCTTCTTTTCTTTTTTTTTTTTTTTTTTGCTTTGCAGTGTTATCCCTTTTTGAAATTATTTGCTTATGAAGGGATTTCATGGATTTGATATATAGACAACTCATATCAGTGTTCAAGATCGGATTTACTTTAAATCATGAGATTCAGTCACATACAATGGTAACGTATCATTATTTTGATTAATTGGATGTTGAAAGTCCCTGATGCTGGGAAAGATTGAAGGCGGGAGGAGGAGGGGATGACAGAGGATGAGATGGTTGGATGGCATCACCGAATCAACGGATATGAGTTTGAGTAGGCTCCGGGAGTTGGTGATGCACAGGGAAGCCTGGTGTCCTGTAGACCATGGGGTCACGAAGAGTTGGACATGACTGAGCAACTGAACTGAACTGAACTGAATTTAGGAAGCTGCTCCGTGGTTGAAAGCACTCACTACCTGGGAAATAGACGGAACTGACCTTAGTGAGAGCTGCGGTGGAATCAATCAGCAGGAACCATACGGGAGTAGGCGGAAGATCAATAACAAACGAAGTCGCCTGGACAGTTACTCACCTGGGGATTCACTTCACCTCTTTTACTCTCATCCAGGTCAGATTTGCATTAGTTTTTCTTTTGCTTCAGTGTATCTGATACAACGATGGCTTTCCAAGAAAGCTGAATGGAGAAGAAAATCAACGATGTGTTGAACATTATGGAAAGTTATGGTACAGACCCTTTATGTTCCCATTTTTACTTTCCTACTAGGCTACTATCCTCAAGGTGATACAGAAAGTAATTCAGAAGTAGCAAGAAAACCCCTGCCCAGAAAATATGAAATGAAAAAGAACATAAAATCACATAGACTCTGAAATCAGGAAAGCATGAGGCTGATTTTACCTAGCATCACAGACACTACAGCTCCACTGTGAGATGAAAATGATGATCCAAGAGGCTCAACAGAAATGTACTCAATCAGCTAATGATGCTTAATAACTACTTCTATTACAGCTCTGATGTAAGGTGAATAGATGCTTATGATGGGAGGTATGATGGAAAAATTTAAGAATACTCATTGTGAATAACTTTTGGATTAATTATGAACTCTGTGCTAACAATAGAATGGTGAACAAGAGATATACCTTTCTCCTTTGGTTTACTTGTTAAATGTGTCTAAATAATCTATTTTCAAGAAGACCAATTTGAAGGATAAGTCAGAGGGACTAGTATAAAATAATAAACAAGGCAGAAACAGAAACAGGACTCAAAGTAAACACAGCCAAACTCCTTGCAAGATAAATGTAACTCCTTACCCTAAATTTACTTCTTTTCCTTTATCCCGTCCATCATATTCAATGTACGACAGAAACTCGCTATACTAAAAGGGGAGAAACACAATTTGAAGAGACAGAGAATATATCATAACTAGACTCAGATACAGTCGATATTTAGAAATTATCAGACCAGCAGCCAATTAACAGTGACTAAAGTGCTAAGGCTCTAATGTATTCACCTACTTATCCCTGCACTTTATCTCAGTCATATTGTGTATGGTATTTAACATTTTTGTTCATATAATATCATGTTCAACTTTATAATGTATTCAAATATAATAAAGGATGCTTACCTTTATCATCTCTCCAATTATTTTCTGGTTTAATTTATGAAATTCTTCCTCAGGAGAGACCTTGGAACTGTTACTCTTACAAAAAGAAATAGCCTAAATTTGCAAAGCAAAATGAAAAATGGATGATAGTTTCTACTCATTATTCACTTCTTTAGTAGGTTATGTTTTAAAACCTTATATTTCTATATTACTTCTCTGGTGGCTCAGTGGTAAAGAATCCTCCTGCTAATGCAAGAGATGCAGAAGATGTGAGTTGAATCCCTAGGTCAGGAAGATCCCCTGGAGAGTGAAATGGTGACCCACTCCAGTATTCTTGCCTGGAAAACCCTATGGACAGAGGAGCCTGGTGGGCTACAGTCCATGGGGTCAGAGTCGGACACGACTTAGTGACTACATTTCTATATCAGATATATGATAGCTCTGAGAATACAGAGGTGAAAAAAGCAAACGTAAAACCTCTTCTTCTGAAGCTTCTGTTTGCAAAATAAAGATTTTAAAACTGTGATCATGCTTAATTATTTCATTTAAACGTCCTGTTACAATGAGAGCTAGACAAAAGGAGATTCTCTCATGGGAATCTGGCTGAGAACTCTCGAGAAGGGGAGAAAGCAGATGTAGTCTATAAAGTGGCCAAGAAACACCTTAAAACAGATTTCTCATTGGTAGATGCTTATGCGGATGTTGTGCCTTAGGAGAAGAGTATAGAAGGAGAAGATGACCTAAAGCTTATAAGGACCTTTCATTTAGAAGACTGAGAAAGTTAAGGAGAGTCTGCAAAGGGCCCAGAGGTGGAACGACCAGGGCAATTGGGAGCTACCCAGGAGAAATGATCTTCCCAAAGCATCAAAGAAGAAAGCAAAGGATTGAGAATCACACAGGCTGAAAGTTAAAGAATGATTTCTATGTTATATAAGATCCTGCATCGAGTCTAGACTCTGTCAGAACATACAGGTAATCACAGGAAATCATTGAACTTCCCTGAGCATCAGTCTCTTCAAATATAGGATAAGTGAAAATGTTTCTAGAGTTGTTCTGAGTACCAGATAAACCAGAACATTCAAGAACACTTAACAGAGTATGCCCCACTGAGTGACGGCTAAACAGGTAGTGCATATTTTATTGTGTTTTTACATATAAATCTAAATGGCGATAATGAACTCTCCTACCATCTCTCTGTAACTGGCTGCAAACAAATCTAAGAAAAGAATCGGAGGAAAGTGTCCCATCAATTATTATGTAATTATATACATAATAATATACATATACACCATATGAAAACATATTATAAAGTATACTCCGTTCAGTTCAGTCTCTCAGTCGTGTCCAACTCTTTGCGGCCCCATGGATGGCAGCACGCCAGGCTTCCCTGTCCATCACCAACTCCCAGAGCTTGCTCACACTCATGTCCATCAAGTTGGTGATGCCATCCAACCATTTCATCCTCCGTCCCCTTCTCCTGCTTTCAATCTTTCCCAGCATCAGGGTCTTTTCCAGTAAGTCAGTTCTTCACATCAGGTGGCCAACGTATTGGAGTTTCAGCTTCAACATCAGTCCTTCCAATGAACACCCAGGACTGATCTCCTTTAGGATGGACTGGTTGGATCTCCTTGCAGTCCAAGGGACTCTCAAGAGTTTTCAACACCAGTTCAAGAGCATCAGTTCTTCAGTGCTCAGCTTTCTCTATAGTCCAACTCTCACATCCATACATGACTACTGGAAAAACCATAGCTTTGACTAGACAGATCTTTGTTGGCAAAGTAATGTCTCTGCTTTTTAATAAGCTGTCTAGGTTGGTCATAGCTTTTCTTCCAAGGAGCAAGTGTCTTTTAATTTAATGGCTGCACTCAACATCTGCAGTGATTTTGGAGCCCCCCAAAATAAAGTCTCTCACTGTTTCCATTGTTTCCCCATCTCTTTGCCATGAAGCAATGGGACGGTATGTCATAATCTTAGTTTTCTGAATGCTGAGTTTTAAGCCAACTTTTTCACTCTCCTCTTTCAGTTTCATCAAGAGTCTCTTTAGTTCTTCTTCACTTCACTACCCATAAGGGTAGCGCCACCTGAGTATCTGAGGTTATTGATTAAAGTATACTACGTACAGAATACACTACACACCTGCCGATTCTGATACATGGTATAGTTTTGCCTTCCTCTTTGCATTACCCTCAATCTCATTGTTTCAATCAAATATCGCAATCATTCACTTCCTCCCAGTGTAGAATCCCCAGCGTGCTCTCCTCACTCACTCTGCATGAAGGTGTCCTCTCCATTCATACAGCTGTGTCCTTCTCCATTACGCTTTCTGGTTGTCAATTTCCCCTTACGACTGCAAACCACCAACTCAAAGCAGAAGCTGAGTGAAAGTTCTAGGTTTGTCAGATACTCTCCTATGACTTCACCCGCTCTGCCTGCCAAGCACTACGGGTCCAGACTGTCCAGCCTCTCAGAGAAACACAGAAAACAGAGGGAACCCCACCCCACAGTGAACAATGGTGGAGACACCAGGGGCTCCTCTGAGCATCTACCTGAGCTCTTCTGTGTGCTGACTGCACTAGGAGGAGCTCACCTGGGTCAGGAGTCTCATTTGCTCAAAAAGCCCAAAGCCCAGGAAACATGAGCTGAAACTCAGCAGCAGCTTGAGAACTTGGAAGGAGAACAGAGATGTTTAAAGTTTTCATGGAGCAGCAGTGGGTGCTCAGGACATGGAATGACACAGATGAGCTGCACTGAGGCAAGCATTTCTCCAGAACATTCCTTTTCAGAGACTGAGAAGACTGAAGCGGATGCTGAGAGCAGAGACAGAGCATGAAGGCCTGGCCACCAGCTGTGTCCCCAGCACGGGAGACGCTCATACCACAGCAGTCTGCAGAGTCCTGGAAGGGGCGACGGCCACTCCCGTCACAGCTGCAGACTTGTGTCTTCCTTAGGAATGATAGCTTACAGTGAATGATGTTGGATTCATCATCTCCAAAAAAAGAAGATTTAGCTTCAGGACCAGGGACCAGGCTTGATCACTCACGAGCTTTTGTATAGCAAAGTTTTACTAAAGTATGAAAAAGAGACAGGGAAAGCTTCTGACATAGACATCAGAAGGGGGACGGAGAGTGCCCCCCTTGCTAGTGTTAGCAAGGGAGTTATATAGTTTTTTAATTGGTTATTACAATAAATCAAAAGAATGTCTCAAGGTTGCAAAGATCTTACTAGACCCACTCCAACGATATACATTTTAAGATAACAGGATTAGTCAGAAGGTTTTCAGGAAGGAGAAACATGTCCTCAAGTAGGATATATTATGGTTATATAATCCTTACTAAGGAACATAGAAAAAAACTTGTCCTTTTCTCCTTGAGAATTCCAGACCCCTACCTCCTCCTTGACAGCCCCAGACACCTTTCTCCTCCTTGGGGACCCCAGACTTCTTATCAACCTGCCTAAGAATTGACTCTCTCGGGACCCAGCAAGTTATCACAGAGCAGAGCAAGGCGTTCCTGGGGATAATGCAATCCAAGGAAGTTCTTAAAATTCCATCATGATGTCTTTGCCTCTTTGAAAGACAAAAATAAAAATAAAGCAAGTTCGATAGAAGAGACAAGGACTGGGCTTTTAATACATTTAGTGCAGATGGTGATTGTAACCATGAAATTAAAAAATGTTTGCTTCTTGGAAGAAAAGCTATGACCAACCTAGACAGCATATTAAAAAGCAGAGACATTTCTTTGCCAACAAAGGTCCGTATGGTCAAAGCTGTGGTTTTTCCAGTAGTTATTTATGGATGTGAGAGTTGGACTATAAAGAAAGCTGAGCACCAAAGAATTGATGCTTTTGAAATGTGGTGTTGGAGAAGACTCTTGAGAGTCCCTTGGACTGCAAGGAGATCCAACCAGTCCATCCTTAAGGAAATCAGTCCTGAATATTCATTGAAAGGATTGATGTTGAAGCTGAAACTCCGATACTTTGGCCACCTGATGCAAAGAACTGACTTATTGGAAAAGACTCTGATGCTGGGAAAGATTGAGGGCAGGAGGAGAAGGGGACGACAGAGGATGAGATTCTTGGATGGCATCACCAACTCGATGGACATGAGTTTGAGTAGGCTCCGGGAGGTGGTGATGGACAGGGAAGCCTGGCGTGCTGCAGTCTGTGGGGTCGCAAAGTCAGACACGACTGAGCGGCTGAACTGAAGTGAAATGAACCACTGGGACAGAGCCTTCCAAGCAGGACATATATCAGTAAAGTGCACATTGTGTGCGTGCTCTTTCACTTAGTCGTGTCCGACTCCTTGTGACGCTGTGGACTGTAGCCTGCCGGGCTCCTCTGTCCATGGGGTTCTCTAACAAGAATGCTAGAGTGGGTTGCCATGCCCTCCTCCAGGGGATCCTCCCAACACAAGAGATCGAACCTGTGTCTCCTGCATTGCAAGCAGATTATTTACCACTAAGCCAGTGGGGAAACCCATCATGCACACTGGAAGACCTCAATTTCTAAACGCAATAAAGATCTCTGTGGAAATTTATTTTTAATGTAGGCAGTTTAGAAAGAGGACATTGATGGATCAATCATCTTCCTTTCTTTCCAGTTGGTACAAACAGCACTGAGTAGGAATGTTTAAAGTCAGAAGGACATTTAAAGTACATTTAGAGGTTTGGAAACCTCCCTGAGGAATAAGGCCTTAAAATAAGCAAAAACCATTCCTATATCATAGCTAAAAATATCACTTACAAGTGACTTCTTAAATAAGATTTTTTATTTCAATCCTACAGTATTATTTTATGATGTTTAATAGATTGAGGCTAGAAATTTAAATAAACACAACCATGCAAGGCCATGAGGCTGACTTTGGAGTTCATTTCAGACCCTCCCTGCTAGGGAGCCCATCAAAACCTTCCCTGCCTCTGTTCAGGAATTGTGTATGCTCTTCCATCTTGGTCACACGTAAGGCCTCTTCAGTGCCCACGTCATAACTAGTAGCTGGAAAAATAAAGAGCAGAGGGTCTTCACTGGACTCAGTGGACCACAGGATGAGCCATCTGGACTAGACGTGGGAAATGGAAGAGAATGAGAATGAGAGCAGCAGGCTGACCAAGGGGCTTCCAGATAGCTCAGTTGGTAAAGAATCTGCCTTCAATGCAGGAGACCTGGGTTGGGAACATCCCCTAGAGGAGGGAATGGCTACCCACTCCAGTATTCTGGCCTGGAGAATTCCATGGACTGTAAAGTCCATGGGGTCACAAAGAGTCAGACACAACTGAGTCACTTTTACTTTCAGACCTGAGGGGGTCTCCTGGGAAATCAGTGAAGTCATCCTCAACTGAAAACAAAACAAAACAAAACATTGTGAGAGCTGCGAGTTCAGTTTTTGGGAGGACTTGCTTCGGGTTATAGCTAGGAGGACAGCATCTCATCAGCTCTCAGGAACTGCTCCAAGGAGGTCAGGGGAAGTCCATATATGTCATTGCGGTGAAGGGGTTACATGAAGACACCTCACTTCTTGGTAGAAGGTGGATTTAAGTCAGGATAACAAATGTCTCTATGAATGAGTTTAGTGCTTTTCTATGTATACGTTGCAAAAAAGTTAGCTTCGTAAAACTTTCTCCAGAAATGATCTACGTATCTTAAGGCCTATTCTGCTAATTTTCCCAGAGCACAGAGTGTCTCATTCCTGATTTCCAACCTGAACCTCTATCAGGGCGAATTGGAGATCAGGGACTGCAGTGGCTAGTGACTTCATTCACGTAGAACAAGATGGTGAATGATATTTTAGACATCATCCTGAAGGAGAAATGTTGGAGCTCATGTGGCAAGAAATTGTTAGGTACTTTTTCTCTGTTCATAAACTCATGAGAAAAGGGTGTAAAATACATAGATTATAGGGTTCACCTCTCATACAGTTAATAAAGTTAATTTACTATATTTTGCTGAAGAAATCACTCATAAAATTTCAGACTTTGTGCCTCAAGGTTTGTGGGATCTTGGTTTCCTACCAGGAGTTGAACTCAGACCTCAGAAGTGAAAGTGCTGGATCCTGACCACTAGACCACTAGATTAGAAAACTAATGCTTTTTTTTTTCTTTCATTTGGCAGAAAAATCTATACTCTTCTAAGTATTTATTAGTCTATTTTTGATTAAAACTTAATGTCAATTCTGTTGACTCAGATCCCATTCCGAATTGCCTTACAAAACCATAGAATGTAACCCTTTGGCATCTGAAATCGATTACAGGTCCTTCGTCACCTCACTCCTCCATGTACCTGTTTCATTGGTTCCTAAATATCATGTTCATCTGCACTCTTTACTTTTTCAAATGGGCTTGTTCAGACAAATCATTGCAAAGCTCCTAAAATGTGCCTTTGTACCTTTGGTATACTAGGAATAGTTCAGTGGTTCAGATTTATATTTCTTTCCAGCTGGATAAGTGGGTATGATCCCAGCAGGATTAATGACAGGATTGATTTAATATTTTAAAGACCTTAGAAAGTGCCTAGTGTGCTAGTAGCAAGCAATAAAATTCAGTTACTTTTTAACATCACGATTACTACTACCTGGGGATTAACATAAGTATATTTGGAATCATTTGATTCCCTTCTTTTTAACTCTAGTTTTTGCAAAGCATCTTCTCATTGTCTAAGTGGATTTATCATCTGAGACAGATGCTCAGCAAGGCTGGTGTCCATGATCCTGCCAGAGAGGGTTAATGTTGCAGCAACTGGGGTTCTAGTTGCCCACCTCTTGTGAGCATGTGGGTGTGACTTCTTCCTTCTCTCCTGAAATTGATCCTACATGGATTAAAAGAGAAAAATGATGTAGCTGATCTTGAAAAGCAAAGAGCAGTCAACTGACCCAGGACTTGACCTTAGCTGAACTTCTGTCAGAAGCAGCCATGTCCCAGTCTCTCTGTTCATCATACCAACCTCATCCTTCCCCTCTGCCACAGCCTTGTCCCCAGCTTTGCTGCACTGAAGTTTGCTAACTCAGGATATGTCATTGTGTCAGACTACTTCCTTTCTATAATATCCATGACATTGAGACTTACACTTGTTTACTTTTTGCCCACCAAAAAAATCTCAAATTTTAGTTTCTAGGAAAAGCTGCAAGGGAAAACAAGAAATCTAAAGTCTTGAAGGTGATAGAGATACAGCCCCTCTGCCTGTCTTTACTTCCCTTTATTGTTCTTGTCTCATCATGAATTAGAACTAGAGCAGGAGCAGCAGGACAAATCTAGCGCAGTGAGTCAGTAAATGAAAATGCATATATAAAGTTTAAACGAAAAATTACACTCAAGTAAAAGAAAGAAGGCTGTTTCTCCTAATCTAGTCGCCTGATCCTCAGACCCTGCATTCTCAGAGATGAGACAGAGGGACAGAGATGCCCAGTGAAACTTAGAAACCCACATCAATTCTGACGTAAGACAAAGATCTTTCTCATTTGATTGATAAATATCCACTTGGATGGGTACATTTGAAGCTGTTGGGAGATAGATAAAATAATAGTTTAGATTGATGACATTTTCTTTGACCATATTCAGAATACATAAACAAAAACCAAAAAAGGAGGTAAAAGTGCATAGAAATGATTAGAAAATGAGAACTATCATGTTCCCTATTTAATGGCCTCGCTTAGAAAGCATGGCATCAGAGAACCTACCTCAAGATTCCACCAGACGCCGTCTCAGCCAGCCCAGCAGCAGCCGCATCTTCCCCATGGCCTTTGTGCTCTCTCTACTCATGGCCCTGGTGCTGGTCAGCTACGGCCCGGGAGGATCCCTGGGCTGTGACCTGTCTCAGAACCACGTGCTGGTTGGCAGGAAGAACCTCAGGCTCCTGGGCCAAATGAGGAGACTCTCTCCTCGCTTCTGTCTGCAGGACAGAAAAGACTTCCCTTTCCCCCAGGAGATGGTGGAGGGGGGCCAGCTCCAGGAGGCCCAGGCCATCTCTGTGCTCCACGAGATGCTCCAGCAGAGCTTCAACCTCTTCCACACAGAGCGCTCCTCTGCTGCCTGGGACACCACCCTCCTGAGCAGCTCCGCACTGGACTCCATCAGCAGCTGGATGACCTGGACGCCTGCCTGGGGCAGGTGACGGGAGAGGAAGACTCTGCCCTGGGAAGGACGGGCCCCACCCTGGCCGTGAAGAGCTACTTCCAGGGCATCCATATCTACCTGCAAGAGAAGGGATACAGCGACTGTGCCTGGGAAATCGCCAGACTGGAAATCCTGAGATCCTTCTCTTCATTAACCAACTTGCAAGAAAGGTTAAGATGATGGATGGAGACCTGAACTCACCTTGACATGACTCTCACTGACTAAGATGCCGCATCATCTTTGCACACTCACCTCACACTGGTCATTTCAGAGGCTCTGATTTCTGCTTTAGCCACCAAATTTACTGAATTTGGCTGCCGGTGCATCAGTTCCGAAGTGAAGATTGTCCTGATGTTATTGTTTGTTTGCTTATTTATTTTGTTATATTTATTCTTTTATCTTCTCATTTATTTTTCCATATAAAATATTTTTGTTTACATTGTATTAAAATTTAGCAAACACATTCACATTTATTTCATTAAATTTGTAATTCATTTTATTTATTAAATATTATCAAGGTGAACTTCTTGAGTTTTTTGTTGCTTTTTGTTTAGTTGCTAAGTAAAGTGCGACTCTTTTGTGACCCCATAAACTATAGCCCAGGCTCCTCTGGCCATAGGATTCTCCAGGCAAGATTACTCTGCTGCTACTGCTGCTAAATCGCTTCAGTCGTGTCCGACACTGTGCGACCCCATAGACGGCAGCCCACCAGGCTTCCCTGTCCCTGGGATTCTCCAGGCAAGAATACTGGAGTGGGCTGCCATTTCCTTCTCCAATGCATGAAAGTGAAAAAGATTACTCTAGTATGTTGCAATTTCCTTCTCCGGGGGATCTTCCCCAACCAAGGATGGAATCTGGAATCTTCATTTCAGGCAGATTTTTTACTGTCTGAGCCACTAGGGAAGGCCCTTGGTTGAAAGACATGAGAGAAAAAGGGATTTTGTAAACTGAATAGTTACTGGCTCATAGGTTAGTCAAATATGGCATTTGTGCAATGAAGTGAGATAAACTAGGAAGCAATTTTCAAAACATTACTGATGATTTTGCTTCCACTGAAGCCAAGAACTTAAACTAAAGTTTTGTTTGGTCATAAAATATCTTAAATTGATATTTTAGACTTACTTATACATTTTAAGTTATTTATAATTACTTTTTTAAATTATAAGAATCCGCCTGTAATGTAGGAGACCCCAGTTAGATTACTGGGTCAGGAAGATCCCTTGCAGAAGGGACAGGCTAACTACTCCAGTATTCTTGGGCTTCCCTAATGGCTCATCTGGCAAAGAATCTGCCTGCAATGTGAGAGACCTGGGTTCGATCCCTGAGTTGGGGAGATCCCCTGGAGAAGGGAATGCCTACCGGCTCTAGTATTCTGGCCTGGAGAATTCCATGAACAGTGTATAATCCATGGGATCTCAAAGAGTCAGACATAACTTAACGACTTTCACTATAAATTCTGAAATATTTTTTAACCAATTAACATTGCAAGAGAAGTTAGCCATTTATATTAATATTAAATGAAATACTTTTCCCGTTAAGTTTCAGTCTTGTCCCCAAGTCTTCCCACTGGAGGGGCCGAATATCTCCTAGATTCCTGTCCAGACTTCACGTGCCTTTCCCATTCCCTGAATCCCTGAAAGAATTAGTCTTTCTCCACGGAAACAATCCTGAATTTCAAAATACTTCACAACATGCTCTGAGTTCCAGCCATCAATCGCAGCATAAACGGGCACCGGTGTAAACCGCTCTGGCCAAAATTTCCTCCTAGGAAGGGGAGGGTGGACATGAGGGCAGGTGCAGAAATCTAAGAATCTGAGAAAAGTAGCATTAAAGCTCCCCTGGGCAGTGGGACCGAAAAGGAAACTTCCTTACTGTTTCCGCGGCACCACGGGCTCCCCGGGCTATAGAGGCGCCTCGCCGGGGTCAAGGCTCTTGACGGGGACTCCTTGGTTCTCCCCTGGATCCTGCGCAGGAGTTCGTGGCGCTGGACCTGGAGGCGAGTCCGGTCCATTACTGAGAGTTCAGGTGCACATCCCGGCCGCTGGGGCGCAGCGAAGGGCGCTTGGAGGACTTAGCTTAGTGCAGGACCTGAGCTGTTTCACTGAGACCCAGATGAAGTGCTGAATTTCTGAAACTCTGGTCTCCCTGCTGATGGCAACCGGGATGCTCTGCTCCATCCCTAACGTTTCACCCCTTAGCATATGTCGTCTTCTGTTCTTCCAGTCATTTCCCATATTCATGTATTTGGTAGCATTAAGTGTTTTTAACCTAAATCCACAAGAGCCCTGTCAGCTTAGTGTTTTCTACAGTTCTCATTGTTTAGTTGCCAAGTCTTATTCGACTCTTTGTGACCCAGTGGACTGTAGCCTGCCAGGCTTCTCTGTATGGGATTTCCCAGACAATACTGGAGTGCCTTGCCATTTCCTTCTCCAGAGGACCTTCCCAATCCAGGGATCTAACACCCCTCTCCTGCATGGACACGTAGATTTTTTAAGCCACTGAAAAATTCTTTCCCACAAGGGAAGCTTGTTTTCTACAGAGGCTCACTGAAATGTTTGTAATCCAGTCTCTTGCAATGGCTATAATTCTCAAGGGTCTTATTTATCATGCATCTCAAGTTTATGGTGATGGTTAATTGAGCAGTGTATATAAATAATCTTGGACAGTTAAATATGATTATTTTATAATTATTAGAATCATTAATTTTGTCAATCACATTTAGACTCTCAGAAAGAATTACCAGTTGATAATTTCATTTTGCTTATTACATAAAATAATCAGGATTCTTTGTCAATTGCTCAATTCATCTAGAAATTTGGAGGTAGATGATAAACTAATGAAAATATAGAGTACTGTAACAGCAACATATGGAAAACAAAGGCACAACATGTGTTAGTGAAATAGGAAAATAAGCGATGGTTCAATAAAGACAATTTGCACAGGTGTTTATGGAATGGATAGGGAGGTGGAGTTTGGAATTTGACATAATAGGTTTTGAAACCTGGACTTGCCATTTTCTCATTAGATTGCTTTATTCAAATAAAGTCTTAGCAGCTGGATCCTAGAAATGAGAATATTTACAACTCAGGTTCAACTATGTTGGAAGGATTAAGTTTCCCTTTGAAGGGCTAAGGAATTTGTAGTTGCTGTCAACGTTATTTTTTATAAAGACTGAAAGTCTGTGGAATTTGTTTGGCAAGTTCTTGGTAATCATGTGCACAGTAGCATTGTAACATTTAATTAGTAATCAATTCAGGATGAATGAGCCATAATGAGGGATGACAGCATCAAGGAATGTGTTCTCCTCAAACAAATATCAAGAATGAAACATAGTCTAATGAATCTTCAATAAACACAATGCCTGGCTATCTTCTTGTTACCATGTTACAGGTTGAATGTGTGTGTGTTTCCCCCACCATGTGATCATATCAGGAGGTGGGATATTAGAGAAATCATTAGGGTTAGAGGACGTTATGAGGGGGATTTCCTCATGCACAGGATTACTGTCTTCATGAGGCTCACAAGACTCTTTGCTTTGTGTCTGCTCTCCACCATGTGAGGACATAGAGAGACGCTGGCAGTCTGAAACCCAGAAGAGGGTTCTCACCAGAACTCCATCCTGCTAGCACCCTGATCTCACACTTGCAGCCCCCAGGATTGTGATAAATGAAGTTCTGCCACTGATGAGCCACCAGTCTCTGGGACCTGTTAGAGCAGCCAGAACCAAGACACAGGGCATGGCACATTGAGCTCCTGCAGTCCTCTAGTTGAGGTTGTGTGTAAATACTTCATGTTCAAAGCATACATGACAGAGAAGAAACTGTCATGTGCAATTATTCTCAATCCCCTTCTTCAGAAAGAAAACTGATAATCTGCACTCACAAGCAAAAACCATAGAGTCTGAATCAGAGAGAGAGATGATGGCCCACCTGAAGAACATCTAAAGGACATTAAGAGTACTAATGAAAGCAAGGAAACAGCAAGAGAAATGAGGCAACAGGGAAGAATGCTCTGCCTTCTGGTTCTTCGCAAGGGATAATGGGAGAAATATACCTAAAAGAATTTTTATTTTAATGTATTTTGAAAAAAATTGGATATTTTAAAAATCATTTAACTGTTTAGCCAATAGTGTTCCCTATCCATTGCTTGATCCAAATCTTTGCATGAACCATTCCTTTCATCAGTAACCAGTCAGAGAGGGAGCAGTGAAATTAACCAATTTGCTTGACTTCATGTTTCTGTGAAAGTCAGTAAATTCAGTATCTTGAGAATTAAAATATTTCCCCTTAATTCCTGAGTTTTCCTGCCAACTTGATCAAGAAGCAATCTGCTGGTTCCATGTTCTAGATTAATTTATTTTATTTCCTTATTATCCATGAATATAGGAAATTTTTTTAAATTTAATCTGTACAGGGATAAATATTCTTAAGACAGGAAATAACACCTCCTTGGTCCTTGGTGCTGGTGGTGGCTGTGCTCTGACACCCCCAGGACATCCTGGACACCTTCCAGAGGTCCCATCACCACCAGCTTCCCCTGTCTCTGAACTGTTGCTGGATGGTGCCAGAAGTGACCTGAATCTGTAAAATCGACCCCAACTCGTTGACTCCCCACCTGAAGTCCCTCAGTAAATGGGATCGTTCCTGGAAAATAAAGCACAAAACTCTAGGGAAGGCTCAGAAAATGCAAGGTTCTGAGCTCCCAGAGAACATTGTCACTGGCAGGGCTACAAGGCTCTCTCTTCAGCTCTCAGCACTGTGAAAACAAAAGGTTTTTCCCCCAGTAGTAAATCAGTATGAAAAAACTCACTTAGGATGCTGTGCCCTGACCGTCTGTAGAGCCCAAAACTCTGCAAAGAGTTTTGTAGAGCCCTGCAAACTCTCCAAAGTGGGCATCCCAAAGGAACCCGAGAAAAAGAGCTCTTTGGCCCTCCTACAGCTGCCTGGAGAAGTGCGCTGTCCAGGCCTCAAGGGAAGGGTATTTATTGCTATTTTTGAGTTGCTAAATCCTGTGCTCAATCCTGTCTGACTCTGTGATCTGATGGATTGTAGCATACCAGGGTTCCCTGTCCTTCACTATCTCCTGGAGTTTGATCAAATTCATATCCATTGAGTTGATAATGCCATCCAACCATTTCCTCCTCCTGCCCTCAATCTTCCCCAGCATCAGGGTCTTTTCCAGTAAGTTGGCCCTGTACATCAGATAGCCAAAGTACAGGGCTTCCCTGGTAGCTCAGATGGTAAAGAATGTACCTGCAAGTGCGGGAGACTTGGGTTTGATCCCTGGGTCAGGAAGATCGCCGGAAAAGGGAATGGCAACCTACTCCAGTATTCTTGCCTAGAGAATTCCATGGACAGAAGAGCAACTGGCTGGCTACGGTCCATGGGGTCACAAAGATGAGACATGACTGAGCAACTAATGTTTACTTACTTATTGGAGCTTCAGCTTCATTATCAATCCTTCCAATGATTTTCAGGGTTGATTTCTTGACTGGTTTGATCTCCTTGCTATCCAAGGGGCTCTCAAGAGTCTTCTCCAGCACCATAATTTGAAAGCATTGATTCTACTGCACTCAGCCTCACATACATACAAGACTATTGGAAATACCACAGCTTTGACGATACTGACGTTTGTTGTCAAAGTGATGTTTACTCTTTTTCACACGCTGTCTATTTCTGTCACAGCTTTTCTTCCAAGGAGCAAGTGTCTTTTAATTTTGTAGCTGCAGTCAATGTCCACAGTGTTTTTGGAGACCAAGAAAAGAAAATCTGTCACTGTTTTCTCTCTTTCCCCCATTTATTTGCCATAGATGTCAGAAGCTTAGGTGTTTTAATGTTGAGTGTTATGCCAGCTTTTTCAGTCTCCTCTTTCACCCTCATCAAGAGGCTCTTTAGTTCCCCTTCACTCTCCTCCATTGGATTGGTATCATGGTATTTTATTATTTATTCCTATCAAAGTTGTTAAGAACATCCGTAAGTATGTGAAGAGCTAAACAAGAAAAAATGCTGATAAAATTGAGATGAATATTCAGCAGACAGGAAATTAAAAATTGGTTTCTGATATGAAACAAAGTTAAAAGTGCCTCAAAATAAATAAGAGGAAAATAATCTAAGATTTTCAATGATTTTGAGTTTTAAAAGATTTTTAAGTCTATCTATACTGTTGTATTATTATAATTTTTATATGAATTTCATATGAGTATTCAATGTGGTACATTACTATTTATATAAGTATATATCCTCCATTAAAAGTCATTCTTCAAACTCATTCATAAAGTTAAATAAAACTCAACAGCTTTGCATTTATTGTACAACTTTCATTTTATGGCATTGTTAACCCTAGGGTGAATACAACAAGGAGTTTTGCACTTTCTTTTCCTATGTATAAAGATATGCATGGAGTGTGAAGATGGATCCACAGCATAACTGTGTTGTCAAAATTTCATGGTGGGGGTAATTAGGAAAAAAAAATCTCAGAAGACTCTGTCAATAGGGGAAGGGGGGGCAAGAGTGAAAACAACGTTTGCGAAATGCTGCCCTAACCCACTGGAGAGTGCAAATTGAAAAGGAAAAACAAAAGTAGAAAGTAAGAGGGAACTTTCAGAAAATGGAAATCATTGGCTCCTATTTAAGCCCCAGGCCTGAAGGAAGGTCTTCAGAGAACCTAGAGAGCAGGTTCACAGAGTCACCCACCGCCCCAGGCCTGAAGCATCTGCAAGGTCCCGATGGCCGCAGCCTGGTCCTTGCTCCTGGCCCTGCTGCTGCTCAGCTGCAACGCCATCTGCTCTCGGGGCTGCCACCTGCCTCACACCCACAGCCTGGCCAACAGGAGGGTCCTGACGCTCCTGCGGCAACTGAGGAGGGTCTCCCCTTCCTCCTGCCTGCAGGACAGAAAAGACTTCGCATTCCCCCAGGAGGTGCTGGGTGGCAGTCAGTTGCAGAAGGCTCAAGCCATCTCTGTGCTCCACGAAGTGACCCAGCACACCTTCCAGCTCTTCAGCACAGAGGGCTCGGCCGCCGCGTGGGACGAGATCCTCCTGGACAAGCTCCGCGCTGCACTGGATCAGCAGCTCACTGACCTGCAAGCATGTCTCAGGCAGGAGGAGGGGCTGCGAGGGGCTCCCCTGCTCAAGGAGGACTCCAGCCTGGCTGTGAGGAAATACTTCCACAGAGTCACTCTCTATCTGCAAGAGAAGGGACACAGCCCTTGTGCCTGGGAGGTTGTCAGAGCAGAAGTCATGAGAGCCTTCTCTTCCTCAACAAACTTGCAGGAGAGATTCAGGAGCAAGGACTGATACACACCTGGTTCAAAACGGAAATGATTCTCATGGACCAACAGACCACACTTCCTCCTGCGCTGCCATGTGGAAGACTCATTTCTGCTGTCATCATGCACTGAATTGAATCAATTTGTCAAATGATTTCAGGTATATTAAGTGACATCATGATCTACTCTACAGGCACTACTCCATTGCAGATACTCAAGCTGATCCATCTACTTATTTATCTATTTGGACTTTTATTTATCTAATTTAATATTTATTTACCTATATATAAAGAATTAAATTATTTTGTTCACATAATTATGTATGTATACTTAAGGGAAAAATATATTTTGTATTTAGTCAATGTATGAGTTTTCTTCATTCATTAAACCTTACTATAAAAAACTTTGTTTTTCTTTAAAAAAGAAACACCAAGACTGAGTATGCAACTTGATTAAAGAATGTATTTTACAATTCCTTCACCCATCTTTATGATTTGCGCATTACAAGTAAAAACATACTTTCTCTAGCCAGGTGGTGTGTTGCCCTCAGGACCTAGACATGAGCATCATTAATCCAATCATTTTTGTAACTTTGATTTTTTAAATGGAAAGTAACCTAAAAACAATAATGAGTTAATTTATAATAAAATGTTAACTATTTTGAAAATAGTATAATTAATAGTAGAAATGACTATCAGTTAGCTTGAATGCTACAATGAGAGGGAGAAAAGTGGAATTCCCCTAGTAGAAGGTGGATCAAGCTGTGAGAGGATGTAAAAATAAAAGTTAACTACTTTTCATTTCAGTGCAAATGTTCAATGGATATTGGAGATGGCAATTTACAAGCAATTTCATAAAGCATAAGGTGTAACAGAAGTACTGATCAAATAGGAGGAGTATAGAATGAGAAAAAGTATAGAAATAGTATAGAATGAGAAAAGGAGTTAAAATTGAGTGCCATGACCTCAGTCTTAAAAGGGAGGGAATGCCACAAAGGAAGCAGAGATGGAATGGCCCTATGTTAACTACACAAGAGAGAATGGTGAGAAGACAGAGATGCAAAGGCGGCAACCACTTAAGACTCAATGCATTCACGAACATGTAGATGGAAAGTGCTTTCTACTTGGAAAAGAGATGGCATGGGCCACCTTAATGAGAGCTTGCTTGGTAGAATTAATCAACAGACACCATAGTGGACAAAGTGGAAAGATGGAGAAGAGAAGGTAATAGTAATATGTATAGAAAATGGTTTTGAGATATTTGCTGTCTCATTTGAGGAGAGAATAGGGTGGCACTTAGAGTGGAAGGTGTTTTTTTTTTTTTTTTTTTCCCCTGCTCTGCAGTGTTTTCCCTTTTTGGAATACTTTGCTTATGAAGAGAGTTCATGGATTTGATGCATTGAAAACACATATCACTGTTTAAGATCTGATTTACTTTAAATTATGAAATTTAGTAACACATAGTGATAAAGTATCATTCTTTTGATTGCATTATAGAGTGTTGAATGTCAGGAAGATGCTCTGTGGTTGAAAGCATTCACTGCACGGAAACAGATGGAACTGACCTGATGATGGGGTGGAATTAACCACCAGGAACTATATTGGGTTAGGTGGCATTTAATAAGAAACAAAGTCCCAATGTCACTGTTTCCTTTGGGGATTCTCTTTAGTTCTTTCACTCTCACCATAGTTAGAATAGCATTTGTTTTCCTTTTACCTGAGTGCTTCCAACACAGTGACAGCTTTCCAAGAAAGCTGAATGGAGAAGAAAATCAATGATGTATTGAACATTATGGAAAATCATGGTACAGGCCCTCCCTTTATGTTTCCATTTTTACTTTCTTATTAAGCTACAACCTCAAAATGATACAGAAAGTAATTCAGAAGTAGCAAGACAACCACTGCCCAGAAAAGTACTAAATGAAATAGAACATATAAAATTACAAAGACTCTGAAATCAGGAAAGCATGAGGGCTGATTACCTAGCATCACAGACCCTACAGCTCCACTGTGAGATGAAAATGATGATCCAAGAGGCTCAGTAGAAATGTACTCAGTCAGCTAATGATGCTTATTAACTACTTCTCTTAAGAAGGTCAATAAGTGATTCAATAGAAGATTCGGATGGGAGGTCTGATGGAAACTCTAGGAATACTCTGTGAATTTGGTGTAGTTATTATGAACTCTAGGCTCATGACAGAATGGTGAACAAGACATACACCTTTCTCCTATGGTGGTGACTTGTCAAACACATCTAATAAATCTGTTTTCAAGAAGACCAATCCAGTACAGTAAGCCAGTGTAGTTGATATAAAAAATCAAGAGGGCAGAAACAAAGGCAGAACTAGAAGTAAACACAGCCCAACTCCTCCCCAAATGAATGCTAATGATCACTGTCAAGGCCAATTTACCTCCGTTCCTTTTGTCCAGTCCATCATCATCAACTTTTAACAGACATTTATTGTACTAATAGCTGAAGAACGCACTTTGAGGACACACAGCAAGTATCCCAACTAGTCTCAGATACACTAGAGGTTTAGGAATTATCAGATCCAGAGTCAAAATAACAGCGATTAAAGTGCAAAGGGCTCTAATGTATTCACCTACTTAGCCCTGTACTTTTCCTCAGCCATACTATGTATGGTGTTTAGAATAGTTTTGTTCATATAATATCATGTTCAAATTTATAATGTATTCAAATATAAGAAAAGATACTTACCTTTATTGTTTTTCAAATTATTTTCTCCTTTAATTTATGAAACTCTTCTCCAGAAGATAGCTTGGAATTGTTATTCTTATAAAAAGAAATAGCTTAAATTCACAATGCATGCTGAAACATAGATGAAAAATTCTACTCATTACTTCTTTCAGCAGGTTATAACTTAAAACTGCATATTTCTATATCAGATATATGATTTAAAATTGTTTATTTCTATATCAGATATATTTTAAGTTCTGAAAACACAGAGGTGGAAAAACCAGATGAGAAACCTCTTCTTTTGGAGGGTTTCATTTGGAAAAGAAAGGTTATAATTAATAATTAAGCAATAATCATGCTTAATCATTTAAGTTTCCTGTTACAATGAGAGCTAGACAAAAGGGGATTCTCCCACCAGAATCTGGTTGAGGCCTCTCGAGAAGGGGAGAAAGCTGATTAGTCTATAAAGTGCCAAGAAACACCTAAAAACAGATTTCCCATTTCCCATTGGTAGAAGCTTATGTGGATGTTGTGCTTTAGGATTAGAGTATAGAATGAGAAGATGACCTAAAGCTCATGAGGACCTGCCACTCTGAAGACTGAGAAAGTAAAGGAGAGTCTGCAAAGGGCCCAGAGGTGGAGCATCCAGTGCACTTGGGAGCCAACCTGGAGAAACGATCTCCCCAAAGCACCAGAGAAGAACACAAAGGGTTGAGAATCACACGGGTTAAAGTTAAAAAATGGTTCATGTTTGGGAACGCATGTAAGAATTAAAGATATTAAAATTTAAAAATAAATAAATAAATAAATTGGTCTAAAATTCACACACACAAAAAAGCACATCTGTGCCAGATTAAAAAATAATAATAATAAAAAATAAAAAATGATTTCTATGTGATATGAGGTCCTGCATAGAGTCTAGACTCTGTCAGGACATACGGGTAATCAAGGAAATCACTGAACTTCCCTGAGCCTCAGTCTCCTCAAATATGAAGTAAGTGAAAATGTTCATAGTGTTTGGAGTGTCAGACAAAGCAGAACATTTAAGAGCACTTAGCCAAGTATCACCTGCTGAGTGAGGGCTAAACAGGTAGTGCCTGTTTTCTTTTCTTTTATACAAATCTAAATAGGAATAATGAATTCTCCTACCCTCCCTCTTTCACTGACTGCAAAACAATAACAACCTAAATAAAAGTATTGGGGGAAGGTGTTTCATCAATTGTATGTAATTATATACATGATAAAATAATAATATATACATGTGTGGAAACAAAGTAATAAAGCATACTACATATATAACATACCATATACCTATCTGCTTATTCGGATACATGGCACCATTCTGCTTCATCTCTGCTCCCCTGGGTCTCATTGTTACACTCAAATATCACAATCATTCACTTCCTTCCAGTGTCAAAATCCCCAGTGTGCTCTCCTCATTCACCCTGCATGAAGGTGTCCTCTCCATTCATACAGCTGTGTCCTTCTCCATTACGCTTTCTGGTTGTCAATTTACCCTTTAGACAGCAAAGCCAACAACCAAAAAGCAGAACCTGAGTTAATGTTCTAGGTCTGTCAGACACTCTCCGATGACTTTACCCACTCTGCCTGAAAGGCACTGCAGGTCCAGACTGTCCAGCCTCCCAGAGAAACACAGTAAATAGAGGGAACTGCACCACAGTGAACAATGGTGGAGACTCCAGGGGCTCCTCTGTGCCTCTACCTGGGCTCTGCCATGTGCTGATTACACTAGGAGGAGCTTGCCTGGGTCAGGAGTCTCATTTGCTCAAAAAGCCCAAAGCACCGGAAACTTGGAGTTGAAAGTCAGCAGCAGCTTGAGAACTTGGAAGGAGAACAGAGATGTTTAAAGTGTTCCCTGGAGCAGCAGCGGGTCAACACGGAACAACACAGATGAGCTGCACTGAGGCAAGTGTTTCTCCACAACATTCCTTTTCAGAGACGGAGAAGACTGAAGCGGATGCTGAGAGCAGAGACAGAGCACGAAGGCCTGGCCACCAGCTGTGTCCCCAGCATGGGAGATGCTCACAGCACAGCAGTCTGCAGAGTCCTGGAAGGGGCGACGGCCACTCCCATCACAGCTGCAGACTTGTGTCTTCCTTAGGACCCAGCAAGTTATCACAGAGCAGGGCAAGAGGTGCCTGGGGACAATGCAATCCAAGGAAGTTCTTAAATTCCATCCTGGTGTCTTTGCATCTCTGAAAGACAAATGCAATCAAACAAGATTGAATAGAAGGGGCACAGGCAGGGCTTTTAATACATTTAGCAACAGTGGGACAGAGCCTTCCTCGCAGGACATATGACAGTAACATGCACACTGGAAGATCACGTTTTCTAAGGTAGCAACGATTTTCGTAGAAATTCATTTATTTAGTGTGGGCAATTGAGAAAGAAGACATTGATGGATTGATTCTCTCTCTTCTCTCCAGTTGGTACATATAGCACTGAGTAGATACTTTTAAAGATAGAAGACATTTAAAGTACAGTTTAGGTTTGGAACCCTTCCAGAGGATTAGGGCCCTAACACTAGCAAAAACCATTCCTTTAATCCATTGTATATTCTTGCCTCCTTTGTCAAAGAGAAGGTGTCCATAGGTGTGTGGATTTATCTCTGGTCTTTCTATTTTATTCCATTGATCTATATTTCTGTCTTTGTGCCAGTACCATACTGTCTTGATGACTGTGGCTTTGTAGTAGGGCCTGAAGTCAGGCAGGTTGATTCCTCCAGTTCCATTCTTCTTTCTCAAGATTGCTTTGACTATTCAAGGTTTTTTGTATTTTCATACAAATTGTGAAATTATTTGTTCTAGCTCTGTGAAAAAATACCGCTGGTAGCGCGAAGAGTCGGACACGACTGAGGGACTTCACTTTCACATTTCACTTTCATGCATTGGAGGAGGAAATGGCAACCCACTCCATTGTTGCCTGGAGAATCCCAGGGACGGGGAAGCCTGGTGGGCTGCTGTCTATGGGGTCACACAGAGTTGGACATGACTGAAGTGACTTAGCAGCAGTAGCTTGATAGGGATTGCATTGAATCTGTAGATTGCTTTGGGTAGTATACTCATTTTCACTATATTGATTCTTCTGATCTATGAACATGGTATATTTCTCCATCTATTAGTGTCCTCTTTGATTTCTTTCATCGGTGTTTTATAGTTTTCTGTATATATGTCTTTAGTTTCTTTAGGTAGATATATTCCTAAGTATTTTACTCTTTTCATTGCAATGGTGAATGGAATTGTTTCCTTAATTAAAATTAAAAGCTTCTGCACAACAAAGGAAACTATAAGCAAGGTGAAAAGACAGCCTTCGGAATGGGAGAAAACAATAGCAAATGAAGCAACTGACAAACAACTAATCTCAAAAATATACAAGCAACTTATGTGGCTCAATTCCAGAAAAATAAACGACCCAATCAAAAAATGGGCCAAAGAACTAAATACACATTTCTCCAAAGAAGACATACGGATGGCTAACAAACACATGAAAAAATGCTCAACATCACTCATTATCAGAGAAATGCAAATCAAAACCACAATGAGGTACCACTTCACACCAGTCAGAATGGCAGTGATACAAAAGTCTGCAAGAAATAAATGCTGGAGAGGGTGTGGAGAAAAGGGAACCCTCTTACACTGTTGGTGGGAATGCAAACTAGTACAGCCACTATGGAGAACAGTGTGGATATTCCTTAAAAAATTGCAAACAGAACTGCCTTATGACCCAGCAATCCCACTGCTGGGCGTACACACCGAGGAAACCAGAATTGAGGGAGACATGTGTACCCCAATGTTCATCGCAGCACTGTTTATAATAGCCAGGACATGGAAACAACCTAGATGTCCATCAGCAGATGAATGGATAAGAAAGCTGTGGTACATATACACAATGGAGTATTACTCAGCCATTAAAAAGAATACATTTGAATCAGTTCTAATGAGGTGGATGAAACTGGAGCTGATTATACAGAGTGAAGTAAGGCAGAAAGAAAAACACCAATACAGTATACTAACACATATATATGGAATTTAGAAAGATGGTAATGATAACCCTGTATGCAAGACAGCAAAAGAGACACAGATGTATAGAACAGACTTTTGGACTCTGAGGGAGAGGGAGAGGGTGGGATGATTTGGGAGAATGGCATTGAAACATGGATACTATCATGTAAGAAATGAATCACCAGTCTGTGTTCGATACAGGATACAGGATGCTTGGGGCTGGTGCATGGGGATGATCCAGAGAGATGATATGGGTAGGGAGGTAGGAGGTGGGGTTCAGGATTGGGAACTCATGTACAGCTGTGGCGGATTCATGTCAATGAATGGCAAAACCAATGCAGTATTGTAAAGCAAAATAAAGTAAAAATAAAAATTAAAAAACTAACCATTCCTATATTACTGCCAAAAATATCATTTTGTTAACAAATGATTTCTTAAGTAATATTTTTATTTCAACCCTACAGTATTATTTTTGATGTTTAAAAGACTGAGGTTAGAAGTTTAAATAAACACAACCATGCAAGATCATAAGGCTGACTCTGGAGTTCATTCCTGACCCTCCCTGCTAAGGAGCCCATGCAAACTGGTGCTGCTGTGCTCACCTGGGCAGCACATACACTAAACCTGCTTCTGTCCAGGAAGCCTGTATGCTCTTCCATCTTGGTCACGCATGAGGTCTCTTCAGTGCCCACATCATAACTAGTAGCTGGAAAAATAAAGAGCAGAGGGTCTTCACTGGACTCAGTGGACCACAGGATGACCCGTCTGGACTGGAGGTGGGAAATGGAAGAGAATGAGAGTGAGAGCAACAGGCTGACCTGAGGCGGTCTCCTGGGAGAGGTCCTTGTCGACTGAAAAACATCCAACAGTGTGAGAGCCAGGAGTTCAGTTTTGGGGAAGACTTCCTGAGGACTACAGGCTGGAAGACAGCCTCTCCTTGAGGACCTGCTCAAGGACTTGGTGGGAGGTCGGTGTATACGTGTTTGTAGTGAAGGGGTTACATGGCATCAAGCTCACATCTTGGTAAAAGGTGGCTGAGAGTCAGGAGGAACAGATGTCTCTATAACAGCTTTTCTAAGTATGAGAAGTTGCAAAAATTGGGTTCAAAAATTTTCTCTGGGAATTTTCTAACTCTCTGCTGGCCTGTTGTGTCAATTTTCCCAGCCTCATTCCTGATCTCCACCCTTAATTCCTATCAGGGTGTATTGGAGGTCAGGGACTGCAGTGGGTATAATGACTTTATTCGTGTAGAACAAGATGGCAAATGACATTTTAGTTGTCATCCTGAAGAAGAAACATCAGAGCTAAAATGGGTAGGTGCTTTTTCTTTGTTCTCAAACTCACTGGAAAAGTCAAGAGTTAAAATGACAAAGATTTCAGGAGTTAGTCAGCTCCTGTAGGTTTAATAACATTATTTTACTAAATTTCATTGATGAAATAATTCATAAAATCTTAAGAGTTCTTGCTGTGTGGCTTGTGGGATCTCAGTTCCCCAATCAGGGATTGAACCCGGCCTGCAGCAGTGAAAATATAGGATCCTGATGACTAGACCTCTAGGAAACTCTAGGAAATGCTTTCTTTTCCTTCTTCATTTGGCAGACATATCTATTCTATTCTAACTACACAATAGTGATTTTCTGTTTTTGATTAGAACTTAGTTCTGTTCACTCAGACCACACCCGAATCACCCCACAAAACCATAGACAGCACCCTTTGGCGTTTGTAGTGGATTAGGGTCCTCTGTCATCTCACTCTCCTGGATCTACTTATTTTGTTCATTCCTAAATATCATCTTCAACTGAACTCTTGACTTTTCTAATGGACTCTTTAAGAAAAAATCATTGCAGACCCACTAAGGTGTTCCCTTATATATTTGGTACCTTAGGAATAGTTCAGTTGTCAAGATTTACGTTTCTCTCTAGTTGCATGACTGACTATAACCTAATAATGTTAGTGAGAGGACTGAGTTAAAATTTGAAAGAACTTAGAGAAGTGGCTAGTCCATTAGTAGCAAGCAATAAAATTCAGTTATTATTTTTTAATATCACAATTACTATTATCTAGAATAAGATTAGAATCTTTAAAATCATCTAATTCCTTTCCTTTTAATTCCAGCTTTCCCAATCATCTTCTCAGTGCCCAGGGGTATTTATCACCTACACAAATGCTCAGCAAAGCTAGATTCCACGATCCTGCCAGAGAGGGTTATTGTTCTAACAACTGGGTTCTGCTTGTCAGTCTCTTGTGAGCTGGTGGGTGTGTCTTATTCCTTCTTTCCTTATTACTGATCCCATGTGGATTATATGAAAGAAACATCAGATGACTATTATACAAAGCTGAAAGCAGTCAATAGAGCCAGGGCTTGGCCTTTATTGAGCTTCTGTCAGAAGCAGCTGTGCCCCAGCCCTTCCTTGTTCATATTGGCCTCATCCTTCCCCTCTGCCACAGCCCTGTCCCTAGCTGCGCTGCACTAAAGTTTGCTAACTCAGAATATGTCACTGTGTCACAGGAAAACCACTTCCCTTCTTCCACATTCATGACATTGAAGACTTAAACTTGCTTTGTTTTTGTCCACAAAACACATCTCCAATTGCACTTTCTAGGAAACTGGCAAAGAGAAACAAAATCTAAAGTCTTGAAAGTGATAGAGATGCAGCCCCTATGGCTTTCTTTACTTTCCTTTATCTCATCATGAATTAGAACTAGATCAGGACCACTGAGATAAATCTTGCCCAGTAAGTCACTAAGTGAATATAGGGTATTAAAAACTAAATGAAATATTACATTCAAGTAAAGGAAAAAAGGGTATTTCTCCTGACCTACTAGCCTGGTCCTCACTGCCATGAATTCTCAGAGGAACAGAGATGCCCATGGAATTCAGCTGGCTTAAGCAACAGTTGGAACTGGACATGGAACAACAGACTGGTTCCAAATAGGAAAAGGAGTACATCTAGGCTGTATATTGTCACTCTGCTTATTTAACTTATATACAGAGTACATCATGAGAAATGCTGGGAGGATGAAGCATAAGCTGGAATCAAGATTGCCGGGAGAAATATCAATAACCTCAGATATACAGGTGACACAACCCTTATGGCAGAAAGTGAAGAAGAACTAAAGAGCCTCTTGATGAAAGTGAAAGAGGACAGTGAAAAAGTTGGCTTAAAGCTCAACATTCAGAAAACGAAGATCATGGCATCTGGTCCCACCACTTCATGGCACATAGATGGGGAAATAATGGAAACAGTGTCAGACTTTATTTTGGGGGGCTCCAAAATCATGGCAGATGGTGAGTGCAGCCAAGAAATTAAAAGACACTTGCTCCTTGGAAGAAAAGTTATGACCAATCTAGACAGCATATTAAAAAGCGGAGACATTACTTTATCAACAAAAGTCCACCTAGTCAAAGCTATGGTTTTTCCAGTAGTCATGTATGGATGTGAAAGTTGGACTATAAAGAAAGTTGAGCACCAAAGAATTGATGCTTTTGAAATGTGATGTTGGAGAAGACTCTTGAGAGTCCCTTGGACAGCAAGGAGATCCAACCAGTCCATCCTTAAGGAAATCAGTTCTGAATATTCATTGGAAGGACTGATGCTGAAGCTGAAACTCCAATACTTTGGCCACCTGCTGTGAAGAACTGACTTATTGGAAAAGACCCTGATGCTGGGAAAGATTGAAGGTGGGAGGAGAGGGGGACGACAGAGGATGAGATGGTTGGATGGCATCACTGACTCAATGGACATGAGTTTGAGTAAGCTCCGGGAGCTGGTGATGGACAGGGAAGCCTGGCGTGCTGCAGTCCATGGGGTTGCAAAGAGTCAGATGCAACTGAGCGACTGAACTGAACTGAATTGAATGAACAAATGAAGCTCAACCCTTGGCTCTGTGAAATAGCCTCTAATCAAAAACAACATCATCATTGAATCTCCTACCTCAAGCTCAGAAAATTTCAGTACAACAAGTGCTCACCAGTAATAGGGTTGAATAATTAAATCTATACTTGGTCAAATAAAAATTATTTGTCTGCTAAGGCTAGGGCTTCCCTGGGAGCTCAGATGGCCAAGACTTGTTCTGTGATGCAGGACACCCAGGTTCAATACCTGGGTCCTTTTTATTTTTATTAAGATTAAGGGAGTGCAGTTGGATTAGTTCCTCCACTTACTTGCACAAATACACATTTGCTCTTAGTGTCTGAGGGCTGCTGACACTATGGACACCTGAGGACACGGATCAGGAGAAGAGGAAGTCACCTCAGAGTAACAGGGTCCTTCACACAAACACTACGGGGGAGAGGAAAGGGGTTCTGGGCAATGAATTTTTTCTCAACAAGTAAACAGGCCCTCCATAGAAAGGAGATTTTCAAGTCCTCAGGATTCTGAGGATTGAGCCTGCTCTCAGGGAGGGAATCCATCAGGTTTGGAAGCAGACCCTATCACTCTAGAGGACAGGGTGAGTCTCCATGTCATCTCTCCCTTACGAGGTGCTGCTGGGAAAATACCATTGTCCTACATTTAGAGTCTCCTCACCCATGTTCCCTGAGAAGAACCAGGATTCTGGTGGAATTATTGGCTCAGTCTGTGGAGGAAAAGAGGTCTCCAGTAAGAAAATGGTGGAAAGAAAGGGTGATGTCTGTAACAGTCCTGACCTCAAGGAAAAAGGGACTGTCTGTAACAGTCCCTGACCACAACCACAGGGACCTGCAGGAAATTGTTCTAGAAAGAACGGATACATGGAAGAAGATCTTGGACTCATAATAATCAGCCTCTTCTGTAAATCAAACACTGAAGAAAACCCATCATTTGTTTTAAAGAGCTTAATTGCCAGAGTGATCTGGTAAATTCCTAATAAATATGGAAACCACAGAGCTGAGACAGACTAGATTCCCATGTAAAGTAAAAGGGGAAAATGGAGCCTAAGATCAGGGCTACAAATGTGTTCTTGGATAAGAGGAGAGCAACATTTATGCATGAGAGACAGTGAGCAATAATGTGTGTAATTACAAAAGTACATCTGACTTAAGACAAAGACTTTTCTCAGTTCATTGAAAAATTTCCATTTGGCTGGGAACATTTGAAGTTATTGGGAAATAGATAATAGTTTAGATTGTTTTCCTTGATCATACTGTGAATACATAAATGAAAATCAAAAAAAGGAAGTAAAAGTGTAGAGAAATGACTAGAAAATGAAAACTATCATGTTCCCTATTTAATGGCCTCGCTTAGAAAGCCTGGCATCAGAGAACCTACCTCAAGGTTCCACCAGACGCCGTCTCAGCCAGCCCAGCAGCAGCCGCATCTTCCCCATGGCCTTCGTGCTCTCTCTACTCATGGCCCTGGTGCTGGTCAGCTACGGCCCAGGAGGATCCCTGGGCTGTGACCTGTCTCAGAACCACGTGCTGGTTGGCAGGAAGAACCTCAGGCTCCTGGAGCAAATGAGGAGACTCTCCCCTCGCTTTTGTCTGCAGGACAGAAAAGACTTCGCTTTACCCTAGGAAATGGTGGAGGGCGGCCAGCTCCAGGAGGCCCAGGCCATCTCTGTGCTCCATGAGATGCTCCAGCAGAGCTTCAACCTCTTCCACACAGAGCGCGCCTCTGCTGCCTGGGACACCACCCTCCTGGAGCAGCTCCGCACTGGACTCCATCAGCAGCTGGACAACCTGGACGCCTGCCTGGGGCAGGTGATGGGAGAGGAAGACTCTGCCCTGGGAAGGACGGGCCCCACCCTGGCTCTGAAGAGGTACTTCCAGGGCATCCATGTCTACCTGAAAGAGAAGGGATACAGCGACTGCGCCTGGGAAACCGTCAGAGTGGAAATCATGAGATCCTTCTCTTCATTAATCAGCTTGCAAGAAAGGTTAAGAATGATGGATGGAGACCTGAGCTCACCTTGAGATGACTCTCACTGACTAAGATGCTACATCATCCTTGTATACTCACCTGGGATCATTTCAGAAGACTCTGAATTCTGCTTTAGCCACCAAATTTATTGAATTAACTCAGCCAATACATGTCAGTAGTAACAAGCAAGTAGATACAAAAATAATCAAGTATGGGGATATCAATCCATAAATGATGACTTCCCTGATGTTATTTATTTATTCTTTATTTCATTAATGTAATATTTTATCTCATATTTATATTTTCATATAAAAGATGTGTATGTTTACACTGTATCAAAATTTAGAAAATATATTTCCCTATTTCATTAAAATTGTTATTTATTAAATAGTTATCAAGATAAATTTCTTGAGTTTTTATTTTGAAAACCTAAATCCTATTCTGTCTACATATACCTATCATAAAATAGTATTTGTTCACTTTATACTGTGGAACATTTCTATAATTTTCTAGGAAATGTTTGTCAAAAGGTGGAATTTTGAGAATCTTCTGTGGGTGCAGTTGTTAGGACTCTGAGTTTTTCCTCCAGGGAGCCTCAGTTGAGGAACTAATATCCTATAAGCTGTGGAGGGTGTCAAAAAAAAAAAAAAGTTAGAAAGGAGATTGTGAAATTGTAGAAAATGGTTAGTCTTGATGTCACAGGTGTAACTAATTTGTACCCACTCATTAAAGAATGGTTGATGTACATATCTGAGGGAAGCAGTCACCTCCTGCTAGGAAGCTGATGCCATATGGTGTTGACTGGCTGCTCCTGACTCCTATTACTTGGCCTCCCACCTTCTCCTCAGTACTGCCTGCCTTACTGAGCAATTCACTCCCTTCCACAGTAACTTCATTGCCTCCAACACAGGAGCTCTGTTCTGTGCTGGTTTCTAGCTGCGTGGTGTAGTCAGAGTGGAAGCCACAGGAAGAGAGCCCAAGTGAGAGGAGAGTTCTTGCCTGGAGAATCCCAGGGATGGGGGAGCCTGGTGGGCTGCTGTCTTGGGGTCACACAGAGTCGGACATGACTGAAGCGACTTAGCAGCAGCAGCAGAAATTCCAAAACCTCTGAATCCCAGCTCTGCTATTTACCAACAATGTGACTCTGAAAAATCTCACAAACACAACAGATCAGTTTCCTCATCTTTAATATGGGGACAACAAGAGTAGTTTTCACAGGATTACTGTTTGGATTCAGTGAGTCCATATCACACAAGAGGCATCACGTGCTCCTGGCAGAAATCATCAGGACCGTGAGAATCACGGAGTGGCTGCCCTCAGCGAGGAAACAGGACAGCTGCTCTGAGACAGCGACTGGAGGGCAGCATGGAAAGGTGCTGGCCCCTGACAAAGTTATTTTCTTTTCACCTTGGGTGCTAGTTTCATAGTGTTTTCAGTGTGAGAACTTTCCTTTGCTGTATGCTGAAGAGCATTCCAATTTCTGGGTTTCATATCTCTAAAAGCACTCCTATGAGTTCATAAAGAGCTCTTTGAGAAAGATGAATTAGTAGAAAATGCTTAGAGATATCATAACAATCCAGAAAATCAAACACATGCAGAGGCAGGAAGGAAAGAGCAGGCAGTCTGAAATGTATTTCTGCCCTCCAGTCCTACGCTGTAAAGGTTGGATCCTAGTTATCTTTTCAATAAAGTCCCTTGTCCATACTTGCTGGCAATGTCACCTCTTGGAGCCTTTGCATTGCTGCTGCTGCTGCTAAGTCACTTCAGTCATGTCCGATTCTGTGCGAACCCATAGATGGCAGTCCATTAGGCTCCTCTGCCCCTGGGGTTCTCCAGGCAAGAACACTGGAGTGGGTTGTCATTTTCTTCTCCAATGCATGAAAGTAAAAAGTGAAAGTGAAGTCGCTCGGTTGTGCTTGACTCTTAGCAACCCCATGGACTGCGGCCTACCAGGCTCCTCCGTCCATGGGATTTTCCAGGCAAGAGTACTGGAGTGGGGTGCCACTGCCCTCTCCGCATTGCTACTGAAAGGCAAAACCCAACAAAGAGTTCAGAAACCAATTGTTACCCTTCTCATACTAAAGATGTGAGAAACATTATTAATGAATGAAGTGTGGTTTTCTGAAATCCCCAGGGGACTCACACCAAGGGGCACCTTCCAGGATTGCTGCTGCTAGTGCCCTTGTCCCCACGGCAAGCCCCTGCTGACCCACCTCCACAGGAGACTCCACTTTAGGAGGTAGATCTGCTTCAGTCTCCTGTGGGGTCACTGCTGCTCAGTTCCCCTGCATCTTGGTGCTCGCAAGATTTTGTTTGTCCCCTTTAGAATGGAATCTCTCTTCCACACAGTCTTGTGGAAAACTTGTAATCAAATGTTGCTGGCCTTTAGAGTCAGATTTCCTGGGGATTCCCAGGCCCTTTGCAGACCTGGAAGCCTGATGTGAGTCTTAGATCCTTCACAGCAGTGAAAGAACTTTTTTGGTTGTATTGTTTTCCAGTTTGTTGGTTTCCCAATGGGCAGGTATGGGATTTATTTTTATTGTGCTTGAGCACCTCCTACCATCTCATTATAATTTCTTTTTTGTCTTTGGACATGGGGCACCTCCTACCATCTCATAATTTCTTGTCTTTGGACATGGGGTACCTTTTTTGGGTGGGCTCCAGAGTCCTCCTGTGGATGGTTTTTAACAGCTCCTTGAGAATTCAGTGCTCTTGCAGGAGATGTGCCCCCAGCCACAGAGGCATGGGGAAGGCAGTTTTGTGCTCCTTGTAGAGCTGTAGTCCTGGGACTCAGTTTCACTGAAGCGCTGAGTTTGGCGATTCCTGGTCTCTAGGAGGATGGCAATGGTGATGATCACCATTCTCCAGGGCTGGAGAACATCACCCTCTGTGTCATCAGGGAAGGGGTTGGCATCTGGTGAGCTTGGCGATGCTGCAGATGTTGGGCTGTGCCAGCCTTTATCCAGCTGTTCCCAACACCTGCCTGCAAATAAGATCTTTAAATAGGGCAGAATTGTCATTTTCTGCACTTTTGTCAATATTATTTTCATGGAGAAACTTTTCCCTTGTATTCTGGGCATCAGAGAATGTCACAGCTTCGATGATTCTTTTGTGTTATTACACTGGAAATGAAATATATTCATGGAAACATCTCAATCAAAAAGGAGATATTCATCTATATGAGTCAACTCAGCTTGAAATAAAAACCCGAGGCTCAATCTAACTCTCTTTTTAGTCTAAAAGAAAACTCAGAGGTGTGACTACACAGTCTATTTTGATAGTTTAAATTGCACAAAATAAATTTAGGCACAACTTTCTGCATTTCCTTTTTAAGGTCTAATACATAAGGTTTGAATTCTTTCACAGTAATTTACAGGACCATAGTCCTCATTTTCTGATGGTCCACAGATAGATGGTCTGATAGATAGAGTGCCTGATGAACTATGGAATGAGGTTCGTGACATTGTACAAGAGACAAGGATCAAGACCATCCCCATGGAAGAGAAATGCAAAAAAGCAAAATGGCTATCTGGGGAGGCCTTACAAATAGCTGTGAAAAGAATAGAAGCAAAAAACAAAGGAGAAAAGGAAAGATATAAGCATCTGAATGCAGAGTTCCAAAGAATAGCAAGAAGAGACAAGAAAGCCTTCTTCAGTGATCAATGCAAAGAAATAGAGGAAAAGAACAGAATGGGAAAGACTAGAGATCTCTTCAAGAAAATTAGAGATACCAAGGGAACATTTCGTGCAAAGATGGGCTCGATAAAGGACAGAAATGGTATGGACCTAACAGAAGCAGAAGATATTAAGAAGAGGTGGCAAGAATACACAGAAGAACTGTACAAAAAAGATCTTCATGACCCAGATAATCACAATGGTGTGATCACTCATCTAGAGCCAGACATCCTGGAATGTGAAGTCAAGTGGGCCTTAGAAATCATCACTACGAACAAAGCTAGTGGAGGTGAGAGAATTCCAGTTGAGCTATTTCAAATCCTGAAAGATGATGCTGTCAAAGTGCTGCACTCAATATGCCAGCAAATTTGGAAAACTCAGCAGTGGCCACAGGACTGGAAAAGGTCAGTTTTCATTACAATCCCAAAGAAAGGCAATGCCAAAGAATGCTCAAACTACTGCACAATTGCACTCATCTCACATGCTAGTAAAGTAATGGTCAAAATTCTCCAAGCCAGGCTTCAGCAATACGTGAACCATGAACTTCCTAATGTTGAAGCTGGTTTTAGAAAAGTCAGAGGAACCAGAGATCAAATTGCCAACATCCGCTGGATCATGGAAAAGCAAGAGAGTTCCAGAAAAACATCTATTTCTGCTTTATTGACTATGCGAAAGCCTTTGACTGTGTGGATCACAGTAAACTGTGGAAAATTCTGAGAGAGATGGGAATACAGACCACCTGACCTGCCTCTTGAGAAATCTGTACGCAGGTCAGGACGCAACAGTTAGAACTGGACATGGAACAACAGACTGGTTCCAAATAGGAAAAGGAGTACGTCAAGGCTGTATATTGTCACCCTGCTTATTTAACTTCTATGCAGAGTACATCATGACTGCCGGGAGAAATATCAATAACCTCAGATATGCAGATGACACCACTGTTATGGCAGAAAGTGAAGAGGAACTAAAAAGCCTCTTCACGAAAATGAAATAGGAGAGTGAAAAAGTTGGCTTAAAGCTCGACATTCAGAAAAGGAAGATCATGGCATCCGGTCCCATCACATCATGGGAAATAGATGGGGAAACAGTGTCAGACTTTATTTTTTGGGGCTCCAGAATCACTGCAGATGGTGATTGCAGCCATGAAATTAAAAGACGCTTACTCCTTGGAAGAAAAGTTATGACCAACCTAGATAGCATATTCAAAAGCAGACACATTACTTTGCCGACTAAAGTCCGTCTAGTCAAGGCTATGGTTTTTCCAGTAGTCATGTAACGGTGTGAGATTTGGACTGTGAAGAAGGCTGAGCGCCGAAGAATGGATGCTTTTGAACTGTGGTGTTGGAGAAGACTCTTGAGAGTCCCTTGGACTGCAAGGAGATCCAACCAGTCCATTCTGAAGGAGATCAGCCCTGGGATTTCTTTGAAAGGAATGATGCTAAAGCTGAAACTCCAGTATTTTGGCCATCTCATGTGAAAAGTTGACTCATTGGAAAAGACTATGATGCTGGGAGGGATTGGGGGCAGGAGGAGAAGGGGACAACAGAGGATGAGATGGCTGGATGGCATCACTGACTCGATGGACGTGAGTCTGAGTGAACTCCGGGAGTTGGTGATGAACAGGGAGGCCTGGCGTGCTGCAATTCATGGGGTCGCAAAGAGTCAGACACAACTGAGTGACTGAACTGAACTGAACTGAACTGAATACTGAACATGGGTTAATTCAAAGTTTCTTTATTCTGTCACCAAAGTGTGCTGACCGCACACACATGTGACAATGTGCTTGATGATGTGCATTCCAGAACAGTCAGGTACGAATGGTGACTGCCCTCCTGGGAGCAGGGAAGAGGACATCAAGGCAGGATGGGGAGGAAGGAGGCAGCACGTGCTCAGAGAAGCTGAGGGCCAGTACTCAGAGCTGATGAAGAAGAGGGAGGGAGCAGCAGGAAGTTCTATTCTCACACAACCTGGAGCTCCTGAGTGTAGCCGTTCCAGACTTTCACTTCCTCTTCTAAAAGATGACGAAAACTTTAGTAGCAGCCACAGAGGACATTCGTTACTTCAAATAATACAGTTTGCAAATTAGGCTGAGAATATGAAACTTAGTGAATGATAACAGTCTTTCATACCAATATAACCAATTCAGTTCAGTTCAGTTCAGTTCAGTAGCTCAGTCATGTTTGACTCTTTGTGACCCCATGAGCCCCAGCATGCCAGGCCTCCCTGTCCATCACCAACTCCCAGAGTCCACCCAAACCCATGTCCATTGTGTCGGTGATGCCATCCAGCCATCTCATCCTCTGTCATCCCTTTCTCCTCCTGCCCTCAATCTTTCCCAGCATCAGAGTCTTTTCAAATGAGTCAGCTCTCTCCACTTCAGGTGGCAAAGTATTGGAGTTTCAGCTTCAACATCAGTCCCTCCAATGAACACCCAGGACTGATCTCCTTTAGGATAGACTGGCTGGATCTGTCTCTCTCCTTTTCATTTCCCTCTTTTATCCTCCTGGCCACCTCTGTCTACTGCCTCCCTCTCCAAGGGACTCTCAAGAGACTTCTACAACACCACAGTTCAAAAGCATCAATTCTTCTGTGCTCAGCTTTCTTTATAGTCCAACTCTCACATCCATACATGACCACTGGAGAAACCATAGCTGTGCAAGGAGATCCAACCAGTCCCTTCTAAAGGAGATCAGTCCTGGGTGTTCTTTGGAAGGAATGATGCTAAAGCTGAAACTCCAGTACTTTGGCCACCTCATGTGAAGAGTTGACTCATTGGAAAAGACTCTGATGCTGGGAGGGATTGGGGGCAGGAGGAGATGACAGAGGATGAGATGGATGGATGGCATTACCGACTCGATGGATGTGAGTTTGAGTGAACTCTGGGAGTTGGTGATGGACAGGGAGGCCTGACATGCTGCAATTCATGAGGTCACAAAGAGTCGGACATGACTGAGTGACTGAACTGAACTCAACTGACTAGACAGACGTTTGTTGGTAAAGTAATGTCTCTGCTTTTTAATATGCTGTCTAGGTTGGTCATAATTTTCCTTCCAAGGAGTAAGTGTCTTTTAATTTCATGGCTGCAATCACCATCTGCAGTGATTTTGGAGCCCAGGAAAATAAAGTCAGCCACTCTTTCCACTGTTTCCCCACCTATTTGCCATGAAGTGATGGGACCAGATGCCATGATATTAGTTTTTTGAATGTTGAGCTTTAAGCCAACTTTTTCGCTCTCCTCTTTCACTTTCATCAAGAGGCTCTTTAGTTCTTCTTCACTTTTTGCCATAAGGGTGGTGTCATCTGCATATCTGAAGTTATTGATATTTCTACCCGCAATCTTGGTTTCAGCTTGTGCTTCCTCCAGCCCATCATTTCTCATGATGCATATAACTAATAGTAACCTCTTTACTCCACTCTCAGTCCAACCAAGAGAAGTTTTGCCTGCAAGTCTCTTAACACTGCCAAGGGTCTTCATGTTGAGGCTCAAGTATTAATTATAGGAGAGGGACCACCTGCATGGCTCTGAAGGAGCCCAGGAGCCCACGTTTCCTCCCTTTTGATCAGTGCCTGGTACATTATGGAGGGAAATACCACAGTACTTTAAGTTCTTTGCAGAGAAACAGATGCTAGGAAAGTTGTCTAATAAAACACAATTGCTCTGCTAATAAATGAGATAATAAGCAGTCCCTTTCCTCAGTCTCAGTATGTTTTAGACCACCTCTGATGCTACTTTTAAAGCTACAGATTATGTTATACTTCAAAATCATACTGAGAGAAAAAGAAATCAGATTTGTCACTAGGAAATTTTTTATAAAGAAATTTTTTTTTTCCTAGAAGAAAAAAAATGAGGGGGCAGTCCTAAGATGGTGGAGGAATAGGACGGGGAGACCACTTTCTCCCTCACAAATTCATCAAAAGAACATTTCAACGCTGAGTAAATTCCACAAAACAACTTCTGAATGCTGGCAGAGGACATCAGGCACCCAGAAAAGCAGATCATTGTTTTCAAAAACAGGTAGGAAAAAATATAAAAGACAAAAAAAGGAGACAAAGGAGGTAGGGAGGGAACTACATCCCAGGAAGGGAATCTTAAGGAAAGGTTTCCAAACACCAGGAAGCACTCTCGCTGCTGAGTCTGTGGTGACCCCTGGAACACAGAGGGCAACATAACAGGAAGGAAAAATAAATAAATAATTAAAACCAACAGATTACAAGCCCAACAGTAACTCCCCCAGCAGAGAAGCAGTGCAGATGCCTGCATCCACCACTAGCAAGTGGGGGGCTGGGCAGGGAGGCGCAGGAGGTGCGGGCTGCAGTGCTTTGTAAGATACGGGCCGGAACGCCCCGCGCGTAACCAGAGCGAACTAACTTGGGCTAGCAAACCAGGCTGTGGGATAGCTACCACGCAAAAAGCTCGAACATAGGACACCACCAGGACCGCACACAGAACAAAGGACGGAACAGAAATAGCCGGCTGCAGACCATCCCCCTCCGGTGACAGGCAGCCAGAGCCTGGAAGGGGGCAATCGCAGCCCAAGAGAGACATTGCCTACCAAAATGCAAGCAGGCTTCTTTGCTAACTAAGACTTATGGGGGTTCTGGACAGTCATCATCCGCCTGAGAAGGGACGCCAGCAATTCACCCAGAATACTGAGCAGCAGAGACGGGAAAGGCGATAAGTCGCAGCGACTGCACTCGCCAAACAGTTGAGCTACTCGGACCTGGGAAGGGCACAAAACGCAGGCCCAACTGAATCTGTGCCTCTGAGGGCTACCTGAGCGCTGAGCCTGAGCGGCAAGGACCGAGGAGGTGCATGTAGCCTAGGGCCGGCCTCAGACGGTTCCGGAGGAACAACGTAGAGCCTGAGTGGTGCGTGCTGTGAGCAAGGGGAGGCCCAGTGGGGCTGAGACACTGCGTGCAAACACCAGTGTTATTTGTTTGCAGCATCCCTCCCTCCCCACAGCGCGACTGAACAAGTGAGCCTAAAAAAAAAAAAAAAAAGTGTCCACCACTGCTTCCCCCCGCCCCCCGCCCCGCCCCACTGTGTCAGGGCGGAAATCAGACACTGAAGAGACCAGCAAATAGAAGAAGTTAAACAGAGGGAACCGCCTTGGAAGTGACCCCACACTGCCCACAACACCAGTGAAAGGCCTAGATATATCTTTACTATTTTTACGATCATTCTTTTTGTTGTTGTTGTTGATATTGTTGTGTGATTGTTTTTTCTTCTCTTTTTCTTCTTCTTTTTTTAAAACTTTTTAAATTTTAAGTCCTCTATTTCTCCTTTAATTTATATTTTTATAACCTACTATTACTTTTCCAAAAAAAGAGACCCTATTTTAAAGCAAATGCTGTATATAGTCTTTTTGTGGTTGTTGTTGTTTTTAAATAATTCTTGTGGCTTTTTTCTTTTTTTCCTTCTCCTTCTTCTTTTCTTTAATATTGTATTTTTGAAAATCCAACCTCTACTCTAGATTTTTAATCTTTGCTTTTTGATATTTACTGTCAATTTTGTACATTTAAAAACCCAAACTTCACTACCCAATTTTACCTGAGAGCAAGATTACTGGCTTGACCACTCTCTCCTCCTTTGGACTCTCCTTTTTCTCCACCAGGTTGTCTCTGTCTCCTCCCTCTCTCTTCTCTTCTCTACCCAACTCTCTGAATCTCTGTGTGTTCCAGATGGTGGAGAACACTTAGGGAACTGGTTACTGGCTGGATCTGTCTCTCTCCTTTTCTTTTCCCTCTTTTATCCTTCTGGCCACCTCTGTCTACTTCCTCCCTCTCCTCTTCCCTATATAACTCTGTGAACACCTCTGAGTGGTCCAGACTGTTGAGTGCACATAAGGAAATGATTACTGGCTAGCTTGCTCTCTCCTCTTTTGATCCCACCTCATCTCATTCCAGTCACCTCTAACTCCCCCCTCCCTCTTCTCCTCTCCATGTAACTCAATGAACCTCTCTGGGTGTCCCTCAATGTGGAGAAATCTTTCATCTTTAACCTAGATGTTTTATCATTGGTTCTGTATAGATTGAGAAGTCTTGAGGCTACTGTAAAAATAAAACTGAAAACCAGAAGCAGGAGGCTCAAGTCCAAATCCTGAGAACATCAGAGAACTCCTGAATCCAGGGAACATTAATCGATAGGAGCTCATCAAACATCTCCATACCTACACTGAAACCAAGCACCAGCCAAGGGCCAACAAGTTCCAGAGCAAGACATACCATGCAAATTCTCCAGCAACACAGGAACACACCCCTGAGCTTCAATATACAGGCAGCTCAAAGTTACTCCAAAACCACTGACATCTCATAACCCATTACTGGTCACTTCATTGCACTCCAGGGAGAAGAAATCCAGCTCCACCCACCAGAACTCCAACACAAGCCTCCCTAACCAGGAAACCTTGACAAGCCACTGATACAACTCCACCCACAGTGAGGAAACTCCATAATAAAGAGAACTCCACAAATTCCCAGAGTATACAAAGGCCACCCCAAACTCAGCAATATAACCAAGATGAAGAGACAGAGGAATACCCAGCAGGTAAAGGAACAGGAGAAATGCCCACCAAACCAAACAAAAGAGGAAGAGATAGGGAATATGCCTGAGAAAGAATTCCAAATATTGATAGTGAAAATGATCCAAAAATTTGAAACCAAAATAGAATCACAGATAAATAGCCTGGAGACAAGGATTGGAAGATGCAAGAAAGGTTTAACAAGGACCTAGAAGAAATAAAAAAGAGTCAATATATAATGAATAATGCAATAAATGAGATCAAAAACACTCTAGAGGCAACAAACAGTAGAAAAATGGAAGCAGAAGATAGGATTAGTGAAATAGAAGACAGAATGGTAGAAATAAATGAATCAGAGAGGAAAAAAGAAAATGAATTAAAAGAAATGAAGACAATCTCAGAGACCTCCAGGACAATATGGAACGCTCCAACATTTGAATTATAGGAGTCCCAGAAGAAGAAGACAAAAAGAAAGACCATGAGAAAATACTTGAGGAGATAATAGCTGAAAACTTCCCTAAAATGGGGAAGGAAATAATCACCCAAGTCCAAGAAACCCAGAGAGTTCCAAACAGGATGAACCCAAGGCGAAACACCCCAAGACACATATTAATCAAATTAACAAAGATCAAACGCAAAGAACAAATATTAAAAGCAGCAAGGGAAAAATAACAAATAACACACAAGGGGATTCCCATAAGGATAACTCCAGATCTTTCAATAGAAACTCTTCAGGCCAGGAGGGAATGGCAAGACATACTTAAAATGATGAAAGAAAATAACCTACAGCCCAGATTACTGTACCCAGCAAGGATCTCATTCAAATATGAAGGAGAAATCAAAAGCTTTACAGACAAGCAAAAGCTGAGAGAATTCAACACCACCAAACCAGCTCTCCAACAAATGCTAAAGGATATTCTCTAGACAGGAAACACAAAAAGGGCGTATAAACCCGAACCCAATACTATAAAGTAAATGGCAATGGGATCACACTTATCAATAATTACCTTAAACGTAAATGGGTTGAATGCCCCAACCAAAAGGCAAAGACTGGCTGAATGGATACAAAAACAAGATCCCTATATGCTGCCTAGAAGAGACCCACCTCAAAACAAGGGACACATACAGACTGAAAGTGAAGGGCTGGAAAAAGATATTCCACGCAAATAGAGACCAAAAGAAGGCAAGAGTAGCAATACTCATATCCGATAAAATAGACTTTAAAACAAAGGCTGTGAAAAGAGACAAAGAAGGCAACTACATAAGGATCAAAGGATCAATCCAAGAAGAAGATATAACAATTATAAATATATATGCATCCAACATAGGAGCACTGCAATATGTAAGACAAATGATAACAAGTATGAAATGGGAAATTAGCAGTAACACAATAATAGCGGGAGACTTTAATACCCCACTCACACCTATGGACAGATCAACTAAACAGAAAATTAACTAAGAAACGCAAACTTTAAATTATACAATAGACCAGTTAGACCTAATTAATATCTATAGGACATTTCACCCCAAAACAATGAATTTCACCTTTTTCTCAAGTGTGCATGGAAACTTCTCCAGGATAGATCACATCCTGGGCCATAAATATAACCTTAACAAATTCAAAAAAATTGAAATCATTCCAAGCATCTTTTCTGACCATAATGCATTAAGATTAGATCTCAATTACAGGAGAAAAACTATTAAAAATTCTAACATATGGAGACTGAACAACACGCTACTGAATAACCAACAAATCACAGAAGAAATCAAAAAGAAATCAAAATATGCATAGAAACTAATGAAGATGAAAACACAACAACCCAAAACCTGTGGGACACTATAAAAGCAGTGCTAAGACAAAAGTTCATAGCAATACAGGCATACCTCAAGAAACAAGAAAAAAGTCAAATAAATAACCTAACTCTACACCTAAAGCAACTAGAAAAGGAAGACTTGGAGAACCCCAGAGTTAGTAGAAGGAAAGAAATCTTAAAAATTAGGGCAGAAATAAGTGCAAAAGAAACAAAAGAGATCATAGCAAATATCAACAAAGCCAAAGGCTGGTTCTTTGAAAGGATAAATAAAATTGACAAACCATTAGCAAGACTCATCAAGAAACAAAGAGAGAAAAATCAAATCAATAAAATTAGAAATGAAAATGGAGAGATCACAACAGACAACACAGAAATACAAAGGATCATAAGAGACTACTATCAGCAATTATATGCCAAGAAAATGGATAACGTGGAAGAAATGGACAAATTCTTAGAAAAGTACAATTTTCCAAAACTAAACCAGGAAGAAATAGAAAATCTTAACAGACCCATCACAAGCATGGAAATTGAAATGTAATCAGAAATCTTCCAGCAAACAAAAGCCCAGGTCCAGATGGCTTCACAGCTGAATTCTACCAAAAATTTCGAAAAGAGCTAACACCTATCCTACTCAAACTCTTCCAGAAAATTGCAGAGGAAGGTAAACTTCCAAACTCATTCTATGAGGCCACCATCACCCTAATACCAAAACCTGACAAAGATGTCACAAAAAAAGAAAACTACAGGCCAATATCACGGATGAACATAGATGCAAAAATCCTCAACAAAATTCTAACAATCAGAATCCAACAACACATTAAAAAGATCATACACCATGACCAAGTGGGCTTTATCCCAGGGATGCAAGGATTCTTCAATATCCGCAAATCAATCAATGTAATTCACCACATTAACAAATTGAAAAATAAAAACCATATGATTATCTCAATAGATGCAGAGAATGCCTTTGACAAAATTCAACATCCATTTATGAAAAAACTCTCCAGAAAGCAGGAATAGAAGGAACATACCTCAACATAATAAAAACTATATATAACAAACCCACAGCAAACATTATCCTCAATGGTGAAAAATTGAAAGCATTTCCCCTAAAGTCAGGAACAAGACAAGGGTGTCCACTTTCACCGCTACTATTCAACATAGTTCTGGAAGTTTTGGCCACAGCAGTCAGAGCAGAAAAAGAAATAAAAGCAATCCAAATTGGAAAAGAAGTAAACTCTCACTGTTTGCAGATGACATGATCCTCTACATAGAAAACCCTAAAGACTCCACCAGAAAATTACTAGAGCTAATCAATGAATGTAGTAACTTTGCAGGATATAAAATCAACACACAGAAATCCCTTGCATTCCTATACACTAATAATGAGAAAGCAGAAAAAGAAATTAAGGAAACAATTCCATTCGCCATTGCAACAAAAAGAATAAAATACTTAGGAATATATCTACCTAAAGAAACTAAAGACCTAGATATAGAAAACTATAAAACACTGATGAAAGAAATCAAAGAGGACACTAATAGATGGAGAAATATACCATGTTCCTGGATCGGAAGAATCAATATACTGAAAATGAGTATACTACGCAAAGCAATCTATAGATTCAATGCAATCCCTATCAAGCTACCAGCAGTATTTTTCACAGAGCTAGAACAAATAATCTCACAATTTGTATGGAAATACAAAAAACATAGAATAGCCAAAGCAATCTTCAGAAAGAAGAATGGAACTGGAGGAATCAACCTGCTTGACTTCAGGCCCTATTACAAAGCCACAGTCATCAAGACAGTATGGTACTGGCACAAAGAAAGAAATATAGATCAATGGAACAAAATAGAAAGCCCAGAGATAAATCCACACACCGATGGACACCTTATCTTCGATAAAGGACGCAAGAATATACAATGGATTAAAGACAAACTCTTTAACAAGTGGTGCTGGGAAAATCAGTCAACCACTTGTAAAAGAATGAAACTAGATCATTTTCTAACACCACACACAAAAATAAACTCAAATGGATTAAAGATCTAAACTTAAGACCAGAAACTATAAAACTCCTAGAGGAGAACATAGGCAAAACACTCTCCGACATAAATCACAGCAGGATTCTCTATGATCCACCTCCCAGAATACTGGAAATAAAAGCAAAAATAAACAAATGGCATCTAATTAAAATTAAAAGCTTCTGCACAACAAAGGAAACTAAAAGCAAGGTGAAAAGACAGCCTTCGGAATGGGAGAAAATAATAGCAAATGAAGCAACTGACAAACAACTAATCTCAAAAATATACAAGCAACTTATGCAGCTCAATTCCAGAAAAATAAACGACCCAGTCAAAATATGGGCCAAAGAACTAAATACACATTTCTCCAAAGAAGACATACGGATGGCTAACAAACACATGAAAAGATGCTCAACATCACTCATTATCAGAGAAATGCAAATCAAGACCACAATGAGGTACCATTTCACACCAGTCAGAATGGCTGTGATCCAAAAGTCTGCAAGCAATAAATGCTGGAGAGGGTGTGGAGAAAAGGGAACCCTCTTACACTGTTGGTGGGAATGCAAACTAGTACAGCCACTATGGAGAACAGTGTGGAGATTCCTTAAAAATTGCAAACAGAACTGCCTTATGACCCAGCAATCCCACTGCTGGGCATACACACTGAGGAAACCAGAATTTAAAGAGACACGTGTACCCCAATGTTCATCGCAGCACTGATTATAATAGCCAGGACACGGAAACAACCTAGCTGTCCATCAGCAGATGAATGGATAAGAAAGCTGTGGTACATACACACAATGGAGTATTACTCAGCCATTAAAGAGAATACATTTGAATCAGTTCTAATGAGATGGATGAAACTGGAGCCGATTATACAGAGTGAAGTAAGGAAGAACGAAAAACACCAATACAGTATACTAACACATATATATGGAATTTAGAAAGATGGTAATGATAACCCTGTATGCGAGACAGCAAAAGGGACACAGATGTATAGAACGGAGTTTTGGACTCTGAGGGAGAGGGAGAGGGTGGGATGGTTTGGGAGAAGGGCATTTAAACATGTATACTATCATGTAAGAAACGAATCGCCAGTCTATGTTCGATACAGGATACAGGACGCTTGGGGCTGGTGCACGGGGATGACCCAGAGAGATGTTATGGGGTGGGAGGTGGGAGTGGGGTTCAGGATTGGGACCTCATGTATACCCGTGGCTGATTCATGTCAATGTATGGCAAAACCAATACAGTATTGTAAAAGTAAAATAAAGTAAAAGAAAAAAAAAAAAAAGAATGTAATCAATCTGATTTCAGTATTGACCATTTGGTGATATCCATGTTAGAGTCTTCTGTGTTTTTGGAAGAGTGTGCTTGCTATGAGCAGTGAGTTCTCTTGGCAAAACTCTATTAACCTTTGTCCCGCTTCCTTCTGAACTCCAAGGCCAAATTCGCCTATTATTCCAGGGTTTTTTTTTTACTTCCTACTTTTGCATTCCAGTCCCGTATAATGAAAAGGACATCTTTTGGGGGTGTTAGTTCTAGGAAGTTTTGTAGGTCTTCATAGAACTGTTCAACTTCAGCTTCTTCAGCATTACTGGTTGAGGTATAGACTTGAATTACTGTGATATTGAATGGTTGGAAATGAACAGAGGTCATTCTGTCATTTTGGGGATTGCATCCAAGTACTACATCTCAGACTCTTTTGTTGACTATGATGGCTATTCCATTTCTTCTCAGGGATTCTTGCTCACAATAGTAGATATAATGGTCATCTGAGTCAAATTCACCCATTCCAGTCCTTTTTAGTTCACTGAATCCTAAAACGTCGATCTTCCCTCTTGCCATCTCGTTTGACCACTTCTAACTTGCTCATCCACTTCCAATAGATGAGGTTATGAGGAGGGGTTCCTTAAGCACGGGATTATTGTCTTCATGAGACTCACAAGACACTTTGCTTCCTCTTTCCTCTACACCATGGAAGGACAGAGAGAAGCTGGCAGTTTACAACACAAAAGAGGTTTCTCACCAGAATTCAACCCTGCTGGTACACTGATCTCACACTTCAGCCCCCACCATTCTGACAAACTTCTATCTCTGATGAGCCACCCAGTCTTTGGGATCTTGTTAGAGCAGCCTGAATTAAGACACAGAGCATGGCACATTTAGCTCCTGAAATACACTAGTTGAACCTGTACATAAATATTTCATGTTCAAAACACCCATGACAGAGAAGAAATTGTCATGTGTAATTATTCTCAATCACCTTCTTAACAAAAAGAACTGATAATCTGTGCTCACAAATAAAGACCATAGAGTCTGGATCAAACAGAGAGGAATGATGGCCCATCTTAAGGACATTAAAAGTATTTTGAGAGGAAAAAAAAACATCAAGAAATATGAGGCAACAGGAAAGAATGCTCTGCCTTCAGGTTCCTCCTAGGGGATAATGGGAAAATATACTCAAAATAATTTTTAATTTTTTTAATTGTATTTTTTAAAGGCATTTAATCTTTTAGCCAATTGTTCCCTATCCATGGCTTGGTCCAGATATTTGCATCAGCCAATCTTTTAATCAGTAACAAGTCAGAGAGGGGGAATGACATTAACCAATTTGCTTAACTTCACGTATCAGTAAGAGTCAATAAATTTCAGCATCTTGACAATTAAAATATTTTCCCTTATTCCTGAGTTTTCCTGCATTTTTTGGTTCCATGTTCTAAATTACTTTTCTTTTCTTTTCTTATTATCTGTGATAGGCCAAGAAGATTTTTTAAAATTTAGTCTGCGCAGGGATAAATATCCTTAAAACAGGAAATCACAGCTCCCCAGTCCTTGGCCCTAGTGGTGGCCACCCTCTGACTCACCCCCAGGGCATCCCGGACACCTTCCAGAGGTCCCATCACCACTGCCAGATTCCCGTCTCTGAGCTTTCACTGGACCACACCAGAAAGGATCCGAATCTGTAAAATAGACTCCAACTTGCTGACTCCCCACCTGAAACCCCTCAATAAGTGGAATTCTTCCTGGAAAATAAAGCACAAAACTCTAGGGATGGCTCGGAAAATGCAAGGTTCCATGCTTCCAACCAGAGAACACTGTTGCTGGCACGGCTATGACAAGGTTTCCTGTAAAAAAGAAAGGTTTTCCCCCTGACAGTAAGTCAGTATCAAGAGGCTCACTGAGGATGCTATGCCCTGGTTGTCTGCAGAGCCCAGAACTGCAAACTCTCCCAAGTGGGCATTTCCCAAAGGAACCCAAGAAAAAGACCTTCTCCCTCCTGCAGCTGCCTGGAGAAGCTTACCATTCAGGGTTCAATGGAAGGAAATCTTACTGTTATTTTTGAGCCACTAAATCCTGTCTGACTCTTTGCGACCCCATGGACTGCAGCACACCAGGATTCCCTGTCCTTCACTATCTCCTAGAGTTTGCTCGAATTCATAGCCATTGAGTTGGTGATGCCATCCAACTGTCTCATCCTCTGTCGCCCCCTTCTCCTCCTGCCCTCAATGTTCCACAGCATCAGGGTCTTTTCCAGTGAGTTGGCTCTGTACATCAGATGGCCAAAATATAGGGCTTCCCTGATAGCTCAGATGGTAAAGAATGTACTTGTAATGTGGGAGACCCGAGTTTGATCCCTGGGTCAGGAAGACCCCTGGAGAAGGGAATGGCAACCTACTCCAGTATTCTTGCCTGGAGAATTCTATGGACAGAAGAGCAACTGGCTGGCTAGAGTCCATGTGGTCGCAAAGATCAGACACGACTGAGCAATTAACACTTATTTATTGGAGTTTCTGCCCAACAGGAGGGTCCTGATGCTCCTGCGACAACTGAAGAGGGTCTCCCCTTCCTCCTGCCTGCAGGACAGAAATGACTTCGCATTCCCCCAGGAGGCGCTGGGTGGCAGCCAGCTGCAGAAGGCTCAAGCCATCTCTGTGCTCCACGAGGTGATCCAGCACACCTTCCAGCTCTTCAGCACAGAGGGCTCAGCTGCCGCGTGGGACCAGAGCCTCCTGGACAAGCTCCCCACTGCTCTGGATCAGCAGCTCACTGACCTGCAAGCCTGTCTCAGGCAGGAGGAGGGGCTGCGAGGGGCTCCCCTGCTCAAGGAGGACTCCAGCCTGGCTGTGAGGAAATATTTCCACAGAGTCACTCTCTGTCTGCAAGAGAAGGGACACAACCCTTGTGCCTGGGAGGTTGTCAGAGCAGAAGTCATGAGAGCCTTCTCTTCCTCAACAAACTTGCAGGAGAGATTCAGGAGCAAAGACTGACACACACCTGGTTCAACATGGAAATGATTCTCATGGACCAAGAGACCACCCTTACTCCTGTGGTGCCATGTCAAGGACTCTCATTTCTGCTGTCATCATGGCCTGAATTGATTCAGTTTCTCAAAGGTTTACAGGAACATTAAAGGATAACATGTTCTACTCTACAGGAACTACTCCCTCACAGATACTCAAGCTGATCTATCTTCTTATTTATTTACATGGACATTTATCTACTTTAATATTTATTTATCTATTTATATTTACTTAAATTATTTTGTTCATATAATATTATGTATGTACACTTAAGGGGAAATACATATTTTGTATTTAGTCAGCTTATAATTTTTCTTATCATTAAATTTTTACTATTAAAACACATCCTTTGCTTTTTTCTTTAAAAAAGAAACACCAAGCTGAATTGCACAACTTGATTAAAGAATTTATTTTACAAGTCCTTGACCCATTTTTTTATATGCAGGTTAGAATGAAGAATACACTTCCTTTAGCCAGGTTGCGTGTTGCCCTCAAGACCTAGATATAAACATAACTAATTCAATCATTTTTGTAACTTTGATTTTTTTAAAAGGAAATTATATCAAATCAATAATCAGTTAATGCATATTAAAATGTTAATTATTTTAAAAATAGTACTAATTAGTAGCAGAAATGAATATCAGTTAGGTTGAGTTCTACAATAAAAGGGAGAAAACTGGAATACTGCCAGTAGAATATGGACCAAGCGGTGAGAGGATATAAAAAGTTAACTACTATATGTAATTAGTAAACATATCACTGCAAATGCCCATTGGATATTGGAGATGGCAATTTACAAGCAATTCCATTAAATAGAAAGCATGGAACAGAAAAACTGATCAAATGGGAAAAGAGTATAAAATGAGAAAAGGACTTAAAATTGAGTCCTATGACCTCAACCTTAAAAGGGAGGGAACCCCACAAAGGATTCTTGTCAACTGGAAAAATACTGGCAACATGACTGCCGGGAGTTCAGTTTTTTGGGTGGACTTACTGAGGATTCTAGCCAAGAGGAGAGAGTCTACGCAGCTCTGAGGAACTGCTTCAAGGTTTTAGAGGGGCCAGTATACAAATGTGAGTGTGGTAAAGGGGTTGCATGCCATCACTTGGTAGAAGGTGGCTGAGAGTCAGCACAAACAGGCATCTCCATGAATGATTGTAGTGCTCTTCTACCTATGAGAAGTTGCAAAAACGGTTCATAACTTTTTCTCAGGAAAATTATCTAACTCTCTGCTGGTCTGTTGCGTTAGTTTCCCAGAGCACAGAGTGCCTCTTTCCTGATCTCCACCCTGAACTTCTATCAGAGCCTTCTGGAGGCCAGGGAACACAATGGGTAATGACTTCATTCCTGTAGAACAAGATGCCAAGCGACGTTTTAGCTGTCATCTTCAAGGAGAAAAGTCAGAGTTCATGTGGCTAGAAATTGATGCTCTTCCTTTGTTCTTAAACTCATGAGAAAAGTCAAGAATTTAAAATACAAAGATCCCAGGGGTCAGCTCTTATAGGGTTAACAAAGTTATTTTACTGTATCTCATTGAAGAAATCACTCATAAAATCTTAGATTTACCACCTCATGGCTTGTGGGACGTCATTTTTCATACCAGGGACTGAATCCAGGTCACAGTGTGAAAGGGCCAGATCCTCACCTGTAGGAAAGTCCCTCATTTATTTATTTATTTCAATTAACAGAAAAATCTATTCCCCTCTAACTACTCAAGAGCAATTTTGTTTGTTTTGATTAGACCTTAAAGAGATTTCTCTAGACCAAAGACCACCTCCCTTATTGCCCCACAAAGCCATTTAGCATTTGCAGGGGATTTAAGGGCTTTTTGTCATCTCATTCTCCTCCTTCAGCTTATTTTGTTGGTTTCCAAGTATCATGTTCATGTGAACCCTTCACTCTTTTTAATGGGCTTGTTCAGACAAATCATTGTAAAGCTCCTTAGGTGTACCTTTGTATTTGGTACATTGGGAATAGTTCAGTGCTCCAGACTGATATTTCTCTCCAGTTGTATAAATGGTGTGATCCAAACAGGGTTAATGAGAGAACTGAGTTAATATTTTAAACAGCTTAAAATGGCAAGTCCATTAGTAGCAAACAAAATTCAGCTATTACTTGTTAATATTATGATTACTATTACCCAAATTAACATAACGATCTTTGGAATTATCTGATCCCCTTTTATTTAATTCTAGCTTTCCTACAGCATCTTCTCATTGTTGAGCAGATCTATCACCAGGACAGACGCTCAGCAAGGCTGGTCCCTACGATTCTGCCAGAGGGTTAGTGTTCACCAGCTGAGGCTCTGCTTCTCAGTTCCTTTGAGCTGATGGCTGTGACTTCTTCCTTCTCTCCTGAAACTGATCTTACATGGATTAAATGAAAGAAAAATGAGGCCACTGATCTTGCAAAGCAAAGGGCAGTCAACTGACCCAGAACTTTTCCTTCATTGAGTTTCTGGCAGACCCAGCTCTGTCCCAGCCTTTCTGTTGTTCATACTGGCCTCATCCTTCCCCTCTGCCTCAGCATGTCCCCAGCTGTGCTGCACTGAAGTTTGCTAACTCAGAATACGTCATTGTGTCAGGGGAAAGCCACTTCCCTTTTTTCATATTCATGACATTCAGATTTACATTTCTTTTTTTTGGTCTACATTTGTTTTCTCATCTCGAATTTTACTTTCTAGGAAAGTTGCAAAGAAAAACAAAAAAATCTAAAGTCTTGAAAATGATAGAGTACAGCCCCTCTGGCTTTCTTTACTTCCTTTTATTTTTCTCGCCTCATCATGAATTAGGACTAGAGCAGGAGCAGTGAGACTCATCTTGTGCAGTATGTCAATATAAATTAAAACAACTTCAACTGAAGAATCACAGACAAGCAAAGAAAGAAGGCTATTTCCCGCGACTGAGTAGCGTGAGTCTCACTGCCCTGCATTCTCAGAGGAAGACAGAGACAGAGGAACAAAGGAGTCCAGTGGAATCAACTGACTGAAGGAGCAACTGAAGCTCACTGGGTTCTGTGACATAAACTTCTGATGAGAGACAGCAACACCACTGAGTCTCATTCCTCCAACTCAGAAACTAAACATCACACATGTTCAAAAAATTAGGAGAGTTGAATGATAAAATCTACACTTGGTAAAATGAAAATTATCTCTCTACTAAAGGGAAAATAATGGCAGTTGGATAATTCCTCTGTCTACTTGCACAAATGCACCCTACTCTCAGCATGTGGGCAATACTGACACTTAGGACACTTGGGGATATGGGCCAGGAGAAGAGGGGTCACCACTGGGAACGCGGGTCCTTCACAAAAACATTCCAGAGGAGAAGGTGGGGGTTTAGGAAGACCATCCATTTTCCCAACAAGTAAACAAGCCCTCCACAGAAAGGAGATTTTTCGCATCCTCAGGCTGTGGTGAGCCTGTCTGCAGGGAGGGAGTCCAGCAGGTGAGCAAGGGGACTCTGTCACCCAGAGGACAGGGGGTGGCGCCATGTGATCTCTCCCTGAGAGTGAGGTGCTGCTGGGGAAACACAGCCATCCTGGAATTAGTCTCCTCACCCATGTTCCCTGACAAGAACCAGGATTCTTCTGGGGGTATTGGCCCAGCCAGTGGAGGACAACAGGTCTCCAGTATGAAAATGGTGGAAAGAAAGCGTCATGTCTGCAATAGTCCTGACTCCATGGTTCCCTGAAGCACAACCGCATGGACCTGCAGAACATGTTCTAGAAGGAAGAGAAACATGGGGGGAGCTCATGGACTCATAGTATTCAGAATCTTCTCTAAATCAAACACTAAAGACTAACATCATTTATTTCAAAGAGCTTAATTACCAGAGGGAACTGGTAAATACTTTATAAATACAGAAATACAGAGCTGAGGGAGCCTGGTTTCCTATGTAAAGTAAGAGGGAAAAGTGGAGGCTAAGGTCAGGGCTGCAGATGTGTTCATGGACAAGAGGAGACCAGCATGAGAGACAAAAAGCAATAATGTGTGTAACTACAAACAGACATTACTCCTGAGTTAAGAAAAAGACCTTTCTCATTTGATTGATAAATATCCATTTGGATGGGCACATAGGAAGTTATTGGGAAATACACAATATTAATAGTTTAGATTGATGTCATTTTATTTGATCATATTGTAAATACATAAATGAAAATCAAAAAAGGAAGTAAAAGTGTAGAGAAATGACTAGAAAATGAAAATTACCATGTTCCCTATTTAATGGCCTCACTTAGAAAGCCTGGCATCAGAGAACCTGAGGCGGTCTCAGTCAGCCCAGCAGCAGCCGCATCTTCCCCACGGCCTTCATGCTCTCTCTACTCATGGCCCTGGTGCTGGTCAGGAGGATCCCTGGGCTGTGACCTGTCTCAGAACCACGTGCTGGTTGGCAGCCAGAACCTCAGACTCCTGGGCCAAATGAGGAGACTCTCCTCTCGCTTCTGTCTGCAGGACAGAAAAGACTTCGCTTTCCCCCAGGAGATGGTGGAGGGTGACCAGCTCCAGGAGGCCCAGGCCATCTTTGTGCTCCACGAGATTCTCTAGCAGAGCTTCAACCTCTTCCACATAGAGCGCTCCTCTGCTGCCTGGGACACCACCCTCCTGGAGCAGCTCCGCACTGGACTCCATCAGCAGCTGGACGACCTGGACGCCTGCCTGGGGCAGGTGATGGGAGAGGAAGACTCTGCCCTGGGAAGGACGGGCCCCACCCTGGCTGTGAAGAGGTACTTCCAGGGCACCCATGTCTACCTGCAAGAGAAGGGATACAGCGACTGCGCCTGGGAAATCCTCAGAGTGGAGATGATGAAAGCCCTCTCGTCGTCAACCAGCTTGCAAGAAAGGTTAAGAAAGATGGGTGGAGATCTGAACTCACCTTGAAAGGACTCTCACTCACTAAGATGTCACATCAGCCTTGCACACTCACCTGTGGTCATTTCAGAAGTTTCTGATTTCTGCTTTAACCACAAAATTTGCTGAATTACTTAAGCATATATTTTGTAGTATTAAGCAAGGATGTTAAAAACTTAGCTCTAGGGTCATCAGTCCTTAAGTGATTATTTCCCTGATTTATTTATTATTTATTTATACTTGTCATATTTATATTTTCATATAAGGATATTTGCCTTCACGTTGTATTAAGATTTAGGAAATATGTTCAGCTTTCCATTTCATTAAATATAATTTTTTATTTATTAAATTCTTATCAAACTCTTTTCGTTTTCTCTTTGTGTGTGTGAGATCAAATTTATTCTGCTCTCTTTTAGTGGATGGCATTTCCAAACATATTTTTACTGAATGATTGAATAAACACAAAATGAACTAATCCAGCAATGAGCATTTACGTAGAAAATCCTGTGTTTTGATGAAAGAAATCTCCACAAGTGAAGATCTCCACTGCCTCACTGGAAACATATTTGTGCAGTGGTCTCTGTGTAGAAATCCAGACACTGAGTCTGTTTATTCTTAACACCTAAATTCAATCTTCAGTATTCTAAACAAAAGTGAGTAATTGATGGTAACACTTATCTACTCATTCATTCATTCAGTTCACGTCACATGTATTAATTGAGTATCAAAGTGGCAGATGGTGGAATTGCCTTAAGAAACACTGATAAATAAATCTAATTCAGTACCTTCTATGTTGAAACTTTCAGTCTCATAGAGAACGATACATAAAAATAATGTCTTTTTTAAAAATTAATTAATTAAAAAATACAAAAAGAAGTAATGGAAAACTGGGTTCTCACATCAGAAGATACTTACAGTAACTTTTACAGGTAATTTTCAGGGAAAAAAAGAGGGATACCTTTGCTATGGTACTTGCTGCTGCTGCTGTTGCTGCTAAGTTGCTTCAGTCGTGTCCGACTCTGTGTGATCCCAGAGACAGCAGCCCACCCGGCTCCTCTGTCCCTGGGATTTTCCAGGCAAGAACACTGGAGTGGGTTGCCATTTCCTTCTCCAATGCACGAAAGTGAAAAGTGAAAGTGAAATCTCTCAGTCATACGTGAGAAGTATGTAATTGTAGAAGCCTGAATGGCTGTTGGCCAAGTGGGTGTACAATAAACAAATGCCATGGGTATAAGTGCTGATTTGAAATTCTTTACTGTATGTCTTGGAGAGGGAAATGGCTTTTGTGACTTGACATATGATAAGCTTTTGTAGTACTGTACAGAGGATAAATGTATTTTTCAGTTTTCCTATTCTAAAATCCATACTAAAAACATAAATAGACATCTGATGCGTATCAAGGTCACGTGCAATCATGGCACTTCACACACAAAGATGTATGCCAAACAGTAAAAGATATAGTATCAAGTGACAATGTATGTTGTGCTAAAATCTAAAGGATTTTGGCACAAAGAGATATATACACTTTCATACAGTTTAATTTGGCAGGATGCTATTTAAACCAAATGGTAAAAGTTTATAAAGCTCTACTAAAACCCTCCATAAACCCTTCTTGAAATAAAACAGCTTGTTCGGGGAATTCGCTGGTGGTCCAGTAGCTTAGACTCCGGGCTCCCAGCGCAGGGGGCCCGGTTTCATCCCTCTCAGGGAACTAGGTCCCACAGGCAAAACTAAAGATCACACTGCAAGGATGATGGAAAACCTTGCAAGCAGTAACTAAGACCCACCACAGCCAAATAAATAAATAAACAAAACAAAACAGCTTACTCACAGGAGGCCCACCATGTTGCTTCCAACCAATGAAACACAGTAAGTTTGAAAGTATGTTGCCCGCAGGCTTAGTGGTGTTCAACTCTTGTTGAGCTCTTTGCGACCGCATGGATTTACCCACCAGGCTCCTCTGTCCATGGGATTATCCCACCCAGAATCCTGGAGTGTGTTACCATTTCCTCCTCCAGGGAATCTTCCCAATCCAGGCACTGAACCCCTGTTTCTTAGGGCTCCTATACTGTCAGGTGGATTCTTTACTACCGAGCCACCTGGGAAGCCCTGAAAGTGTGTTAATAAATGTAAATGCTTGGGATAGATATGAACGCACTTTCTGAACTTGAACATAAATGGGAAAACAGGAATTAGAAATTGGAAATGCAGGAATAACTGGATGAAAGTAGCAATTATTATGGGCTATAAGCATATTTTTAAAGTTAGATTATAGACGTCCTGATTTCAACTTTGACATTTAGATAGGAATATAAAAATCCAAACTAAGTGCATTCACGTTTTGAGTATTTAACAAAGGAAATTTATTTTCATGTGAATACATCTGATATGCAAAAAGCAGCCACTGACTTGGCTCTTATGTATTTTGATGATTTAGGTTCTGCAGAAATTCATTTTAAGCAGTTTCAGGCAAGATGCGGGGCTTCTTTGGTGGTCAGGTGGTAAAGAATCCCGCTGCAATAAGGAGACAATAAGGTTCAATCCCTGGGTTGGGAATATCCTCTAAAGAAGGGAATAGCATCCATTCCAGTATTCTTGCCTGGAGAATTCCATGAGCTGAGGAGCCTGGCGAGCTACAATCCATGGTCTTGCAAAGAGTGGGACATGACTGGGCGACTAACACACGCACACACACAGACACACACACACACAGACAAGCAAGATGCATTATCAGTAATTTGTAATATAAAATCAGTTTTGTGTTTGTATCTTCCCAAGTGACTCACAAATTCGATTTAGTACAATCTTAAGCAAAATCAGAAGTGACCTTGAAAATTTATAGCAAATACCAGTCACAGTGGGATGCTGCAAAAGAAATTCCAGTGAGCTGAAGTTAATTAAAAATTCTTTAAAACCACAAAAAATGTCAAAATAGCGATTCTTAATAATGACAAGATAATTAAAGAAGCATATTTTGAAAACTGATTAGTTTCCTTTTATTAGAATGAAGAAAAAAGTATAATGAATTCTGGTTTGGGTATAAACAAAACATAAATTTTTAAAGGTGCTGTGAATTTTAATATTAATAATTGACAGTGTATAATAATTATGCAGCTATTAATAAATAATAGCTTCAATATTTAAAATTTCAATGTTAATCATTAATAGTATTTTAAATAATAGTTTCAATATTTTAAATGTTGCTGTGCATTTTAATGTTAATAACAGTTTATAATATATGGTTATTAATATTAATAATATTTTAAATAATAGTTTCAATATTTCTCCACCAATTTAAAGCTGTAGGAAAAATAAACCATTAAAAATCATAAAAGGAAGCCTATAGAAACAAAGCTTACCTCTGCCTCAGGCTCCAGTAAGTTTGAGTCGCGCATCAGCCGTGTCCCTAAGTCATTCCACTCGCAGGACTGGGGGATCCCATTACTTCGTAGATACCTGTCCAGATTTTAGATGCCTGTCCCCTTTCCCTGGATTAGTCTTTTCCCCCAGAAACAACCTTGAATCTGAAAACATACCACGACATGCTCTGATTTCAAGCCATCAGTCGCAGCATCAACAGGCACCCTGTAAACCGCTCTGACTAAATCTCTTCCCAGGAAGGGGAGGGTGAACGCAGGAGCAGGTGCAGAAATCAAAGGCTCTGAGCAAAGCCGCGGCAAAGCTGCCGTGGGCAGTCGAACCCGAAAAGGAAATTTCCTCGGCTCCGGCGGCCCCACGCGCTCCCTGAGCCCCGGCGGCGCCTTGCCCGGGGCGGAGGCTCCTGCCGACGGGGACTCCCGGGTTCTCCGGGTGGATCCCGCGCTAGAGTTCGCGGCGCTGAACCTGGAGGCGGGTCCCGCTGGGTGGGCGGCGCTGTCGGTGCGTTACGGCGAATTCGGGTGCGCCCTCCCGGCCGCTGGGGCGCAGCCAAAGGAGCCTTGGGCTCACTTGAACCGCAGCAGCGCGTGCCATTTCTCCGTGGTCCGATGAATCACTGAGCGGAATGGCAAAATCTATTTGCTAATGGTGCTAGTGATACCTTGCTTCAGCCTCTCCTAGGCTCAAAGCTGTGAAAAGCAGGAAATCCTCCGTTTTGAGAGATCAGATCAATCACGCAAGCATGACAGGACCGGCTTTCATTTTCTTTTTTTTCACTACAACTAGGCAAGCCACCTGTGTCTACCATTGGATTCTCAATCTGTTCCAGATCTTAAACCTGTTCCACTCAGAAAACTACAGTATAGTTTGGAGTAAGACCTGCTTGTTAAATTACTCTCTAGCCAGTCTGGAGCCGGAGCAGAAGATGAAAATAGACAATCTTCTAGCTTGTCCTTGCTTGGGAAAGTTGTCCCAAAAGTGCCTCCAAGGAGTCAGCAGCTATTTAGAAGGGGAGGACTATAGCTGCCTTGCCTTGGAGATTGTCCAAAGGATGAGTGAAGTGTGCTTTCCCCATTGAATAAATTTCACAGAAAATTCAAAAATAATAAAATGATTCTCATAACTCTCTAATCAATTATGTTAATACTATTGTTTGTCAAATCCAAGCAAGCAATCTAGATTGTATTTTCTGTATCAGCTACAAAAATCTGAAATTCAAGGCTTTATATTTAAAATACATAGGGTTTCCAAAAAAAGAAAGTTTCAGAAATGTAAATGACTTACACTATTTTTTTTAACTTATGCTTCTTTAAATAACCTCGTTATAATAAATCATTTATCCTTTTTGTTTTTTTGGAAGGTATATGCTGTCCCTTGTGTCGACTTTAAAATTATTCATGTCCTAAAAATTGAGAGTTATGTTTTATTCAATGGGAAATTTTAGGACTTCAAGCCTGGGAGACAACATCTTAAGTCATCCTGAGAGGACTGCCTCGAGGAGGAATGGGGAAAACCCAGGTTACCTAGAAGTTTTGCAACAAAGGGCAGGTAGTCTGAACATCAAAAGATTATCCTGAACTAAAATTAGATATGCCCAGTAAAGGAATTTAGCAGTTTTCTATGTATGGAAGATGCAAGAGTCTGGGCTGACCGGAATCATTCCTTTGCTCTGCACCTTGGCTGTCTGGGGCCAGTTTCTTGTGTTGACACATCCTGATCTTCTTTTCCTCAGGGCTCACTGTAGGGAGTGGCTACAGTATGAGGGCTGCTAGATGGCATGTGTTCTCCTTCCAGAGTTCCCTCAGGGCTCACAGGCTCCTGGGAAGGGCTGCAATCACTGATGACTGTAACATCCTTGTTTACTAATATGGCAGGAAATATTCCATTTCTTACTAGAAGCTGAGATGTAACTTTTCATGGCAAACTTTCTTCATTATTTTGTTACAGACTTTGGTCTGTTAAGGCAATTAATATTAGCTGCTCAAACAGAAAAACATGAAAATAACTGCATTTTGAGCACAATAGAGGTTTATCTTCCATCCATGTTAACACCTCAGTGTAAGCATTCCTGACCAGATGGTTCTCTCCCAAACAGTGAATCAGGGACACTTCCCTACAAAGCCTTTGCTATCAACAATATGTGATTTTAAATGTCTCTGTGGTGTTGGGTTTATTCCTCTCTTTGGTAAAGGGAAAACGCCTGATGGAGTACATGGCTGTGTTTTCAAGGGCCAGACCTGTGCAAGGAAAACATGACTTCCAACCATGTTCAACTGGCCAGAATTCATTCTCATGACCATTCCTCACTGTAAAGAGACTAGGAACGGGAGTCTAATTTTGTGGCTGGTGGGAAGAAGATTCAAGCTTGCTGAAGAAGAACCCTGTTCATTTTTAAACTATGTGCACTAACGCTGTTTTTAGAAGAAAGAGCTAATTTTCTTGCTGGTGTACATTTTACCCAAGAAATTCTGACTGCAGATCTGATTCCACAAATTAAAACCAGGCAAGGCATGTGAGAATGAGAGAAGAATGCACAGGTGTTTACAACATTGTTGGCCCTGTGGTTCCCGAGGGCATAGGTTAAAGCTGAAACACACCTGCTTCTGCGTTGAGAGCATGTGTGTGCGTGTGCTTAGTCACTCGGTCATGTCCAGCTCTTAGGTGGGGTCCTTACAAATCAGTCTCTGCTGGCTCGTAGCCATGCTGATTACCCTACAGCTCTTCCTTACTATTCATTCGCCTTCTCAGCAAGGCCCTGGCAGAATGCTTCTGGCCTGTTATTAATTACTTGTAAACTGTAGGCTAAGAGCTTACGCGGGCGGGGGGCTATGGGGATTTTTTCTGATTGGTCGAGCTACACTGCCTGTGGGAGTTCCCCGTGCCTCAGCTTTCCTAGAGACTAAACCTCAGGCCTAGCCTGCCCCTTAGAGCCTGTCCTGGCTTCAGTTTGGTCCTAACACCATAACTACTGAGCCCGTGCTCTACAGCCTGTGAGTCACAAGAGAAGCCACCACAGTGAGAAACTTCCTTACCACAACAAAGAATAGTACCGCTTGCTGTAACTAGATAAAGTCCAAGCACAGCATTATGACCCAGAGTAGCCAAAATATTAATTTAAAAATTAAAAAATTGTATATTTAAAAAGAAAGAAATTATTAATGTGCAGAACTTGCAGGTAATTGATCATAGAGGTGGGGGAGTAAATTTGCATTGCAGAATTCAAGGATTCTTTGAGAAAGCAAAAAACAAAAACCCAATGCCTTCATCCCAAGAGTCAGTTATTACAGCTTATCTTTACATGGTGCTAGACACAATGTAAGTCAGCTCAGGGATAACATTTACAAATAAATTGTTAATTAAATATGTGTCTCTTTTTTGGTTTAATTTATACAATTATGCCCGTTATATGTGTAAACCTACTTTGGAGTAAGATGAATATGTGCATCCAAAAGCATACTGGTCACATCACTAGGATCTCTACTATGAAGAAGAATCGTTTTTGCTTTATTTCTACTTTTTTTTTTTTTTTTTTTGCTTTTAAATTAGTAGGACATCAAAATGTTCTTTCGTTCTAATTTCCTGCCTTCTTCCCAGCTGAAGTTCCAGAGACCAATATAGCCAGGCTCTAAGCCAGTATTTGACTACATCCCATAGGTGGCAGTAAAACTCCAATTTCATATTTTTTGTTCAGGAATGCATTACTCACTAGTCAAGTAAGACTCCAAAGCTGAGGGCCTGGAGCACAGGGAGGAGGTTTGCCTAAATCTTCCTCTCACTGCTTTAGCTTGCTCCAGTCCAATGCTGGATAGTGGATCCCTAAAGAGAGGCCATGAAAGGCTTCCAGGAACAGATGGAGAGCATGATGCCCTGCCCTTATGCTCTCCCTCAGACCTAACTTGATTCACCTGCTTTCTTGGTTAAAGCTCACAGGGTAGCCATCAAAAAAGAGTAGTTTATGTGACACTCTGGTAGATCTTCTAGTTGTTTCCTTAACTATATTTGTGGCTGGATGCAGATTCAGTATGTCCTGAAAAACAGGTCAGAAGCTGTAATCATTAATGATAGCCAACAGTATCATCATCATTCAAAAAGATTTTGATTCTCAGGATGAGAACTGTCTTTAGAGTAAGTTTACAAGCTAGATAAGAATACCAGACTCACTGCTATATCTTCATATGCTCCATCTTACAATGAGAATTGTTTAAGTTGATTACGGCCTTACTGACCACAGGACTCCAAAATATTTTCCAGCCATCACATTTGAAATACATGGCATTAATTTTGCCTACTGCATTCAACTTACCATCATGACTTACTACTGCTAAGTCGCTTCAGTCATGTCCAACTCTGTGCGACCCCATAGACGGCAGCCCACCAGGCTCCCCCGACCCTGGGATTCTCCAGGCAAGAACACTGGAGTGGGTTGCCATTTCCTTCTCCAAAGCATGAAAGTGAAAACTGAAAGTGAAGTCATTCAGTTGTGTCCCACCCTCAGCGACACCATGGACTGCAGCCTTCCAGGCACCTCCGTCCATGAGATTTTCCACGCAAGAGTACTGGAATGGGGTGCCATTGCCTTCTGCGACCATCATGCTAAGCACATTCAAAATCACCATGTTTTTATTTTCTTAAATAAACCGTCAATTTATTTTCACTAGTCTTTTAGAGCCTCTTGTCTGCTTATACTTGAACATAAATTCATGTGCATACCCATTCCCATCATGTCTCCTATGAACACTTACCCTATTGGCTAAAAGCAAGAGCCCCAATAAGAACTAGAAGGGAACAGTAAAATCGGTTTAAATTACTTTTTAAAATGTATTTATTTATTTTTGGGTGTGCCATGCAGGTTGCGGGATTTTAGCTTCATGACTAGGGACTGAACCCAGGCCCACAGCAGTGGAAGTCCTAACCACTGGACCACCAGTTCAGTTCAGTTCAGTCACTCAGTTGTGTCCGACTCTTTGTGACTCCATGAATCGCAGCACGCTAGGCCTCCCTGTCCATCACCAACTCCCAGAGTTCACTCAAACTCCTGTCCATCAAGTCAGTGATGCCATCCAGCCATCTCATCCTCTGTCATCCCCTTCTCCTCCTGCCCCCAATCCCTCCCAGCATCAGAGTCTTTTCCAACGAGCCAACTCTTCGCATCAGGTAGACAAAGTATTAGAGTTTCAGCTTCAACATCAGTCCTTCCAATGAACACGCAGGACTGATCTCCTTTAGGATGGACTGGTTGGATCTCCTCGAGGGCATGGGACTCTCAAGAGTCTTCTCCAACACCACAGTTCAAAAGCATCAATTCTTCAGCACTCAGCTTTCTTCACTGTCCAACTGTCTCATCCATACATGACCATGGGAAAAACCATAGCCTTGACTAGACGGAGCTTTCTTGACAAAGTAATGTCTCTGCTTTTGAATATGCTATCTAGGTTGGTCACAACTTTCCTTCCAAGGAGTAAGCATCTTTTAATTTCATGGCTGCAGTCACCATCTGCAGTGATTTTGGACCACCAGGGAACTCCCCCAATAGGTTAATTTTTGCAGTTTTAATTTTGCAATTTTTCATTCAAAACACAAGAGAAACTCTAAATTGCTTTCAAAAGTATACTGGGTTTAAATCAATGGCAATGGAGAATTGAAAGGAGTATGACAAGTGTCAAAAAAAAATATGTAAAAGGGCTTCCCTGGTGGTCCAGTGCTTAAGAATCTGCCTTGTAATGCAAGGGACACTGGTTTGATCCCTGGTCCAAGAGGATCTCACATGCCTCAGAGCCACTAAGCGCATAAGCCACAAGTACTGAGCCTGTGCTCTAGAGTCTGGGAGTCGCACCTACTCAGCCCATGAGCCGCAACTACTGAAGCCTGTGCACCTGGAGCCCCTGCTCCTCAACTAGAGAAGCTGCTGCAATGAGAAGCCCAAGCACCACAACTAGAGAAAGCCCGCACAGCAACAGAGACCCAGCAAAACCAGATAAATAATAAAACAAATTAATTCAGTAGCTTTAAGAAAACGTAAAAGTAATATTAACAGTAAAGCCGAAATCAATGCACTTAAGACCCAAATATACAGCACTCAAGATAATAAATACAAGCTACTTATGAATGAAAACATCTGTTGATTGCTTTAAACATAAACCCCACTATTACCTTGAAGAGGAAGAAAAGCTGAAATTCAAATAATACTAAATACTTATTAATACTAAAACTACAACAACAAAAAAGATGGGCAAATACAGAGCAAGAAAATATAATGAAGGATGTAATTAGAGGTGGCAATGATAACGTCAATGAGATCTTGATAAAGAATTAATATCAATATTAATGTCATTAACATCCAGGACAATTCAATAAAAACATGTTACATTTGAGAAAAAAGGTCAATATACATGGAAATGCAATTGGATCTATAATTAAATTTTAAGAGCATGGAACTAAATTTCAAATATTATAGGAGATTTAGTGGGAAAATGCAGCATATGTAGTAACGCAAACAGAAACATGGTAGCACTGAAATTTAGTCCAGTGCTGTACGCTGGTAAAAAATACAGAAAAATAACAGAGAAAAGAAGGCCTGAAATATGACGTAAAAGACTAAAACCAGAGGTTTATATACAGGGCCACTATCACCTAGACTAGAAAATATAACTTCTATCAAATATTTATAAATCACCCATGAAAGTTATCATATATTAGACTACCCAGAAAATATCTATAATTCCTCCAGAGCAAACATATTATAAGTTGCATGCTCACATCAGAATGCCTGCAATTAATATTAAAAAAGGTAGCATAGTGGTAAAGAGTCAGACACGACTGAAGCGACTTAGCAGCAGCAGTAGCAGTGGCAAAGAACCTGCCTACCAATGCAGATAGACATAAAAGACCTGGATTCCATCCCTAGGTCGGGAAGATCCCCTGGAGGAGGGCACAGCAACACACTCCTGTATTCTTCCCTGGAGAATCCCTTGGACAAAGAAGCCTGGCGGTCCATCAGGTCGCAAAGAGTCAGACACACTGGAAGCAACTTAGCACAAAAGCAATCATTTAGAGATTTTAAACTGTCCTGATAAATTATGGTCAAGTCAGAATTAAAAAATGAAATGAGAAATTTAGTAAGTAATGGAAATTCAATCACTATTCTTCAAACTTGCAGAAGCAAAGTTGCAAATTCATAGCCTTGAGTGTGTGCACGCTAAGTTTCTTCAGCTGTGTCTGACACTTTTGTGATCCCATGGACTATAGCCTGCCAGTCTAGCTAGTCCTTGACACTAGCGCCATCTGGGAAGCCCAAATTGGCAGCTTTAGGAAACATGAATTGAAAATAGATTGGCCTCACTCATTAAAGGGCTTCCCAGGTGACTCATTAGTAAAGAACTAGCCTGACAATACAGGAGATACAGGAGATGCCAGTTCCATCCCTGGGTCGGGAAAATCCCCTGGAGGAGGAAATGGCAACCCATTTCAGTATTCTTGCCTGGACAATTCCATAGACAGAGGAGCCTGGAAAACTATAGTCCATGGGGTTGCAAAGAGTAGGACACTACTGAGCAACTGAGCAGACATGCACACACTCGTTCAGTCAATAAGAGAATTCAAAAAACAGTAAAAGAAATAGGAAAAGGTAACATTAAACGTTCCTGCTGCACCTGGGACTGTGCTAAACACTTTACAGGAAGTATTTCTATCTTCTGAACAACCCTCCCAAGCCATTAAACAAAACTGGTTCTCTTTAGCAAGTCCTTTGATACCCACATTTACTGAGTACCTACTATGTGCAAGAACAACAGACCATAGGTGCTATGAAGCAGTAGAAATGTGATTCAATTACAGCCAGAACTTTCCCAAATCTATACACATTCCAGTGTGACAGAATTCAAAATCAGATTAATAAACTAATTCATTATGATTAAAAGCAAGAGAGTTCCAGAAAAACATCTATTTCTGCTTTATTGACTATGCCAAAGCCTTTGACTGTGTGGATCACAATAAACTGGAAAATCTGAAAGAGATGGGAAGACCAGACCACCTGATCTGCCTCCTGAGAAATCTGTATGCAGGTCAGGAAGCAACAGTTAGAACTGGACATGGAACAACAGACTGGTTCCAAATAGGAAAAGGAGTACATCTAGGCTATATATTGTCACCCTGCTTATTTAACTTCTATGCAGAGTACATCATGAGAAACACTGGGCTGGAAGAAGCACAAGCTGGAATCAAGATTGCCAGGAGAAATATCAATAACCTCAGATATGCAGATGACACCACCCTCATGGCAGAAAATGAAGAACTAAAGAGCCTCTTGATGAAAGTGAAAGAGGAGAGTGAAAAAGTTGGCTTAAGGCTCAACATTCAGAAAACTAAGATCATGGCATCCGGTCCCATCACTTCATGGGAAATAGATGGGGAAACAGTGGAAGCAGTGTCAGACTTTATTTTGGGGGGCTGCAAAATCACTGCAGATGGTGATCGCAGCCATGAAATTAAAAGACACTTACTCCTTGGAAGGAAAGTTATGACCAACCTAAATAACATATTCAAAAGCAGAGATATTGCTTTGCCAACAAAGGTCCGTCTAGTCAAGGCTATGGTTTTTCCAGTGGTCATGTATGGATGTGAGAGTCGGACTGTGAAGAAAGCTGAGTGTCAAAGAATTGATGCTTTTGAACTGTGGTGCTGGAGAAGACTCTTGAGAGTCCCTTGGACTGCAAGGAGATCCAACCACTCCATCCTAAAGGAGACCAATCTTGGCTGTTCATTGGAGGACTGATGCTGAGGCTGAAACTCCAATACTTTGGCCACCTCTTGCGAAGAGTTGACTCACTGGAAAAGACCCCGATGCTGGGAGGGATTGGGGGCAGGAGGAGAAGGGGATGACAGAGGATGAGATGGCTGGATGGCGTCACCAACTCGATGCACATGAGTTTGGGCGAACTCCGGGAGTTGGTCATGGACAGGGAGGCCTGGTGTGCTGCGATTCATGGGGTCGCAAAGAGTCAGACACGACTGAGTAACTGAACTGAACTAATCTGGATCTTACTTCCTGATAAGAGCAACTTTGAAGGAAGCTTTGCTAGGCTTCTTTTAAAAGGTCTTCTTTCTCCTGCCTCTAGATACCCTCTTGGAAGAGCTAATTAGGCGTGAAAGATACCTGAGGTTTATATGCATGGATCTCGCATTTGGCTCTGCTGCAGAAATTAATAATTTGTCAAATTTGGTTTCATTTGCCCTCTTCAATTGAGAAAATTTCTGAGCACTTACTCTGTGCCAATCATTATGCTGAACTCAGGCTATATCAAGATGATTAAACCTCCAATGTTACCCTCAAGAAGACTAAAGTGTAGCCACCACTCCTGTCCAGGTGTTCAAGTGGTTAGAATGTCTTGCTGCTTTTTGGGCACCTCTTTGTCTTAGCCAGTACCCTTGTCCTAGCTGTGTCCATGCAATGGTTGTTGCTGTCTTTCAGTCACTAAGTCGTGTCCGACTCCTTGGGATCCCATGGACTGCAGTCTGCCAGGCTCCTCTGTCCACAGGCCTCTCCCAGCAACAGTACTGGAGTGGATTGTCATTTCATTCTCCAGAGGATCTTTCCAATGGTTAAGCAGCCATTTTTTCATGTGCTACATTTATATAATTTTTATATTGTTAACTCTTGCTTGGCATTTGTAGTTTCAATTTGTAAAAGGATCCTAAGGATCCTGCAGTCTTTTCTATTTCCACTTTGAGGTTTGTTGACCAAAAAAGGGAAGAGAAAATGTAAGTGAAAAGAAGAGGTAATATATTTCCTCAGTGATTTTTCAAGATATCAGATCTTTCCTCCTTCATTGAACATTGCTGGAAAGTAAAATTAAGTTGTGATCAAATTGCCAACATCCGATGGATCATGGAAAAAGCAAGAGAGTTCCAGAAAGACACCTATTTCTGCTTTCTTGACTATGCCAAAGCCAAGTGGTGACTGTGTGGATCACAATAAACTGTGGTAAATTCTGAAAGAGATGGGCACCTGATCTGCCTCTTGAAAAACCTGTATACAGGTCAGGAAGCAACAGTTAGAACAGTTAGAACTGGACATGGAACAACAGACTGGTTGCAAACAGGAAAAGGAGTACGTCAAGGCTGTATATTGTCATCCTGCTTATTTAACTTATATGCAGAGTACACCATGAGAAATGCTGGACTGGAAGAAACACAAGCTGGAATAAAGATGGCCAGGAGAAATATCAATAACCTCAGATATGCAGATGACACCACCCTTATGGCGGAAAGTGAAGAGGTACTAAAAAGCCTCTTGATGAGAGTGAAAGAGGGGAGTGAAAAAGTTGGCTTAAAGCTCAACATTCAGAAAACTAAGATCATGGCATCCGGTCCCATCACTTCATGACAGACAGATGGGGAAACAGTGGAAGAGTATCAGACTTTATTTTTCTGGGCTGCAAAATCACTGCAGATGGTGACTGCAGCCATGAAATTAAAAGACGTTTACTCCTTGGAAGGAAAGGTATGACCAACCTAGACCGCATATTCAAAAGCAGAGACATTACTTTGCCAAGAAAGGTCCATCTAGTCAAGGCTATGGTTTATTCCAGTGGTTGTGTATGGATGTGAGAGTTGGACTATAAAGAAAGCTGAGCACCGAAGAATTGATGCTTTTGAACTGTGGCGTTGGAGAAGACTCTTGAGAGTCCCTTGGACTACAAGACATCCAACCAGTCCATCCTAAAGGAGATCAGTCCTTGGTGTTCATTGGAAGCATTGATGTTGAAGCTGAAACTCCAATACTTTGGCCACCTGATGTGAAGAACTGACTCACTGGAAAAGATCCTGATGCTGGGTAAGACTGAGGGCAGGAGGAGAAGGGGACGACAGAGGATAAGATGGTTGGATGGCATCATCGACTCGACGGACTTGGGTTTGGGTGGACTCTGGGAATTAGTGATGGACAGGGAGGCCTGGTGTGCTGCAGTTTATGGGGTCACAAAGAGTCGGACACAACTGAGTGACTGAACTGAATGCACAAAGGCAAATGGAAAGTAAACACTGATTTTGGGGGGAAAAGTGATATAGTCTTCTCCGTGCAAATGACAAAATGTCACTTAACTACAAATCAGGGATGAAGAGCTCTACAGTGTGACAGATTTTAGACCACCCCATGTTGTCATGGTCTTTGTAGACCGGGACCTGGGGACTGGACTCAACGAGAAGAGGGATGCAGGGGACCCAAGCCTCGAGTGAAACAAGGGTGCCTTATTTGCAGAAATGCATGTTTATATATCTTCGTACAAGGCAGCTTTAGGCAGTAAAAAAAATTGAGCAAAAACAAAGCCAAGCAAATAACAATCTTCAAAGGGCCAGAAAGCATTCAATATCTTGAGTAAGAGGGGCATAACTGAATAGATTACACTTAATTAAGGTCACTGAAGGGAGTCACTGAAGGGATCCAAGCAGGTGCCTGCTCTCATGATCTCAGTCGTGAGAACTGCATGCAGCTCTGCTCGCTCCTGTTTTCCAGGAACTGATAAGGGATAGAGAATCCTTGAGAAACGGCACAGAAAAAAAGGAATAACAAATTGGATCCCTTAAAGCTGAATGTCCCCCGACACCAAGTGAGATTGTTTAGCTGCAGACAGAGCCAGAACAGGGCAGCAGGCTCCAAGGCAGAGTGTTCACCTAAACGGCTAGTTGTCAGCTTTCCTAAATCTAAGAATCTATTTATTTGTCTCTGTTTTTCACTCCCTATGGAGGTTATCAGATTCTGAGGATATAGTCCTATTAACTCACACTGAAAAGAGACTGGGGTACAGACTGGACAGCCACTTCATTCATGTGTGAGAGGTCAGCTGTTATCTGGAAACTACTAGATGTTAGTCGTTTGGACAGGGCGCCAGGTTCGCATAAGAGATGAGATCAGATGTGAACTGAGAATTAAAGGAAGGGAAGAGGTCATCTCAGGGAAATTCTATCCAGTGCCCATAGCTGGATGTGTGAATTTTGCCCACACGGGAACGGCTAAATGATGCCTGCTTATTTGTCCAGGCATTGTTAGAAATATGTGAGGCCATCCAATCATCACGACAAGCCAGTGGAATAGACAGGATTATCACTTCCATGTAACTGGGGAGAAAGCTGAGGTGCTGAAGGTCATAGAACCAATGCAGACTGACGCTGGGACATCACCCAGGCAGTCCTGCCCCCGTGCCCACTGTCTCAAGCCCTGGATCCAGCCCTCTCCTCTGACAATGTGCCTCCTGTCTTACAGAAATACTCAGCAAGTTCTTACTTCCCAATTCCCATTCTTCTCTATCACAAAAGTGCCATTCACCATTCCAAAGACATTACAATCATTACAACAGTACAGTTGAAGAGGATACAGTTCCCCTTACACTTGCTTACTTCCAGTCTTGTCTTTTAGATGGTGTTGTGTTGAGCTCTACACAATCTGTAGAGCTCCTGGTCTGTAGGAGCTCTGGATGTAGGAGATCCTGGTTTGATTCCTAGGTCGGGAACACCTGCTGGAGAAGGGATAGGCTACCCATTCCATTATTCTTGGGCTTCCCTGGTGGCTCAGCTGGTAAAGAATCTGTCTGCAATGCAGGAGACCTGGGTTTGATCCCTGGGCTGGAAGGATCCCCTGGAGAAGGGAAAGGCTACCCACTCCAGTACTCTAGCCTGGAGCATTCCATGGACTGTATATATAGTCCATGGGGTGCCAAACAGTAAGACACAACTGAGCAGTTTTCACTTTCACTTAAACTGGACCTCTGGTCACTTTCACTGGACCTGTTCCCACCCGAGATATTATTTCTAGAAACTATCCTGAAGGATAAAGCTTCCATTTAAACTTTACTCTTACTACCTTTTTTTGAGAAGATGATCATTTTCAGACGCAGTCTTCAAATCCTACATCTACTCACTCTTAGAACTGGCTCTGGGCCAGAGCGAGGACTTCCCTGGAGGCTCAGTGATAAAGAATCCTCCTGCCAATGCAGGAGACATGGCTTTGATCCCTGATTTCGGAAGATCCCTTGGAGAAGGAAATGGCAACCTACTCCAGTATTCTTGCCTGGAAATTCCCGTGGACAAAGGAGCCTGATAGGCTACAACAGTCCATGGGGTCGCAAAGAGTTGGACATGACTTAGTGACCGAACAACAACTTGCTGGACACTCCAGATGTGGCATTACTGCCTTATAGTCTATCAGGGCAATCAGGTGTCACATAATTAAATAAGTTACTTAATTCCATTGTACAGAGTATAGCTAAAGGAGGTGCTTAAGATTAATGAGAAGTAACAAGGACACGGAACAGTACAGTGGTAAAATACCACTTATATAATTAATCATGACTTAGTAAATTAGGTAACCTCTCTGAGCTTTCAGTTTCCTTATTTGCAAGTAAGTCCATCAGTTGTGTCCAACTCTTTGCAACCCCATGTACTGTCTGTCTCCTGACAGGCCCCTTGGTCCATGGAATTCTCCAGGCAAGAATACTAGACTGGGTAGCCATTTCCTTCTCCAGGGTATCTTCCCAACTCAGGGATTAAACTCGGGTCTCTTGCATTGCAGGCAGATTATTTACCATCTGAGCCACTAGGGAAGCCCTCCTTATTTGCAATCATATTAATAGTTACAGCAATTATCTCAAAGGGAAGTTGTAGAGATGAAATGAAGTGTCTGTAAAACTTCCCTGAGAGGTTGTGTATAATTAAATGTTGCTACCATTAATATTATTAAAAATAATCTGTATCTTACAGATTCAATAAAGATGTATCATTACAAGGTTTGAAAATCATTGCAGCCTCATTCTCCCTGAATATGTGGCAGGATACCACCTCTCAGGGAATATATAAGGAGATGAGATTGTATTGCACAATGACGGAGGCAACTGTAGTTGGTAGAGAAGAGTGAGACTCACATACACAGGCAAACTCAAAAATTTTAGGGAACCAGCACCTAAATGAGTGGCCAGAAGATTATAGGTGCACCATACTTTCCTTTTAACAGATCATCTCAGTGATATTGTTCTCCAACAACGTCTGCAGTGAACTTTAGAACAATTCAGTTGATACTTTTTAAGGTATATACATAATAAACATTTTTAAAGAAGGGACAAAAGGGTCAATAAGGAAAAATAAGAAAAATCAAAGTCTTTTCTATTGAATATTTCCTCCTGACCCGGAAAATCCACCCTATATTGTACGAATGTTTCTCCTTTCTCTGACCTTAACTAGACTCTCCTCTCCAGGAACAACACAGGAGGTGGGAGAAAAGTGTTACACTGCTGTGTAGGAGTCCCGCACCTAGGCACTCATGGCAATAAATGCACATTTTTCATTGGCTTCATAAAAAAAGAGTAGAAAAGGGGAAAAAATGGCAAAACACAGAAAATCAAAGTTTCAGTACTCGATGTTTAAAATGCACCCATCTCCCAAAGTCCTCAGAACTTGCTGATACCTCTCCTTCAGGCAATCCTGCAGAGGCCCCCAACTTCCCAATGGTCCTCCCAGTTTCTGTGCTTTAATTACAGAACGTGCTCAGAATGGTACCAGACACTTCCTAAGTGCTCCTTATGTATTAGCTCTTCATTTGAATCTGGTTAGAAGATTATTTTCCGATGTGGTCAGGAAGATGAGGCAGTTCCCAAAGAGCTATTCAGACACAGCTTCATGCCGGTTACCCATCACACAGTGAGAGGAGAAATAGCCATTCACTGGGATGAGGAGGCCAAGCCTGTTGCAACAATACCGAGTTCTAGACGGAAACATTCCTACATGGCACACAGGCCAGCTGTCCACAAGGACTCACCCCCATCCTCACTGGATTCTTGGTTCTCCTGGACTTTATGAGTTCAGAGTTTCAGCCAGGAAGATACAGGCGTCTGGCAGGCAGTCAGGAGGATCCTCTGCTCTGAGCACTCAACTCAGCCAGGAGGCCAGGCCAGAGGGGATTCCCAGGCTGGATCCTGAAATCCCGTTTGGCAGCTTGCATTTAGTCTCCTTTTCACTTGTTGCATCAACTTCGTTGCTATCTTTGCCTTCTGGGGTTCATTACGAAATCTCTGATGATGTAACAAAATTCAAGTCACTTGTCAGTTTTAAAGTATGTAGAGGCCTTTGCTTTGGGCTATTTCACTTTAAAGAAGATTCAGAAACTGCCTCAGAGACAGGAAACTCACCCAGAACCCACACCAGGAGACCTGCCCTCATGTCAGCAGTGTGGGGCAGGGGCCCAAGGCTTGTTCAGCAGCTGTAGCCAATGTTGTCCTTTTAACTCTCTTCTCAACCTTAGGTTGGCCAGACTCAATGCAGCCCTGACAATGATTGTGAGAATTAAATGAGTCCAGCTCATAGGACGGCCTGGGATCTGAAGGGAAAAGTAAATGCAGGCTTGATGCAGACGGTCAGGTTGCGAAAGGGCCAGTCTGAGTGTCCAGCAGCAGCGGGTCTAGCAGCAAATAGTGAGAGACAAGGTGTGGGCTGCTCCTGCCTGTTCTGGGCCGTTGACCCTCTGATGGGAGCATTTTGAGGGTGACGGGATGCAGAGTGTAGGATCCTCTGGTTGGTTATGTTCTGGAGGAGTTAGAAGAGCTAGGCAGAGAGGGTCCCCAGCAAAGTACCTAGTTCCAGCTTGATCCTCAAGTGAGAAGGACAAACACTGGGCAAAGAGTCTAGTCCAAGGCATATGAAAGACGTGCAGAGCGTGAGGAGGGAGGCCCAAAGGGAAGGGAGAAGAGGCTGCAACCAGAGGCACTTAGATCCCTCTGCATGCTGTCCCTCTCCACACCAGGTGGGAGGCCTGAGGAGGGGCTCTGGGCCCACCAGCTGTTGGCTGTGAGCACAGGGCAACCCCCGCCTGGGCAGAGTCAGCCTCAGGTGCTGAGAGAGGGCGAGAGCGAGGCCGCAGCTGGAAGGCAGGAAGACACGCTCTTCCCTTAAGCTGGAGACAGACTTTCCATCGTGGTCCTGAAGCTTCACAGGAGCTCTCTAGGTTGCCAAGCAAAATGTCTCAGTCCAGTTTGGCCTATTTTTAAATTTGTATAAATGATTTATGGTTTTTGTTTTTTTTTTTGAGTTGAGGTTCTTTTCCTCACTTCTATGTTTGTGCATTTAGTTGTGTTTCTTACATTTTATTGTTAGTAACAACTGTAGTGTAAGCATAGGTAACGTATTTATTCACGCAATTTTAAGGGATATTTGGGTTGTTTCTAGTTTGCCATTGTTATGAATATTGTTGGTCTGAATATTCTTTACTTATATCCTGATGCAGATTTACATGATTCTTTTTAGGTTAATTAAAAGTGGATTTACTGGGTCATAGGCCCTGCATATTTTCAGCTTTCCTAGATAATGTTTTTGAAAGTTGTTCAAATTAACACACCAAATAGCAGTTGCTCCATATAGTCATTACACTTGATATTTTAGGTCCTTTAACTTTTTTATTTACAGGCAATGTATTTGTTTATCTAAAAATTTGAAAAATCAACCCAAAATGTTTATACAGTGTTTGTAAAGCTGGCCGGGGGGGGGGGGGAAACCCAAAATTAGTTATTTTCATATGTGTGTGTGTATGAAAATGCAAGGAAAACTTAATAGCAAAGTTTCCTATCTCTACTTTCTATTTAAAGTTGCTATTTAAAAAGTAGCAAACATCATGAGAAAATTTCATTAATACTTGCAACAATAATAAAGCATAAGTATATTGGAATAAACCTCAGAAAGAATGTGCAAGACACATAATCAAACTAGCAGCAAAAATTTATTGGGAGACAGTTTTAAAATAGTTCAAGAAAATGGAAACATTTGTTTTTCTTTATGACATGGTTAAGAAATGTTTGTTAAGTAAAACTTGTTCACTAAACAACTGTTGTTTCTCAGGAAGAGGTGGCCTTGGCAGTCTCCTATTGCACGCTCTGATTTCCCTCCTCACTGAGGGAAGATATGAATAAATAGCTGCTTTCCACCTCATCACATGCTGACATGCCCCTTGCTCCCTTACAAAAAGAGAAGTTGCTTAATCCTCATTAGTGATCAAGATACTGTCTCACTGTAAAAGGAAAAACTGTTATATATTTCACTGGCTTCTGGGCATCTAATATGAATCACAAATGAAATTATGGACTTGTCAGTTCAGTTGCTCACTCATGTCCTAGTCTTTGTGACCCCATGGACTGCAGCACACAGGCTTCCCTGTCCATCATCAACTCCCGGAGCTTGCTCAAACTCATGTCCATCGAGTCGGTGATGCCATCCAACCACCTCATCCTCTGATGTCCCCTTCTCCTCCTGCCTTCAATCTTTCCCAGCATCAGGGTGTTTCCAATGAGTCAGTTCTTTGCATCAAGTGGCCAAAGTATTGGAATTTTAGCTGAGGTTAAATATGAAGATAAAGTGACCTGTCAAAGCTACTTAAAAAAACCCCTGAAATCTACACTTTATTAAGATTTCCTTATTCCACCACCTACCCATTCACCCCCGCTGGTTGGAGTAACTTCATTTTATTTATTTATTTAAGGCTATGAGAACTGTGGGATCTTATTAAATAGATTCTCAACGAGAGATCCAACCTGGGTGCCCTGCAGTGAAAGCATGGAGTTCCAACCACGGAAACTCAAGGGAATTCCCAGATCGCCTTAGTTTCTACCGAATATTGTTCTTCTGCTTTGGGATGCTATTTAGAATGGCACATTTTATTAATTTCCATGTTTCCTTAGGCACCTCGAGGCTGTGACAATTTCTCAGTAATAGACTTTTTATGTTCTTATCAGTGGTATCATTTTGAAATGTCAATTTCCAAGTTTTTATTGCTAGTGTAAAAAGAGGTGATTGATTTTAAAGTTGAACTTCTTTTTGGTGACTTGTTAAATTTATTTTAAAATTCTAATAGTTTATATATTCTTTTGTATTTTTGTATCTACATAATTATATCACCTTTAGATAGAAAAAAATTACCTGAGACAGTCAGCAAGGTATTGGAACAGGCCTCTCACAAAGAAAATATCCAAAATGGTCAAACATATGGAAATTGTATGGAACCTTAGAAACAATTAGGCAATATGAGTTACATGATGTCTTGATGTAATAAGACATCACTATGCTTCACTAGAATGGCTAAAAGTAAGAAGACAGGCAACACCAAGTGTTGAAAAGAAAGTAATGCAACTAACATCCCATTCTCAGATACTGAGACTATAAGTTGGGGCAAACATTTGGAAAATATGTTTGTACATCTACTAACTCTGAACATATGCACACTCTCTTACCCAGTTACTTCATCCTAGGCCATATACCCAACAGAAGGCTATAAAAATGTGCACCAAAGGAGAGAAACAAGGATTTTCACCGCAAAATTAATTATACTGACAAAAATCAATATAAACTCCATGAAGGCAATTGAAAGGTGATATAAACTCCATAAAGGCAATTGAAAGAGACTGATTAAGAAGCAGTTCACAAACACAATAGCAGGGCATGGGAGGAGGACAAAGGGAAGAAAGCAAAAAAGAGAATTCTTGTTTACAATTCTGCACCCATCCCCTTCTTCCAGTTCCTCACTCTGGTCTTTCTTTTCAGTCTCCGAGAGATGAGAGCACCTGGGCAGGATTTCTCCCTGCTTCAGTTCCTGACAACATCTGTGCCCATTCTTCTGTCCAGGGCACAACCGAGCACGGCCTACCCTCTTCTCGAATTAACTACAAAGCTACCCTCTGGCATCAAGATTGTTCCTAATACATTCTGAGCTGATTTTCCACCATTGATCCCCTTGATTCTTAGCACATAACTTGTCCACAATTTGAAGCTCCTTCTGTGTGGTCCCTGCAAACTCGGGAATTCTCCTGGCTCTCTGATCAAGCTGCTCCCTCCATCTTGAGCTGTGCTGGCCACCACAACATCAACCACAAGAGGCCAACTGACCACTTCACTAGTCCAATCTCAGCTGTACTATGACTGTAAAAGTATGTACTGTATTTTGAAGGAACTATGAAAACGATGAATGTAGCTATCTCATTATTAATTTTATATTGGTATGTGTTGAAATGATAACATTTGGATATTTCATGTTCAATAAAATACATTGTTAAAATTAACCTCACTTGTTTCTTTTTCCTGTTTTGATGTGGCTACTAAAAAATTTTAACTTAAGAAATTTAAAATTTCTTTAAACTTTGAGGAAATTATATTTCTTCTGAGCAGTGCTGAATACATTCTCTGGTAGCATATTGGAAAATCACATAAAGGATAAAAATAATGTTATCCTTAGTTTCACAAGTCAACCTTAATTCCTATTAAAATGTTAGTATATTTCCTTTAGTTTATTTTTTTCCTATATACTTTTACATAGTTGCAGTGTATCTACAATTTTATGCCCTGCTTTTGAATATAACTAGGTGCTTTTTATTTTCTAATAATACCAAAAAATAAATTCCTTATAGAAAAAATGTAAATGTGAGAAAAGAAAGGGTAAAAATTACAGGAACATTTATTCAATTCTTTCAAACTAAATTATGAAAATCCCTAAGAATCCTATCTCAGAAATATTCTTTCATTATGAGGAAAAGTTCATGTACAAGCAGTTCCAAAGGTACAAAGTGAAGAGCAAAGAATTTTCCTGCTTGCTGCATCCTTACCCTAGCGTGCAACATCAGATATTTAGATTATTTGAAGTATGTACAAAATAAATATGCATCGGGCCTCAGCAATTGTCACAAAGGTTCCCTATAAGAGGAATCATGGACTTTAAGGCATGGTCTGTGTAACATTCATTTGCCTGCATAGAGATATTCCTTAATCTTTACTTTTTACTTATACCTGGAATAGTTTGAGATTGTCAATAAAGCAATAAATTTTGGTAGATAAAGTTATGCAATATCTTGCTGCTTATGGCTGAGGCCTACAAAATATTTCATCAACTTAGCTTATATCATTCTATTTTAGATATAAAAATATATATTTTTCTAAAATCTTAAACTTTTAGAAATAAAGCACTTTCACAGAATCTAATAATATGAAAAAACAAAGACAAAGATCTTTTCCCAATGAAAGAACCCTGCTGTAATTCAAATTGATTAGGCTACTTTTTTTTTTAGCATTTATCAATTCACTGAAAATCTACAGAAACATTAGAAATTCCTCCAGACTGTATGAAAAGCTAGGAGCTTAAAAGAACAAGAGTTTTAGAGGCAAGTGATCATTTAAATGACACGAGGGGAAAAAAGGAGAACTGAGAGTGGGAAATTCCTCTCAAGAAGAAAGGAGAGCCATCCTGTATAAGTAGCCCACACTCAAGGAGGAAGGACATTCACTCTGCAAACTCTTGAAGACTCAGCTTCAGCACCTACTAGCAGAACAGGCAGACCTGGGCCTGATTTCACCATGACCTACCGGTGCCTCCTCCAGATGGTTCTCCTGCTGTGTCTCTCCACCACAGCTCTTTCCAGGAGCTACAGCTTGCTTCGATTCCAACAAGGGCGGAGCACTGCGGCGTGTCAGAAACTTCTGCAGCAGTTACCTGCAACTCCTCAACATTGCCTGGAGGCCAGGATGGACTTCCAGGTCCCCGAGGAGATGAAGCAAGCACAGCAGTTCCGGAAGGAAGATGCCGTATTGGTCATGTATGAGATGCTCCAGCAGATCTTCAATATTCTCACCAGAGACTTCTCCAGCACTGGCTGGTCTGACGCCATCATTGAGCACCTCCGTGAGGAACTCTATGGGCAGATGAGTCGTCTGGAGCCAATCCAGAAGGAAATAATGCAGAAGCAAACCTCCACTATGGGAGACACGACCGATCTTCACCTGAGGAAATATTACTTCACCCTCGGGCAGTACCTCAAGTCCAAGGAGCACAACAGGTGTGCCTGGGCAGTCGTGCAAATGCAATTGCTCAGGATCTTTTTTTTCCTGAAGAGCCTAACAGGTTACCTCCGTGACTGAATATCTCCCACCTATGGCTCTGGGAAGGGACAATGTGACTTTGAGGTGAGACTCTTCAGCAGCAGAGGCTCTTGAAGTAAATGACGATGCAAGGCACTGATTTCAATGGACAGTTAAAAACTGTAAGCAATTTTTAAATTGATTTATGCATTATATATTTATTTAAACTTTTATATGAAATAAATTATGAAACAAAAGTCAATGTGGCCGTTTCAATGTCAACTTGATTTTTGTGACAACACATATTAAAAATTGCAGAGCACTTTGGAGACATTCATTGCAAAACAAGCCTGCAGAGTAGTAGAGTTTCTGGCCCCTGCCTTTGAGGAATTTAAAATACAAGGGAGCAGTGTGGGATGTCTGAGTTATATGCATGCTCTCCATGTATCCATACAGCCTACCTGCACTTGTCTTGTTCACGTCTTTAAATGTACCAGACAGCTCATGCTGGAGGGCCCCTCTATATGATGTGGGGTTTTGGTCTCTCTCTTTTTTTAATTGGGGTAAAATGTACACCACCTTACATTTGAGAGTCTTACAAGGTAAGCCTTCTTTATGCCAATAAAATTTAGCAAATTCCACTTAATTTATAAAATACTTACTAAAGTAAATGAAAAATTCTGACCTTCTAAATGTCCTCAGTTGCTTGTACACTCCAACCCTTATTTCCAACAACGTAGTCCTCAGAAAGAGGTTTCAGGAACATCAGTTGAAATTTACTTAAGACTGTCTTGGGAGTCGTTAGAAATTGTCAAAGATGGCAATTCACTCAATTAAAAATAAGAGAAAAGTAATCATGAAAATATTGTTTACTTCCGTGAAAGATAGAAAAGTAAAACGATATTAAATACTTGTTTCAGTACACAGAAAATATAGTTTAAAGCTTCATAAAATGCTGTTATATACAAAATATATTTTAATATTCTATGCTTAATATTTAAAATATCTTCTATAGATTATAAAATTGGAAACGTGAAATAGTTCATTTACAGTAAGTATATAATTCAATATAAAATTAATTCAAACAAATAAAGTGCTGCGCTTTTTAAAATATTCCTAGTTTTCAGCTATTCGACACTTATTCCCGCCACTTCAAGGCCCAATCCTTGAAAGACACTGAAAATTCCAGAGCATTCCAGGGGCGCACACTTCTTTGGTCCCTGACCCAGGTGGTGGCCGCGCTCCTTCTCACCCCCAGAAAGTCCCCCAAACCGTCCCATGCTTCTTTGTCTCCTGGCCACCGCTGACTTCTCCTCTGGCTGAAACGCGCTCCCAGGGTCCCATAGCCAGTCCCATCGCCTTGGCTGTTTCTCACGTTGTCCAAAATGGCTCTAAGCCTATAGCCTCACTGACTCCCCCTGGCTCTGCTTTGTGCTCAAGGTCCTCCCATCGTCCCATCTCTCACAGTCTCACCCCCACCGCCCGGTTTAACTCTGTCCACACCGCGGTGCCACCGCCCCAAGCCGATTGTCTCATCACCTGTGCTCGCTTTCACTTTGTCTGCAAAGCCCTCCCATCAACTCAAAGCCAAAAGCCTCAGCGCTGCCACCGTGTTTCATTGTGTGCCCAACGCCTTTCCATCCTGCCTCAGCGAATAGTCTCGTCGCCACTTCCAGGTTCCCCTGTGTGGACCACACGCATCCGTCGTCCGGTGGTCTCATCCCTCCGCAGGGTTTAACTTTGTCTCAAAGCTGTCCATAGTCCCACCACCAGCAGTTTTTCGCCACAGTCATGTTTCACTTTGTCCGCAACGCGGACTCCTCGTCTCAGAGCCAAGCAGGGCTCCCCTGTGTGAGAAACGCCCGCCCGTCGCCCCACAGCCAATAGTCTCATCGCTTCCGCTGCGCTTCGCTTTCAGCGCAAAGCCCTCCCATCGTCCGACCGCGAATAATCTTACCCACCGCGGCATCTAAAGTGAGGCAACGCCGCCCCCAGTGCCCACAGCCTCTTGTCTCTTCGCGACGTCAGCTTTCACTCTGTCCGCAACACTTTCCAACCGTCTTATCTGCAACAGCCTCACCCACCGCCCAGCCCCGCCGGATTTCACTTGTTGCAGGACTCTGTCCCAGCGTCCTATCGCCAATATTCTCATCGCCTCCGCTGTTTTACAGAAGCCGCAAGGCCTCCGACTTCTCAGGGCAAACACCGATAGTTTCATCGTCATCTCAGGGTCCTCCTTTGTCCGGAACGCCGTCCGACGGTCCCATCGCCCAAGGTCTCATCTCCCCTGCGGGGCTGAAATGCACTCTGTTCGCAACGCCTTCCCATCCTGCCATAGGAATGCTCTGCTAGCCACCAACGAGTTCTCTTTTGTCTGCGATGTTCTGACAAGGTCTCATCGCCCATAGGCATCGTCCCAAAGCCAATAGTCTCAAAGCTGTCTATCTCAACGCCCATGCTGGCTTTCGTTTTGTCCCCAACGCTATCTATCCTCTGAAAACCAAGACTCCTTGCCACCGCCGACTTCCCCTTTTTGCCCAACGACCTCCCATGGTCCCAGCGCCTATAGGCTCATCGGCAAAGCGGTGTTTCACTTCAGCTCCAAGGACATCGCCCAAGGTCTCATCCCACCGCCCTGATTCACTTTGTGGATAACGCCTTCCCATCGTGCCATAGGGAAGAGTCTCCTGGCCAGCGCCAGGCTCCCCTACATTACCAACGCCCTCGCATAGTCCCCGTAACAAATGTCTCATCGCCGATGCTGGCTTTCACTTTGTCCGCAACGCCGTCCACTCTTCTCAGAGCCACCACCACTTTCCCCTTTATGCCCAACGTCCGCCCGTGGTCCCATCGCCTGTAGGCTCACGGCCGCCGCCGGTTTCCCCTTTGTGCACCACATCGCTGTCCTGCCTTCCCATCGCCAAGAATCCCATCTCCCCCGCGGTGTTTCACTTTTCCTCAAAGCTGCCCGGTACTCAGATCACCCAAGGCCTCATCCCCACCGCCGGGTTTAAATTTCACCTCAACTCTTGACACTGTCCCATAGCAAATGGGCTCATCGCCACCGCCGGGTATCGCCCCACAGCCGATATTGTCATTGCGGCCCCTGTGTTTCATTTTGTTCCGAACTCCCTCCCATAGTCCCACAGCGAATAGTCTCGGCTCCACCGCGGGATCGACCGTCCATCCTGGCCCCCACTCCGCCCCCCAATCGCGGTAAAGCCAATAGTCTCATCGCGGCCACTGTGTTCCACTTGGTGCCGAACGCTCTCCATCATCCCACAGCAGAGCGCCTCCTAGCCACCGCGGGATTCGACCGTGTGAGCAACGCCCCAGCAGGTCCCACAGCGAATAGTCTCTGAGCCGCCGCGCTCCGTGTGCGCAACGCCCACTCCCCCGTGTTTCACCTGGTGCACGACCCCCTCCCATCCTTCCTCAGCTTATCGTCTTTAAGCCAACGCGGGATTCCAGCGTGTTATCCGCGCTCCCTCCCCGCCCCCGCCCCCACCCCAGACACTGTGTTTCACTAGGTCACCAAGGGCTCATATGAGCCAGCACCACTAGTCTCTTGCTCACCCTCTAGTTTCACTTGGGGCACAGCGCTGTCCATCCTCGCATCGCCAATAATCCCATCACCGCTGCCGGTCCCTTTGAGCTGTGGGTTCCCTCGCGCCTGAAGCGAGCGCCAATCTATAAAATCAGCCTCATCTCGCTCGAACCCCTGCCTTGGGGGTTCATTTCCTCAAACATGGCCAGTTCGGGTTGACATGTGGAAAGAAAGCCCACTACCCAGGCGATCTCTCCGAAAATGCAATATTTTGCTTCCCTACTCGGGACAGCGGAAACCAGGCCTTTTCCACAAAAGGGCTAACGATATGCGCACCCCTGAATCAGTGCTCCTATTAAAAGCTCTGTGGAACGTTTGTGTTGTCTCTCCAGCAGCCCCACTAGAGTCAACTGCAAACTCTCCCACCACTGCTATTCGAAAGCCGAAATGATCGAACCCCTTCGTGCACGCTCTCACGGTCGCCTGGAGAAGCAGGCGGTCTGCGGGTCCATCTCAGCGCTCTTTCTCATCGTTTCCCGGTGCTCGCGAGCCCCCTGCCGGCCGTCAGCAGAAGCACTGACATTCTCTATGGCCCACATCCACTTGCTGGTGGAAGGAGCTGCTGCATCCCAGCTTGCTCTCTTCGCTGGAAGGAGCCTGGGATCCACCGCCAGAAACACAAGGAAATCTTCAAACACCTGAAACAGATGCAAAGGATCCGCTCTCAGTCGCGCCCAAAGGACAAAGCCGACTTCAGATTTCCTTGGAAAAGAGAGATGATCACTCCAGTGCAGATGACTCAGGGCCCCTGCAACCACTATCTGATGCTCCAGCAGAGCTTTCAACTCTTCACCAAGGAGGACAGCCGTGCTACCCTGAAGCCAGGATCAGAGCCTGAAACAACTGGAGCCGATGGAAGGAGACAGTCTGTGCTGTTCTCAGGGGACTTCCTGCCCGGGAGTATTTCCAGGGCATCCATCTCTACCTCAGGGAGCTGGAATACAGCCACTTTGCCTGAGAGGCTGTCAGAGTGGAAATGAAAAGTGCCTTTCCCTCATGTACGAATCCTGAAAGAAATGGCAACGATAAGAGTGTTTATATTTGTAACACTCGCTAATGAATTCCATTATTGTTTGCTTCCTGTTCCAAAGCTATTGCAGCTCATACTTCCTCAGGCACTAAAACGGAAATGAAAATCATGATTTTCCAGAAGCAGGTGTGGACAGCAGAACAGAATGTCTTTTCTTGGATAAAGATCTTGTGATCATCATTGAAAAGATCTCTTGATGTCTGCGGGGCTGGTATTTTCTATACTCAGTGTTCAGAGTTTCTTTCTCATGGACAGGTTTTCAGGATCCTCTGTTCTTAAATATCTTTTTCAGTTAAGTCTCGGTGCTACAGAGATAAAGAATAAACTGTGTGGATTTTCATCATCATAGAAACTTATCTTTCCTTCTCTGAAGAGCACAATGCCCGCCTTCCCTATCAGATGAACCTTCTGGTTTGCTCTCATTCAAAGGGTGATTCAGGGACATGGGTACCTTCTGTTCTGTGGCTTTTTCCATCATCAATATGTCACTCCAAGTTTGTCTCTGCTACTTCGATCTAGTACACTCGGCAGTAAAGGGATGAAATCTGGTGGCTCACAGGGGATGCTTCCAAGCACCAGGACTATACAGGGTGAGAGCACTTCCTGTCACGTTCCACTGCCTGGATTTATCCTCATGGGAATCTCACTGCAAGCAAGTTGGGAAACTATTGGGTGATGAATGGATGAAGAGATAAGTTCAGGGTGCTGACTTTCAAAAATGCAAAATTGAAAGTTAAGTGTCTGGGGGGCAAAATGAGGACTGCAGCCCAGGAGACAGCACCTCAGATAGCTCTGAGAAGCTGCTCCAAAGACACACAGAGGGATATCTGTGATTTTGGTGAAGGGGCAATACATGCAATCAGGTGCCTAGTTTTTGTGTAAGTTTTCTGCCAGTGTCGTGAAGGTTTCTTGCAGTCACAAGAAGCAGTCATCAGTCACCATGAAGGGTTTCCATGCTTCTCTAGATGTGAGAAGACAGAAGAACAATTGAGTTAAAATGGGCTCCTGAAAACAGCTCACCTTCTGAAGACTTGTTCTGCCAGTTTTCCCTGCACACAGAATGCCTCACTTCTGCTTTCCACCCGAGATTCCTTTCCAGGGGTGTTGAAAATCAGCAGCTGCAAGAGCACATGATTTAATCCTTGTAAGGAGATGGCAAGTGCCAATGGCAGGTGCTAGTTTGTACTTGACAGGGCATGAGACCAGGTTTCACCTTTGCACTATTTGTTCAAATGAAGTTCTGGGTAGGGGTCGAGGGGAACAAGGATTGTTCTTGCTTGCACACACTTCCTTAAAATACAGTCTGACCCAGATGCTTTTCTCCAAGTTCAGCTGTGGAGAGAATGACAAGAATGCCTGTCATAGTTCACAGTATCATCGGTTGTTTGGAAGAAACGTCTAAGCTGATCCCCGAAGGCGTTGCCTGCAGGGAAATATCCACAGTGTAGACACATTACAGGCTGTTTCCTTGCTACTTGAGGGAGACAAGAAAAGGATAATCAGGCAGTTCCTTGCAACTAGGTGAGGATGACTGAAGAAAAAGTGATGAGTGAGTCATTCATTTGGGTCCAGGCCCAAGAGCCTCATCCTGATCTTCTAAATATTGGAAATGGAAAGTGGAAGACAGTCTTTCTAAAAATGATCTTCGAAAAATATCTCACACATGCTGTGTGTGAGGTCAAATAAACAAAAACAAGTTTTTGTATCCACAAAGAGTTAAGAGATAAAATTAATCGCAATTGATGAAATACTACATAAAGTATTTGACACATTACTATGGTTAGTCTATTAATACCACTAACAGTCATTGTATTAGTCTTGCTGTTATCCTGCTGATGAGGTAACATTTATGGTGCAGGAAAATAAATAATAGAGGATAAGATAGCAGTTCAATAAACATTTGCTCTTCACCCCTTTATGTTAAAAAGACTTCCTGGGTGGCTCAGATGGTAAAGCATCTGTGTACAATGCGGGAGACCTGGGTTCGATCCCTGGGTCAGGAAGATTCCCTGGAGAAGGAAATGGCAACCCACTCCAGTATTCTTGCCTAGAAAATCCCATGGATGGAGGAGCCTGGTACAGGCTACTGCCCATGGGGTCGCAAAGAGTTGGACACGACTTTCACTTTCACTTATATGTTAAACTAGCAGCACACATGTGTATATTTATTTAATATATATTGTACAAGTGTGTGTATTTATATATGTGTATATATTTTTGTTCAGTCGCTTAGTTATATCCGACTGTTTGTGACCCCATGAACTGTAGCATGCCAGGTGTCCCCGTACTTCACTATCTCCCAAGTTTGCTCAAACTCATGTCCGTTGAGTCAGTGATGCCAAGCAACCATCTCATCCTCTGTTGCCCCCTTCTCCTCCTGCCCTCAGTCTTGCACAGCATCAGGGTCATTTTCAAAGGGTCGGTTTCTTCTCAGCAGATGACCAAAGTATTAGAGCTTCAGCTTCAACTCCAGAACTTTCAATGCATATTCAGGGTTGATGTTCTTAAGGAGTGACTGGTTTGATCTCCTTGCAGTCCAACGGACTCTCAAGACTCTTCCTCAGTACCACAGTTCAAAAACATCAATTCTTCGGCGCTCACTTTCTTTTTGATCCAAATCGCATCCGTACATGACCACTGGAAAAACCATAGCCTTGACTAGATGGCCCTTTGTTGGCAACGTGGCATCTCTGCTGTTTAACACGCTGTCTAGGTTTCTCATATAATTTCTTCCAAGAGAAAGAGTCTTTAATTTTGTGGCTGCAGTCACCATCCGTGGTAAGTTTGGACCCCAAGAAAATGAAATCTGACAGTGTTGTCACTGTTTCCCCATCTATTTGCCATGAAGAGATGGGACTGTGTGCCATGATCTTCTTTTTTTTGAATACTGATGCAACTATATATGTATATGTACAAGTATTTTTTTGGGGGGGTCTGGTTTAGCTGTGCCTCAAATTGGTTCTCTAAAAAGGTGGTTAATTTAGGTCAGGGAAACAATAGATGTTATAGAGAGTCTGTTTTACACGATGGCTGAAGATTTTCAAAATTTGAATTTTTGAAATTGCTATTATAATGGAAAATTTATTTACTGAGGTTGGCATATTCATTCCAAAGAATCCTCTCTGTTTTGTTTTCCATGCATGCAATCTGAATTGTGATACACAGAACGAAATAGTCTAAATACAAAAGAAATGTTTCAACAATTAGAACATTTAAATAGAATTTGGGACTACAACATTTCCATGTTAAATCCTGATGCTTTTCTAAGTTAAAATTAATGAAACTCTATGTGAACTTCCAATTTAACAGATGAGATGGCACTAATGGTAAAGAATCTGCCTGCCACTGCAGGAGACAGGGATGCGGGCTCCATCCCTAGGTTGGGAAGATCCCCTCTACAAGGCAATGACAACCCACTCCAGGATTCTTGCCAGAGGACCCTGAGTCAGAAACGACTGATGGACTAAACAACAACAACCCTGCAGAAAACCACAAAACTAGAGAAACACAAAGGAACGTTTGTGTGTGATTTTAGATGTTATTATGTTTCACATAAGAAAACAGTATACCTCTTGGAGTTCACAAGTTATCACTGGAAGTCCCAATGCTGGAATGTTTCTACATTTAGTTAAAATATAACGATGAAAATGACTCAGTGTCTTATATGTGTAATAAAACTCAAAGAATGTATAATCCTACTTGGAAACCATGTTAGATCTGAAATACTGTCAAGAACATGAGAAAAGTACTTTACTTTATTTTTTACATTGTACATCATTTGTGGCTCATCAGAAACAAATATATGAGTCAAGTATGTTTCATCAAGAAAAATAATAAAACAATAGAGAAATAATGAATTCACTATATGGAAGTGAAAAATGGATAGGTTTAATGTATGAAATTGATACATTGGAAAAAATGATATGGCCATAAAATGTCCATGGCTAAGGATATAAAAATAGAGGAAAAAGGCAAATGCATGTAATAATGAAAATTCATTTTTTCCCATTATTGAAAAAGAAGATGAATATGTGCGTCTACGAACGTACATTTCACGTTACTAGAATCACCACTGTGAATGAGAATTGTGTTTTCTTCACTTCTGTATTTGCTACTTTGTGTTTAAATTGGCAGGACAGCTAACTGTTTCTGATTTCTAATTTCCTGCTTTCTTCCCAGCTGGAGTTCAGAGGAAACAAATATAGCCAATCTCTAAGCTCAATATGGGACAGGGGAGCCTGGTGGGCTGCTGTCTATGGGGTCGCACAGAGTCAGACACGACTGAAGCAACTTAGCAGCAACAGCAGCAAGCTCAATATGCCAGGAAATTTGGAAAACACAGCAGTGGCCACAGAACTGGAAAAGGTCTGTTTTCACTCCAGTCCCTAAGAAAGGCAATGCCAAAGAATGCTCAAACTACTGCACAATTGCACTCATCTTACATGCTAGCAAACTAATGCTCAAAATTCTCCAAGCCAGGCTTCAACAATCCATGAACCGTGAACTTCCAGATGTTTGAGCTGGTTTCAGAAAAGACAGAGGAACCAGAGAATAAATTGCCAACATCCACTGGATCATCGAAAAAGCAAGAGAGTTCCAGAAAAAAAGATCTATTTCTGCTTTGTTGACTATGCCAAAGCCGTTGACTGTGTGGATCACAATAAATTGTGGAAAATTCTGAAAGAGATGGGAATACCAGACCACCTGACTGCCTCTTGAGAAATCTGTATGCAGCTCAGGAAGCAACAGTTAGAACTGGACATGAAACAACAGACTGGTTCCAAATAGGAAAAGGAGTACATCAAGGCTCTAAATTATCACCCTGCTCATTTAACTTATACATAGAGTACATCATGAGAAACACTAGGCCAGATGAAGCATAAGCTGGAATCAAGATTGCCGGGAGAAATATCAATAACCTCAGATATGCAGATGACACCATCATTAAGGCAGAAAGTGAAGAACAAAATAGCCTCTTGAGAACTAAAAGAAGAGAGTGAAAAATGTCAACATTCAGAAAACTAAGATCATGGCAGCCGGTCTCATCACTTCCTGGCACATATGGAGAAACAGTGGAAACAGTGGATGGTTTTATTTTTCTGGGTTCCAGAATCACTGCAGATGGTGACTGCAGCCATGGAATAAAAAACTTACTCCTTGGAAGAAAAGTTATGACCAACCTAGACAGCATATTAAAAAGCAGAGACATACTTTGCCAAAACGGTCCATCTAGTCAAAGCTATGGTTTTTCTAGTGGTCATGTATGAATGTGAGACCTGGACTATAAAGAAAGCTGAGTGCTGAAGAACTGATGCACTTGAACTGTGGTGTTGGAGAAGATTCTTGAGAGTCCCTTGGACTGCAAGGAGATCAAACCAGTCCATCCTAAAGGAAATCAGTCCTGAATGTTCATTGGAAGGACTGATATTGAAGCTGAAATGCCAATACTTTGGCTACCTGATGTAAAGAGTTGACTCATTTGAAAAGACCTTGACGCTAGGAAAGATTTATGGAGGGAGGAGAAGGGGACGACAGAAGATGAGATGGTGGGATGGCATCACCGACTCAATGGACATGAGTTTGCATAAACTCCGGGAGTTGGTGATGGACAGGGAAGCCTGGAGTGCTGCCGTCCATGGGGTTGCAAAGAGTCGGATATGACTGAGCTGATGACTGAACTGAACTGAACTGAACTGAAGCCAGTATTTGACCACAGCCCACAGGTGGAAGTGTACCTCCAGCTCCTGTTTGTTCATGACGGCATCACTCACTAGCCCACCAAGACCGCAAGCCTGAGGACCTAGAGCACAGACGGAGGTGCCGCAGATCCTCATTCTCTCAGTCCTGTAGCTTGCTCCTTGCTCTAGTCCAACGCTGGATAACGGATCCCTGAAGAAAGGCCACGAGAGACTTCCAGGAACAGGTGGAGAGCCTGGTGTGATGAAGGAAGCCCTGCCACTAGCTCTCCTCTCAGACCTCACCTGGTTCACCTGCTTCCTTGGTTAAAGCTTGCGGGGTAGTTTTATGAGAGAGTCTATGTGACACTGAACGTAGATTTTCCTGTTGTTTCCTTAGTTGTACGTGTACCTGGATGCAGTCTCGATAGGAGTCTTGAAAAACAGGTCAGGAGACATGATGTCTAATGATGGCAACAGCATCGTCATCACTCAAAAAGATTTTGACTCCCAGGACGAGAACGCCTTCAGAACAAGTTTACAAGCTAGATAAGAATATGAAACTCATTGCTATATTCTCATATGCTTCACCTTAAAGTGAGAGTTGTTTCATTCAAGTTGATTGGGGCCTTACTAACCACAGGACTCCAAAAATTTCCAATCATCATATTTGGAATACATGGCACTCATTTTGCAGACTGCATCCAACTTCCATCATTCTAACAGCATCAAAATTAATGTGTTTTCATTTTCTTAAATAAACAATATGTTTTCCTTTAACTTTTAGACATTCCCCTATGTTTACACTTGAACATAGCTTCACGTGCATCTCTGTTCCTATCAAGTAACTTGGGAGCATTTGCTGTGTTGATTAAAAACAACAGTCCTAGTAAGAACTAGAAGTGACTAGTCACATCAGTGGAAGTTACTTTAAGAATTGTTATTATTTTGGCTGTGCCACAAGGCTTAAGAGGCATTAGTTTCCTGACTGGGGATTGAACCCAGGCCCATAGCAGTGAAAATATTGAGTTCTAACCACTGAAAGACCAAGGAAGTCTCAAATTACTTTAAATTTTGCAGTTTTAGTTGTTCAGTTTTTCATTCAAGGATTCAGAGAAATACTAAATTGCTTTAACATTATATATTTACTAAAAGAAATGACTGTTGGAAAACTGAATGGAGTATGACAAGGGTCAAAAAACATGTAAAAGTCACGTTAAAAGTAAGGCATAAACATTTGAGACCCAAACTGACAAAGGTTAAAATAATAAAATATTAATAGAATCTGCTTAAACATAAAAGATGCTATTGATTGATTTAATACACAAACTCCATTATTAGTTGGAAGAGGAAGAAAAACCTAAAATCAAATAATACTAAATACTTAATAGCAAAACAAGGGCAACACAGAAGGGGGGCCAATACAGAGCACAAAAATACAATGTAGGAAATAATTAGAGGTGGCAATCTTAATATCAATGAGATCTTTCTCATTGATACTAATATTCATGCACTTGAGAATTCCAGAAGTAGACACATGAGAAAGAAATTATTCTTTGTGAGAAAGAAGTTGAATATACATAAGAAACACATTGAATTTATAATTAAAATTTTTAAATGCTTGAGCTAAATTTCAAATGGTATGAAACAATGAGTAAAAAATATAACATTATATAGCAATGTGAACAGAAACACTGGAGCACTGAAGTTTCCCCTCAATGCTGTGCTTGAGCTAAGTCGCTTCGGTTGTGTCTGACTCTTTGGGACTCTATGGACCATAGGCTGCCAGGCTCTTCTGTCCATGGGATTCTCCAGGCAAGAATACTGGAGTGGGTTGCCATGCCCTCCTCCAGGGGATCATTTTGACCCAGGCATCAAACTGGTGTCTCCTCTTGTCTCCTGAATTGGTAGGCAAGTTCTCTACCATTAGCGAGACCTGGGAAGCCCCGTACAGTGCTACTAGTCTATAAAACACCACATATAAAGTAGTAAAGAGAAGAATTGAAACTATGATTATGAGGAGGAAATTAGTGATTAACACTCTCAGGGCCTTAATCTAGAATAGAAATATAACTTGTTTCAAATATCTATAAATCATCCATGAGAATTATCACACATTGACTTCACATAAAATCTCCATAATTCCTCCAGGGGGAAAATATTTGTATAATTGTGTGCCCAGATCACAATGCCTGCAATTAATTTTAATATTATTTTAAAGCACCATTTCAAGATGTAACATCATCCTGATAAATTATGTCAAGTCAAAATTAAACCATAAAATTAGAAATTTTGTAACTCACGGATATTGAATCACTACTCTTCAAATTTTCAGAAGCAAAGCTACACACTGAGATGAATTCATATCCTGGAAATGTGAAGTGAAAATAGATTGGCCTCATTCATTAAAATCAACAAGAATATTCGTATACATTAATAGAAATAGTATAAGAAAATATCTGTCAAATGCCCACTTCTGAGTGACCGTGATTTGACTGTCATTCTCTAGAGCAAAGCTTGGTTTTATCAAGACAGTGGTAGTTTAGCTCGTAACTCAAATAATCGTCATCCAAGGGCTTCTCCTGAGAACAGTCACCATGCGTGCAGCGGACGTGCTTGCCATACAACATGTCAACAAGACTACAACGGAGAGGATTTTTCAAATGTGTACTCCAAAGTGAAGATTTCATAAAATTCATCATCTTGCTGTTTCACTAGGGATCTTCTTACGGGAAACTGTCCTTTTTTCAAACTTCAAGTATATTATACGTAACAACAGGACAATCACTAGGCACTGAGGTGCCACTGCTTTGATCCACGCCACAGCACTGGAGTCTCACCCAGCGCTGCATCTGTGCCACCAGGAGAAGTTGTTCCCATGGCGACAAAGACAGATAAGATCTTGATATCACTATAATAATTATTGTACCTCATGAATCCCTGTAGAGTGTCCTGGGGATCTGCAGGGGCCCACAGACCACACTTTGCGAACTGCTGGTTTCAGGAATTTCCCTGCCTCTGCTTTGGTCCCAGTGGCTCTGTAGCTTTAAATTCGCAAGTAATTTCCTTGGTTCCTAAGATAAAATCTAACATCATTCAAAAGTCTATCGCTGGGCCCTTTTCCATGTCTCCAGGGCCATGCCATGCTACCCCGTGCAGGCATCAGTACAGTCTACGGACTCCGGGCTTGTTCACGCCTTTAAAGCACCAGAGCCATTCCTGCTGCAGGGACACTCTACGTGCTGTGCTTGGTTGTGTATTATTGTTTTCTTATTTTGCTCTTCATGAGTTACTTGGCAAATTCATGCTCATTCTTCAAGTCTCATACTTCGGATTACTTCCCTGGGGAGACGGCTGCTGCTGCTGCTGCTAAGTCGCTTAAACGTGGTCTAAATGAGCTTCCCAGGATACTGACTGCCATCAGCATCTGATACTTCTTCTGTGTAGCCCAGGGCCCAGATGTAAACACCTAATTATCTTACGCCTACTTCTTTCACGGCAGTGTCCCTGCTCCAGTGTGAGCTCTGTGCGGTCGGGGCCTCTGCCTCTCACACTCGAGACTCTCTGCACAAGGCCCGCAGACAAAGGAAGGAGCGGCTCAGCACCTTCTCTCTGTCGCTTCACAGCATTCGGGCTCTGGGAAGAGACCCAAAAGAAAGAGGAGGAAGCGTGTCTTCAGATAATGTCATGAGTAAATAAAAGGTACATTTTATTAAAGAAAGTTATATATTCTGATGGAATAAGTTGGAGAAGGAAATGACAACCCACTCCAGTATTCCTGCCTAGAGAATCCTGTGGACAGAGGAGCCTGCTGGGCTGCTGTCCATAGGGTTGAGTAGAGTCGGACACAACTGAAGCGACTCAGCATGCATAGCACGCATGCATGTAATAAACAGAACATAGAAATGCAAGTGCCATGAAAATAAATAACTTAATATAAATAAATGAGTTACATTCATACAAAAACATGTTATTCCATAAGATTCAGCCACAGGACATCAGATATATTTCCTCTAATTCTAAAAGCAGCTGGTATTGATATTCTCAACATTAATGCCAATATCAATTGTCACTCAAACTCTTTCATCGCTGAGGCAGAAATCAGAGTTTTGGAAATGACTGAACCTTGAATTGTCTGAGCTAGGACATGAGTCACTGAGGATCCGGTTCCTTCTAACTTCCTGAGTTTTCTTAGGAACTTGTTGACACAGAAAGCAACTCGTGATTTCCACTCTGCCAGTTTCCCAGGCGCAGTCGCTGTATCCCTTCTCTTGCAGGTAGACATGGATGCCCTGGAAGTACCTCTTCAGTCCAGTCTGAGGTTGTCCTTCCCAGGGCAGAGTCTTCCTCTCCCGTCACCTGCCCCAGGCAGGCATCCAGGTGGTCCAGCTGCTGATGGAGTCCAGTGCGGAGCTGCTCCAGGAGGGTGGTGTCCCAAACAGCAGAGGAGCGCTTTGTGTGGAAGAGGTTGAAGCTCTGCTGGAGCATCTCGTGGAGCACAGAGATGGCCTGGGCCTCCTGGAGCTGGCTGCCCTCCACCATCTTTTCATACTGAACATTTCTTGGTGACCTGGAAAAGCCACAATTGTATGAGTATTTGTCCCTTCTCTGACTTTGATCAGACTCTTCTCCCAGAAACAACTAAGGAGGTGTGAAAAGCATAATATATGTCTGTGTAGATATTAACCACAGTGGCATGCATGATTTGATGTCCTCCACCTAGGCACTCATGGCAAAAATTAGCACTTTTATTGATTTCATTACAAAGAGTAGAAAAAGAAAGGAAAGGGAAAAATGTGGAAAAACCCAGAAAATGAAAGTTTCTCGACTCACTCTTTAAGAGCCACCCATCACCCCAAGCCCTCAGAACTTGCCTAGACCTCCCCTGCAGGCGGTCCTGCAAGCCCCCAGCATCCCAGTGGCCCTCCCCGTCTCTGTGCTGCTGGCCCTGGGGATGCTCTGCTCCAGCCCCACGTGCTCCCTGGGCTGTGAGCTGCCTGCCAGCCACGGCTATCTGGAAAGCTTCACATGTTGGAATCAGATAGAGAGAGTGCCCACTGTGTCCTGTCTGAGGGACAGGACTGACTTCAGATTCCTCAGACCCTGGTGCACGGGACCAGGCCTGAGAAGACAGAAGCCACAGCTGTTGTGCACGAGTTGCTCCAGCAGACCTTCCAGCTCTTCAGCACCACGGGCTCTTCTGCAGGTCGGGACGAGAGCCTCCTGGACAGACTCCTCGTGGGACTTGATCAGCAGCTGGAGGACCTGGACACGTGTCTGAGGGAGGGAAGGACACTGGAACAGTCACCTCTAGGGAGTGAGAACTCCAGATTGGCTGTGAAGGGTTACTTCCAGCGAATCAGTGTGTATCTCAAAGAATACAGGCGCTGTGCCTGGGAGGTTGTCAGCATGGAAATCAGAAGGTGCTTGGTCTTAGCCAACAAGCTCATCAGAAAACTCAGGAAATAAAGAAGGCGTTGAATCTGAAAACAGTTCATCTGGTCAACTAAATGGCTATTTTCTAAGACCCAAAGTGCAACCTTTAACTCTATTTTTGTGTCTGATGACATATAAATAATAGCTAATATATGGGCTTATTTAAATGTATGTTAAAGGTTTAGTTACCATAATTGTTTAAAACAGATTTAAGAATCCATTTTCCATATCATAAAAAGTTGTAATATTTATCTATTTATTTAAATTATCAGAAATATTTAGGCTGTTCATAGAGTTTAAACCTTTATCATTCATAAGATACTTGCTTTGTACTATATTTTGCACAAGACTACTCTTGTTTTTCAGTAGAGAAAATAAAAGTAATTAAAAAAAAAAACAAACGGGCTTGCACACATCTTTGAATAAAACCTGACCCAAAGCCTGATCCTACAAGATAAACCTACATTGAATTCACCTTAATAAAGAGGGAAGAGGGTCACCCACCCTGGGTCATAGAAGGAACAATGGAAAATTTGAGGGGGGATTGAATGTGATTCTTGAGACATAGACTAGAGGTGGGAGGGAGATGGGTGGAGAAAAGCCCAGGTCATGGACTCAGGTGCCTGCTTGGGCACTGGAAGAACTGGAGCACCTTCAAGAATTAGTGGAGAACCACATACATCATGCTGGGAAGGCAATGGCACCCCACTCCAGTACTCTTGCCTGGAGAATCCCAGAGACACGGGAGCCTGGTAGGCTGCAGTCCATGGGTCGCTAAGAATCAGACACGACTGAGTGGCTTCACTTTCACTTTTCATTTTCATGCATTGGAGAAGGAAATGGCGACCCACTCTAGCGTTCTGGCCTGGAGAATCCCAGTGACGGTGGAGACTAGTGGGCTGCCGTCTATGGAGTAGCACAGAGTCGGACATGACTGAAGCGACTTAGCAGCAGCAGCACATCCATCATGGGAGGTCAATCTGCATATGTGGAATCTAGGATCCTGGAGTAGGATGAGGAAGGGAGAGGAAGTTTTCTACACTTGGCCATTCCTGAGAAAAGAGTCTTCCTGAACTCTTCAAATGGAGGCAAGAAAAACAGGAACGCTGGGGACTGCAGAGACAGCTAAGAGAGGCCATGCAGAACCAGTAGCTGCTATGAGAAATGTGACTCTAAAGACCTAAAAGGGTTTCTCAAGCTTATTTATATATATTATACACATATATCATTGCTAAACTTTGAATAATTCAATCAAAGGAATGCGTACCCTTGACTTCTAGGAGGATGCACCGGAATCCTCAGCACTTCCTCCCAGTGCAGAAATCCCCAGCGTGCTCTCCTCATTCACTCTGCATGAAGGCGTCCTCTCCATTCATACAGCTGTGTCCTTCTCCATTACGCTTTCTGGTTGTCAATTTCCCCTTACGACTGCAAACCACCAACTAAAAGCAGAACCAGAGTGAAAGTTCTAGCTCTGTCAGACACTCTCCTAAGACTTCACCTGCTCTGCCTGCAAAGCACTGCGGGTCCAGACTGTCCAGCCTCCCAGAGAAACATAGTAAATAGAGGGAACCCCGCCCCACAGTGAGCAATGGTGGAGACACAGGGGCTCCTCTGACCGTGCACCTAGGTTATTTCATGTGCAGGGCTTTTAATACATTTAATACATTTAGCAACAGGGGGACAGAGCTTTCCTCACAGGACATATGTTAGTAAAGTTAACACTGGAAGAATACAATTTCTCAAAGTAACAAAGATCTTTGTGGGAATTCATGTATTTAATGTAGGCAATCTTCAGGACATTGATGGATCAATCATCTTTCTCTTCTTTCCAGTTGGGACATACCGCACTCAGCAGCTATATGTAAAGTCAGAGGGACTTTTGAAATAATTTTATTCATTTATTCATTTCTCACTGTGCTGTGTCTTCACTGCCGCACGGACTTCTCTCTAGTTGTGGCAGAGGTGGGTCCTCTCTAGTTGTGGGGCACAGGCTTCTCACTGTGGGAGCCTCTCTTGTTGGGGACCACAGGCCCCAGTGCACTTGGCTTCGGTGGTGAGGGCCCGGGGTCTAGAGCACAGGGCGGGAGCTGTGCCCCCGGGCTCACTGTCCTGCAGCACGCGCATCCTCTAGGACCGCATGGGGTCCTGTTGGCAGGTGGACTCCTCACCACTGAGCCTCCAGGGAAGCCCCTCAGGGAACGTTTAAGTACATTGAGAGGTTTGTAAACCTTCCTGAGGATTAGGGTCCTAACCAAGTAAAAAAACATTCCGATATTACTGTTAAAAATATCATTTCATTAACAGATTATTTTCTAAATAACCTTTCATTCAATACTATAGTATCACCTGAATGAGTAGCCTGGTTCTCACCGTCCTTCGTTCTCACAGGAAGAAAGAGACAGAGGAACAGAGATGCCCAGTGGAAGCAACTGCCTGAATGAATGACTGAAACTCACTAGATTCTGTGACTAAGTTTCCAGTGAGAGACACCATCACTGAATGTCCTTCCTCCAGCTCTGAACCTCTGAGCAGAAAAGTGCTGAACAGTGTAAATAAAAGTGATGAATAATAAAAACACTCTCATTTAATTGACATATACAATCGGATGGGTACATTTGAAATTATTGGGAAATAGGTAAAATTAATACTTTAAACTGATGACACTTTCTTTGATCATATTGTGAATACATAAATGAAAATCAAAAAAGGAAGTGAAAGTGTATTAAAACAATTAGAAAATGAAAATTACCATGTTCACTATTTAATGGCCTCGCTTAGAAAGCATGGCATCAGAGAACCTACCTCAAGGTTCCACCAGACGCCGTCTCAGCCAGCCCAGCAGCAGCCGCATCTTCCCCATGGCCTTCGTGCTCTCTCTACTCATGGCCCTGGTGCTGGTCAGCTACGGCCCGGGAGGATCCCTGGGCTGTGACCTGTCTCAGAACCACGTGCTGTTTGGTAGGAAGAACCTCAGGCTCCTGGGCCAAATGAGGAGAATCTCCCCTCGCTTCTGTCTGCAGGACAGAAAAGAATTCGCTTTCCCCCAGGAGATGGTGGAGGGTGGCCAGCTCCAGGAGGCCCAGGCCATCTCTGTGCTCCATGAGATGCTCCAGCAGAGCTTCAACCTCTTCCACACAGAGCGTGCCTCTGCTTCCTGGGACACCACCCTCCTGGAGCAGCTCCGCACTGGACTCCATCAGCAGCTGGACGACCTGGACGCCTGCCTGGGGCAGGTGATGGGAGAGGAAGACTCTGCCCTGGGAAGGACGGGCCCCACTCTGGCCGTGAAGAGGTACTTCCAGGGCATCCATGTCTACCTGCAAGAGAAGGGATACAGCGACTGTGCCTGGGAAACCGTCAGAGTGGAAATCATGAGATCCTTGTCTTCATCAGCCAGCTTGTAAGAAAGGTTAAGAATGATGGATGGAGACCTAAACTCATCTTGATATGACTCTCACTGACTAAGAGGCCACATCACCCTTGTATGCTCCCCGAAGTCATTTTAGAAGACTCTGATTTCTGCTTTAGCCACCAGGTTTCCTGAATTCAATCAATAGTACTTTCTCAGTAGCAATAAGCAAGTAGATAATAAAAAGAATTCAACTGCACAGGGATCGGTCCATAAGGGATGACTGCCATGATGTTATTTATGTTTATTTATGTATTTATTTTATCTCATCTTATTTATATTTTCATGTAAAAATGTTTTTCTGCATTGTAATAAAATTTAGAAAATATGTTCATTTCCTTAATCTTCTAATTTGTTTTATTTATTAATTTCTTATGAAAGTAATTACTGTTTTCATTATGAAGATATAAATACATATTTGGTCTACATAAACATATCATAGAATAGCATTTGTCCATTTATACTACAGAATACTTGTATCACTTTTCAGGAAATGATTGTCAAAAGGTAGAATTTCTGGATCCCTGGCAGTCCAGTGGAATGGACTCCATGTTTCCAGTGTGAGACGCTCAGGTGCCATGGATACCTGGTCAGGGAACTAAGATCCTGCAAGCTGTGGAGTGCAGCCCTCTCTACCCAAAAGAAACAGGTAGAAAGGAGTCTCTGAAATGGTGGTAGATGAGTAGTCCTGAAGTCACAAGTATAACTAGTTTATACCCAATCAACAGAGAATGGTTGGTGTCAGTATGTGGGGGGAGGACTCCCGGCCTCCAGGGAAGCTGCGAACATGTGGTGCTGAGTGGCTGAGCCTGACACCTGTTACTCTTCCTCCCGCCTTCTCCTCGGTCCTGCTTTACTGAACAATCCACTCCCTTACACTGTATCTTCACTGCCTCCAACACAGGAGCTCTGTTCTGTGATGGTTTCTGGCTTCAAAGTTTCTCTGAGTGGAAATCACTGGAAGAGAGCACAAGGGAAAGGAGAGTTCTAGAAGTTTCAAAACCTTTGAATGCAGCTCTGCTATTTAATAGCAGTGTGACCCTGAAAAATATCACAAACACTAAGGAGATGGATATGGCAGCCCCCTCCAGTATTGTTTCTTGAAAATCCCATGGACAGAGGAGCCTGGTGGGCTACAGTCCCTGGGTCACAGGAGCTGGACCTGTCTGAACCAACTTAGCATGCATGCAGGCGTGCATTCTGTCTTGATCTTCTTCTCAAATATGGGGAAAATAACAGTAGTTTTTCATAGGACTACTGTTTGGATCAATAAGTCCATATTACAAGAAGCACAAAAGTGTGCTTGGCACAAATAATCAGGACAGTGAGAGTCCCAGAGTAGCTGCCCATGGGGAGCAGACTGGTCAGCTGGCCTGAGGCAGTGACTGAAAAGCAACATCAGAAAGATAATAGGTCTTTGGTAAAAATATTTAACTTGGGGGCTAGTTTCACAGTATATTCAGTGTGTGAACTCTCCTGTGCTCAATGCTGAAGACAATTCCAATTTCTGTGTTTCAGACTTCTAGAAGTATTCTTAGGAAGTCACAAAAATTCTTTGAGAAAGAAGGATTCGTAGAAAATGCTTTGATCTACCATAAGAATGAATAATAGGGAAATCATAGAGATTTCTGCATTCATATGAATGCAGAAAATCACACACATTACTCCTTAATAAAGTTTCTTGCTTCTTTAGTGTGAGTACTACTCTACTACTTCTTGAAGACATTTCTAAAATCACCTAATCAACTCTCTGTTGGGTTTCCGTCTTTCAGCAGCAAGGCACAGGCAGGAAGAAAAGAGCAAGGGCCATGCAGTGTGAGGTTCTGCTCTCCAGCCCTGGGCTGGCCTGGGTTTGATCCTCGTTGTTTTCCATAAAGACTTCAGTCCCTAAGTGCTGGCAGTGTCACCTCCTAGAGTCGGTCCTTCTCAGAAATTAGTGCCTTTGAGGAGAGACTGCTACAAGTGTATGCAGGTGTCTTATAACGGAAGCGAGAGTCTTTCTCTGAACAAGGGGCCACGAAGTTAATATTATTGGTCAAAACACATAAACCTTGCACATGCATACTGCCAGCTGTATGGCTGGCATTAATGGCTACATTAATCTATATTCAAGACCATATAAGTCCCTATATGTTCTCACACATTGACCAAAACAGGATCTTATCATCCTTTTTAGTTTTTGCCAATCTGACTGGTGACACAGAGCATCTAGCAGCAATCATTAGTTTTCCTTTTCCTAATTGATGGTGGTTGTCATCAGTCATACACCAGCCTTCTCGTCCATCTCTTGGAATCGGTTCGGAGAACTCTGAAAGAAAAGCAATCTGCAGGCAAAGGAGAAATGTACTGAAAACAACTGGAGCCCCAGCATCCCAGAGTAGAGCTGAGACGAGCTGTGGAGCTGAGACTTTCATTTTAAGATCAGTATGCTAGAGGAGGTGACAGCCTTTCTCCGTCATATCCACTGGAAATGCAGGTTTCTTCTGTGAATTTCTGATCCATAGACAACGAACCCTCTGCTCTTGCATTGTCACTTTACCCAGGTAAGTTCAGTTCAGTTTAGTTCAGTCGCTCAGTCGTGTCCGACTCTCTGCAACCCCATGAATAGCAGCACGCCAGGCCTCCCTGTCCATCACCAAATCCCAGAGTTCACACAGACTCACTTCCATCGAGTCATTGATGTCATCCAGCCATCTCATCCTCTGTCGTCCCCTTCTCCTCCTGCCCCCAATCCCTCCCAGCATCAGAGTCTTTGCCAATGAGTCACCCCTTCACATGAGGTGGCCAAAGTACTGGAGTTTCACTTTAGCATCTTTCCTTCCAAAGAAATCCCAAGGCTGATCTCCTTCAGAATGGACTGGTTGGATCTCCTTGCAGTCCAAGGGACTCTCAAGAGTCTTCTCCAACACCACAGTTCAAAAGCATCAATTTTTTGGTGCTCAGCCTTCTTCACAGTCCAACTTTCACATCCATACATGACCACAGGAAAAACCATAGCCTTGACTAGATGGACCTTAGTCGGCAAAGTAATGTCTCTGCTTTTGAATATGCTATCTAGGTTGGTCATAACTTTCCTTCCAAGGAGTAAGTGTCTTTTAATTTCATGGTTGCAGTCACCATCTGCAGTGATTTTGGAGCCCAAAAAAATAAAGTCTGACACTGTTTCTACTGTTTCCCCATCTATTTCCCATAAAGTGATGGGACTGGATGCCATGATCTTCGTTTTCTGAATATTGAGCTTTAAGCCAACTTTTTCACTCTCCTCTTTCACTTTCATCAAGAGGCTTTTTAGTTCCTCTTCACTTTCTGCCATAAGGGTGGTGTCATGCATACCTGAGGTTATTGATATTTCTCCTGGCAATCTTGATTCCAGCTTGTGTTTCTTCCAGTCCAGCATTTCTCATGATGAAACTCTGCATATAAGTTAAATAAGAAGGGTGACAATATACATTGAGCCTTGACGTACTCCTTTTCCTATTTGGAACCAGTCTCTTGTTCCATGTCCAGTTCTAACTGTTGCTTCCTGACCTGCATACAGATTTCTCAGGAGGCAGGTCAGGTGGTCTGGTATTCCAATCTCTCTCAGAATTTTCTACAGTTTATTGTGATCCACACAGTCAAAGGCTTTGGCATAGTCAATAAAACAGAAATAGATGGTTTTCTGGAATTCTCTTGCTTTTTCAATGACCCAGTGGATGTTGGCAATTTGATCTCTGGTTCCTCTGCCTTTTCTAAAACCAGCTTGAACATCAGGAAGTTCACAGTTCACATATTGTTGAAGCCCGGATTGGAGAATTTTGAGTATTACTTTACTAGCGTGTGAGATGAGTAAAACTGTTTGGTAGTTTGAACATTCTTTGGCATTGCCTTTCTTTGGGATTAGAATGAAAACTGACCTTATCAGTCCTGTGGCCACTGCTGAGTTTTCCCAATTTGCTGGCATATTGAATGCAGCACTTTCACAGATTCATCTTTCAGGACTTGAAATAGCCAAGGAGTTCATAGTTCATTTTTGTTCAAACTCCGTGATCTCCAGCTAGAAACACACAGATTGCAAGCTCCTCAAGCAGATCCCAGGCTCCACACTCACACTGCACTCCTGCCATCTGGTTGGTATCCAGTCTGAGTTTCATTTGTGACAAAGACACTTGTAGATTTCCTGTGTTCCGGGCCCAGAACTGTTTTCCGGTCAAACTCATGAAGTAGGTCATGACCTGCTCTAGTTTTCAGGGCTTTAAAAATCTGTCTTGATGGTGATGCCTTTCGAAGATACATGCTGGAATCATATCCCCAACTGCCTATTTCACAGCTGATACCACTGACCACACATTACACTGAAATCAAAAGCATTTTGATTGCATGTGTTTAAGCAACTAATCCATATGATTTGACATTTCAAAAAAGTTCATGAAACTCTCCAATAAAAAACTGACTACATAAAAAAAATGGATGTTTAATAGATGATTCCTGATGAAAAGACATGAGGGGAAAAAGGAATTTGTTAGTTGAGATTGGTTACTTAAGAGAAATATCAATAACCTCAGATATGCAGATGACACCACCCTTATGGCAGAAAGTGAAGAGGAACTAAAAAGCCTCTTGATGAAAGTGAAAGAGGAGAGTGAAAAAGTTGGCTTAAAACTCAACATTCAGAAAACGAAGATCATGGCATCTGGTCCCATCACTTCATGGGAAATAGATGGGGAAACAGTGGAAAGAGTGTCAGACTTTGCATTTTTGGGCTCCAAAATCACTGCAGATGGTGACTGCAGCCATGAAATTAAAAGATGCTTACTCCTTGGAAGGAAAGTTATGACCAACCTAGATGGTATATTCAAAAGCAGAGACATTACTTTGCCAACAAGGATCCGTCTAGTCAAGGCTATGGTATTTCCAGTTGTCATGTATGGATGTGAGAGCTGGACTGTGAACAAATCTGAGTGCTGGAGAATTGATTATTTTGAACTGTGGTGCTGGAGAAGACTCTTGAGAGTCCCATGGACTGCAAGGAGATCCAACCAGTCCATTCTAAAGGAGATCAGCCCTGGGTGTTCTTTGGAAGGAATGATGCTAAATGCTCTAGTACTTTGGCCACCTCATGGGAAGAGTTGACTCATTGGAAAAGACTCTGATGCTGGGAGGGATTGGGGGCTGGAGGAGAAGGGGACGACGGAGGATAAGATGGCTGGATGGCATCACTGACTCGATGGACGTGAGTTTGAGTGAACTCCGGGAGTTGGTGATGGACAGGGAGGCCTGGAGTGCTGCAATTCATGGGGTCGCAAAGAGTCAGACACAACTGAGCAACTGAACTGAACTGAACTGAACTGACTGGGTCATAATTTGTCAAATATGGCATTCCCTCAGTGAAGAGAGATATATATGAAGTAGCAATTTTGATAACAGTACTGATGATTTTGCTTCCAGTAAAGCCAGCAACTTACAAGTACTGTTGTGGCATAAGGAAAATATTTCAACTTGATGTGAGTTTAAGATGTATATATATTTAAAAGATTTTTCAGACAATTAACATTACAGGAGAAATTTACCTTTTATATTAATAGTGAATGAAATAATTTTCTTTTTCCCTTGGGGCACCTTTAAGTCTCAGTCTTGTCCCCAAGTCTTCCTTCCCACTGGAGGGTCACAGTATCAGGCAGATTTCTGTCTGGACGTCGTCTTCTATTCTTCCAGTCATTTCCCATATTCAGGTAATTTGGTAGCAGCAAGTATGCTTTACCTATAGCCACAAATACCATCAGCTTGGGGTTTTCTACAGAGGATTCACTGAATCGTTTGTAATCCAATCTGAGCAGGGGTCATCACTCTCAAGGATCTTGTCCATCATGTATCTCAATTTTATGGTGAGGATCACTTAACAATCTATGAGTCCTCTTGGACAGTTAAATGCGATTCTTTTATAATTATCAGAATTATTAATTTTGTCAAGCACAGTTAGACTCTCAGTAATAACTACCACTTGACAGTTTGCTTCTTATGCAAAATAATCAGGATACTTTGTAAATCGCTCAGCTTATCGAGAATTTGGAGGGAGAGATTAATGGAAATAAGAGATTTGTAACACTGAGGTATGAAACAACAAAGGGACAGCTTGTGTTAGAAGCAAAAGAGGGAAATAAGTGAGAGTTCAGGACATGCAGTGGGCTCAGGTGTTTATGCTGTGGATGGGAGTGTGGAATCTGACCTTCCTTATTAGATTAGTTCATTCACATAAAGTCTTAGCAGGGGGCTCTTGGAAAGGAGAATATTAACTCATTTCACTATGTTAGAAGGATTAAGTGAGTCCCTTTAGAGGCTAAGGAATTTGTAGCTGTTGTCACTGTCATTTTTGATGAAGACTGAGTGTCTGGGGAATTTGTCTGGTGAAAGTATTAGTGGCTCAGTCGAGTCTGACATTTGGTGACCCCGTGAACTGTAGCCTGTCAGGCTCCTCTGCCCATGGAATTCTCCAAGCAAGAATACTGGAGTGGGTTACCATTTCCTTCTCCAGGGGATCTTCCCGACTCAGGGATTGAACCCTGGTCTCCTGCATTGCAGGCAGATTCTTTACCATCTGAGCCACCAGGGAAGCCTGGTAGGTCCTTGGTAATTAGGTTCACAGTATAACATTTATAACATTTAATGAGTAAACAATCCAGGATGGATATGCCATAAAAAGTGAGGGTAGCATCAGGGAATGTGTTCTTTCTCCTCAAATAAATACCAAGAATGAAATAGATCCTAAGGAATCCTTGCCATAAACACAATTTGTTGGTATCTTCTTATTACCGTGTTACAGACTGAATGTGTGTGTGTTCCCCAAATTCATATATTGGAACCCTCCCCCTCAAGACTCCCTGACGGTCCAGTGGCCAGGACTCCATGCTCCCACAGCAGGGAGCCTGAGTTGGATCTCTGGTCAGGGAACTAGATCCTGCATGTGGCAAGCAAGACTTCCCATGGCCCAAGTAAAAATCCTGCACGAAGCAAGGAAGATCCAAGATCCACCATGCTTCAACTAAGACATGGCCCAGCCAAATAAGCACATAAAATAAATATTTAAAAAAATTTAAAAAATCCACAGAAACCCAACCCATCAATATGATCCTATCACAAACTGGAATATTAGGGAGATTGTTAGGGTACAGCTCAGTTCAGTTCAGTCACTCAGTCGTGTCCGACTCTTTGCGACCCAATGAACTGCAGCACGCCAGGTCTCCCTTTCCATCACAAACTCCTGGAGTTCACTCAAACTCATGTCCATCGACTTGGTCATGCCATCCAGCCATCTCATCCTCTGTCGTCCCCTTCTCCTGCCCCCAATCCCTCCCAGCATCAGAGTCTTTTCCAATGAGTCAACTCTTCCCATGAGGTGGCCAAAGTACTGGAGTTTCAGCTTTAGCATCATTCCTTCCAAAGAACACCCAGGAATGATCTCCTTTAGAATGGACTGGTTGGATCTCCTTGCAGGCCTTGGGACTCACAAGAGTCTTCTCCAACACCACAGTTCAAAAGTATCAATTCTTCGGCGCTCAGCTGTCTTCACAGTCCAACTCTCACATCCATACATGACTATTGGAAAAACCATAGCCTTGACTAGACGGACGTTTGTTGACAAAGTCATGTCTCTGCTTTTGAATATGCTATCTAGGTTGCTCATAAGTTTCCTTCCAAGGAGTAAGCGTCTTTTTAATTTTAGTAATCAATAAAATTAGCTATTACTTTTAATGTCATAATTTTACCTTTACCCAGATTACGATCAGGATCTTTTGGAATCATTTCATTCCCTGTCATTCTAGTTTTTTTGAAGCATCTTCTCATTACCCAAATGGATTTGTCAACTACACAGATGCTAGGCAAGGCTGGTCTCCTAAACCCTGCCAGAAAGGGTTTGTGTTCTAGCAAATGGGGTTCTGAGTGCCCGTCTCTCTTCCTTCTCCACTTATACTGATGACATGTGGATTAAAGAAAAGGAAAATCAGCTAGCTGGTCTTACAAAGCTGAGGGCAGACAACTGACCCAGGACTTGGGCTTCATTCAGCTTCTGTAAGAAGCAGCCCTGTCCCAGTCTTTCTGTTGTTCATGTTGGCCTCATCCTTCCCCTCTGCCACAGCCTGCTCCCCAGCTGTGCTGCACTGCAGTTTGCTAACTCAGAATAATACATCATTGCCTCAGGGGAAAAGCCCTTCCCTTCTTTCATACTCAGGACATGGAGACTTTCCCTTGTTTCTTCTTGCCCACAAAACAACTGTGGAAGTTTACTTTCTAGGAAAGTTGCAAAGAGAAACAAAAAAGAAATCTAACATCTTGAAAGTGAAAGAGATGCAGCCTCTCTGGCTTCTTTACTTCCCTTTCTTGTTCTCACCTCATCATGAAATAGAACCAGAGCAGAGGCAGGATACCAACATTGTCCAATAAGTCACTAAGTGTGTATATAAATTGTTTAAACGAAAAATTACACTCGAGTAAAGGAAAGAAGGCTATTTCTTCTGATCCAGTGCCCCGGATCTCACTGCCCTGCAATCTCAGAAGAGACAGAAACAGAGGAACAGAGATGCCCAGTAGAATCAACTGCCTGAATCAATGACCGAATCTCATTAGATTCTGAGACATAAGCTTCCAATAAGAGACAACCCCATCACTGAATCTCCTTCCTCCAGCTCAGAAACTCTGAAGAGTTTAAGTAAAAGTGTTGAATAATAAAACCTATACCTGGCAAAGTCAATATTATTTATCTACTAAAAGGAAAACAATTGCAGTTGGAAACTCCTCCACTAACTTGCACAAACACACTTCTGCCCTCAGCATCTGAGCACTGCTGACACTTTAGACACCTGGGGACACGGGTCAGGAGAAGAAGAGGTCACCACTGAGCACTAGGGTCCTTCACACAAAAACTCCAGGGGAGAGGTTGGGGTTTCGGGAAGACAGTTTATTTTCCCAACCAGTCAATAAGCCCTCCACAGAAAGGAGGTTTTCGAGTCCTCAGGATGTGGTGAGCCTGCCCTCAGGGAGGGAGAGAGCAGGTGAGGAAGGGGACTCTGTCACTGCAGAGGACAGGGGTGGCTCCATGTGATCTCTCCCTTGTGAGTGAGGTGCTGCTGGGAAAATACAATTATCCTGGATGTAGCGTCTCCTCACCCATGTTCCCTGAGAAGAACCAGGATTCTGGTGGAGGTATTGGCCCAGGCTGTGGAGGACGACAGGTCTCCAGCAAGAAAATGGTGGAAAGAAAGGGTGATGTCTGTAATGGCCCTGACCTTGTGGTTCCCTAAAACACAGCCACATGGACCTGCAGGAAAGTGTTCTAGAAGGAAGAAAAACGTGGGGTGAGCTCATGGACTGATAATAATCAGCCTGCTCTTTATATCAAACACTAAGGAAAACCCATCCTTCGTTTCAGTGAGATCAGGAGCCACAGTGATCTGCTAAATCCCTAAATAAATATGGAAACCATAGGGCTGAGGGGCCTGGCCTCCTAGGCAGAGTGAGAGGGGAAACAGAGCCCAAGATGAGGGCTACAGGTGTGTTCCCGGAAAAGAGGAAGGAACATTTATGCATGAGAAACAGGGAGCAATGATGTGTGTAATCACGAATGCACTTCAATTCTAACATAAGACAAAGACCTTTCTCATCTGATGATGAATATCCATTTGGATAAGCACATCTGAAGTTACTGGGAAAAGGTAAAATTAGTAGTTTACATTGATGACAATTTCTATGACCATATTCACAATACATAACAGAAAACCAAATTAGGAAGTAAAAGTGTATAGAAATGACTAGAAAATGAAAATTACCATGTTCCCTATTTAATGGCCTCGCTTAGAAAGCCTGGCATCAGAGAACCTACCTCAAGTTTCACCCAGACACCGTCTCAGCCAGCCCAGCAGCAGCGACATCTTCCCCATGGCCTTCGTGCTCTCTCTACTCATGGCCCTGGTGCTGGTCAGTTATGGCCCGGGAGGATCCCTGGGCTGTGACCTGTCTCAGAACCATGTTCTCATTGGCAGGAAGAACCTCAGGCTCCTGGGCCAAATGAGAAGACTCTCCCCTCGCTTCTGCCTGCAGGACAGAAAAGACTTCGCTTTCCCCCAGGAGATGGTGGAGGGGGCCAGCTCCAGGAGGCCCAGGCCATCTCTGTGCTCCACGAGATGCTCCAGCAGAGCTTCAACTTCTTCCACACAGAGGGCGCCTCTGCTGCCTGGAACACCACCCTCCTGGAGCAGCTCCGCACTGGACTCCATCAGCAGCTGGATGACCTGGACGCTTGCCTGGGGCAGGTGATGGGAGAAGAAGACTCTGCCCTGGGAAGGATGGGCCCCACCCTGGCCGTGAAGAGGTACTTCCAGGGCATCCATGTCTACCTGCAAGAGAAGGGATACAGCGACTGTGCCTGGGAAATCGCCAGACTGGAAATCCTGAGATCCTTCTCTTCATTAACCAACTTGCAAGAAAGGTTAAGATGATGGATGGAGACCTGAACTCACCTTGACATGACTCTCACTGACTAAGACGCCACATCACTCCCAACTGTGGTCATTTAAGAGACTCTGAATTCTGCTTTAGCCAAAATATTTATTGAATAAATCAATAAATTCTTTCTCAGTAGTAATAAGCAAGTAGGTATAAAAAGTATTCAGCTGCACGGGAATCTGTGCATAGCGATGACTGCCCTGATGTTATTTATATGTTTATGTACATATTTTCATTTATTAGTTTATCTCATCATATTTATATTTTCATTTAAAATTTTTGTTTACATTGTAATAAAATTTAGAAAACATGTTCATTTCCTTAATCTTCTAATTTGTTTTTATTAAATTCTTATGAGGGAAAACTTGTTTCTTCATTCTGAAGACCTAAATCTTTATTTTGTCTACATAAACCTGTTGTGGAATAGCATTTGTTCATTTATACTATGGAATGGTTCTACTACTTCTCAGCACTTGATTGTCAAAAGGTGGAATTACTGGAATTCCCTGGCAGTCCAGTGGTTTCGACTCCACGCTTCCAGTATAGGAAGCTCAGGGACCATGGATTCTGCAAGCTACGGAGTGCAGCCCTCCATTCCACCCCTCCAAGAAGAAAAAAGGTAGAAAGGAGTTCTGAAACTGTGGGAAATGATTAGTCCTGAAGTCACAGATAAACTAATTTATACCCAGTCAGCAAAGAACTGTTGGTGTCAGTATCTGGGGTAAGACTCATCTCCTCCAGAAAAGTTGCCAACATGTGGTGCTGAGTGGCTGAGCCTGACTCCTGTTACTCTCCTGCTTTACTGAACAATCCACTCCCTTACACTATATCTTCACTGCCTCCAACACAGGAGCTCTGTTCTGTGATGGTTTCTGGCTTCAAAGTTTCTCTGAGTGAAAATCACTGCAAGAGAGCACAAGTGAAGGGAGAGTTCTAGAAGTTTCAAAACCTTTGAATGCAGCTCTGCTATTTAACAGCAGTGTGACCCTGAAAAATATCACAAACACTAAGGAGATGGATATGGCAACCCCCTCCAGTATTCTTTCTTGAAAATCCCATGGACAGAGGAGCCTGGTGAGCTACTGTCCATGTGTCACAGGAGTTGGACACCTCTGCACCAACCTAGCATGCACGCAGGCACGCATGCTGTCCTGATCCTCTTCTTTAACATGTGGAAAATAACAGTAGTTTTTCACAGGGTTACTGTTAGGATCAATGGGCCCATATTACAAGAAGCATAACAGTGTGCCTGGCAGAAATGATCAGGACAGTGAGTCCCAGAGTAGCTGCCCATAGGGAACAGAGAGGACAGCAGGCCTGAGGCAGTGACTGAAAGGCCACACTGGAAAGATGCTGGGTCCTTGGTAAAAATATTTAACTTGGGTGCTAGTTTCACAATTTAGTTTGTGAACTCTTCTGTGCTCAATGCTGGAGACAATTCCAATTTCTGTGTTTCAGACTTCTAGAAGCATTCTAGGAAGTCATAGAAATTCTTTGAGAAAGAAGGATTAGTAGAAAATGCTTTGATCTACTATAAAAATGAATAATAGGGAAATCAGAGAGATCTCCTAGGACTGCAGAGAATCACACACATTACTCATTAATAATGTTTCTTGTTCTTTAGTGTGAGTAGTCCTGTACTACTTTTTAACCTATTTCTATAATCACCATCTCAACCCTCTGCTGGGTTTCCGTCTTTCAGCAGCAAGGCACAGGCAGGAAGAAAAGAGCAAGGGCCATGCAGTGTAAGGTTCTGCTCTCCAACCCTGGGCTGTCCTGGGTTTGATCCTAGTTGTTTTCCATAAAGACTCCAGTCCCTAAGTGCTGGCAGGGTCACCTCCTAGAGCTGTTCCTTCTCAGAAATTAGTGCCTTTAGAGGAGAGACTGCTACAAGTGAATGCAGGTGCCATACCCTAGTGAGAGTCTTTCTCTGAATAAGGGGCATGAACTCAATATTACTTGTCAACACATAAATCTTGCACATGCATACTGCCAACTGTCCATGATAACAATGGCTACATTAATCCATATCAAGACCATATAAGCTATTATATGTTCTCACACCTTGACCAAAACAGGGTCTTATCATCTTTTTTAGTTTTTGCCCATCTGACTGGTGACACATAGCATCTAGCAGCAACCATTAGTTGTCCTTTTCCTAATTGATGGCGGTTGTTATCAGTCATACTCCAGTCAGGAAAACAGAAAATTCCTTCCAGCCTTCTAGCCCACCCTTGGAACTGGCATGGGAAAGAAAAACAATCTGCAGGCCAAGGAGAAATGTCCTGGAAGGAACTAGAGCCCCAGCATCACCGAGTAGCGTTGAGGAGAAGAGCTGTGGAGCTGAGACGTTAGTTTTAAGACCACTGCACTAGAACAGATGACAGCCTTTCCCCATCATATCCACTGGAAGTGCAGGCTTCCTCTGTGAATTTCTGATCCATAGAGAATGCACCCACTGCTCTTGCACTGTCTCTTTACCCAGGTAAAGGAGTTCACGATTCATTTTCGTTCAAACTCCGTGATCTCCAGCTAGAAGACACACAGATTGCAAGGTCCTCAACCAGATCCCAGGCTGCACACTCACACTGCACTCCTGCCATCTGGCTGGTATCCAGTCTGAATTTCGTTTGTGACCAAGGAGTTTGTGGTTTTCCTGTGTTCAAAGCCCAACTGCCTATTTCACAGTTGGTGTCTACTGAGTACACATTATGCTGAAATCAAAAGCATTTTAATTGCAACTTTTAAACAACGTATCCACATGAGAAGACATTTTGAAAAAGTTCATGAAACTCTCCAATGAAAAACTGACTAAAAAAAAATGCTTAATAGATGACCTTTGGTTAAAAGAAATGAGAGGAAAAAAGGATTTTGTAAATTGAAATGAGCTATTCAAAATAGTTACTGGTTCATAAGTTTGTCAAATATGGCTTTTGCTCAGATGAAGAGAGAGATACAGAAAAGTAATATTGAAAACATTATTGATGATTTTGCTTCCATTAAAGCCAGGAACTTAAAGTACTGTTGTGGCATAAAGAAAATATTTGAATTTGATGTGAGTTGAAGACTTATACATTTTAAAACATTTTCCAACCAATGAACATGACAGGAGAAATTAACCATTTCTATTAATGTTCAATGAAACAATTTTCCCTGTACTAAGGAGCTTCTTTTGAAGTCTCAGTTTTGTTCCCAAGTCTTCCCACTGGAGGGTCCCAATATCTAGTAGATTCCCATCCAGATTGTAGATACCTTTCCCCTTTCCCTGAATTACTCCTTTTCCCCATAAACAAGGGCTTCCCTTGTGGCTCGGCTGGTCAAGATCTGCCCGCAATGAGGGGACCTGGGTTCAGTCCCTGAATTGGGAAGATCTCCTGGAGAAGGGAAAGGCTACCCACTTCAGTATTCTGGCCTGGAGAATTCCATGGACTGTGTAGTCCATGGGGTCGCAAAGAGTCAGACACGACTGAACGACTTCCACTCACTCCAAAACAACCCCGAATCTGAAAACATACCACAGCATGCTGTGATTTCCAGCCGTCAATCGCGGCATTCAAGGGCACCGGTGTGAACCGCTCTGGCTAAAATCTTCTCCCAGGAAGGGGAGGATGGACGCAATGGTAGCTTATCTAGACTTTGGAGGTGCAGAAATCAAAGGCTCTGAGCGACGCGGCGCAAAGCTCGCCTGGGCAGTGGGGCCCGAAAAGGAAGTTTCCTCTCTGTTCCCGCGGCCCCAAGCTCTCCCTGGGCCCCGGCGGCGCCTCGCTCCGGTCGCGGCTCCTGCCCACGGCCACCCGCGAGTTCTCTCCGTGGATCTGATGCCCCAGGCGGGTCCCGCTGGGTGGGCGGTGCGGGTCTGTCAGTTACTGAGAGATCGGGCGCCCCCTCCCGGCCGCTGGGGCGCAGCAAAAGGAGTTTGGAGAGCTCCGGAGTTTAGAGCAGGACCTGAACTGCTTCAGAGAGGCCCAGGTGAAGTGCTGAATTTCTGGACTCCTGGTCTCCCTGCTGATGGCAATGGGGAGGCTCTGCTCCATCCCTCACATTTCACCCGTTAGCATAGGTCGTCTTCTATTCTTTTTGTCATTTGCCAAATTAATATAATTTGGAAGCAAAAGTTTGTTGCTGAACCAGGAAAGACACCAGGATTCTTGGCCTCCGGAGGAGAATTCAATCCAGGGCCAGTGACGAGGCTTGATCGCTCAGCACTTTTGTGTAATAAAGTTTTATTAAAGTATAAAAGAGATAGAGAAAGCTTCTGACATAGACATCAGAAGGGGGCAGTAAGAGTGCCCATGCTAGTCTTCAGCCAGATGTTATATAGCTGCTAGCAGTCTGCTAATCAGAGAATGGAAATGTCTCGAAACTCAGAGAATGGCACCGGGCCCCTCACCCACAACGTGCATTGAGACAACATTGGCACCAGGTGAGTCATCCCCGGCCACAAAATGATGGACGTGAATCTTGAAGAAAGGCAGATTTCCAAACAAATATACAGTTTCATTAACACAGATTAGGAGAACAGGGTATGAGTATAACATACTGGTTTGTCAAGTCGGTTCTGAGCCTTTGGGTGGAACTGACTTAAACACAGAGTCTAGGGTAAATACACAGTACATTAACAGCTTAAGACAAACATTTCCATAAGAAAAATGCATTGGTCAGCTCAAGGTTTGGGAAAAGTTAAGTTCACGTGGAACCAGGTGTCATTATGGCAACACAGAATTTTAAGAGAAACCTCTTTTTAAATCTGTATAGAGAAGTGAAGCCGCTCAATCATTTCTGAGTCTTTGCGATCCCATGGACTAGAGTCTACCAGGCTTCTCTGTCCATGGGATTTTCCAGGCAAGAGTACTGGAGTGGGTTGCCATTTCCTTCTCCAATGCATGAAAGTGAAAAGTGAAAGTGAAGTCGCTCAGTCATGTCCGACTTAGCCACCCCATGGACTGCAGCCTTCCAGGCTCTTCCATCCATGGGATTTTCCAGGCAAGAGTAAAGAGATTAAAAATGTCTCACACTTGCAGCCTGTTTCCTCTGTTTGGAGACCCCCAGTTTTCTTGTCTGTTACCCTCTTAAAAGCATTAAGTATTTTTTTAAATTACAGTCACAAGAGCCATCAGCTTGGTGTTTTCTACAGAGGATTCACTGAAACGTTTCTAACCCAATCTCCTGCTGGAATCGAAACTCAAAGGATCTTGTCCATCATGTATCCCCAATTTATGGTGAGGATTCATTGCACAATCTATATGAATCATCTTGGACAGTTAAATATGATTATTTTATAATTATTAGAATTATTATTTTGTCGGTCACATTTAGACTGTCAGTAATAACTACCAGTTGATAATTTCATTTTGCTTATTATACAAAATAATCAGATACGTTGTAAATTGCTCAGCTTATCTAGAATTTGGAGGTAGATGTGAACTAATGGAAATAAGAGGTTTGTCACATCGAGGTATGAAACAACAAGGGTGCATCTTGTGTTAGAAATAAACTAGGAAATTAAGTGAGCGCTCAGTGCACGCAGTGGGCGCAGGCATCACAGTCTAGATAAGCAGTTTGGAATGTGACATGTTAGGTTTTGAAAACTGGATTTGCCATTTCATTCTTAGATTATTTTATTCCAATAAAGTCTTAGCAGGAGGCTCTTCGAAACAAAACTATTAACTCAGTTTCAACTATGCTGGAAGTATTGCGTGAGTCCCTCACAAAGGCTAAGGAGTTTGTAGTTGTTGTCACTGTTGTTTTTGATAAACACTGATAGTCTGTGAAATTTTTCTGGCAGGTCCTTGGTAATCATGTCCACGGTAGTCTTGTAACATTTAATTAGCAATCAGTTCAGGATGGAGGTGCCATAAAAAGTGAGGGCAGCATCAGGGAACGTGTTCTTACTCCTCACTAATATCAAGAATGAAATATATCCTAATGAATCCTTGCCATAAACACAATACCTTGGTCTCTCCTTGCTACCGTGTTACAGACTGAATGTGTGTGCGTTCTCCAAATTCAGGTAATGAAACACTACCCCTTGACTTCCCTGATGGTCCAGGGGCCAGGACTCCATGTTAGCAAAGCAGGGAGCCTGAGCTGGATCTCTCGCCAGGAAACTAGATTCTGATTGGCAAGCAGGACTTCCCATGGCTTAAGTAAAGATCCTGCATGAAGCAACCAAGATCCAAGAACCAGCATACATCGACTAAGACATGCCACAGCCAAATAAACACATAAAATAAATATTTTAAAAATTCTTGAAAAACCCACAGAAACCTAACCCATCAATGTGACAGTACCGAGAGCTGGAATATTAGGGAGATCATGAGGGTCAGTAATCAATAAAATTCAGTTATTATTTTTAATGTCATAGTTACTATTAGCTAGACTAAGATCAGGCTCTTTTGGAATCATTTAATTCCCTTTCATTCTAGTTATTTCAAAGCATATTCTCTTTGCCCAGGCGGATTTATCACCTACGCAGATGATCAGCAAGGCTGGCTGGTCTCGTCAATCCTGCCAGAGAGCATTAGTGTTCGAGCAACTGGGGCTCTGATTGCCTGTCTCTGGTGAGCTGGTGAGTGTGACTTCTTCCTCCTGCCCTTATACTGACCACATGCTGATTCAAGAAAAGAAAAATTAGGTGGCTGGTCTTACAAAGCTGACGGCAGTCAACAGATCAAGGACTTGTCCTTCTTTGAGCTTCTGTAAGCAGCAGCCCTGTCCCAGCCTTTCTGTTGTTCATATTGGCCTCATCGTTTCCCTCTGCCTCAGACTTGTCCCCAGCTGTGCTGCACTGAAGTTTGCTAACTCAGAACACGTCACTGGGTCAGGGGAAAACCACTTCCCTTCTTTCATATTCATGACATTGAGACTTACTCTTGTTTTCTTGTTGCCCAGACAGAAAAATGTGTAATTTTACTTTCTAGAAAAGTTGCAAAGAGAAACAAAAAAACTAACATCTTGAAAGGAATAGAGATGCAGCCCCTCTGGCTTCTTTACTTCCCTTTGTTGTTCTCACATCATCATCAATTACAACCGCAACAGGAGCAATGAGACAAATCTTGTCCAATAAGTCAGTCAGTTCAGTTCAGCTCAGTCACTCAGTTGTGTCTGACTCTTTGCAACCCCATGAACTGCAGCGTGCCAGGCCTCCCTGTCCGTCACCAACTCCCAGAGCCTACCCAAAATAAGTCACAAAGTGAATATAAAAAGTTTAAATGAGAAATTACAGTCAAGGAAAAAAGACTGTTTCTCCTGATCAAGTAGGCTGGGTCTCACTGCCCTGCATTCTCAGAGGAACAGAGATGCCTGGTGGGATCTACTGCCTGAATGAACAGCTGTAACTCACTAGATTCCGTGACATAAGCTTCCAATAAAAGCCTGCCCTAAGGGAGGGAGTCCAGCAGGTGAGCAAGGGGACTCTGTCACTCCAGAGGACAGGGGGTGGCTCCATGTGATCTCTCCTGTGTGAGTGAGGTGCTGCTGGGCAAATACAATCAATTATCCTGGAATTAGAGTCTCCCCACCCATTTTATCTGAGAAGAACCAGAATTCTTGGTAGGAGTATTGGTTGGGCCAGCAAAGGACAATAGGTCTCCAGTATGAAAATGGTGGAACGCAAGCCTGATGTCTGTAATAGTCCTGACTTCGTGGTTCCCTGAAGCACAACCACATGGACCTGCAGGGACGTGTTCTAGAAGGAAGAGAAACATGAGGGAGCTCATGGACTCATAATAATCAGCCTCTTCTCTAAATCAGACACTAAAGAAAACCCATCCTTTGTTTCAAACAGTTTATTTGCTAGAGTGACCTGGTAAATCCCTGATAAATACAGAGCCTGCCTTCCTAAGTAAAGGAAGAAACAGAAATTGTGCCTAGGATCAGGGCCAAAAATGTGTTCATGGAACAGAGAAGAGCTACATTTACACATGAAGGAGAAAGAGTGGTAATGTTTGTACTTAGAAACCTACATCATTTCTGATGTCTGACAAAGACCTTTCTCATTTGATTGAAAAATATCCATTTGGATGGGTACATTTGAAGTTATTGGGAAATAGATAAAATTAATAGTTTAAACAGATGACAATTTCTTTGACCATATTCAGAATACATAAATGAAAATCAAAAAAGGAAGTAAAAGTGCATAGAAATGACTAGAAAATGAAAACTACCATGTTCCCTATTTAATAGCCTCGCTTAGAAAGCCTGGCATCAGAGAACCTACCTCAAGGTTCCACCAGACGTCGTCTCAGCCAGCCCAGCAGCAGCCTCATCTTCCCCATGGCCTTTGTGCTCTCTCTGCTCATGGCCCTTGTGCTGGTCAGCCTCGGCCCGGGAGGATCCCTGGGCTGTCACCTGTCTCAGAACCACGTGCTGGTTGGCAGGAAGAACCTCAGGCTCCTGGGCGAAATGACGAGACTCTCCCCTCACTTGTGTCTGCAGGACAGAAAAGACTTTGCTTTCCCCCAGGAGATGGTGGAGGGTGGCCAGCTCCAGGAGGCCCAGGCCATCTCTGTGCTCCACGAGATGCTCCAGCAGAGCTTCAACCTCTTCCACACAGAGCGCTCCTCTGCTGCCTGGAACACCACCCTCCTGAAGCAGCTCCGCAAGGGACTCCTGGACCAGCTTGTCGACCTGGATGCCTGCCTGGGGCAGGATATGGGAGAGGAAGGCTCTGCCCTGGGAAGGACAGGCCCCACCCTGGCCGTGAAGAGGTACTTCCAGGGCATCCATTTCTACCTGAAAGAGAAGGGATACAGCGACTGCGCCTGGGAAACCGTCAGAGTGGAAATCAGGAGATCCTTGTCTTCATCAACCAGCTGGCAAGAAAGGTTAAGAATGATGGATGGAGACGTGAACTCACCTTGACATGACTCTCACTGATTCAGATGCCCCATCATCTTTGCACACTCATCTGTGGCCATTTCAGAAGACTCTGATTTCTACTTTAGCCACCAAATTGATTGAATTACTTCAGCCAATACTTTGTCAGTAGTAACTGAAGATATATAAATTTTCTTGGCTGCAGGTGTGTCAGTCCCGAAGTGAAGACTGCCCTGATTTTATTGTTTGTTTGCTTATTTATTTTATTATATTTATTCTTTGATCTCCTCCTATTTATTTTTCTATATAAAATATTTTTATTTATATTGTATTAAAATTTAACAAATACAGTCACATTTTTATTTCATTAAATTTGTAATTTGTTTTATTTATTAAATATTACCAGGTGAACTTCTTGAATTTTTTACTGTTTTATGTTTAGTTGCTAGGTCAAGTCCGAATCTTTTGGGACCCCATAGACTATAGCCGACCAGGCTCCTCTGTCCATGGGATTCTCCAGGCAAGACTACTGGAGTCTGTTGCCATTTCCAGGGGATCTTCCCAACCAAGGATGGAATCTGGAATCTGCATTTCAGGCAGATTCTTTACTGTCTGATCCACAAGGGAAGACCCTTGGTTGAAAGAAATGAGAGAAAAAGGGATTTTGTAAACTGAAATTAATTATTTATGACAGTTACTGGGTCATCAATTCAGCTCAGTTCAGTCACTCAGTCGTCTCTGATTCTTTGCGACCCCATGGACTGCAGAATGCCAGGCCTCCCTATCCATCACCAGCTCCCAGAGTCCACCCAAACTCATGTCCATTGAGTCGGTGATGCCCTCCAACCATCTCATCCTCTGTCGTCCCCTTCTCCTCCTGCCGTCAGTCTTTCCCAGCGTCAGGGTCCTTTCAAATGAGTCAGCTTTTCCCATCAGGTGGGCAAAGTATTGGAGTTTCAGCTTCAACATCAGTCCTTCAGTGAACACCTAGGGCTGATCTCCTTTAGGATGGACTGATTGGCTCTCCTTGTAGTCCAAGGGACTCGCAAGAGTCTTCTCCAACACCACAGTTCAAAAGCATCAATTCTTCGGCGCTCAGCTTTCTTTATAGTCCAGCTCTTACATCCCCCAGGACTGTGAAAATAAACTATCACTGATGAGCCACCAGACACTGGGACCTTGTTAGAGCAGCCTGAACCAAGACACAGGGCATGGCACATTTAGGTCCAGCAGTCCACTATTTGAGGTTGTATGGAAATATTTCATGTTCAAAGCATACATGACAGAGAAGAAATTGTCATGTGTAATTATTCTCAATCCCCTTCTTCAGAAAGAAAACTGATAATCTACACTCACAAGTAAAAACCATAGAGTCTGAATCAGAGAGAGAAGAATGATGGCCCATCGGAAGGACATCTAAAGGACATTAAGAGCACTGATGAAAGAAAGGAAACAGCAAGAGAAATTAGGCAACAGGGAAAATGTCCTGCCTTCTGGTTCTTCCCAAGGGATAATGGGAAAACATACCTAAAATAATTTTTATTTTAATATATTGTGAAAAACACTTGGATATTTAAAAATCATTTAACCATTTAGCCAATTGTTCCCTATCCATGGCTGGATCCAAATATTTGCATGAACCATTCCTTTAATCAGTAACCAGTCAGAGAGGGGGCAGTGAAATTAACCAATTTGCTTAACTTCATGTTTTGGTGAAAGTCAGTAAATTTCAGTATCTTGAGAATTCAAATATTTCCCCTTAATTCCTGAGTTTTCCTGCCAACTTGTTCAAGAAGAAATCTGTTGGTTTCATGTTCTAATTTTTTTTTCTTATGATCCATGAATAGGCCAGGAAATATTTTTTTTTTAGTTTAATCTGTACAGGAATAAATATTCTGAAGGCAGGAAGTAACAGCTCCCCGGTCCTTGGTGCTGGTGGTGGCCGTGCTCTGACTCACTCCCAGGGCATCCTGGACACCTTCCAGGGGTCCCGTCACCACCACCAGGTTCCCTGTCTCTGAGCTGTGGCTGGATGGCGCCAGAAGGGACCCGAATCTATAAAATCGACCCCAACTCACTGACTCCTCGCCTGAAGCTCTTCAGTAAATGGAATCCTTCCTGGAAAATAAACCACAAAGCTCTAGAGAAGGCTTGGAAAATGCAAGGTTCTGAGCTTCCAACCAGAGATTACTGTCACTGGCAGGGCTACAAGGCTCCCTCTTCAGCTCTCAGAACGGTGAAAACAAAGAGTTTCTCCCCGCAATAGTAAATCAGGATCAAAAGACTCACTGAGGATGCTGTGCCCAGAACTGCAAACTCTCCAAAGTGGGCATCCAAAAGGAACCCGAGAAAAAGAGCTCTTTGGCCCTCCTACAGCAGTCTGGAGAAGCGTACTCTCCAGGGCTCAAGGGAAGGATATTTTACTGCTATTTTTGAGTTGCTAAATACAGTGCTCAATCCTGTCTGACTCTTTGCAACGCCATGGACAGCAGCACGCCAGGATTCCCTATCCTTCACTATCTCCTGGAGTTTGTTTAAATCCATAACCACTGAGTTGGTAATGCCATCCAACCATTTCCTCCTCTATCGCCCTCTTCTCCTCCTGCCCTCAGTCTTCCCCAGCATCAGGGTCTTTTCCAGTGAGTTCGCTCTGCACATCAGATAGCCAAAGTACAGGGCTTCCCTGGTAGCTCAGATGGTAAAGAATGTACCTGCAAGTGGGGGAGACTCGGGTTTGATCCCCGGGTCAGGAAGATCACCGGAAAAGGGAATGGCAACCTACTCCAGTATTCTTGCCTAGAGAATTCCATGGACAGAAGAGCAACTGGCTGGCTATGGTCCATGGGGTCACAAAGATGAGACATGACTAAGCAATAACGTTTACTTACTTATTGGAGCTTCAGCTTCATTATCAATCCTTCCAATGATTCTCACGGTTGATTTCTTGACTGGTTTGATCTCCTTGCTATCCAAGGGACTCTCAAGAGTCTTCTCCAGCACCATAATTTGAAAGCATTGATTCTACTGCACTCAGCCTTCTTTCGGTCCACCTCTCACATCCATACAAGACTATTGGAAATACCATAGCTTTGACTATACAGACGTTTGTTGTCAAAGTGATGTTTACTCTTTTTCACATGTTGTCTAGTTCTGTCATAGCTTTTCTTCCAAGGAGCAAGTGTCTTTTAATTTTGTAGCTGCAGTCAATGTCCACAGTGATTTTGGAGACCAAGAAAAGAAAATGTGTCACGGTTTCCACTCTTTCGCCATCTATTTGGCATAGATGTCAGAAGCTTAGGTGTTTTAATGTTGAGTATTAATGCCAGCTTTTTCAGTCTCCTCTTTCACCCTCATCAAGAGGCTCTTTAGTTCCTCTTCACTCTCCTCCATTGGATTGGTATCATGGTATTTTATTATTTATTCCTATCAAAGTTGTTAAGAGCATCTATAAATATTTCAAGAGCTAAACAGAAAGAAATGTTATAAAATTGAGATGAATATTCAGCAGACAGGGAATTAAAAATTGATTTCTGAAAGGAAACAAAGTTAAAAGTACTTCAAAATAAATATGAAGAAAAATAACCTAAAATTTTAAGTGATTTTCAGTTCTGAAAGATTTTTAAGTCTATACTGTGGTATTATTATATATTTTTTATGAATTTCATATGAATATGTAATTTGGTACATTACTATTTATATAAGTAAATACCCTCATTAAAAGTCATTCTTCAAACTCATTCATAAAGTTAAATAAAACTCAACAGCATTTACATTTAATGTACACCTTTCATTTTATGGCATTGTTAACCCTAGGGTGAATACAACAAGGAGTTTTGCGTTTTCTTTTCTTATGTATAAAGATATGCATGGAGTGCAAAGAAAGATCTACAGCATAACTGTGTTGTCAAAATTTCATGGTGGGAGTAATTAGGAAGAAAATATCTCAGAAGACTCTGTCAATAGGGAAGGGGAGGCAATAATGAAAAAAAGTTTGAGAAATGCTATCCTAACCCATTTGAAAAGTGCAAATTGAAAAGCAAAAACAAAAGTAGAAAGCAAGAAGGAACTTTCAGAAAATGGAAACCGTGGGCTCCTATTTAAGACACAGGCCTGAAGGAAGGTCTTCAGAGAACCTAGAAAGCAGGTTCACAGAGTCACCCACCGCCCCAGGCCAGAAGCATCTGCAAGGTCCCCGATGGCGCCAACCTGGTCCTTGCTCTTGGCTCTCCTGCTGCTCAGCTGCAACGCCATCTGCTCTTACAATTCAAGCTTCTTCAACAAAATAGCATAGGCTGGGTATTTTGCAAAGACCAGAAATGTATTGGCCAATGTTAGTTCTTGAGTCTGGATATCCGAGAACTGTGTGTCAGTTTAGTCCAGTTGCGGTGAGAGCCTGCTTCTGGTCTCACACTGCAGAGTTCTCTCGTATCATCACAGGGCAGGAGAGGGACTAGTTTATATCTACCTCTTTTATAAGGGCATTATTTCCTTTTGTGAGGCCTCCATCCTCACACCCTAACCACTTCCCAAAAGGCCTGTCACCTAATATCATTACCTTGGGTTTATGACCTCATGATATGACTTTGCTGGGGTCCTAACCATTCAGAACGGAAATGTCTTTAAAGTCTGCATGCTTGGCATGTAGAAGTAAGAAAATAGTCACACTGACAAAAAAGAATGAGCAGGTTAATAGGCAAAATAAAGAGACCAGGGATTCAGATCCAAACTCCAGATTTTCAACCTGTTGTAAGGCTTTAATTATTACATGTCAAAAACTGGACGACAAACTAAAATGAAGCTCACCAGCCATGCAATGGAATAAAACAGAGCGTGGAAATGATCATTCATCATTCCTTGTGAGGAGTCTCTGAAGTATCTCAGGTCAATGTAGCAGTAATTGCCAGGTCGGTAAAGACCCACCAAAGAGTATTGTGGTAAACCGCCTGCTCATTGCTGTGAGCTACGAGCATCAGGGAGGGTTTGAGTTCAGATACATGGCTCTGTGTACGACACCCGGCATGTTCTTTTCTGTCATGACCTCAGTTCAGGTCAGTCGTTCAGTCATTGGTGACTCTAATGACCCCTGAACTGTAGCATGCCAGGCTTCCCTGTCCATCACCAACTCCGAGAGCTTGCTTAGAGTCAGTGATGCCATCCAACCATCTCATCCTCTGTCGTCCCCTTCTCCTCCTGCCTTCAATCATTCCCAGCATCAGGGTCTTTTCCAATGAGTCAGGTCTTCGCGTCAGGTGGCCAAAGAATTGGAATTTCAGCATCAGTCCTTCCAGTGCATATTCAGGACTAATTTCCTTCAGGATGGACTGGCTTGTTCTCCTTGCAGTCCAAGGGACTCTCAAGAGTCATCTCCAACACCACAGTTCAGAAGCATCAATTCTCTGGCACTCAGCTTTCTGGTCCAGCTCTCACATCCATACATGACTACTAGAAACACCATAGCGTTGACCATACAGACCTTTAGGCCAAAGTAACGTCTCTGCTTATTAATATGCTGTCTAGATTGGTCATAGCTTTTCCTCCAAAGAGCAAGTGTCTTTCAATCCCCTGTCTGCAGTCACCATCTGCAGTGATGTTGGAGCCCAAGGAAATAGAGTCTGTCACTCTTTCCTTTGCTTCCCCATCTGTTTGCCATGAAGCTATGGTACTGGAAGCCATGTTCCTGATGTTTTGAATGTTTTAAGTTTTCAGCCAGCTTTTTCACTCTCCTCTTTCCCTTTCGTCAAGAGGCTCTTTAGTTCCTCTTCCCTTTCTACCTTAAGGGTGGTGTCATTTGCATATCTGAGGTTATTGATATTTCTCCCAGCAATCTTTCCAGCTTCTGCTTCATCCAACCCAGCCTCTCACATGATGTACTCTGGATATAAGTTAAATAAGCAGGCTGACAGTATACAGTCTTGATGTACTCTTTTCCCAGTTTGGAACCAGTCCATTGTTCCATGTCCGGTTCTAACTGTTGCTTCTTGACCTGCATACAGGTTTCTCAGGAGACAGGTAAGATGGTCTGATATTCCCATCTCTTGAAGCATTTTACACAGTTCGTTGTGATTCACAAGGTCAAAGGCTTTAGCCCTGTCGATGCAGTAGAAGTAGATGTTTTCTGGAATCATGACGTAGTTGAGGACGATTAGGGGTGAGGCATCCTCCTGAGTTTAATATAGTGCTGGGCACAGGCTGAAAAGTGTGTTGCACTTGCTACGTGAAGCCCCAGACCCCATTTACCTTCAAGGAAGGAGACTCCTAGTGGTTTTAGCAACAAACTCAGTACGACAGGTACCAGCAGGAATAGAGTTGAAATACCAGCCACTGTCTATTATCATTCTAGGAAATAGGGCCCCGATGAAGCAAAATAGCTTGGTCATTTGTAAATGCCTTCCAGTAGTAGGAGGAAATCTGAGAAACTGCTTTAGCTACAATTACTTGTTGAGGACTTCCCTGATGGTGCAGTGAAGAAGAATCTTCCTCAGGAGAGACAGAGTCGATCCCTGGTCCAGGAAGTGTCCACCTGCCACGGAACAACTAAGACAGTGCTCCCCTGTTGCTGAGACCCTGCTCCAGAGCCCACGTGCTGCAGCTCCTGAAGCCTGCACGCTGGAGCCTGAGGAGGCCCGCACAGCAAGGAAACCAGGCTCTGCGAGGAAGAGTGGCCCCACCTGCCACGACTGACGGAAGTCCGGGCAAGCGGTGAGGACCCAGGGCACCCAGAAGTGAATAAATAAATAAACACCACAAAACAGCTTGTTGAGCGATTACACTGGGCCTGGTACAGAGGATACCACAGAGAAGAAGACAGAGTTCAGTCACTACAGAGCTGATTTGCCAAACACGGTCACATGTCTCTTATTTGAAGTTTGGAACATAAGGGGACAAGACAACATAAAATCCACTGTAAAATGAATTCAGGAGCAGAGCCAAAAGCTAAATCTCCCATGAAATAATATTTATCCCGTTCTGAATTAATTACAAAGATTGTTTCCTTTTATTTGAAAACGATAGACTTGGATTGGAACTTGAAAGTCATTTGGCAAATCTGAAATTTGTTGCAAAGGAACAGAGAGAAAGATTCACATGCATCGTGATTCCTAAATCATGGCTTCTCACTGGGGATAATGCTACTTCCACGCATGCAGGCATTAGTTTTCTGGAATATGAACAAATCTTGTCATTACAGTGATTAGTTATTACACGTCAAAGTTCAACCTGATACAACAAAATCTAACCCCTTAGTATTTATTTCTGTCTTTGGCCTTTCTTGTGTCTCATACATAAGAGAAGCATTGAGATTGAGTTTATGGAATATAAACAAATTGTATACAAGGCCAGTGGTACCATCTAAGGTGACTAGATGGTTCACTGGAGGACTTTCCATCATTTGCTTGATCTCAGAGTCATATTGTGAGAGCTGCCCTTTCTGTACTTCTGAGAAACCATTGTCCGTCTCATGCATGTTGCTTATGTTTGAAGGTCACTGTGATTTGGGCTCCAGAAATTACATAAAAATGGAAAATTCATTTGTAAATAAAATACAAAAATGTTATCAATTCTTATAAAATTCTACAAAGGTTCAACATGTCAAAGTCTTAAAGAGAAAAAATGTTGATAATATCCAGATGAATATCTAGCAGGCAGTAAAACTAAAAATTATTTTCTGACATGAAAAAAATTCAGTAATGAATACTTAAATTAAATATTAAAGAACTATTTTTAAGTTATTCAATGATTTGAGCAGCTTTGAATGACTTTTAAGTATGTCTATATCTTGGTATTATTAAAAGTATTTATGTAAATTTTATTTCAATATGTAATTGGATACATACCTACTTATAAAAGTAAACATATGACATTAAAAGTCACTCAGAAAACTGTTTATAAAAAAAATAAAATTCAGTAGCTTTTACATTTAAATTATAGCTTAAAATTTTATGTATTTCTTAACTACACTGAATACAAAGAGTAAGATTTACACCTCCTTTTTCTATGTACAGGAAAAGATATTCATAGAGTACATAAATACATACACAGTACATCTGTGTTATCAAAATTTCACAGTGCAGGGCAATTAAGAAAATATATCTAGAAAGGCTCTGTGGGCAGAAGAAAGAAGGGCAACATGAAAAAAGAAACGATTGAGAAGTGCTGCCTTAACCCACTGGAGAGTGCAAACAGAAAAGCAAAACCAAAAGTAGAAAGTAAGAGGGAATTTCAGAAAATGGAAACCATGGGCTCCTATTTAAGCCCCAGGCCTGAAGGAAGGGCTTCAGGGAAGCTAGAGAGCAGGTTCACAGTCACCCACCGCCCCAGGCCAGCAGCATCTGCAAGGCCCCGATGGCCCCAGCCTGTTCCTTACTCCTGGCCCTGCTGCTGCTCAGCTGCAATGCCATCTGCTCTCGGGGTTGCCACCTGCCTCACACCCACAGCCTGGCCAACAGGAGGGTCCTGACGCTCCTGCGACAACTGAGGAGGGTCTCCCCTTCCTCCTGCCTGCAGGACAGAAAAGACTTCGCATTCGCCCAGGAGGTGCTGGGTGGCAGCCAGTTGCGGAAGGTCCAGGCCATCTCTGTGCTCCACGAGGTGACCCAGCACACCTTCCAGCTCTTCAGCACAGAGGGCTCGGCCGCCGCGTGGGACCAGAGCCTCCTGGACAAGCTCCGCGCTGCACTGGATCAGCAGCTCACTGACCTGCAAGCCTGTCTCAGGCAGGAGGAGGGGCTGCGAGGGGCTCCCCTGCTCAAGGAGGACTCCAGCCTGGCTGTGAGGAAATACTTCCACAGAGTCACTCTCTATCTGCAAGAGAAGGGACACAGCCCTTGTGCCTGGGAGGTTGTCAGAGCAGAAGTCATGAGAGCCTTCTCATCCTCAACAAACTTGCAGGAGAGATTCAGGAGCAAGGACTGACACACACGTGGTTCAACACGGAAGTGATTCTCATGGACTAACACACCACACTTCCTCCTGCGCTGCCACGTGGAAGACTCTCATTTCTGCGGTCATTGCTCCCTGAATTGAATCAGTGTGTCAAATGATTTCCGGAATATTAAGCAACATGATGTTCTACTCTATAGGCGCTGGTTCCTCACCGATGCCGAAGCTGATCTATCTATGTATTTAACTACCTGGACATTTATTTATTTAATATTTATTTAACTATTTATAAATATTTAAATTATTTTGCTGATAAAATATTATGTATGTATGCTGCTGCTGCTGCTAAGTCGCTTCAGTCGTGTCCAACTCTATGAGACCCCATAGACGGCAGTCTGCCAGGCTCCCCCGTCCCTGGGATTCTCCAGGCAAGAATACTGGAGTGAGTTGCCATTTCCTTCTCCAATGCACGAAGGTGAAAAGTGAAAGTGAAGTCGCTCCGTCGTGTCTGACTGGGAAAATGTATATTTTGTATTTAGTCAGTTTACGATTTTTCTTCCTTTATTAAATTCTTACTGTAAAAGACTTACTTTGTTTTTTCGTTAAGACAGAAACACCAAGCCTGAATGGCAGCTTCATTAAAAAATGCATTTTACGATTCCTTGAGCCCTCTTTAGGATCTGCACGTTAGAAGTAAAAATACTCTAGCTCTAGCTGTGTTGTTTGCTGCTCTGAGGAACTTGAAGTGAACATAACCACTCCAGCGCTTTTCGTAACTCTGAATTTTTTCAAAAAGAGTAACCTAAAAACAACGATCAAAAAAAAACAACAACAACAACAACAACAACAAACAAACCATGCTTCAGGATCTGATGAATCCTTGGGAAGGATTTTCTGCCTCTTGTTGGTTGTGGATTTTTTTTTCCCTGGAAAAAATTGTAGAGATGCTTGAAGACGTGGTATTCAGTTGGCAAGAGCTCAGGTGAGTATCTTATCCTTACACTCAAATATCACAATCGTTCACTTCCTCCCAGTGTAGAAACCCCCAGCATGCTCTCCTCACTCACTCTGCATGAAGGCGTCCTCTCCACTCATACAGCTGTGTCCTTCTCCATTACAGTTTCTAGTTGTCAATTTCCCCTTACGACTGCAAACCACCAACTCAAAGCAGAACCTGAGTGAAAGTTCTAGCTCTGTCAGACACTCTCCTGTGACTTCGCCTGCTCTGCCTGCCAAGCACTGCAGGTCCAGACTGTCCAGCCTCCCAGAGAAACACAGTAAATAGAGGGAACTCCGCCTCACAGTGAACAATGGTGGAGACACCAGGGGCTCCTCTGAGCGTGCAACAAGGCTATTCCATGTGCTGGGTGCGCTAGGAGGAACTCACCTGGTTCAAGAATCTCATTTGAGAAAAGCCCAAAGCACCTAAAACTTGGAGTTGAGAGTCAGCAGCAGCTTGAGAACTTGGAAGGAGAACAGAGATGTTTAAAGTGTTTCCTGGAGCAGCAGCGGGTCCTCAGGACTCAGGAAAACACAGATGAGCTGCACTGAGGCAAGTGCTTCTCCACAACATTCCTTTTCAGAGACGGAGAAGACTGAAGCGGATACTGAGAGCAGAGACAGAGCACGAAGGCCTGGCCACCAGCTGTGTCCCCAGCACGGGAGACGCTCACACCACAGCAGTCTGCAGAGTCCTGGAAGGGGCGAGAGTCACTCCCGTCACAGCTGCAGACTTGTGTCTTCCTTAGGACCCAGCAAGTTATCAGAGAGCAGGGCAAGAGGTGCCTGGGGACAATGCAATCCAAGGAAGTTCTTAAATTCCATCCTGGTGTCTTTGCATCTCTGAGAGACAAACACAATCAAACAAGATTGAATAGAAGGGGCACAGGCAGGGCTTTTAATACATTTAGCAACAGTGGGCCAGAGCTTTCCTCGCAGGACATATGTTAGTAACATGCACATTGGAAGAGAACAATTTCTCAAAGTAACAAAGATCTTTGGGGAAATTCATGTATTTAATGTAGGCAGTCTTCAGGACATTGATGGATCAATCATCTTTCTGTTCTTTCTTTGCAACATACAGCGCTCAGCAGCTATATGTAAAGTCAGAGGGACTTTTGAAATAATTTTATTCATTTATTCATTTCTCACTGTGCTGTGTCTTCACTGCCGCACGGACTTCTCTCTAGTTGTGGCAAAGGTGGGTCCTCTCTAGTTGTGGGGCACAGGCTTCTCACTGTGGGAGCCTCTCTTGTTGGGGAGCTCAGGCTCCAGTGCACTTGGCTTCGGTGGTGAGGGCCCAGGGTCTAGAGCACAGGGCGGGAGCTGTGCCCCCGGGCTCACTGTCCTGCAGCACGCGCATCCTCTAGGACCGCATGGGGTCCTGTTGGCAGGTGGACTCCTCACCACTGAGCCTCCAGGGAAGCCCCTCAGGGAATGTTTAAAGTACATGTGGTGTTGGAGAAGACTCTTGAGGGTCCCTTGGACTGTAAGGAGATCCAACCAGTCCATTCTGAAGGAGATCAGCCCTGGGATTTCTTTGGAAGTAACGATGCTAAAGGTGAAACTCCAGTATTTTGGCCACCTCATGCGAAGAGTTGACTCATTGGAAAAGACCCTGATGCTGGGAGGGATTGGGGGCAGGAGGAGAAGGGGATGACAGAAGATGAGATGGCTAGACGGCATCACTGACTCGATGGACGTGAGTCTGGGAGAACTACAGGAGTTGGTGATGGACAGGGAGGCCTGGTGTGCTGCGATTCATGGGGTCACAAAGAGTCAGACATGACTGAGCAACTGAACTGAAAAGAACTGAGTGGTTTGGAAATCTTGAGGACTAGAGTCCTAAACAAGTAAAACACATTCTGATATTACTGCTGAAAATATCATTTCATAACAAATTATTTTCTAAATAACCTTTTCATGTCAGTTCTATAGTATTACTTAATGATGTTTAATAGGTTGAGCTAGAAATTTTTAAAAGATAACTATACAAGGCTTTGAGGTTTACTTCACAATTCAAGCCAGTTTCTCCCTGCCAAGGAGAAAAATGTTCACTGCTTCTGTCTGGGAAGCACACGTGCGCTTCCATCTGGGTCTCGCATAGGCCTCCTCGACACTCACATCTTGACCAGAGGTTGGACATAGAGTAGAGCTTCTTCACTGGACTCCGTCAGTAGACACCAGGGTGACCTGGCGGGACTGGAGGTGAGAAACGCAGGTGTCTTCCTTTCGAATGAGAACAGCAGGTTACCTGAGGAGGTCTCCTGGAAGGGGTCCTTGTCAACAAAAACAAACACACCCAAAAACATGACTCCGGAGAGTTCACTTTATTGGGAGGACTTGATGAGGACTGAAGGCCAGAGCACAGCCCCCCTCAGCTCTGAGGACCTGCCCCACGCACGCAGAGGAGGTCAGCATGCAGGCGACTGTGGCGAGGGGTGACGCGCAGATAAACTCACGTCTTGGGAGAAAGTGGCCGAGAATCAGCAGGAACAGATGTCTCTCTGAAAGATTTTAGAGCTTTCTACCCATGAGAAGCTGTAAAATTGAGTTCATCAATTTTCTCCGGAAAGTATCTAACTATCAGAAGGCCTCTTGTGTCACTTTTCCCAGAGCACAGAGTGCCTCGTTCCTGATCTCAACCCTGAACTCCCATCAGGGCGTGTTGGAGGGCAGGGACTGCAGTGGGTAGAGACTTCATTCTGCAGAACCTGATGCTGAAAGATGTTTTCATTCTCATCCTGAAGGAGAAACGTCAGAACTCATGTGGCGAGAGACTGTTACCTGCGTTTCTTTGTTCTTAAGCTCACAAGAAAGGTCAAGAGGATTAAATACATAGAAAGCAGGGCTTACCTCTCATAGGGCTAACAAAATTATTTTACTATATTTCATTGAAGAAACTACTCATAAAAGCTTAGACTTCCTCGAGGCTTGTGTGATCGGACTTCCCCAACCAGGGATGGAAATCAGGTCACAGCAGTGAAAGTGCTGGATCCTAACCACTAGACAATGAGCAAACTCCTGCTTTTCTTTTAGCTGGCAGAACAATCTACTCCCTTCAACTATTAAATAGTGATTTTGTCTATTTATGATTAGATCTTAATTTTGCGGACTTCAGACCACACACTGTGGCCCTACAAAACAATACATCATGACCCTTTGGTATTTGAAATGGATTAAGGGGTCTTCGGCAACTCATTCTCCTCCTATCATTTATTTCATTGGTTCCTTAATGTCATGTTCATTTGCACCCCTCCTTTTTTTTTTAATTGGATCATTCAGACAAATCAAAGCCCCCAAGGTTTGCTCTTGAATCTTTGCTATGATTGGAATAGCTCATTTGTCTAGATTTATATTTTTCTCCAGGAGTATAAGTGAGCGTCACCCTAAGAGCTAATGAGAGGATTCAGTTAAAATTCTAAAGAGCTTGAAAAGTGACTAGTCCATTAGCAGCAGGTAATCAAATTCAGCTATAATTTTTAATATCATAATTACTAGTATCCAGATTAAGTTCAGGATGGTTTGCAATCATTTAATTTTATTTCATTCTAGTTTTTTTCAAAGCATCTTCTCCTTGCCTGAGTGGATGTATGACCTAGACAGATGCTCAGCAAGGCTGGTCTCCAAGACACTGCCAGAGAGGGTTAGTATTCCAGCAATTGGCATTCTAGTTGTCCATCTCTTGTTAGGTGATGGGCTTGACTTCTTCCTTCTCTCCCGAAACGAATCCTACGTGCATTAATTGAAAGAAAAATGAGGTAGCTGATCTTGCAAATTAAGGACAGTCGCTTGACCCGGGACTTAACTTTCACTGAGCTTCTGTCAGCAGCAGCCGTGGCCCAGCCTTTCTGTTGTTCATACTGGCCTCATGCTTGCCCTCTGCCACAGCCTCATCCCCAGCTGTGCTGCACTGAAGTTTGCTAACTCAGAAGACATCATTGTGTCAGGGAAAACCACTTCCCTTCGTTCATCTTCAGACATTCAGACTTAGATTACTTTTCTTTTTGCCCACAAAACAACTGTGGAGTTTTACTTTCTAGGAAAGTGTCAAAGGGAAACAACAACAAACAAACTCAAGTCTTAGATGTGGTAGAGCTCAGCCCCGCTGCCTTCCTTCACTTCCCTGTATGTTTCTAACCTCAACGTGAATTAGAACTAGAGCAGGAGCAGCAAGACAAAGCCTGGCCAAGTCACTGAAAGAATGTAGACTAAGTGAAAAATTATACTCGAGTAAAGGAAAGAAGGCTATTTCTCCCTGAACGAGTAGCCTGGTTCTCACCGTCCTTCATTTTCAGAGGAAGAAAGAGACAGAGGAACAGAGACGCCCAGTGGAATCAACTGCCTGAATGAATGACTGAAACTCACTAGATTCCGTGACATAAGCTTCCAGTGAGAGACACCATCACTGAATGTCCTTCCTTCAGCTCTGAAACTCTGAGCAGAAGAGTGTTGAACAGTTTAAGTGTTGAATAATAAAAAAGTTCTCATTTAATTGACTCATATCCAATCGGATGGGTACATTTGAAGTTACTGGGAAATAAGTAAAATTAATACTTTAAACTGACCACACACACTTTCTTTGATCATATTGTGAATACAAAAATGAAAATCAAAAAAGGAAGTGAAAGTGTATTAAAACAATTAGAAAATGAAAATTACCATGTTCTCTATTTAATGGCCTCGCTTAGAAAGCATGGCATCAGAGAACCTACCTCAAGTTTCACTCAGACACCATCTCAGCCAGCCCAGCAGCAGCCGCATCTTCCCCATGGCCTTCGTGCTCTCTCTACTCATGGCCCCGGTGCTGGTCAGCTACGGCCCGGGAGGATCCCTGGGCTGTGACCTGTCTCAGAACCACGTGCTTGCTGGCAGGAAGAACCTCAGGCTCCTGGGCCAAATGAGGAGACTCTCCCCTCGCTTCTGTATGCAGGACAGAAAAGACTTCGCTTTCACCCAGGAGATGGTGGAGGGCGGCCAGCTCCAGGAGGCCCAGGCCCTCTCTGTGCTCCACGAGATGCTCCAGCAGAGCTTCAACCTCTTCCACACAGAGCGCTCGTCTGCTGCCTGGGACACCACCCTCCTGAAACAGCTCCGCACTGGACTCCATCAGCAGCTGGATGACCTGGACGCCTGCCTGGGGCAGGTGATGGGAGAGGAAGACTCTGGCCTGGGAAGGACAGGCCCCACCCTGGCCGTGAAGAGGTACTTCCAGGGCATCCATGTCTACCTGAAAGAGAAGGAATACAGCGACTGCGCCTGGGAAATTGTCAGAGTGGAAATCATGAGATCCTTGTCTTCATCAGCCAGCTTGCAAGAAAGGTTAAGAATGATAGATGGAGACCTGAACTCACCTTGATATGACTCTCACTGACTAAGAGGCCACATCACCCTTGTACGCTCCCCTGAAATCATTTCAGAAGACTCTGATTTCTGCTTTAGCCACAATGTTTCCCGAATTCCATCCATAGTACTTCTCAGTAGCAATAAGCAAGTAGATATAAAAAGTATTCAACTGCACAGGGATCAGTTTGTAAGGGATGATTGCCATGATGTTATTTATGTTTATTTATGTATTTATTTTATCTCATCATATTTATTTTTTCATGTAAAATGTTTGTCTACATTGTAATAAAATTTAGAAAATATGTTCATTTCCTTAATCTTCTAATTTGTTTTATTTATTAATTTCTTATGAAAGTAATTACTGTTTTCATTATGAAGAACTAAATACTCATTTGGTCTACATAAACCTATCATAGAATAGCATTTGTCCATTTATACTACAGAATAGTTGTATCACTTTTCAGGAAATGATTGTCAAAAGGTAGAATTTCTGGATCCCTGGCAGTCCAGTGGAATGGACTCCATGCTTCCAGTGTGAGACGCTCAGGTGCCATGGATACCTGGTCAGAGAACTAAGATCCTGCAAGCTGTGCAGTGCAGCCCCCTCCACCCAAAAGAAACAGGTAGAAAGGAGTCTCTGAAACGGTGGTAAATGAGTAGTCCTGAAGCCACAAGTATAACTAGTTTAAACCCAATCAACAGAGAATGGTTGGTGTCAGTATGTGGGGGGAGGACTCCCCTCCTCCAGGGAAGCTGCGAACATGTGGCACTGAGTGGCTCAGCCTGACACCTGTTACTCTTCCTCCCGCCTTCTCCTCGGTCCTGAACAATTGACTCTCTTACGCTATATCTTCACTGCCTCCAACACAGGAGCTCTGTTCTGTGATGGTTTCTGGCTTCAAAGTTTCTCTGAGTGGAAATCACTGGAAGAGAGCACAAGTGAAAGGAGAGTTCTAGAAGTTTCAAAACCTTTGAATGCAGCTCAGCTATTTAATAGCAGTGTGACCCTGAAAAGTATCACAAACACTAAGGAGATGGATATGGCAACCCCCTCCAGTATTCTTTCTTGACAATCCCATGGACAGAGGAGCCTGGTGGGCCACAGTCCATGGGTCACAGGAGCTGGACCTGTCTGAACCAACTTAGCATGCATGCAGGCATGCATTCTATCTTGATCTTCTTCTCAAATATGGGGAAAATAACAGTAGTTTTTCATAGGACTGCTATTTGGATCAATAAGTCTATATTACAAGAAGCATAAAAGTGTGCTTGGCACAGATAATCAGGACAGTGAGTCCCAGAGTAGCTGCCCACAGGGAGCAGACTGGTCAGCTGGCCTGAGGCAGTGACTGAAAGGCAGCACTGGAAAGATGCTAGGTCTGTGGTACCAATAGTTAACTTGGGTGCTAGTTTCACAGTATATTCAGTGTGTGAACTCTCCTGTGCTCAGTGCTGAAGACAATTCCAATTTCTGTGTTTCAGACTTCTAGAAGTATTCTTAGGAAGTCACAGAAATTCTTTGAGAAACAAGGATTAGTAGAAAATGCTTTGATCTACCGTAAAATGAATAATAGGGAAATCATGGAGATCTCATATGAATGCAGAAAATCACACACATTACTCCTTAATCATGTTTCTTGCTTCTTTAGTGTGAGTACTACTCTACTACTTCTTGAAGACATTTCTAAAATCACCTAATCAACCCTCTGTTGGGTTTCCATCTTTCAGCAGCAAGGCACAGGCAGGAAGAAAAGAGCAAGGGCCATGCAGTGTGAGGTTCTGCTCTCCAGCCCTGGGCTGGCCTGGGTTTGATCCTCGTTGCTTTCCATAAACACTTCAGTCCCTAAAGGCTGGCAGTGTCACCTCCTAGAGTCGGTCCTTCTCAGAAATTAGTGCCTTTAGAGGAGAGACTGCTACAAGTGTATGCAGGTGTCTTATAAGGGAAGCGAGAGTCTTTCTCTGAACATGGGGCCATGAAGTCAATATTATTGGTCAAAACACATAAACCTTGCACATGCCTACTGCCAGCTGTCCATGATAACAATGGTACATTAATCTATATTCAAGACCATATAAGTCTTCTTATGTTCTCACACATTGACCAAAACAGGATCTTATCATCCTTTTTAGTTTTTGCCAATCTGACTGGTGACACAGAGCATCTAGCAGCAACCATTAGTTTTCCTTTTCCTAATTGATGGTGGTTGTCATGTTATACTCCAGCCTTCTCGTCCATCTCTTGGAATCCGTTCGGAAGAACTCTGAAAGAAAAGCAATCTGCAGGCAAAGGAGAAATGTACTGAAAGGAACTGGAGCCCCAGCATCCCAGAGTAGAGCTGAGAAGAGCTGTGGAGTTGAGACTTTCATTTTAAGACCAGTACGCTAGAGTAGGTGACAACCTTTTCCCATCATATCCACTGGAAATGCAGGTTTCTTCTGTGAATTTCTGATCCATATGCAGTGAAGCCTCTGCTCTTGCATTGTCACTTTACCCAGGTAAAGGAGTTCATAACTCATTTTTGTTCAAACTCTGTGATCTCCAGCTAGAAGACACACAGATTGCAACATCCTCAACCAGATCCCAGGCTCCACACTCACACTGCACTCCTGCCATCTGGCTGGAATCCAGTCTGAGTTTCATTTGTGACAAAGACACTTGTAGCTTTCTTGTGTTCAGGGCCCAGAACTGTTTTCCATTCAAACTCATGAACTAGGTCATGATCTGCTCTAGTTTTCAGGGCTTTAAAAATCTGTCTTGATGGTGATGCCTTTTGAAGATGCATGCTGGAATCATATCCCCAACTGCCTATTTTACAGCTGATACCTACTGAGCACACATTATGCTGAAATCAAAAGCATTTTGATTGCACGTGTTTAAGCAACTAATCCATATGATTTGACATTTCGAAAAAGTTAATGTAACTCTCCAATGAAAAACTGACTACATAAAAAGATGGATGTTTAATAGATGATTCTTGATTAAAAGACATGAGATAAAAAAGGAATTTGTAAGAATTCCTGTAAGAATTAAAGATTTTAAAATTTAAAAAATAAAAAACAAAATATTAAAAAAAATAATAATAAAAAAAATTAAAAAAAAAGGAATTTGTTAGTTGAGATTGGTTATTTAAGAGAAATATCAATAACCTCAGATATGCAGATGACACCATCCTTATGGCAGAAAGTGAAGAGGAACTAAAAATCCTCCTGATTTAAGTGAAAGAGGACAGTGAAACAGTTGGCTTAAAGCTCTGCATTCAGAAAACTAATATCATGGCATCTGCTCCCGTTACTTTATGGCAAATAGGCGGGGAAACAGTGGAAAGAGTGGCTGACTTTACATTTTTGGGCTCCAAAATCACTGTAGATGGTGATTGCAGCCATGAAATTAAAAGTCGCTTACTCCTTGGAAGGAAAGTTATGACCAAATTAGATAGCATATTCAAAAGCAGAGACATTACTTTGCCAACAAAGGTCCATCTAGTCAAGGCTATGGTTTTCCCAGTAGTCATGTATGGATGTGAGAGTTGGACTGTAAAGAAACCTGAGCACCGAAGATTTGATGCTTTTGAACTGTGGTGCTGGAGGAGACTCTTGAGAGTCCCTTGGACTGCAAGGAGATCGGTCCTGGGTGTTCTTTGGAAGGAATGATGCTAAAGCTGAACCTCCAGTACTTTGGCCACCTCATAGGAAGAGCTGACTCATTAGAAAAGACTCTGATGCTGGGAGAGATTGGGGGCAGGAGGAGAAGGGGACGACCGAGGATGAGATGGCTGGATGGCATCACCGACTTGATGGACATAAGTTTGTGAGAACTCCGGGAGTTGGTGATTGACAGGGAGGCCCGGAGTGCTGCAATTCATGGGGTCACCCAGAGTCAGACATGATTGAGCGACTGAACTGAAGTGAACTGAACTGACTCGGCCATTATTTGTCAAATATGGCATTCCCTCAGTGAAGAGAGATATATACAATGTAGCAATTTTGAAAACAGCACTGATGCTTTTGCTTCCACTAAAGCCAGCAACTTACAAGTACTGTTGCAGCATAAGGAAAACATTTCAATTTGATGTGAGTTTAAAATGTATATATTTTAAAAGATTTTTCAGACGATTAACATTACAGGAGAAATTTACCTTTTATATTAATAGTGAATGAAATAATTTTCTCTTTCCCTTGGGGCACCTGTAAGTCTCAGTCTTGTCCCCAAGTTTTCCTTCCCACTGCAGGGTCACAGTATCAGGCAGATTTCTGTCCGGACGTCGTCTTCTATTCTTCCAGTCATTTCCCATATTCATGTAATTTGGTAGCATTAAGTATGCTTTACCTAGAGCCACAAGTACCATCAGCTTGGGGTTTTCTACAGAGGATTCACTGAAATGTTTGTAACCCAATATGAGCAGGGGTCATATCTCTCAAGGACCTTGTCCATCATGTATCTCAATTTTATGGTGAGGATCACTTAACAATCTATGAGTCATTTGGACAATTAAATATGATTATTTTATAATTATTAGAATTAATAACTTTGTGAAGCACAGTTAGACTCTCAGTAATAACTACCACTTGATAATTTCAGTTTGCTTCTTATACAAAATAATCAGGATACTTTGTAAATCGCCCAGCTTATCGAGAATTTGGAGGGAGATATTAATGGAAATAAGAGATTTGTAACATTGAGGTATGAAACAACAAAGGGACAGCTTGTGTTAGAAGCAAAAGAGGGAAATAAGTGAGAGTTCAGTACATGTAGTGGGCACAGGTGTTTATGCTGTGGATAGGGAGTGTGGAATCTGACATTCATTATTAGATTAGTTCATTCACATAAAGTCTTAGCAGGGGGCTCTTGGAAAGGAGAATATTAACTCATTTCACTATGTTAGAAGGATTAAGTGAGTCCCTTTAGAGGCTAAGGAATTTGTAGCTGTTGTCACTGTCATTTTTGATGAAGACTGAGTGTCTGGGGAATTTGTCTGGTGAAAGTGTTAGTGGCTCAGTTGAGTCTGACATTTGGTGACCCTGTGAACTATAGCCTGTCGGGCTCCTCTGCCCATGGAATTCTCCAAGCAAGAATACTGGAGTGGGTTGCCATTTCCTTCTCCAGGGGATCTTCCCAACTCAGGGACTGAACCCTGGTCTCCTGCATTGCAGGCAGATTCTTTACCATTTGAGCCACCAGGGAAGCCTGGTAGGTCCTTGGTAATTAGGTTCACAGTATAACATTTATAACATTTAATGAGTAAACAATCCAGGATGGATGTGCCATAAAAAGTGAGGGTAGCATCAGGGAATGTGTTCTTTCTCCTCAAATAAATACCACGAATGAAATAGATCCTAAGGAATCCTTGCCATAAACACAATACCTTGGTATCTTCTTATTACCGTGTTACAGACTGAATGTGTGTGTGTTCCCTAAATTCATATATTGAAACGCTACCCCTTGAGACTCCCTGACGGTCCAGTGGCCAGGACTCCATGCTCCCACAGCAGGGAGCCTGAGTTGGATCTCTGGTCAGGGAACTAGATCCTGCATGTGGCAAGCAAGACTTCCCATGGCCCAAGTGAAAATCCTGGATGAAGCAAGGAAGATCCAAGATCCAGCATGCTTCAACTAAGACATGGCCCAGCCAAATAAGCACATGAAATAAATATTTTTAAAATTCTTAAAAAAGCCACAGAAACCCAACCCATCAATATGATCCTATCACAAACTGGAATATTAGGGAGATTGTTAGGGTTCAGCTCAGTTCAGTTCAGTCACTCAGTCGTGTCCAACTCTTTGTGACCCCATGAATCACAGCACGCCAGGCCTCCCTGTCCATCACCATCTCCCAGAGTTCACTCAGACTCACGTCCATCGAGTCTGTGATGCCATCCATTAGTAGCAAACAAAATTCAGTTATTATTTTTTAATACTATGATTATGATTACCCAGGTTAACATAATGATTTCTGGAATTATCTGATTCCCTTTTATTTAATTTTAGTTTTCACAAAGCATCTTCTCATTGTTGAGCGGATTTGTCACCTAGACAGATGCTCAGCAAGGCTGGTCTCCAAAATCCTGCCAGAGACAGTTAGTTTTCTAGCAACTGGCATTCCTTGTGAGCTGATGGATGTGACTTAGTTCTCTCCTAAAACTGATCTTACATGGATTAAATGAAAGAAAAATGGGGCCACTGATCTTGCAAAGCAAAGAGCAGTCAAATGACCCAGAACTTTTCCTTCATTGAGTTTCTGGCAGACCCAGCTCTGTCCCAGCCTTTCTGTTGTTCATACTGGCCTCATCCTTCCCCTCTGCCTCAGCATCTCCCCAGCTGTGCTGCACTGAAGTTTGCTAACTCATTGTGTCAGGGGAAAGCCACTTCCCTTTTTTCATATTGATGACATTCAGATTTACATTGGTTTTCTTTTGGTCTACATTTGTTTTCTCATCTCGAATTTTACTTTCTAGGAAGGTTGCAAAGAAAAACAAAAAAATCTAAAGTCTTGAAAATGATAGAGTACAGCCCCTCTGGCTTTCTTTACTTCCTTTTATTGTTCTCACCTCATCATGAATTAGGACTAGAGCAGGAGCAGTGAGACTCATCTTGTCCAGTATGTCAATATAAATTAAAACAACTTCAACTCAAGAATCACCCACAAGCAAAGAAAGAAGGCTATTTCCCCTGACTGAGTAGCATGAGTCTCACTGTCCTGCGTTCTCAGAGGAAGACAGAGACAGAGGAACAAAGAAGCTCAGTGGAATCAACTGACTGAAGGAGCAACTGAAGCTCACTGGGTTCTGTGACATAAACTTCTGATGAGAGACAGCAACACCACTGAATCTCATTCCTCCAACTCAGAAACTCTGAATATCACACGTGTTCAGAAAATTAAAAGAGCTGAATGATACAACCTACACTTGGTAAAATGAAAATTATCTCTCTACTAAAGGTAAAATAATGGTAGTTGGATAATTCCTCTGTCCACTTGCACAAACACACTAGCACTCAGCGCCTTAGCACTACTGACTCAGGACACCGGGAGACATGGGCCAGGAGAACAGGGGTCACCACTGGGAACTCGGGTCCTTCCATAAACACTCCAGGGGAGGGGGTGGGGTTTCAGGAAGATGATTTCCTTTCCCAACAAGTAAACAAGCCCTCCACAGAAAGGAGATTTTCAAGTCCTCAGGATGTGGTGAGCCTGTCCTCAGGGAGGGAGTCCAGCAGGTGAGGAAGGGACTCGGTCACTCCAGAGGACAGGGCGTGGCGCCATGTGAGCTCTCCCTGTGAGTGAGGTGCTGCTGGGAAAATACAGTCATCCCAGATGTAGAGTCTCCTCACCCATGTTCCCGAGAAGAACCAGGATTCTGGTGGGGGTATTGGCCCAGTCTGTGGAGGAAAATAGGTATCCAGGATGACAATGGGGGAAAGAAAGAACGATGTCTGTAATAGTCCTGACTTTGTGGTTCCCTAAAACACAACTACAGGACCTGTAGGAACATGTTCTAGAAGGAGGAGAAACGTGGGAAGAGCTCATGGACTTGTAACAATCAGACTCTTTTCTAAATCAAACTAAAGATGAACCATCTTCTGTTTCAAAGACCATAATTGCCAGAGTAATCTGGTAAATCACTTATAAATACAGAAACCATAGGGCTGAGGGAGGCTGGTTTCCTATGTAAAGAGGGAAAAGTGGAGCCTAAGATCAGGGCTACAGATGTGTTCATGGACAAGAGGAGAGCAACATTTACGCATGAGAGACAAAAGGCAATAATGTGTGTAACTACACACATACATCACTCCTGAGTTAAGAAAAAGATCTTTCTCATTTGATTGATAAATATCCATTTGGATGGGCACATAGGAAGTTATTGGGAAATACACAAAATTAATAGTTTAGATTGATGACATTTTCTTTGATCATATTGTGAATACATAAATGAAAATCAAAAAAGGAAGTAAAAGATTAGAGAAATGATTAGAAAATGAAAACTACCATGTTCCCTATTTAATGGCCTTGCTTAGAAAGCATGGCATCAGAGAACCTACCTCAAGGTTCCACCAGACGCCGTCTCAGCCAGCCCAGCAGCAGCCGCATCTTCCCCATGGCCTTCGTGCTCTCTCTACTCATGGCCCTGGTGCTGGTCAGCTACGGCCAGGGAGGATCCCTGGGCTGTGACCTGTCTCAGAACCACGTGCTGGTTGGCAGCCAGAACCTCAGGCTCCTGGGCCAAATGAGGAGACTCTCCCTTCGCTTCTGTCTGCAGGACAGAAAAGACTTCGCTTTCCCCCAGGAGATGGTGGAGGGCGGCCGGCTCCAGGAGGCCCAGGCCATCTCTGTGCTCCACGAGATGCTCCAGCAGAGCTTCAACCTCTTCCACACAGAGAGCTCCTCTGCTGCCTGGGACACCACCCTCCTGGAGCAGCTCCGCACTGGACTCCATCAGCAGCTGGATGACCTGGATGCCTGCCTGGGGCAGGTGACGGGAGAGGAAGACTCTGCCCTGGGAAGGACGGGCCCCACCCTGGCCATGAAGAGGTATTTCCAGGGCATCCATGTCTACCTGAAAGAGAAGGGATATAGTGACTGCGCCTGGGAAATTGTCAGACTGGAAATCATGAGATCCTTGTCTTCATCAACCAGCTTGCACAAAAGGTTAAGAATGATGGATGGAGACCTGAGCTCACCTTGATATGGCTCTCACTGACTAAGATGCGACATCACCCTTGTATTCTCACCTATAGTCATTTCAGAAGAGTCTGAATTCTGCTTTAATCACAAAATTTATTAAATTAATTCAACCAGTTCTTTGTCGGTAGGAGGAAGTAAATGTATTCAGCTTAAGGGGATTCAGTCCTAAGCAATGACTGCACTGATGTTATTTATTATTTGTTTGCTTATTTATTTAGTTATATTTATTCTTTTATTTTCTTATATTAAAAATTTTTACACTGTATTAAAGTTTAGAAAATACATTTACATTTCTAGTTCATTTAATTTGTAATTTCTTTTATTTATTAAATTCTTATGAAGGTGAATTTCTTGAGATTTTACTGTTTTTATTTAGTTCGTAAGTCAAGTCCAACTCTTTTGTACCCCATAGACTGTAGCTTGCCAGGCTTCCCTTGTCCATGGGATTTCCCAGGCAAGAATACTGGTGTGGGTGTCCATTCCCTTCTCCAGGGGATCTTCCCAACCCACGGATCCAGCACTCATCTCCCGCATGGACAGGTGCATTCTTCACTCACTGAGCCACAAGAGAAGCCCATTTTCTACAGAGGCTCATGGAAATATTTGTAATCCAATCTCCTGCAGGGGCTATAACTTTCAGGGGTCTTATCTATCACATACCTCAAATTTATGGTGAGGACTAATTCAGCAATCTCTATAAATCTATATGGTCCCTTAAATATGATTATTTTATTATTATTAGAATTATTAATTTTGTCCATCACATCAGACTCTCAGAAATAATTACCAGTTGATAGTTTTATTTTGCTAATTTTATAAACTAATCAGGATTGTTTGTAAATTTGTAAACTGCTCAATTTATCTAGAAATCTGGAGATAGACAATAAACGAACGAAAATATAAAGTACTGTAACAGTGAGGTAGAGCTGACAAAGGCACACTGTATGTCAGTAAAGTAGGAAAATAAGCGATGGTCGAATACTTGCAGTTTGCACAGGTGTTTATGGTGTTGGATGGGGAGGTGGGGCTTGGAATCTGACATATTAGGTTTTGAAACCTGGATTTGCCATTTTCTTATTACACTATTTCACTCAAAGAAAGTTTTACTAGGTGGCTTTTGGAAAGGAGAATATTTACAACTCAGTTTCAGCTACGTTGGAAGGATTAAGTGTCCCTTTTAAGGGCTAAGGAATTTGTAGTTCCTGACAGCATCATTTTTTTATAAAGACTGAAAGTCTGTGGAATCTGTCTGGTAGGTGCTTGGTAATCATGTTCACAGTAGCATTCTAACACTTAGTAATCAAATCAGGACTAATGCGCCACAAAAAGTGACGGCAACATCAAGGAATGTGTTTTTTATCCTCAAATAAATATCAAGAATGAAATATATCCTAATGAATCATTGCCATAAACACAACACATCGGTACCTTCTTATTACCATGTTACAGACTTAATGTGTGTGTGTACCCAAAATTCATGTAATGAAACATACCCCAACATGTGATCATAACAGAAGGTGGGATACTACTGAGATCATTAGATTTAGATGAGGTTCAGGTCAGTTGTGTCCAGCTCTTTGTGACCCTAAGGACTATAGCATGCCAGGCTTCCCTATCCTTCACCAACTCCTGGAGCTTACTCAAACTCATGTCCATTGAGTCGGTGATACCATGCAACCATCTCATTTTCTCTCGTCCGCTTCTACTCCACCTTCAATCTTTCCCAGCATCAGGATCTTTTCAAATGAGTCAGTTCTTCATATCAGGTGGCCAAAGCATTGGAGTTTCAGCTTCAGCATCAGTCCTTCTAATGAATATTCAGGACTAATTTCCTTTAGGATGGATTGGCTTGATCTCCTTGCAGTCCTAGGGACTCTCAAGAGTCTTCTCCCACAACACAGTTCAAAAGCATCAATTCTTCCATGCTCAGCTTTCTTTATCGTCCAACTTTCAAATCCATACATGACAACTGGAAAAACCATAGCCTTGACTAGATGGACCTTTGTTGACAAAGTAATGTCTCTGCTTTTTAATATGCTATGTAGGTTGGTGATAGGTTTTCTTCCAAGGAGTAAGCGTCTTTTAATTTCATGGCTGCAACCACCATCTGCAGTGATTTTGGAGCCCCCCAAAATAAAGCCTCTCACTCTTTCCATTGTTTCCCTATCTACTTGCCATGAAGTAATGGGACTGGATGCCATAATCTTAGTTTTCTGAATGTTGAGCTTTAAGCCAACTTTTTCACTCTCCTCTTTCACTTTCATCAAGAGGCTCTTTAGTTCTTCACTTTCTGCCATAAGGGTGTCAGAGGTTATTGCGTATCTGAGGTTATTGATATTTCTCCCGACAGTCTTGGTTCTAACTTGTGCTTCATCCAGTCCAGTATTTCTCATGATGTACTGAGCGACTTCACTTTCACTTTTCACCTTCATGCATTGGAGAAGGAAATGGCAACCCACTCCAGTGTTCTTGCCTGGAGACTCCCAGGGACGGGGGAGCCTGGTGGGCTGCTGTCTATGGGGTCACACAGAGTTGGACATGACTGAAGTAACTTAGCAGCAGCAGCACTCTGCATATAAGTTGAACAAGCAGGGTCACAATATACAGCCTTGACATAGTCCTTATCCTATGTGGGACCAGTCTGTTGTTCCATGTCCAGTTCTAACTGTTGCTTCTTGACCTGCATACAGTTTCTCAGGAGGCAGATCAGGGGGTCTGCTATTCCATCTCTTGAAGAATTTTCCACAATTTGTTGTGATCTACACAGTCAAAGGCTTTAGCATACTCAACAAAGCAGATGTTTTTCTGGAACTCTCTCACTTTTTTGATGATCCAATGAATGTTGTCCATTTGATTTCTGGTTTCTCTGCCTTTTCTAAAACCAGCTTGAACAGCTGGAAGTTCATGGTTCATGTACTGTTGAAGCCTGGCTTGGAGAATTTTGAGCATTACTTTACTAGCCTGTGAGATGAGTGCAATTGTGCGGTAGTTTGAACATTCTTTGGCATTGCCTTTCTTTGGGATTGGGATGAAAACTGACCTTTTCTAGTCCTGTGGCCACTGCTGAGTTTTCCCAATTTGCTAGCATATTGAGTGTATCACTTCCACAGCATCATTTTTTAGGATTTGAATATCATCATCTCCACTAGCTTTGTTCGTAGTGATGTTTCCTAAGACCCACTTGACTTCGCATTCCAGGATGTCTGGCTCTAGGTGAGTGACCACACCATTGTGGTTATCTGGGTCATGAAGATCTTTTTTGTATGGTTCTTCTGTGTATTCCTGCCACCTCTTCACATCTTCTGCTTCTGTTAGGTCCATACCATTTCTGTTCTTAATTGTGCCCATCTTTGCAAAAAATGTTCCCTTGATATCTCTAATTTTCTTGAAGAGATCTCTAGTCTTTCCCATTCTATTGCTTTCCTCTATTTCTTTGCATTGATCACTGAGGAAGGCTTTCTGATCTCTCCTTGCTAGTCTTTGGAACTCTGCATTCAGATGGGTATATCTTTCCTTGTCTCCTTTGCCTTTTGCTTCTCTTCTTTTCATAGCTATTTGTAAGGTCTCCTCAGACAACCATTTTGTCTTTTTGCATTTCTTTTTCTTGGGGATGTTGTTGATCCCTGTCTCCTGTACAATGTCATGAACCTCCATTCATAGTTCTTCAGGCACTCTGTCTATCAGATCTAATCTCTTGAATCTATTTCTCACTTCTACTGTATAATCATAAGGGGTTTGATTTAGGCCATACCAGAATGATCTAGTGTTTTTCCTTCCTTTCTTCACTTTCAGTCTGAATTTGGCAATAAGGAGTTCATGATCTGAGCTACAGTCAGCTTCCAGTCTTGTTTTGGCTGTCTGTATAGAGCTTCTCCATCTTTGGCTGCAAAGAATGTAATCAATCTGATTTCGCTATTGACCATTTGGTGATGTCCATTTGGTGTAGAGTCTTCTGTGTTTTTGGAAGAGTGTGTTTGCTATGAGCAGTGAGTTCTCTTGGCAAAACTCGATTAGCCTTTGCCCTACTTCCTTCTGGACTCCAAGGCCAAATTTGCCTATTATTCCAGGTGTTTCTTGACTTCCTACTTTTGCATTCCAGTCCCATATAATGAAAAGGACATCTTTTGGGGGTGTTAGTTCTAGAAGGTCTTGTAGGTCTTCATTAGAACCATTCAACTTCAGCTTTTTCAGCAATACTGGTTAGGGCACAGACTTGGATTACTGTGATATTGAATGGTTTTCCCTGAAATGAACAGAGGTCATTCTGTCATTTTGGGGATTGCATCCAAGTACTGCATCTCAGACTCTTTTGTTGGCTATGATGGCTATTCCATTTCTTCTAAGGGATTCTTGCTCACAAAAGTAGATATAATGGTCATCTGAGTCAAATTCACCCATTCCAGTCATTTTTAGTTCACTGATTCCTAAAATGTCGACCTTCCCTCTTGCCCTCTCTTGTTTGACCACTTCCTATTTGCTCATCCCCTTCCAACAGATGAGGTTATGAGTCATAGAGGGGGAATGAAATTAACGAATTTGCTTAACTTCACGTATCGGTAAAAGTCAGTAAATTTCAGCATCTTGACAATTAACATATTTTCCCTTAATTCCTGAGTTTTCCTGCCAACTTGTTCAAGAAGAAATCTTTTGGTTCCATGTTCTAAATTACTTTTCTTTTCTTTTATTATCTGTGATAGGCCAAGATTTTTTTTAAAATTTAGTCTGCGCAGGGATAAATATTCTTAGAACAGGAAATCACAGCTCCCCAGTCCTTGGCCCTGGTGCTGGCCACCCTCTGACTCAGCCCCAGGGCATCCTGGACACCTTCCAGAGGTCCCATCACCACTGCCAGATTCCCCTGTCCCTGAGCTGTCACTGGATCACACCAGAAAGGATCCGAATCTGTAAAATCGACTCTAACTCGCTGACTCCCCACGTGAAACCCCTCAGTTAGTGGAATCCTTCCTGGAAAATAAAGCACAAAACTCTAGGGAAGGCTCGGAATAGCAAGGTTCCATGCTTCCAACCAGAGAACACTGTTGCTGGCACGGCTATGACAAGGTTCCCTGTAAAAAAGAAAGGTTTTCCCCCTGACAGTAAGTCAGTACAAGAGGCTCACTGAGGATGCTATGCCCTGGTTGTCTGCAGAGCCCAGAACTGCAAACTCTCCCAAGTGGGCATTTCCCAAAGGAACCCAAGAAAAAGACCTTCTCCCTCCTGCAGCTGCCTGGAGAAGCTTACCATTCAGGGTTCAATGGAAGGAAATTTTCCTGTTATTTTTGAGCCACTAAATCCTGTCTGACTCTTTGCGACCCCATGGACTGCAGCACACCAGGATTCCCTGTCCTTCACGATCTCCTGGAGTTTGCTCAAATTCATAACCACTGAGTTGGTGATGCCAACCAACCATCTCATCCTCTGTTCCCCCTTCTCCTCCTGCCCTCAATCTTCCCCAGCATCAGGGTCTTTTCCAGTGAGTTGGCTCTGTACATGAGGTGGCCAAAATATAGGGCTTCCCTGATAGCTCAAATGGTAAAGAATGTACCTGCAATGTGGGAGACCCGAGTTTGATCCCTGGGTCGGGAAGACCCCTGGAGAAGGGAATGGCAACCTACTCCAGCATTCTTGCCTGGAGAATTCTATGGACAGAAGAGCAACTGGCTGGCTAGAGTCCACGTGGTCCCAAAGATCAGACACGACTGAGCAACTAACATTTATTGGAGTTTCAGCTTCAGTGTCAGTCCTTCCAAAAATATTCGGGTTTGATTTCGTGACTGGTTTCATCTTCTTGCTGACCAAAGGACTCTTAAGAGTCTTCTAAGGCAACACAATTTGAAAGTGAAATTCTATTGTGCTCAGCTTTCTTTGCGGTCCAACTCTCACAAGATCATTGGAAATACCATAGCTTTGACTATACAGACCTTTGTCCTCAAAGTGATGCCTATGCTTTTTAATATGCTGTCTAGTTCTGTCATAGCTTTTCTTCCAAGGAGCAAGTGTCTTTCAATTTTGTAGCTGAAGTCACTGCCCACAGTGATTTTGGAGACAAAGAAAAGAAAATTTGTCAATTTCTACTTTTTCCCCATCTATTTGCCATAGATGTCATAAGCTTAGGTTTTTAAATGTTGAGTGTTATACCAGTCTATCAGTCTCCTCTTTCACCGCATCAAGAGGCTCTTTAGTTCCCCTTCACGTTCTTCCATTGGCGAGATATCATGGTATTTTATTACTTATCCCTATCAAAGTTGTTAAGAATATGTATAAAAGCATGACAAGAGCTAAAGAGAAAGAAATGTTGATAAAACAGAGATGAATATTGAGTAGCCAGGGAATTAAAAATTGGTTTCTGATATGAAGGAAAGTTAAAAGTACCTCAAGATAAATAATAAGAAAATAAGTTAAGATTTTCAGTGATTTTGAGTTTTGAAAGACTTTTAAGTCTATCTATAGTGTGGTATTATCATACATTTTTAAATGAATTTCATGTGAATATGTAATTTGGTACATTAGTAAGTAAATTTGGTACATTATAAGTAAATATCCTCCATTAAAAGTCATTCTTCAAACTCATTCATAAAGTTAAATAAAATTCAAAACAGCTTTTACATTTAATGTACACCTTTCATTTTATGGCATTGTTAACCCTACGGTGAACACAACAAGGAGTTTTGCATTTTCTTTTCTTATGTATAAAGATATGCATGGAGTACAAAGATGGATCCACAGCATAACTGTGCTGTTGAAATTTCATGATGGGGTAATTAGGAAAAAAATATCTCAGAAGACTGTCAATAGGGAAGGGGAGGCAATAATGAAAAACAGTTTGAGAAATGCTGTCCTAACCCATCTGAAGAGTGCAAATTGAAAAGCAAAACCAAAAGTAGAAAGTAAGAGGGAACTTTCATAAAATGGAACCCATGGGCTCCTATTTAAGCTCCAGGCCTAAAGGAAGGTCTTCAGGGAACCTAGAAAGCAGGTTCACAGAGTCACCCACCGCCCCAGGCCAGCAGCGTCTGCAAGGCCCTGATGGCCGCAGCCTGGTCCTTACTCCTGGCCCTGCTGCTGCTCAGCTGCAACGCCATCTGCTCTCGGGGCTGCCACCTGCCTCACACCCACAGCCTGGCCAACAGGAGGGTCCTGACGCTCCTGCGGCAACTGAGGAGGGTCTCCCCTTCCTCCTGCCTGCAGGACAGAAAAGACTTCGCATTCCCCCAGGAGGCGCTGGGTGGCAGCCAGTTGCAGAAGGCTCAAGCCATCTCTGTGCTCCACGAGGTGACCCAGCACACCTTCCAGCTCTTCAGCACAGAGGGCTCGGCCGCCGCGTGGGACCAGAGCCTCCTGGACAAGCTCCGTGCTGCACTGGATCAGCAGCTCACTGACCTGCAAGCCTGTCTCAGGCAGGAGGCTGCGAGGGGCTCCCCTGCTCAAGGAGGACTCCAGCCTGGCTGTGAGGAAATACTTCCACAGAGTCACTCTCTATCTGCAAGAGAAGGGACACAGCCCTTGTGCCTGGGAGGTTGTCAGAGCAGAAGTCATGAGAGCCTTCTCTTCCTCAACAAACTTGCAGGAGAGATTCAGGAGCAAGGACTGACACACACGTGGTTCAACACGGAAGTGATTCTCATGGACCAACAGACCACACTTCCTCCTGCGCTGCCATGTGGAAGACTCATTTCTGCTGTCATCATGGCCTGAATTGATTCAATTTGTCAAAGGTTTTCAGGAATATTAAAGGATAACATGTTCTACTCTACGGGAACTACTCCCTCACAGATACTCAAGCTGATCTATTTACTTATTTATCTACATGGACATTTATCTACTTTAATATTTATTTATCTATTTATATTTACTTAAATTATTTTGTTCATATAATATTATGTATGTAGGCTTAAGGGGAAATACATATTTTGTATTTAGTCAGCTTATAATTTTTCTTATCATTAAATTTTTACTATTAGAAAACATCCTTTGCTTTTTTCTTTAAAAAAGAAACACCAAGCTGAATTGCACAACTTGATTAAAGAATTTATTTTACAAGTCCTTGACCCATTTTTTTATATGCAGGTTAGAATGAAGAATACACTTCCTTTAGCCAGGTTGCGTGTTGCCCTCAAGACCTAGATATAAACATAACTAATTCAATCATTGTTGTAACTTTGATTTTTTTAAAAGGAAATTATATCAAATCAATAATCAGTTAATGCATATTAAAATGTTAATTATTTTTAAAATAGTACTAATTAGTAGCAGAAATGAATATCAGTTAGGTTGAGTTCTACAATAAAAGGGAGAAAATTGGATGGACCAAGCTGTGGAGGATATAAAAAGTTAACTACTATAGGTAATTAGTAAACAAATCAGTGGAAATGTCCACTGGATATTGGAAATGGCAATTTACAAGCAATTCCATTAAATAGAAAGCATGGAACAGAAAAACTGACCAAATGGGAAAAGAGTATAAAATGAGAAAAGGACTTAAAATTGAGTCCTATGACCTCAACCTTACAAGGGAGGGAACACCACAAAGGACTCTTGTCAACTGAAAAAATACTGGCAACATGACTGCCAGGAGTTCAGTTTTTTGGGTGGACTTACTGAGGATTCTAGCCAAGAGGACAGACTCTACTCAGCTCTGAGGAACTGCTTCAAGTTTTTAGAGGGGGTCAGTATATAAATGTGATTGTGGTAAAGGCCATCACTTGGTAGAAGGTGGCTGAGAGTCAGCAGGAACAGGCATCTCCATGAATGATTGTAGTGCTCTTCTACCTATGAGAAGTTGCAAAAACGGTTCATAACTTTTTCTCAGGAAAATTATCTAACTCTCTGCTGGTCTGTTGCGTTAGTTTCCCAGAGCACAGAGTGCCTCTTTCCTGATCTCCACCCTGAACTTCTATCAGAGCCTGCTAGAGGCCAGGGAACACAATGGGTATAGAACACAATGGGTATGGAACAAGATGCCAAGTGATGTTTTAGCTGTCATCTTAAAGGAGAAAAGTCATGGTTCATGTGGCTGGAAATTGATGCTCTTCCTTTGTTCTTAAACTCACAAGAAAAGTCAAGAATTTAAAATACAAAGATCCCAGGAGTCAGCTCTTATAGGGTTAATAAAGTGATTTTACTATATCTCATTTAAGAAATCTCTCATAAAATCTTAGATTTACCGCCTCATGGCTTGTGGGACCTCATTTTTCATACCAGGGACTGAATCCAGGAAACAGTGTGAAAGGGCCAGATCCTCACCTGTAGGAAAGTCCCTCATTTATTTATTTTTTCAATTAGCAGAAAACTCTATTCCCCCCTAACTACCCAATAGCAATTTTGTCTGTTTTGATTAGACCTTAAAGAGATTTCTCTAGACCAAAGACCACCTCCCTTACTGCCCCACAAAGCCATTTAGCATTTGCAGGGGATTAAGGGCTTTTGTCATCTCATTCTCCTCCTTCAGCTTATTTTGTTGGTTTCCCAGTATCATGTTCATGTGAACCCTTCACTCTTTTAATGGGCTTGTTCAGACAAATCATTGTAAAGCTCCTTAGGTGTACCTTTGTATTTGGTACATTGGGAATAGTTCAGTGCTCCAGACTGATATTTCTCTCCAGTTGTATAAATGGCATGATCCAAATAGGGTTAATGAGAGAACTGAGTTAATATTTTAAACAGCTGAAAATGGCAAGTCCATCAGTAGCAAACAAACTTCAGTTATTACTTTTTAATATTATGATTACTATTACCCAAATTAACATAATGATCTTTGGAATTATCTGATTCCCTTTTATTTAATTCTAGCTTTCACAAAGCATCTTCTCATTGTTGAGTGGATCTATCACCAGGACAGACGCTCAGCAAGGCTGGTCCCCACGATTCTGCCAGAGAGGGTTAGTGTTCACCAGCTGAGGCTCTGCTTCTCAGTTCCTTGTGAGCTGATGGCTGTGACCTCTTCCTTCTCTCCTGAAACTGATTTTACATGGATTAAATGAAAGAAAAATGAGGCCACTGATCTTGCAAAGCAAAGGGCAGTCATCTGACCCAGAACTTTTCCTTCATTGAGTTTCTGGCAGACCCAGCTCTGTCCCAGCCTTTCTGTTGTTCATACTGGCCTCATCCTTCCCCTCTGCCTCAGCATGTCCCCAGCTGTGCTGCACTGAAGTTTGCTAACTCAGAATACGTCATTGTGTCAGGGGAAAGCCACTTCCCTTTTTTCCTATTGATGACATTCAGATTTACATTGGTTTTCTTTTGGTCTACATTTGTTTTCTCATCTCGAATTTTACTTTCTAGGAAAGTTGCAAAGAAAAACAAAAAAAAAATCTAAAGTCTTGAAAATGATAGAGTACAGCCCCTCTGGCTTTCTTTACTTCCTTTTATTGTTCTCACCTCATCATGAATTAGGACTAGAGCAGGAGCAGTGAGACTCATCTTGTCCAGTATGTCAATATAAATTAAAACAACTTCAACTGAAGAATCACCCACAAGCAAAGAAAGAAGGCTATTTCCCTCGACTGAGTAGCGTGAATCTCACTGCCCTGCATTCTCAGAGGAAGACAGAGACAGAGGAACAAAGAAGCCCAGTGGAATCAACTGACTGAAGGAGCAACTGAAGCTCACTGGGTTCTGTGACATAAACTTCTGATGAGAGACAGCAACACCACTGAATCTCATTCCTCCAACTCAGAAACTCTGAACATCACACGTGTTCAAAAAATTAAGAGAGTAGAATGATAAAATCTATCCTTGGTAAAATAAAAATTATCTCTCTACCAAAGGTAAAATAATGGCAGTTGGATAATTCCTCTGTCTACTCGCACAAATGCACCCTACTCTCAGCATGTGGGCAATACTGACACTTAGGACACTTGGGGATATGGGCCAGGAGAAGAGGGGTCACCACTGGGAATTCGGGTCCTTCACAAAAACATTCCAGAGGAGAAGGTGGGGGTTTAGGAAGACCATCCATTTTCCCAACAAGTAAACAAGCCCTCCACAAAAAGGAGACTTTTCGCATCCTCAGGCTGTGGTGAGCCTGTCTGCAGGGAGGGAGTCCAGCAGGTGAGCAAGGGGACTCTGTCACCCAGAGGACAGGGGGTGGCGCCATGTGATCTCTCCCTGAGAGTGAGGTGCTGCTGGGGAAACACAATCATCCTGGAATTAGTCTCCTCACCCATGTTCCCTGACAAGAACCAGGATTCTGGTGGGGGTATTGGCCCAGCCAGTGGAGGACAACAGGTCTCCAGTATGAAAATGGTGGAAAGAAAGCGTCATGTCTGCAATAGTCCTGACTCCGTGGTTCCCTGAAGCACAACCTCATGGACCTGCAGGAACGTGTTCTAGAAGGAAGAGAAACATGGGGGAGTTCATGGACTCATAATATTCAGAATCTTCTCTAAATCAAACACTAAAGACTAACATCATTTATTTCAAAGAGCTTAATTACCAGAGGGAACTGGTAAATACTTTATAAATACAGAAATACAGAGCTGAGGGAGCCTGGTTTCCTATGTAAAGTAAGAGGGAAAAGTGGAGCCTAAGATCAGGGCTGCAGATGTGTTCATGGACAAGAAGGGAGCAACATTTATGCATGAGAGACAAAAAGCAATAATGTGTGTAATTACACACATACATCACTCCTGAGTTAAGAAAAAGACCTTTCTCATTTGATTGATAAATATCCATTTGGATGGGCACATAGGAAGTTATTGGGAAATACACAAAATTAATATTTTAGATTGATGACATTTTATTTGATATTGTGAATACATAAATGAAAATCAAAAAAGGAACTAAAAGTGAAGAGAAATGACTAGAAAATGAAAACTACCATGTTCCCTATTTAATGGCCTTGCTTAGAAAGCATGGCATCAGAGAACCTACCTCAAGGTTCACCCAGACGCCGTCTCAGCCAGCCCAGCAGCAGCCTCATCTTCCCCATGGCCTTTGTGCTCTCTCTACTGATGGCCCTGGCGCTGGTCAGCTACGGCCCGGGAGGATCCCTGGGCTGTGACCTGTCTCAGAACCACATGCTGATTGGCAGGAAGAACCTCAGGCTCCTGGGCCAAATGAGGAGAATCTCCCCTCGCTTCTGTCTGCAGGAGAGAAAAGACTTCACTTTCCCCCAGGAGATGGTGGAGGGAAGCCAGCTGCAGGAGGCCCAGGCCATCTCTGTGCTCCACGAGATGCTCCAGCAGAGCTTCAACCTCTTCCACACAGAGCACTCCTCTGCTGCCTGGGACACCACCCTCCTGGAGCAGCTCCGCACTGGACTCCATCAGCAGCTGGATGACCTGGACGCCTGCCTGGGGCAGGTGACGGGAGAGGAAGACTCTGCCCTGGGAAGGACGGGACCCACCCTGGCTGTGAAGAGGTACTTCCAGGGCATCCATGTCTACCTGCAAGAGAAGGAATACAGTGACTGTGCCTGGGAAATTGTCAGAGTGGAGATGATGAAAGCCCTCTCATCATCATCCAGCTTGCAAGAAAGGTTAAGAAAGATGGGTGGAGATCTGAACTCACCTTGAAATGACTCCCACTCACTAAGATGTCACATCAGCCTTGCACACTCACCTGTGGTCATTTCAGAAGTTTCTGATTTCTGCTTTAGCCACAAAATTTACTGAATTACTTAAGCATATATTTTGTAGTATTAAGCAAGAATGTTAAAAACTTAGCTCTAGGGTCATCAGTCCTTAAGTGATTATTTCCCTGAGTTATTTATTATTTATTTATACTTGTCATATTTATATTTTCATATAAGGATATTTGCCTTCACATTGTATTAAGATTTAGGAAATATGTTCAGCTTTCCATTTCATTAAAGATGATTTTTTATTTATTAAATTCTTATCAAATTCTTTTAGTTTTCTTTTTGTGTGTGTGAGATCAAATTTATTCTGCTCTCTTTTAGTGGATGGCATTTCCAAACATATTTTTACTGAATGATTGAATAAACCCCAAAATCAACTAATCCAGCAATGAGTATATAAGTAGAAAATCCTGTGTTTTGATGAAAGAAATCTCCACAGGTGAGGATCTCCACTGCCTCACTGGAAACATATTTGTGCAGTGGTCTTTGTGTAGAAATCCAGACACTGAGTCTGTTTATTCTTAACAACTAAATTCAATCTTCAGTATTCTAAACAAAAGTGAGTAACTGATGGTAACACTTATCTACTCATTCATTCATTCAGTTCATGTCACATGTATTAATTGAGTATCAAAGTGGCAGATGGTGGAATCGCCTTTAAGAAATACTGGTAAATAACTTTAATTCAGTATCTTCTATGTTGAAACTTTCAGTCTCATAGAGAACGATACATAAAAATAATGTATTTTTTTAAATTTTCAATTATATTAAAAAATACAAAAAGAAGTAATGGAAACTGGGTTCTCACATCAGAAGATACTTGTAGGTAATTTTTCCAGGTAATTTTCAGGGGAAAAAAGAGGGATACCTTTGCTATGGTACCTGCTGCTGCTGCTAAGTACTTCAGTCGTGTCTGACTCTGTACGACCCCAGAGATGGCAGCCCACCAGGCTCCGTTGTCCCTGGGATTCTCAAGGCAAGAACACTGGAGTGGGTTGCTATTTCCATCTCCAAATCATGAAAGTGAAAAGTGAAAATGAAGTCATTCAGTCGTGTCAGACCCTCAGCGACACCATGGACTGCAGCACTCCAGGCTCCTTCGTCCATGAGATTTTCCAGGCACGAGTACTGGAGGGGGTGCCATTGCCTTCTCCAACCATCACGCTAAGCACATTCAAAATTAACACGTTTTTATTTTCTTAAATAAACCATCAATTTATTTTCACTAGTCTTTTAGAACCTCTCGTCAGTTTATCAGTTCAGTTCAGTCCAGTCGCTCAGTTGTGTCCAACTCTTTGTGACCCCATGAATCACAGCACGCCAGGCCTCCCTGTCCATCACCAACTTCCGGAGTTCACTCAGATTCATGTCCATCGAGTCCGTGATGCCATCCAGCCATCTCATCCTCTGTCGTCCCCTTCTCCTCCTGCCCCCAATCCCTGCCAGCATCAGAGTCTTTTCCAATGAGTCACCCCTTCTCATGAGGTGGCCAAAGTACTGGAGTTTCAGCTTTAGCATCATTCCTTCCAAAGAAATCCCAGGGCTGACCTCCTTCAGAATGGACTGGTTGGATCTCCTTGCAGTCCAAGGGACTCTCAAGAGTCTTCTACAACACCACAGGTCAAAAGTATCAATTCTTTGGCGCTCAGCCTTCTTCACAGTCCAACTCTCACATCCATACATGACCACAGGAAAACGATAGCCTTGACTAGACGGACCTTAGTCAGCAAAGAAATGTGTCTGCTTTTGAATATGCTATCTAGGTTGGTCATAACTTTCCTTCCAAGGAGTAAGCAGCTTTTAATTTCATGGCTGCAGTCACCATATGCAGTGATTTTGGAGCCCCCAAAAATAAAGTCTGACACTGTTTCCACTGTTTCCCCATCTATTTCCCATGAAGTGATGGGACCAGATGTCATGATCTTCGTTTTATGAATGCCCAGTTTTAAGCCAACTTTTTCACTCTTCTCTTTCACTTTCATCAAGAGGCTCTTTAGTTCCTCTTCACTTTCTGCCATAAGGGTGGTATCATCTGCATATCTGAGGTTATTGATATTTCTCCTGGCAATCTTGATTCCAGCTTGTGTTTCTTCCAGTCCAGCGTTCCTCATGATGTACTCTGCCTATAAGTTATATAAGCAGGGTGACAATATACAACCTTGACATACTTCTTTTCCTATTTGGAACCAGTCTGTTGTTCCATGTCCAGTTCTAACTGTTGCTTCCTGACCTGCATACAGATACTTGAACATAAATTCATGTGCATATCTATTCTCATCATGTCTCCTATGAACACTTACTCTATTGGCTAAAAGCAAGAGCCCCAATAAGAACTAGAAGGGAACAGTAAAATCGGTTAAAGTTACTTTTAAAAATGTATTTATTTATCCTTGGCTGTGCCATGCAGGTTGTGGGATTTTAGCTTCATGACTAGGGATTGAAAGCAGGCCCACAGCAGTTGAAGTCCTAACAACTGGACCACCAGTTCAGTTCAGCTCAGTTCAGTTCAGTTGCTCAGTCGTTTCTGACTCTTTGCAACCCCATGAATCGCAGCATGCCAGGCCTCCCTGTCCATCACCAACTCCCGGAGTTCACTCAAACTCATGTCCATCAAGTCAGTGATGCCATCCAGCAATCTAATCCTGTGTCATCCCCTTCTCCTCCTGCCCCCAATCCCTCCCAGCATCAGAGTGTTCTCCAATGAGTCAACTCTTTGAAACAGGTGGCCAAAGTATTGGAGTTTCAGCTTCAACATCAGTCCTTCTAATGAACACCCAGGACTGATCTCCTTTAGGATGGACTGGTTGGATCTCCTTGCAGTCCAAGGGACTCTCAAGAGTCTTCTCCCACACCACAGTTCAAAAGCATCAATTCTTCGGCACTCAGCTTTCTTCACAGTCCAACTCTCTCATCCATACATGACCATGGGAAAAACCACAGCCTTGACTAGATGGACCTAAGCCGGCAAAGTAATGTCTCTGCTTTTGAATATGCTGTCTAGGTTGGTCATAACTTTCCTTCTGAGGAGTAAGCATCTTTTAATTTCATGGCTGCAATCACCATCTGCAGTGATTTTGCACCACCAGGGAACTCCCCCAATAGTTTAATTTTTGCAGTTTTAATTTTGCAATTTTTCATTCAAAACTTAAGAGAAACTCTAAATTGCTTTCAAAAGTATACTGGGTTTAAATCAATGGCAATGGAGAATTGAAAGGAGTATGACAAGTGTCAAAAAAAATATGTAAAAGGGCTTCCCTGGTGGTCCAGTGCTTAAGAATCTGCCTTGTAATGCAAGGGACACCGGTTTGATCCCTGGTCCAAGAAGATCTCACATGCCTCAGAGCTACTAAGCACGTAAGCCACAAGTACTGAGTCTGTGCTCTAGAGTCTGGGAGTCGCACCTACTCAGCCCATGAGCCGCAACTACTGAAGCCTGTGCACCTGGAGCCCCTGCTCCTCAATTAGAGAAGCTGCTGCAATGAGAAGCCTAAGCACTGCAACTAGAGAAAGCCCGCATAGCAACAGAGACCCAGCACAGCCAGATATATAATAAAATAAATTAATTCAGTAGCTTTAAGAAAATGTAAAAGTAATATTAACAGTAAAGCAGAAATCAATGCACTTAAGACCCAAATATACAGCCCTCAAGATAATAAATACAAGCTACTTATGAATGAAAACATCTGTTGATTGCTTTAAACATAAACCCCACTATTACCTTGAAGAGGAAGAAAAGCCGAAATTCAAATAATACTAAATACTTATTAATGCTAAAACTACAACAACAAAAAAGATGGGCAAATACAGAGCAAGAAAATATAATGAAGGATGTAATTAGAGGTGGCAATGTTAACGTCAATGAGATCTTGATAAAGAATTAATATCAATATTAATGTTATTAACATCCAGGACAATTCAATAAAAACATGTTTCATTTGAGAAATAAAGTCAATATACATGGAAATACAGTTGGATCTATAATTAAATTTTAAGAGCATGGAACTAAATTTCAAATATTATAGGAGGTTTAGTGGGAAAATGCAGCATATGTAGTAACGCAAACAGAAACATGGTAGCAGTGACATTTAGTCCAGTGCTGTAAGCTGGTAAAAAAATACAGAAAAATAATAGAGAAAAGAAGGCCTGAAATATGATGTAAAAGACTAAAACCAGAGGTTTATATACAGGGCCACTATAACCTAGAATAGAAAATATAACTTCTATCAAATATTTATAAATCACCCATGAAAGTTATCATATATTAGACTACCCAGAAAATATCTATAATTCCTCCAGAGCAAACATGTTATAAGTTGCATTCCCACATCACAATGCCTGCAATTAATATTAAAACAGGTGGCGCTAGTGGTAAAGACCTGCCTACCAGTGCAGATAGACATAAAAGACCTGGATTCCATCCCTAGGTTGGGAAGATCCCCTGGAGGAGGGCACAGCAACCCACTCCAGTATTCTTGCCTGGAGAATCCCTTGGACAAAGGAGCCTGGCGGTCCATAGGGTCGCAAAGAGTCAGACACAACTGAAGCAACTTAGCACGAAAGCAATCATTTAGAGATTTTAAATTGTCCAGATAAATTATGGTCAAGTCAGAATTAAAAAATGAAATGAGAAATTTAGTAAGTAATGGAAATTCAATCACTATTCTTCAAAGTTGCAGAAGCAAAGTTGCATACTGAGGTAAATTCACAGCCTCGAGTGTGTGCATGCCGAGTTTCTTCAGCTGTGTCTGACTCTTTTGCGATCCCATGGACTACCAGTCTAGCTAGTCCTTGCCACTAGCGCCATCTGGGAAGCCCAAATTAACAGCTTTAGGACACATGAATTGAAAATAGATTAGCCTCACTCATTTTTTTTTTTTAATTTTAAAATCTTTAATTCTTACATGCGTTCCCAAACATGAACCCCCCTCCCACCTCCCTCCCCATAACATCTCTCTGGGTCGGCTTCCCAGGTGACTCATCAGTAAAGAACCAGCCTGACAATACGGGAGATACAGGACATGCCACTTCCATCCCTGGGTCGGGAAAATCCCCTGGAGGAGGAAATGGCAACCCATTTCAGCATTCTTGCCTGGACAATTCCATGGACAGAGGAGCCTGGCAAACTACAGTCCATGGGGTTGCAAAGAGTAGGACACTACTGAGCAACTGAGCAGGCACGCACACACTCGTTCAAGTCAGTAAGAGAATTCAAAAAACAGTAAAAGAAATAGGAAAAGATAACATTCATTAAACGTTCCCTCTGCACCTGGGACTGTGCTAAACACTTTACAGGAAGTATTTCTATCTTCTGAACAACCATCCCAGGCCATTAAACAATAAATGGTTCTCTTTAGCGTGTCCTTTGATACCCTCATTTACTGAGTACCTACTATGTGCAAGAACAACAGACCATAGGTGCTATGAAGTAGCAGAAATGAGATTCAATTACAGTCATAATTTTCCTGAATCTATACACATTCCAGTGTGACAGAATTCAAAATCAGATTAATAAACTAATTCATCATGATTAAAAGCAGGAGAATTCCAGAAAAAATCTTTTTCTGCATTATTGACTATGCCAAAGACTTTGACTGTGTGGATCACAATAAACTGGAAAATCTGAAAGAGATGGGAATACCAGACCACCTGAAATGCCTCCTGAGAAGTCTGTATGCAGGTCAAGAAACAACAGTTAGAACTGGACATGGAACAACAGACTGGTTCCAAATAGGAAAAGGAGTACATCATGCTGTATATTGTCATCCTGCTTATTTAACTTCTGTGAAGAGTACATCATGAGAAATGCAGGGCTGGAAGAAGCACAAGCTGGAATTAAGATTGCCAGGAGAAATATCAATAACCTCAGATATGCAGATGACATCACCCTTATGGCAGAAAATGAAGAACTAAAGAGCCTCTTGATGAAAGTGAAAGAGGGGAGTGAAAAAGCTGGCTTAAAGCACAACATTCAGAAAACGAAGATCATGGCATCCAGTCCCATCATTTCATGGCAAATAGATGGGGAAACAGTGGAAACAGTGTCAGACTTTATTTTGGGGGGCTGCAAAATCACTGCAGATGGTGATTGCAGCTACAAAATTAAAAGACGCTTACTCCTTCGAAGGAAAGTTATGACCAACCTAGATAGCATATTCAAAAGCAGAGACATTACTTTGCCAACCAAAGTCTGTCTAGTCAAGGCTATGGTTTTCCAGTGGTCATGTATGGGTGTGAGAGTTGGACTGTGAAGAAAGATGACACCGAAGAATTGATGCTTTTGAACTGTGGTGTTGGAGAAGACTCTTGAGAGTCCCTTGGACTGCAAGGAGATCCAACCACTCCATCCTAAAGGAGACCAATTTTGGCTGTTCATTGGAGGACTGATGCTGAGGCTGAAACTCCAATACTTTGGCCACCTGATGCAGAGTTGACTCATTGGAAAAGACCCTGATGCTGGGAGGGATTGGGGGTAGGAGGAGAAGTGAATGACAGAGGATGAGATGGCTGGATGGCATCACCAACTCGATGCACATGAGTTTGGGTGAACTCGGGGAGTTGGTGATGGACAGGGAGGCCTGGCATGCTGAACTAATCTGGATCTTACTTCCTGATAAGAGCAACTTTGAAGGAAGCTTTGCTAGGCTTCTTTTAAAAGGTCTTCTTTCTCCTGCCTCTAGATACCCTCTTGGAAGAGCTAATTAGGTGTGAAAGATACCTGAGCTTTATCTGCATGGATCTCGCATTTGGCTCTGCTGCAGAATTTATAATTTGTCAAATTTGGTTTCATTTACCCTCTTCAATTGAGAAAATTTCTGAGCACTTACTCTGTGCCAATCATTCTGCTGAACTCAGGCTATATCAAGATGATTAAACCTCCAATGTTACCCTCAAGAAGACTAAAGTGTAGCCACCACTCCTGTCCAGGTGTTCAAGTGGTTAGAATGACTTGCTGCTTTTTGGGCACCTCTTTGTCTTAGCCAGTACCATTGTCCTAGCTGTGTCCATGCAATGGTTGTTGCTGTCTTTCAGTCACTGAGTCGTGTCCGACTCCTTGGGATCCCATGGACTGCAGTCTGCCAGGCTCCTCTGTCCATAGGCTTCTCGCAGCAACAGTACTGGAGTGGATTGCCATTTCCTTCTCCAGAGGATCTTTCCAATGGTTAAGAAGCCATTTTTAAATTTGATACATTTATATAATTTTCATATTGTTACCTCTTGCTTGGCATTTCTACTTTCAATTTGTAAAACTGGTCCTAAGGATCCTGCAATCTTTTCTATTTCCACTTTGAGGTTTGTTGACCAAAAAGGGGAAGTGAAAATGTAAGTGAAAAGAAGAGGTGATATATTTCCTCTGTGATTTTTCAAGATATCAAATCTTTCCTCCTTCTTTGAACATTCCTGGAAAGTAAAATTAAGTTGTGATCAAATTGCCAATATCCGATGGATCATCGAAAAAGCAGGAGAGTTCCAGAAGGACACCTATTTCTGCTTTCTTGATTATGCCAAAGCCTTTGACTGTGTGGATCACAATAAACTGTGGAAAATTCTGAAAGAGATGGGCACCTGACCTGCCTCTTGAGAAACCTGTATGCAGGTAAGGAAGCAACAGTTAGAACTGGACATGGAACAACAGACTGGTTCCAAATAGGAAAAGGAGTACATCATGCTGTATATTGTCATCCTGCTTATTTAACTTCTATGCAGAGTACATCCTGAGAAATGCAAGGCTGGAAGAAGCACAAGCTGGAATCAAGATTGCCAGGAGAAATATCAATAACCTCAGATATGCAGATGACACCACCCTTATGGCAGAAAATGAAGAACTAATGAGCCTCTTGATGAAAGTGAAAGAGGAGAGTGAAAAAGTTAGCTTAAAGCTCAACATTCAGAAAATGAAGATCATGGCATCTGGTCCCATCACTTCATGGGAGATAGATGGGGAAACAGTGGAAACAGTGGGTAACTATTTTTCTGGGCTGCAAAATCACTGCAGATGGTGACTGCAGCCATGAAATTAAAAGACGTTTACTCCTTGGAAGGAAAGGTAGGACCAACCTAGACAGCATATTCAAAAGCAGAGACATTACTTTGCCAAGAAAGGTCCATCTAGTCAAGGCTATGGTTTTTCCAGTGGTTGTGTATGGATGTGAGAAAGCCAAGCACCAAGGAATTGATGCTTTTAACCTGTGGTGTTGGAGAAGACTCTTGAGAGTCCCTTGGACTACAAGGAGATCCAACCAATCCATCCTAAAGGAGATCAGTCCTTGGTGTTCATTGGAAGCATTGATGTTGAAGCTGAAACTCCAATACTTTGGTCACCTGATGTGAAGAACTGACTCACTGGAAAAGATCCTGATGCTGGGTAAGATTGAGGGCAGGAGGAGAAGGGGACGACAGAGGATAAGATGGTTGGATGGCATCATCGACTCGACGGACTTGGGTTTGGGTGGACTCTGGGAATTAGTGATGGACAGGGAGGCCTGGTGTGCTGCAGTTTATGGGGTCACAAAGAGTCGGACACAACTGAGCGACTGAACTGAATGCACAAAGGCAAATGGAAAGTAAACACTGACATTGGGGGGAAAAATAGTCTTCTCTGTGCAAATGACAAAATGTCACTTAACTACAAATCAGGGATGAAGAGCTCTACAGTGTGACAGATTTTAGACCACCCCATGATGTCATGGTCTTTGTAGACCGGGACCTGGGGACTAGAGTCAATGAGAAGAGGGATGCAGGGGACCCAAGCCTCGAGTGAAACAAGGGTGCCTTATTTGCAGAAATGCATGTTTATATATCTTCATACAAGGCAGCTTTAGGTAGTAAAAAATTGAGCAAAAACAAAGCCAAGCAAATAACAATCTTCAAAGGGCCAGAAAGCATTCAATATCTTGAGTAAGAGGGGCATAACTGAATAGATTACATTTAATTAAGGTCACTGAAGGGAGTCACTGAAGGGATCCAAGCAGGTGCCCGCTCTCATGATCTCAGTCGTGAGAACTGCACACAGCTCTGCTCGCTCCTGTTTTCCAGGAATTAACAAGAAACAGAGAATCCTTGAGAAATGGCACACAAAACAAAAGAATAACATATTGGATCCCTTAAAGCTGAACATCCCCCGACACCAAGTGAGACTGTTTAGCTGCAGACAGAGCCAGAGCAGGGCAGCAGGCTCCAAGGCAGAGTGTTCACCTAAAAGGCTAGTTGTCAGCTTTGCTAAATCTAAGAATCTATTTATTTGTCTCTGTTTTTCACTCTCTATGGAGGTTATCAGACTCTGAGGATATAGACCTATTAACTCACACTGAAAAGAGACTGGGGTACAGACTGGACAGCCACTTCATTCATGTGTGAGAGGTCAGCTGTTATCTGGAAACTACTAGATGTTAGTCGTTTGGACAGGGCGCCAGGTTCGCATAAGAGATGAGATAGAAGTGAGCTGAGAATTAAAGGAATGGAAGAGGTCATTTCAGGGAAATTCTATCCAGTGCCCATAGCTGGATGTGTGAATTTTGCCCCACACGGGAACGGCTAAATAATGCCTGCTTATTTGTCCAGGCATTCTTAGAAATACGTGAGGCCATCCAATCATCACGACAAGCCAGTGGAATAGACAGGATTATCACTTCCATGTAACTGGGGAGAAAGCTGAGGTGCTGAAGGTCATAGAGCCAATGCAGACTGACGCTGGGACATCACCCAGGCAGTCCTGCCCCCGTGCCCACTGTCTCAAGCCCTGGATCCAGCCCTCTCCTCTGACAATGTGCCTCCTGTCTTAGAGAAATACTCAGCAAGTTCTTACTTCCCAATTCCCATTCTTCTTTGTCACAAAAGTGCCATTCACCATTCCAAAGACATTACAATCATTACAACAGTACAGTTGAAGAGGATACAGTTCCCCTTGCACTTGCTTACTTCCAGTCTTGTCTTTTAGATGGTGTTGTGTTGAGCTCTACACAATCTGTAGAGCTCCTGGTCTGTAGGAGCTCTGGATGTAGGAGATCCTGGTTTGATTCCAAGGTCAGGAACACCTGCTGGAGAAGGGATAGGCTACCCATTCCAGTATTCTTGAGCTTCCCTGGTGGCTCAGCTGGTAAAGAATCTGCCCGCAATGCAGGAGACCTGGGTTTGACCCCTGGGCTGGAAGGATACCCTGGAGAAGGGAAAGGCTACCCACTCCAGTACTCTAGCCTGGAGCATTCCATGGACTGTATATATAGTCCATGGGGTCCCAGACAGTAAGACACAACTGAGCAGTTTTCACTTTCACTTAAACTGGACCTTTGGTCACTTTCACTGGACCTGTTCCCACCCGAGATATTATTTTTAGAAATTATCCTGAAGGATAAAGCATCCATTTAAAATTTACTCTTACTACCTTTGTTTTCAGAAGATGATCATTTTCTGACACAGTCTTCAAATCCTACATCTACTCACTCTTAGAACTGGCTCTGGGCCAGAGCGAGGACTTCCCTGGAGGCTCAGTGATAAAGAATCCTCCTGCCAATGCAGGAGACATGGCTTTGATCCCTGATTTCGGAAGATCCCCTGGAGAAGGAAATGGCAACCTACTCCAGTATTCTTGCCTGGAAATTCCCGTGGACAAAGGAGCCTGGTAGGCTACAAGAGTCCATGGGGTCGCAAAGAGTTGGACATGACTTAGTGGCCAAACAACAACAACTTGCTGGACACTCCAGATGTGGCATTACTGCCTTAGAGTCTATCAGGGCAATCAGATGTTACATAATTAGATAAAGTACTTAATTCCATTGTACAGAGTATAGCTAAAGGAGATTTGTAAGATTAATGAGAACGAGGACACAGAACACTATAATGGTAAAATACCACTTATATAATTAATCATGACTTAGTAAATTAGGTAACCTCTCTATTTCAGTTTCCTTATTTGCAAGTAAGTCGATCAGTTGTGTCCAACTCTTTGCAACCCCATGTACTGTCTGTCTCCTGACAGGCCCCTCGGTCCATGGAATTCTCCAGGCAAGAATACTGGTGTGGGTAGCCATTTCCTTCTTCAGGGTATTTTCCCTACTCAGGGATTGAACTCGGGTCTCTTGCATTGCAGTCAGATTATTTCCCATCTGAGCCACTAGGGAAGCCCTCCTTATTTGCAATCGTATAAATAATTATAGGAATTATCTCAAAGGGAAGTTGTAGAGATGAAATGAAGTGCTTGTAAAACACTTCCCTGAGAGGTTGTATATAATTAAAGGTTGCTACCATTAATATTATGAAAAAATAATCTGTATCTTACAGATTCAATAAAGATGTATCATTACAAGGTTCGAAAATCACTGCAGTCTCATTCTCCCTGAATATGTGGTAGGATACCACCTCTCAGGGAACATATGAGGAGATGAGATTGTATTGCACAATGACGGAAGCAACTGTAGTTGGTAGAGAAGAGTGAGACTCACACACACAGGCAAACTCAAAAATTTTAGGGAAACCAGCACCTAAATGAGTGGCCAGAAGATTATAGGTGCACCATGCTTTCCTTTTAACAGATCATCTCAGTGATATTGTTCTCCAACAATGTCTTCAGTGAACTTTAGAACAATTCGGTTGATACTTTTTAAGGTATATACATAATTAAATTTTTACAGAAGGGAGAAAAGGGTCAATAGAGAAAAATAAGAAAAATCAGTCTTTTATATTGAATATTTCCTTCTGACCCAGAAAATCCACCATATATTGTACGAATGTTTCTCCCTTCTCTGACCTTAACTAGACTCTCCTCTCCAGGAACAACACAGGAGGTGGGAGAAAAGTGTTACACTGCTGTGTAGGTATCTCAGTGGCACACGTGATTTGGAGTCCCCCACCTAGGCACTCATGGCAATAAATGCACATTTTTCATTGGCTTCATAAAAAAAAGAGTAGAAAAGAAAAGGGGGGAAAATGGCAAAACAGAGAAAAATCAAAGTTTCAATACTCAATGTTTAAAATGCACCCATCTCCCAAAGTCCTCAGAACTTGCTGATACCTCTCCTTCAGGCAATCCTGCAGAGCCCCCCAACTTCCCAATGGTCCTCCCAGTTTCTGTGCTTTAATTTACAGAACGTGCTCAGAATGGTACCAGACACTTCCTAAGTGCTCCTTACGTATTAGCTCTTCTATTTGAATCTGATTAGAAGATTCTTTTCCGATGTTTTTGAAGATTATTTTCTGATGTGGTCAGGAAGATAAGGCAGTTCCCAGAGAGCTGTTCAGAGACAGATTCCTGCAGCTCACCCACCACACAGTGAGAGGAGAAATAGCCATTCACTGGGATGAGGAGGCCAAGTCTGTTGCAACAATACTGAGTTCTACACGGAAACATTCCTACATGGCACACAGGCCAGCTGTCCACAAGGACTCACCCCCACCCTCACTGGATTCTTGAAAGGTGGTATAAACTCCATAACGGCAATTGAAAGAGACTGATTAAGAAGCCGTTCATAAACACAACAGCAGGGCATGGGAGGAGGACAAAGGGAAGAAAGCAGAAAAGAGAATTCTTGTTTACAATTCTGCACCCATCCCCTTCTTCCAGTTCCTCACTCTGGTCTTTTTTTCCAGTCTCTGAGAAACGAGAGCACCTGGGCAGGATTTCTTCCTGCTTCAGTTCCTGACAACATCTGTCCATTCTTCTGTCCAGGGCACAACCTAGCAGCCTGTCTGCCTGAAGACTTCTCGAATTAACTACAAAGCCACACTCTAGAATTCATGACTGTCCCGAATACATTCTGAGCTGATTTTCCACCATCGATCCCCTTGATTCTTAGCACACAACTCGTCCACAACTTGAAGCTCCTTCTGTGTGGTCCCTGCAAACTCGGGAATTCTCCTGGCTCTCTGATCAAGCTGCTCCCTCCATCTTGAGCTGTGCTGGCCACCATGACATCAACCACAAGAGGCCAACTGACCACTTGACTAGTCCAGTCTCAGCTGTACTATGACTGTAAAAGTATGCACTGTATTTTGAAGGAACTATGAAAAAGATGAATGTAGCTATCTCATTATTGATTTTATATTGGTATGTGTTGAAATGATAACATTTGGATATTTCATGTTCAATAAAATACACTGTTAAAATTAACCTCACTTGTTTCTTTTTCCTTTTCTGATGTGGCTACTAGAAAATTTTAAATTAAGAAATTAAAATTTTTTTTTAAATTTGAAGAAATTATATTTCTTCTGAGCAGTGCTGAATACATTCTCTGGTAGCATAGGGGAAAATCACATAAAGGATAAAAATAATGTTAGCCTTAGTTTCACAAGTCAACCTTAATTCCTATTAAAATGTTAGTATATTTCCTTTAGTTTATTTTTTGCCTATATACTGTTACATAGTTGCATTGTATCTACAATTTTATGCCCTGCTTTTGAATATAACTAGGTGCTTTTTATTTTCTAATAATACCAAAAAATAAATTCCTTATAGAAAAATTTAAATGTGAAAAAAGAAAGGGTAAAAATTACAGGAGCATTTATTCAATTCTTTCAAACTAAATTATGAAAATACCTAAGAATCCTATCTCAGAGATATTCTTTCATTATGAGGAAAAGTTCATGTACAAGCAGTTCCAAAGGTACAAAGTGAGGAGCAAAGAATTTTCCTGCTTGCTGCATCCTTACCCTAGCATGCAACATCAGATATTTAGATTATTTGAAGTGTGTACAAAATAAATATGCATCGGGCCTCAGCAATTGTCACAAAGGATCCTTATAAGAGGAATCATGGATTTTAAGGCATGGTCTGTGTAACATTCATTTGCCTGCATAGAGATATTCCTTAATCTTTACTTTTTAGTTATATTTGGAATAGTTTGAGATTGTCAAATAAAGCAATAAATTTTGGTTGATAAAGTTATGCAATATCTAGCTGCTTATGGTTGAGGAATACAAAATATTTCAGATCAACTTAGCTTATACCATTCTATTTTAGATATAAAAATATATTTTTTTCTAAAATCATAAACTCTTAGGCATAAAGACACTTTCACAGAATCTAATAATATGAAAAAACAAAGACAAAGATCTTTTCCCAATGAAAGAACACTGCTGTAATTCAAATTGACTAAGCTATTTTTTTTAGCATTTAGCAATGCACTGAAAATCTACAGAAACATTAGAAATTCTTCCAAACTGTATGAAAAGCTAGGAGCTTAAAAGAACAAGAGTTTTAGAGGTAACTGATCATTTAAATGACACAGGGGAAAAAAAAGGAGAAATGAAAGTGGGAAATTCCTCTCAAGAAGAAAGGAGAGCCATCCTGTATAAGTAGCCCACACTCAAGGAGGAAGGACATTCACTCTGCAAACTCTTGAAGACTCAGCTTCAGCACCTACTAGCAGAACAGGCAGGCCTGGGCCTGATTTCACCATGACCTACCGGTGCCTCCTCCAGATGGTTCTCCTGCTGTGTCTCTCCACCACAGCTCTTTCCAGGAGCTACAGCTTGCTTCGATTCCAACAAGAGCGGAGCCTTGAGGTGTGTCAGAACCTCTTGTGGCAGTTACCTTCAACTCCTCAACACTGCCTGGAGGCCAGGATGGACTTCCAGATGCCTGAGGAGATGATGCAAGAACAGCAGTTCCGGAAGGAAGATGCCGTATTGGTCATGTATGAGATGCTCCAGCAGATCTTCAATATTCTCACCAGAGACTTCTCCAGCACTGGCTGGTCTGACACCATCATTGAGCACCTCCTTGAGGAACTCTATGAGCCGATGAGTCGTCTGGAACCAATCCAGAAGGAATAATGCAGAAGCAAAATTCCACTATAGGAGACACGACCATTCTTCACCTGCAGAAATATTACTTCAACCACAGGCAGTACCTCAAGTCCAAGGAATACAACAGGTGTGCCTGGACAGTCGTGCAAATGCAATTGCTCAGGAACTTTTCTTTCCTGAAGAGCCTAACAGGTTACCTCCAGGACTGAACATCTCCCACCTGTGGCTCTGGGAATGGACAATGTGACTTTGAGGTGAGCCTCTTCAGCAGCAGAGGCTCTTGAAGTAAATGACGATGCAAGGCACTGATTTCAATGGACAGTTAAAGACTAAGCTGTTTTTAAATTGATTTATGCATTATTTATTTATTTAAACTTTTATATGAGAAATAAATTATTTATGAAACAAAAGTCAATGTTGCAGTTTCAATGTCAACTTGATTTTTGTGACAACACATATTAAAAATTGCAGAGCACTTTGGAGACATTCATTGCCAAACAAGCCTGCAGAGTAGTAGTGTTTCTGGCCCCTGCCTTTGAGGAATTTAAAATGCAAGGAAGCCATGAGGAATGTCCGAGTTACATGCATGCTCTCCATGTATCCACACAGTCTAGCTGCGCTTGTCTTGTTCACATCTTTAAATGTACCAGACAGCTCATGCCTGAGGGCCCCTCTATATGATGCGGGGCTTTTGTCCTTTCTTTTCTTTTTCAGTTGGCGGAAAATGTACACCACTTTACATTTGAGAGTCTTACAAAGTAAGTCTTCTTAAGCCAATAAAATTAGGCAAATTCCACCTAATTTATAAAATCCTTACTAAAGTAAATGAAAAATTCTGACCTTCTAACTGTCCTCAGTTGCTTGTACACTCCAACCCTTATTTCCAACCAGGTAGTCCTCAGAGGTTTCAGGAACATGAGTCAAAAATTACTTAAGACTGTCTTGGGGGTCATTAGAAATTGTCAAACATGCTAATTCACTCAATTAAAAATAAGTGAAAAGTCATCTTGAAAACATTTAGTTTACATCCATGAAAGATAGAAAAGTAAAACGATATTAAATACTTGTTTTAGTACACAGAAAATATAGTTTAAATAAAGTTTAATAAAGTGCTACTGTTATATACAAAATATATTTTAATATTCTATGCTTAATAGTTAAAATACCTTCTATCATTTATTACAAAATTGGAAACGTGAAATATTTCATTTAAAATAAGTATATAGTTCAATATAAAATTAATTCAAAAAAATAAAGTGCTGCGCTTTTTAAAATATTCCTAGTTTTCAGCTATTCAACACTTACTCCCCACACTTCAAGGCCGAACCCTTGAGAGACCCTGAAAATTCCAGAGCATTCCAGGGGCGCACACTTCTTTGGTCCCTGACCCAGGTGGTGGCCGCGTTCCTCCTCAGCCCCAGAAAGTCCCCCAAACCGTCCCATGCTTATCTGTCTCCTGGCCACCGCTGACTTCTCCTCTGGCTGCGATGCACTCCCAGGGTCCCATGGCCAGTCCCATCGCCTTGGCTGTTTCTCACGTTGTCCAAAATGGCTCTAAGCCTATAGCCTCACTGACTCCCCCTGGCTCCGCCCGGTGCTCAAGGTCCTCCCATCGTCCCATCTCTCACAGTCTCACCCCCACCGCCCGGTTTAACTCTGTCCACACCGCGGTGCCACCGCCCCAAGCCGATTGTCTCATCACCTGTGCTCACTTTCACTTTGTCCGCGAAGCCGTCCCGTCAACTCGAAGCCAAAAGCCTCAGCGCTGCCACCGTGTTTCATTGTGTGCCCAGCGCCTTTCCATCCTGCCTCAGCGAATAGTCTCGTCGCCACTTCCAGGTTCCCCTGTGTGGACCACACCCATCCATTGTCCGGTGGTCTCATCCCTCCGCAGGGTTTGACTTTGTCTCGAAGCTGTCCATAGTCTCCCCCACCAGTACTTTTTCGCCACCGTCCGGTTTCACTTTGTCCGCAACGCGGACTCCTCGTCTCAGAGCCAAGCCGGGCTCCCCTGTGTGAGAAACGCCCTCCCATCGCCCCACAGCCAATAGTCTCATCGCTTCCGCTGCGCTTCGCTTTCAGCGCAAAGCCCTCCCATCGTCCCACAGCGAATAATCTTATCCACCGCGGCATGTAAAGTGAGTGCAACACCGCCCCCAGTGCCCCACAGCCTATCGTCTCGTCGGGAAGTCAGCTTTCACTCTGTCCGCAACACTTTCCAACCGTCTTATCTGCAACAGCCTCACCCACTCCCCACCCCCGCCGGATTTCACGTGTTGCAGGACTCTGTCCAAGCGTCCTGTCGCCAATATTCTCATCGCCTCCGCTGTTCTATACTTGTCGCAAGCCCTCAGACTTCTCAGCGCAAACATCGATAGTTTCATCGCCATGCCAGGGTCATCCTTTGTCCGGAACGCCCTCCGACGGTCCCATCGCCCAAGGTCTCATCTCCCCTGCAGGGCTGAAATGCACTCTGTTTGCAGCGCCTTCCCATCGTGCCATAGGGAATGCTCTGCTAGCCACCAACGAGTTCTCTTTTTTTCTGCGATGTTCTGACATGGTCTCATCGCCCATAGGCATCGTCCCAAAGCCAATAGTCTCAAAGCTGTCTATCTCAACGCCCCTGCTGGCTTTCGTTTTGTCCGCAACGCTATCTATCCTCTGAAAACCAAGACTCCTTGCCACCGCCGACTTCCCCTTTTTGCCCAACGACCTCCCATGGTCCCTGCGCCTACAGGCTCATCGGCAAAGCGGTGTTTCACTTCAACTCCAAGGACATCGCCCAAGGTCTCATCCCACCGCCCTATTTCACTTTGTCCATAACGCCCTCCCATCGTGCCATAGGGAAGAGTCTCCTGGCCAGCGCCAGGCTCCCCTACATGAGCAACGCCCTCGCATAGTCCCCGTAGACAAATGTCTCATCGCCGATGCTGGCTTTCACTTTGTCCGCAACGCCGTCCACTCTTCTCAGAGCCACCACCACTTTCCCCTTTATGCCCAACGTCCGCCCGTGGTCCCATCGCCTATAGGCTCACCGCCGCCCCCGGTTTCCCCTTTGTGCACCACATCGCTGTCCTGCCTTCCCATCGCCAAGAATCCCATCTCCCCCGCGGTGGTTCACTTTTCCTCAAAGCTGTCCCATACGCAGATCACCCAAGGCCTCATCCCCACAGCCCGGTTTAAATTGGACCTCAACTCTTGCCATTGTCCCAGGGCAAATAGGCTCATCGCCACCGCCGGGTATCGCCCCGTAGCTAATCCTGTCATTGTAGCCACTGTGTTTCATTTTGTTCCAAACTCCCTCCCATAGTCCCACAGCGAATAGTCTCGTCTCCACCGCGAAATTCGACCGTCCATTCCGGCCCTCACTACGCCCCCCAATCGTGGTAAAGACAATAGTCTCATCGCGGCCACTGTGTTCCACTTGGTGCCGAACGCTCTCCATCATCCCACAGCAGAGCGCCTCCTAGCCACCGCGGGATTCGACCGTGTGAGCAACGCCCCAGCAGGTCCCACAGCGAATAGTCTCTGAGCCGCCGCGCTCCGTGTGCGCAACGCCCACCCCCCGTGTTTCACCTGGTGCACGACCCCCTCCCATCCTTCCACAGTTTATGGTCTTCAAGCCAACGCGGGATTCCAAGATGTTCGCCACGCTCCCTCCCACCCCCCATCAATTGCGGCACAGCTGGTTGTCTCATCCCAGACACTGGGTTTCACTAGGTCAGCAACGGCCCTTATGAGCCGGCACCAGAAGTGTCTTGCTCACCCTCTAGTTTCACTTTGGGCACAAGGCTCTCCATCCTCTCATCGCCAATAATCCCATCACCGCTGCTGGTCCCTTTGAGCTGTGGGTTCCATCGCGCCTGAAGGGAGCGCCAATCTGTAAAATCAGCCTCATCTCGCTCGAACCCCTGCCTTGGGGGTTCTGTTCCTCAAACATGGCCAGTTCCGGTTGACATGTGGAAAGAAAGCCCACTACTCATGCGATCTTTCCGAAAATGCAAGATTCTGGCTCCCGACTCAGGACAGCGGAAACCAGGCCTTTTCCACAAAAGGGCTAATGATATGCGCACCCTTGAATTAGTGTTCCTATAAAAAGCTCTGTGGAACCTTTGCGTCCTGTCTCTCCAGCAGCCCCACGAGAGTCAACTGAAAACTCTCCCACGATTGCGATTCGAAAGCAAAAACGACGGATCCACAGCGTGCGCGCTCTCGCGCTGGCCTGGAGAAGCAGGCGGTCTGCGGGTCCATCTCAGCGCTCTTTCTCATCGTTTCGCGGTGCTCGCGCGCCCCCTGCCGGCCGTCTGCAGAATCACTGACATTCTCTATGGCCCACATCCACTTGCTGGTGGAAGGAGCTGCTGCATCCCTGCTTGCTCTCTTCGCTGGAAGGAGCCTGGGATCCACCGCCAGAAACACAGGGAAATCTTCAAACTCCTGAAATAGATGCAAAGGATCCGCTCTCAGTCGCGCCTAAAGGACAGAGCCGACTTCAGATTTCCTTGGAAAAGAGAGATGATCACTCCAGTGCAGATGACTCAGGGCCCCTGCAACCACTATCTGATGCTCCAGCAGAGCTTCCAACTCTTCACCACGGAGGACAGCCGTGCTACCCTGCAGCCAGGATCAGAGCCTGAAACAGCTGGAGCCCATGGAAGGAGACAGTCTGTGCTGTTCTCACGGGACTTCCTGCCCGTGAAGTATTTCCAGGGCATCCATCTCTACCTCAGGGAGCTGGAATACAGCCACTTTGCCTGAGAGGCTGTCAGAGTGGAAGTGAAAAGTGCCTTTCCCTCATGTAGGAATCTTCAAAGAAATGGCAACGATAAGGGTGTTTATATTTGTAACACTCACTAATGAATTCCATTATTGTTTGCTTCCTGTTCCAAAGTGATTGCAGCTCATACTTCCTCAGGCACTGAAAACTGAAATGAAAATCATGATTTTTCAGAAGCAGCTGTGGACAGCAGAGCAGATTGTCTTTTCTTGTATAAAGATCTTTTGATCGTCATTGAAAAGATCTCTTGATGTCTGTGGGGCTGGTATTTTCTATACTCAGTGTTCAGAGTTTCTTTCTCATGGACAGGTTTCTAGGATCCTCTGTTCTTAAATATCTTTCTCAGTTAATTCTAGGTGCTATAGAGATAAAGAATAAACTGTGCAGATTTTCACCATAATAGAAATGTATGTTTCCTTCTCTGAAGAGCACAATGCAGGCCTTCCGGAGGAGGTGAATCTTCCAGTTTGCTTGCATTCAAAGGGTAATTCAGGGACATGGGTACCTTCTGTTCTGTGGCTTTTGCCATCATCAATATGTGACTCCAAGTTTGTCTGTGGTACTTGGATCTAGTACACATGGCAGTAAAGGGATGAAGTCTGGTGGCTCACAGGGGATGCTTCGAGGCGCCAGGACTATGCAGGGTAAGAGCCCTTCCTCTCATGTTCCATGGCCTGGATTTATCCTCATGGGAATCTCTGTGCAGGCAAGCTGGGAAACTATTGGGTGATGAATGGATGAAGAGATAAGTTCAGAGTGCTGACTTTCAAAAACTCCCAACACGAAAGTTGAAAGTTAAGTGTTTGGGGGGCAAAATGAGGACTGCAGCCCAGGAGACAGCACCTCAGATAGCTCTGAGAACCTGTTCCAAAGACACACAGAGGGATATCTGTGATTTTGGTGAAGGGGCAATACATGCAATCAGGTGCCTATTTTTTGTGGAAGTTTTCTGCCAGTGTCGTGAAGGTTTCTTGGAGTCACAAGACCATGAAGGGTTTCCATGCTTTTCTGGATGTGAGGAGATAGAAGAACCATTGAGTTAAAAAGGGCTCCTGAAAACAGCTCACCTTCTGAAGACTTGTTCTGCCAGTTTTCCCTGCACACAGAATGCCTCACTTCTGCTTTCCACCTGAGATTCCTTTCCAGGGGTGTTGAAACGCAGCTGCAAGAGCACATGATTTAATCCTTGTAAGGAGATGGCAAGTGCCAATGGCACATGCTAGTTTGTACTTGACAGGGCATGAGGCCAGGTTTCACGTTTGCACTATTTGTTCAAATGAAGTTCTGGTAGGGGTCGAGGGGAACAAAGATTGTTCTTGCTTGCACACACTTCCTTAAAATACAGTCTGACCCAAATGCTTTTCTCCAAGTTCAGCTTTGGGGAGAATGACAAGAATGCCCGTCATAGTTCACAGTATCGTAGGCTGTTTGGAGGAAACGTCCAAGCTGATCCCCGAAGGCGTTGCCTGCAGGGAAATATGCACAGTGTAGACACATTACAGGCTGTTTCCTTGCTACCTGAGGGAGACAAGAAAAGAATAATCAGGCAGTTCCTTGCAAGTACTTGAGGATGAGTGAAGAAAACGTGGTGAGTGAGTCTTCCATTTGGGTCCAGGCCCAAAAGCCTCATCCTGATCTCCTACATATTGGAAATGGAAAGTGGAAGACAGTCTTCCTAATAATGATCTTCAAAAAATAACTCACACATGCTGTGTGCGAGGACAATAAAACAAAAACAAATTTTTGTATCCACAAAGAGTTAAGGGATAAATTTAATCGCAACTGATGAAACACTATATAAAACATTTGACACATTACTCTGCTTAGTCTATTAACACCACTAACAGTCATTTAATTCGCCTTGCTGTTATCCTGCTGATGAGGTAACATTTATGGTTCTGGAAAATAAATAGTACAAGATAAGATAGTAATTCAATAAACATTTGCTGTTCACCCTATTATGTTAAAGTAGCAACATACCTGTGTATACTTATTTAATATATATTGTACAAGTGTGTGTATTTATATATGTGTATATATTTTTGTTCAGTCGCTTAGTTGTATCTGACTGTTTGTGACCCCATGAACTGTAGCATGCCAGGTGTCCCCGTACTTCACTGTCTCCCAAGTTTGCTCAAACTCATGTCCGTTGAGTCAGTAATGCCAAGCAACCATCTCATCCTCCGTTGCCCCCTTGTCCTCCTGCCTTCAATCTTCCACAGCATCAGGGTCATTTTCAAAGGGTCGGTTTCTTCTCAGAAGGTGGCCAAAGTATTAGAGCTTCAGTTTCAGCATCAGTCCTTTCAATGTGTATTCAGGGTTGATGTCCTTTAGGATTGACTGGTTTGAGCTCCCTGCAGTCCAAGGGACTCTCAAGACTCTTCCTCAGTACCACAGTTCAAAAACATCAATTCTTCGGCGCTCACTTTCTTTATGGTCCAAATCGCATCCGTACATGACCACTGGAAAAACCATAGCCTTGACTAGATGGCCCTTTGTTGGCAACGTGGCATCTCTGCTGTTTAACACGCTGTCTAGGTTTCTCATATAATTTCTTCCAAGAGAAGAGTCTTTAATTTTGTGGCTGCAGTCACCATCCGTGGTAAGTTTGGACCCCAAGAAAATGAAATCTGACAGGGTTGCCACTTCTTCCCCATTTATTTGCCATGAAGTGATGGGACTGTTATGCCATGATCTTTGTTTTTTGAATGTTGATGCAACTATATATGCATATGTATACGTATTTTTTTGCGGGGTCTGGTTTAGCTGTGCCTCAAATTGGTTCTCTAAAAAGGTGGTTAAGTTAGGTCAGGGAAACAATAGTTGCTACAGAGATTCTGTTTTACATGATGACTGAAGATTCTCAAAATTTGAATTTTTGAAATTGCTATTATAATGGAAAATTTATTTATTGAGATTGGCATATTCATTCCAAAGCATCCTCTCTGTTTTGTTTTCCATGCATACAATCTGAATTGTGATACACAGAATGAAATATTCTAAATACAAAAGAAATGTTTCAACAATTAGAACATTTAAATAGAATTTGGGACTACAACATTTCCATCTTAAATCTTGATGCTTTTCAAAGTTCAAATTAATAAAGTTTAACCACCACTCCTGTCCAAGTGTTCAAGTGGTTAGAATCTGCCTTTCTTAGCCCAGACCATTGTCCTTGCCACGTCCAGGCAACCCATGTTTTTATTAGGTACTTTTATACAGTTTTCATATTGCTGCCTCTTCTTTGTCATTTGTATTTCAGTTTGTAAAAGCTGTGCTAATGCTCCTACAATCTTTTCTATTTCCACTTTGAGGTTTATTGCAAAAACAGGAACAGAAAACAGACATGAATAGAACAGTTATTGTATTTCCTCCATGATTTTTCAAGAGAGCAAAACTTTCCAGTCATTGAACATTCCTAGAAAATAAAAGTAAGCCGTGAATGAAGAAGTAATGCACCTAGGTAAAGAGAAAGTAAATGATGTAGTTGAAAAATGTACAGTGACATCTCTGCCAAATGACAAAATCTCACTTAACTACACAAACAGGGACGCAGAGCTCTACAGATGACAGATTTCAGAGCAGCTTATGTGACACTGTTTAGCTGCAGACAGAGCCAAGGAGGGTGGAGGCTCTTAGGCACAGTGTTGCCTAAAAGGGTAGAGGACCGCTCTGCTAACTCCCAGTATCTATTTATTTATCTTTATTTGTATCTTTATTTGTCTGTTTACATTTCTCACTCTTTGTGGAGGTTATGGGATTCTGAGGATATAGACCTATTAACTCACCCTGAAAAGAGACTGCAGTACAGACTGGACGGTCACCCTATTCATGTGTGAGAGGTCAGCTGTTTCCTGGAAGCTACTAGATGTAGTGTTTGGACAGCACATCATGTTCACGCAGAGATGAGATTAGATGTGATAATGTTGACCAGTGAGCTGAGCATTAAGAGAAGGAAGCAGGTCATCTCAGGGAAATTCTGTCCAGTTTCCATAGATGGATGTGTGAATTTTCTGCCTCGTGGGAACAGTTAACAGATACTGAATGCTTATATGTCCAAGCATTGTCAGAAGTACGTTACGTCCTACAATCTTCAGAAAAACCCAGTGAAACTTCTATGATGATCAGTTCCATTTAAGAGGAGAAACCATAGTGCCGCAGGTCACACAGGCAGTGCAGGCTGGAGCTGTGACATCAACCCAGGGATCTTGCCCCATGTCCACTGTCTCATGCACTGGACCGAGCTGTCTGCTCTGACAATGTGCTTCCTATTTTAGAGGAACACTTAGTAAGGTCTTCCTTTCCAATTCCTATTCTTCATTGTCACAAGAGTGCCATTCTCTCGTTCCAGGGACGATACAATCATTAGACGAAAGCTGAGTACACAGTTCCCTTTGCACCTGATAAGTTCCAATCGTCAAGTGGTATTTTGTTGAGCTCTACAGAGGAGCCTGGAAGATTATGGCAACTAAACAACAACTCTGAGAGTCTCGGTCTCCACCTGAGATAATATTTTGAGAAATTATCCAGAAAGTTGAAAAATCCATTTAAATTTCTCTTACTCTCTTTGTTTTCAGAAGATTCTCATTTTCTGAAACAGTCTTCAAATACTAGGTCTACTCAAACTTTGGTGTGGATAGTTCTCTTAGAACTACTTCTGGGACAGAGCTGAAGCTCCAATACTTCGGCCGCCTGATGGGAAGAGCCCACTCACTGGAAAAGACCCTGATGCTGGGAAAGATTGAGGGCAGGACGAGAAGGGATCAACAGAGGATAAGATGATTCGATCGCTTTGGATCAACTCAATGAACATGAATTTTAACGAACTCTGAGAGATAGAGAAGGACAGGGAAGCCTGGCGTGCTGTAGTCCATGGGATCAAAGAGAGTCAGACGTGCCTTAGTGACAAACAACAATGGGACAGAGACCCCTCTGTGCACTTCCTCTGGGACAGACACCTTCCTGGATTCTCCACATGTGCCATTACTGCCTTTAGGGGGCTTACAATCTCTCAGAGCATCAAATGTTGCATAATTAGATGGATTATATAGTTCACTTTCCAGTGAAATATTTAAGGGGATAAGATTATCTGCACTATCACACAAAGACTGAAGCAAAGTATCCTGTGAAATATTGCAGTGGTAGAGGAGAAAGAAATAAACACAGGCAAACATGAGTTGTTTAGGACAACCAGCACCTTAAAAAGTGCCTTGTGGATTATAGTTGCAAAATAACTCACTTTTAACAAATGATATCAGTGATATTGTTCCCTATAATGTCTCCAGGGAGCTTAAGGCCTACTCAGGTGATATCGTAAAGGTACATACACAACCGAAACCTTTTAAAGAAGGGAGAAAAGGGTAAATGAGGGACAAATGAGAAAAATCAAAAGCTTCTCTCATAAGCTCTTTTCAGACTAAACATTTCTTGGTGACCTGGAAAAGCCACATTTGTATGAATATTTCTTCCTTCTCCGACTTTGACCAGGCTCTTCTCCCAGGAACAAATAAGGAGGTGTGGAAAGCATAATATACGGCTGTGTAGATATCAACCACAGCGGCACGCATGATTTGATGTTCCCCACCTAGGCACTCATGGCAAAAATTAGCACTTTTATTGATTTCATTAGAAAGAGTAGAAAAAGAAAGGAAAGGGAAAAATGGAAAAACCCAGGAAATGAAAGTTTCTCGACTCACTCTTTAAGAGCCACTCATCACCCCAAGCACTCAGAACTTGCCTAGACCTCCCCTGCAGGCGGTCCTGCAAGCCCCCAGCATCGCAGTGGCCCTCCCCATCTCTGTGCTGCTGGCCCTGGTGATGCTCTGCTCCAGCCCCACGTGCTCCCTGGGCTGTGAGCTGCCTGCCAGCCGCAGCAATCTGGAAAGCTTCACACGTTCGAATCAGATGGAGAGAGTGCCCACTGTGTCCTGTCTGAGGGACAGGACTGATTTCAGATTTCCTCAGACCCTGGCCCACGGGACCAGGCTTGAGAAGACAGAAGCCACAGCTGTTGTGCATGAGTTGCTCCAGCAGACCTTCCAGCTCCTCAGCACCACGGGCTCTTCTGTAGGTCGAAACGAGAGCCTCCTGGACAGACTCCTCGTGGGACTTGATCAGCAGCTGGAGGACCTGGACGCGTGTCTGAGGGAGGGAAGGACCCTGGAACAGTCACCTCTAGGCAGTGAGAACTCCCAATTGGCTGTGAAGAGTTACTTCCAGCGAATCAGTGTGTATTTCAAAGAGAAAGAATACAGCCGCTGTGCCTGGGAGGTTGTCAGCGTGGAAATCAGAAGGTGCTTGGTCTTTGCCAACAAGCTCATCAGAAAACTCAGGATATAAAAATGACATTGATTCTGAAAACAGTGCATCTGGTCAGCTAAATGGCTATTTTCTAAGAATCAGTGCAACCTTTAACTCTATTTTTGTGTCAGATGAAACATAAACAATAGCTAATATATGGGATTATTTAAATGTTTGTTAAATGTTTTGTAACTGTGCAAAACAGATATAAGAATCCATTTTCCATGTCTTAAAAACCTGTAATATTTATTTAAATTATAGGAAATACTTAGGCTGTGCATAGCATTTAAACATTTATCTTTCATAAAATATTTGCTTTGTACTATATTTTGTATAAGGCTACTCTTGCTTTTCAGTAGAGAAAATAAAAGTAATTTGAAAAAAGCAAATTGACTTGCACACACCATTGAGTAAAATCTAACCCAAAGCCTGATCCTAGAAGATAAACCTGTACTGAAGTCACCTGAATAAAGAGGGAATGGGGTCACCTACCCTGGGTCATAGAAGGAACAAGGGACAATGTGAGGAGGGACTGAATGTGATTCTTGAGACATAGACTAGAGGTGGGAGGGAGATGAGTGGAGAAAAGGCCAGGTCATGGACTCAGGTGCCGGCTTGGGGCCTGTGAGAACCGGAGCGCCTTCAAGGGTTAGTGGAGAGCCACATACATCATGTGGGGAAGGAAATGGTACCCCACTCCAGTGTTCTTGCCTGGAGAATCCCAGTGACAGTGGAGAGTAGTGGGCTGCCGTCTATGGAGTAGCACACAGTCGGACACGACTGAAGCGACTTAGCAGCAGCTGTAGCAGCACATACATCATGGGAGGTCAATCTGCATATGTGGAATCTAGGATCCTGGAGTAGGATGAGGAAGGGAGAGTAATTTTTCTACACTTGGCCATTCCTGAGAAAAGAGTCTTCCTGAACTGTTCAAATGGAGGCAAGAAGAACAAGGCAGGCTGGGGACTGCAGAGACAGCTAAGAGAGGCCATGTGGAACCAGTAGCTACCATGATAAATGTGACTCTAAAGAAGTAAAAGGGTTTCTTGAGCTTATTTATATATCTTAAACACACATGTCATCGCTAAACTTTTAAATAAATCATACAAAGGAATGCCTACCCTTGACTTCTAGGAAGATGCACTCGAATACTATACTGTTAACAATTTAATGGGTATCCTTCTAGACATTTTCATATGTAGTTAATAAATCTATACATATGGACATACTAATGTATATCACATAAATATCAATTTTTCATATACTTCAGCTTCTCATTTATTTATATTCTTAGCAAATAGGTCTTTGGGATTTTTCTTCATTAGTACATAAATATAGATTGCCTAAGTATAAACTGCTGCATTATGTCTTAACTGCAAAACTAAGATAATCATAAAAGCTTATCTTGAAAGTGTGCTAAGATTAATTGCCTTAATTTATAGCACATGCTCAGCATGGTACCAGACACTTCCCAAGTGCTCCTTATGTATTAACTCTTTTATTTGAATCTGGTTAGAAGATTATTTCCTGAGGTTCTGGGTCTGTGGTCCGGAAGATGAGGCAGTTCCCAGAGAGCTATTCAGAGACAGATTGCTGCAGCTCAGCCACCACACAGTGAGGGGAGAAATAGCCATTCACTGGGATGAGGAGGCCAAGCCTGTTGCAACAATCCCCAGAGTTCTAGACAGAAACATTCCTATGTGGCACACAGGCCAGCTGTCTACAAGGACTCACCCCTACCCTCACTGGATTCTTGGTTCTCCTGGACTTTAGGAGCTCAGAGAATCAGTCAGGAAGACACAGGCGTCTGGCAGGCAGTCAGGAGGATCCTCTGCTCTGAGCACTCAACTCAGCCAGGAGACCAGGCCAGAGGGGATTCCCAGGCTGGATCCTGAAATCCCTTTTGGCAGCCTGCATTTAGTTTCCTTTTCACTTGTTGCATCAACTTCCTTGCTATTTTTGCCTTCTGGGGTTCATGACGCAATCTCTGAGGATGTAACAAAACTCAAGGCACTTGTTGGTTTTGAGTATGTAGATGGCTTTGCTTTGGGCTGTTTCACTTTAAGGAAGATTCAGAAACTGCCTCAGAGACAGGAAACTAACCCAGAACCCACACAGTGGGACTTGCTCATGTGTCAGCAGAGGGGGGCCTCTAAGGCTTGTTCAGCAGCTGCAGCCAATATGTTGTCCCTTTTAACCATTTTCTCAGCCTTGAGGGGCCTGACTCACTGCACCCCTGATAGTGATTCTGAGAATTAAAGTCCAGCTCAGAGAACGGCCTGGGATCTGAAGTAAATGCAGGCTTGATGCAGACGGGCATGTTCTGAAAGGGCCAGTCTGAGTGTCCAGCAGCAGTGGGTCCTGGCAGGAAACAGTGAAAACAAGGCTTGCCCTGTTCCTGCCTGTTCCTGGGCCATCGACCCTCTGATGGGAGCATTCTGAGAGTGACAGGGGTGCAGAGTGTGGGATCTTCTGGTTGGGTATGTTCTGGAGGAGTTAGAAGAGCTAGGCATGGAGGCCTTCAGCCAAGTACCTAGTTCCAGCTGCATCCTGATTGAGCTAGAAAAAAATCGCACAATGAGTCTATCCAAGGCCTGTCACAAGATGTCCAGGCTGTGAGAAAGGGCAAGAGAGGACTGCAACCAGGAGCACTTAGATCTCTGTGCACATTGTCCCTCTCCACACCAGGTGGGAGGCCTGAGGAGGGGCTCTGGGCCCACCAGCTGTTGGCTGTGAGCACAGGGCAATGCCAACCTGGGCACAGTCAGCCTCAGGTGCTGAGAGGGCGAGAGTGAGGCCACAGCTGGAAGGTGGGAAGACACGCTCTTCTCTCAAGCTGGAGACAGACTTTCCATTGTGGTCCTGAAGCTTCACAGGAGCTCTCTAGGTTGCTGAGCAAACTGTCTCCAGTTTAGGTTGGCCTATTTTTAAATGCTGTATATATTTATACAAATGGTTTGTGTTTTCTTTTGAACTGAGTTTCTCTTACTCACTACTATGTTTGTGCATTTATTGTGCTTCTTATATCTTGTTATTAACAACCCTATCATAAGCATAGATAACAACTTATCTATTTATGCCATTTTAAGGGATTTTATGTCATTTGGTGTTTAGTACTGTTATAAATAGTGCTGGTATACATGTTCTTTACTCACATCCTGATGCATAATGACTTGATTTTTTTCCCAGGGTGATTGCTGGAGTTACTAGATCATAGGCTATGCATATTTCAACTATGCTACAAAATGTTTTGTAAAGTACAAATTTATACAACAGATAACAGTTGCTCTATATGATCATCACCCTTGACACATTCAGTCCTTTAAAATTTTTATTTGCAGACAATATACTGCTGCTGCTGCTAAGTCACTTCAGTCGTGTCCGACTTTGTGTGACCCCAGAGACGGCAGCCCACCAGGCTCCCCCACCCCTGGGATTCTGCAGGCAAGAACACTGGAGTGGGTTGCCATTTCCTTCTCCAATGCATGAAAGTGAAAAGTGAAAGTGAAGTCACTCAGCCCTGTCTGACTCTTCAGGACCCCATGGACTGCAGCCTACCAGGCTCCTCTATCCATGGGATTTTGCAGACAATATACATTTATTTAAAAATTTGAAAATCCAACCAAATACTTTTAGATATAGTGTTTGTAAAGTTAGCCAGATTAAAAACCAAAATTATTTCAATACGTTTGTGTATGAAAATGCAAGGAAAACCTAGTCCATTAAAAAGTAAAAATGTAATGAAAAAACTGTTTCATTCATTCTTGCAACAACAGTAAATAATAAATATGTTGGGAAAAAACCCTCAGAAAGAATGTGAAAAATATGTAATCAAGCCAGTAGCAAAACTTTATTGAGAGCCATTTTCAAAAATAGTCCAATAAATTGGCAGCATTTGCTTCTTTTGTTTATGAAGTGGTTAAGAAACATTTGCTAACTATTTGCTCACTAAATGACAGTGTGTGTCTCAGTAGGAGGTAACCTTGGCAGTCTCCTATTGTAGACTCTCTATTCCCTTCGCAAGGATGCTGACCACCTCATCACATGCTTACATGTCTTTTGCTCACTCAGAAGAAGAATTAGTTGGGAAAGTTGCTTAATCCTTATTGATGATCAAGATGAAAAAAAAGACAATCTCAATGTAACAGAGAAAGCTTCAATTCTTCATTAGTTTCTGGCCATCTAATCTGAATCAAATTTCAATTATACACTTGTACTTAGAGGCCAAAAGGGAAGGTAATTGGGCCTGTCAATGCTACATTGAAAAGGATTAAAGTCTAGGGCTTCCCTGGTGGGCCAGCGGTTAAGAACCCACCTGCCAGTGCAGGGGACCTGGGTCCCAGCCCCGCTCAGGGAGGATGACATGTGCTGAGAGGCCCCTGTGCCCTGCACCACAACTACTGAGCTGGGCCCTGGAGTCTGTGCTCTGCAGCAGGAGAGAGCTCCGCAGGGAGAAGCCCGAGCAGCTCAGCCAGAGAGCAGCCCACGCTTGCTCCAACTGGAGAAAGCCCGCCTGCTGCCACAAAGAGCCAGTCCAGTCACAAACTGATTAATTAAAAATTAGTCTACACTTTATGAAGAGCTCCTAATGCCTCTCCCTCCCCCGGCCCCCTCCCACACACACTCCGGTTGTAGCAACTTTTTATTTAGTTTCTTATTTTTGGTTCTGAGACTTGTGGGATCTTAGTTCTCTGACCAGGCATGGAACTCGGGCCTCCTGCCCTGAAAGCATAGAGTCCCACCCACTAGATCTCCAGGGAATTCCCAGATCTCCTTCATTTTTTACCTAATTTTTTTTTTCTCTTCCGGGATGTCATTTAGGATGCCCCGTTACCTGTAATTGCCACGTCTTCTCAGGCATCTCTGGTATGACAGTTTCTCAGTAGTAGACATTTTATATTATTGTCAATGGTATCATCTTTAAATGTCATTTTCCAAGTTTTAATTGCTCATATAAAAAGAAGTGGTTGAATTTTAGTGTTGATCTTGTTTTCCTACTGCTCCCTCCATCTTGAGCTGTGTTGGTCACCGTGGAGCCGACAGCCCCATGTGGCCAGCTGAGCGCTTGACTAGTCCAGCCTGAGCTGTACTGTGACTAACAGCATGTACTGTCTTTTGAAGGCACTATGAAAAAGAAGAAAGTAACTATCTCACTACTAATATTGTATTGCTTTATGTTGAAATGATAACATTTAGATATATTGTTAAATAAAATATACTGTTAAAATTAACCTTTCTTGTTACTCTTTTGATGTGGCCTCCAGAAAAATTTAAATTGCACATTCATATAAAAAGAAGTGGCCATTTTTAATTTCCTAGCTGCAGTTGCTATCTGCACTGATTTTGGAGCCAAAGCAAAGAAAGTCTGTCACTGTTTCCATTGTTTCCCCATCTATTTACCATGAAGTGATAATGAGTTTGAACAAACTCCGGGAGGTACTGAAGGACAGGGAAGCCTGGCATTCTGCATCCCATGGGGTCACAAAAAGTAGGACCTGATTTAGTGACTGATAGACAACAACAAGGTTGATAAAGTTATGTGATGTCTTGCTCCTTATGGCTAAGGCCTCCAAAACAATTCAGAACAACTTAGTTTAACAACATTCTATTTTGTTTTTTATATACATTATTATTTCTTTTAATTAAATGTTTTTAGTTTTAATTCAATGATAATTGCTTTACAATATTGTGTTGGATTCTGCCATACAGCAACATGAATCAGCCACAGGTATACATATCTCCCCTCCCTCTGGAACCTCTCCCACCCCTCTAGGAACATCACTCTATTTTAGAGAGAAAAAAATAGGTGCCTTTTAAAAAATCATAAACTGCATGTATTATATTTAAATCATACATATATCATGTGATTATTGTTCATCAACTTAGTTTAATATTATTCTCTTTCAGATAGAAAAAAATTGGTACCTTTTTAAAAATCATTAACTGCAAGTATTATTGTTTGGTAATAGCAGATTTGATAATTAAACCTAATTCTTATGAAAAAGAAAACTCTTACAAACAAGGCCTCCTCTCCAAAAATCTCATAATATGAAAAGAAAAAAAAAGAAAAATATTTTCAAAATGAAAGAATCCTATAACAATCTAGTTCAAAATATTTGGCTTATATTTTTCTTTAACATTCAGCAATTCAGAGAAACTTTAAATAATGTTAGAAATTCTCAGGTTCTATATCTTTTTTCCCCATGGTATATATAAATTAAAATAGCAAGGGGCTTAACGAAAGAGTTTTAGAGGCAACTAATAATTCAAATGACATGGGAAAACTGAAAGGGAGACCTGAAAGTGGGAAATTCCTCTCAAATAGAAAGAATGGAGAGCCACCCTGTATAAGTAGCCCACACTCAAGGAGGAAGGACACTCACTCTGCAAACTCTTGAAGACTCAGCTTCAGCACCTACTAGCAGAACAGGCAGCCCTGGGCCTGATTTCACCATGACCTACCGGTGCCTCCTCCAGATGGTTCTCCTGCTGTGTCTCTCCACCACAGCTCTTTGCAGGAGCTACAGCTTGCTTCGATTCCAACAAGGGCGGAGCCTTGAGGTGTGCCAGAACCTCCTGTGGCAGTTACCTTCAACTCCTCAACACTGCCTTGAGTTCAGGATGGACTTCCAGATGCCTGAGGAGATGAAGCAAGCACAGCAGTTCCGGAAGGAAGATGCCGTATTGGTCATGTATGAGATGCTCCAGCACATCTTCAATATTCTCACCAGAGACTTCTCCAGCACTGGCTGGTCTGAGACCATCATTGAGCACCTCCGTGAGGAACTCTATGGGCAGATGAATCGTCTGGAGCCAATCCAGAAGGAAATAATGCAGAAGCAAACCTCCACTATGGGAGACACGACCGATCTTCACCTGCGGAAATATTACTTCAACCTCGGGCAGTACCTCAAGTCCAAGGAGCACAACAGGTGTGCCTGGACAGTCGTGCAAGTGCAATTGCTCAGGAACTTTTCTTTCCTGAAGAGCCTAACAGGTTACCTCCGGGACTGAACATCTCCCACCTGTGGCTCTGGGAATGGACAATGTGACTTTGAGGTGAGACTCTTCAGCAGCAGAGGCTCTTGAAGTAACTGACATGCAAGGCACTGATTACAATGGACAGTTAAAGACTAACCTATTTTTAAATTGATTTATGCATTATTTATTTATTTAAACTTTTATATGAGAAATAAATTATTTATGAAACAAAAGTCAATGTGGCAGTTTCAATGCCAACTTGATTTTCGTGACAACACATATTAAAAATTGCAGAGCACCTTGGAGACATTCATTGCAAAACAAGCCTGCAGAGTAGTCGAGTTTCTGGCCCCTGCCTTTCAGGAATTTAAACTACAAGGAAGCTGTGTGGGATGTCCGAGTTATATGCATGCTCTCCATGTATCCATACAGTCTACATGCTCTTGTCTTGTTCACTGGTTTAAATGTACCATATAGCTCATGCCGGAGGGCCTCTCTATATGATGTGAGGGTTTCTTCCTCTCTTTTTTTTTCCCACTGGGGTAAACTGTACACCACCTTATATTTGAGAGTCTTACAAAATAAGTCTTCTTTAAACCAATAAAATTTGGGGAAATTTTACTCTATTTATCAAATTCTTAGTAAAGTAAATGAAAAATTCTGACCTTCTAAATGTCCTCAGTTGCTCGTACAGTCCAACACTTATTTCCAACAACGTAATCCTCAGAAAGAGGTTTCAGGAACATGAGTCGAAAATTACTTAAGACTGTCTTGGGGGTCATTAGAAATTGTCAAACATGCTAATTCACTCAATTAAAAATAAGAGAAAAGTCATCTTGAAAATATTAAGTTTACATTCATGAAAGATAGAAAAGTAAAACGATATTAAATACTTGTTTTAGTACACAGAAAATATAGTTTAAATAAAGTTGAATAAAATGCTACTGTTATATACTAAATATATTTTAATATTCTATGCTTAATATTTAAAATACCTTCCATAAATTTACTATAAAATTGGAAACGTGAGATATTTCTTTTAAATAAGTATACAATTCAATATAAAATTAATTCAAAAAATAAAGTGCTCTGCTTTTAAAAATATTACTAGTTTTCCGCTATTCAACACTTACTCCCCAACTTCAAGGCCGAATCCTTGAGAGACCCTGAAAATTCCAGAGCATTCCAGGGGCGCACACTTCTTTGGTCCCTGACCCAGGTGGTGGCCGCGTTCCTCCTCAGCCCCAGAAAGTCCCCCAAACCGTCCCATGCTTATTTGTCTCCTGGCCACCGCTGACTTCTCCTCTGGCTGCGACGCGCTCCCAGGGTCCCATAGCCAGTCCCATCGCCTTGGCTGTTTCTCACGTTGTCCAAAATGGCTCTAAGCCTATAGCCTCACTGACTCCCCCTGGCTCCGCCTGGTGCTCAAGGTCCTCCCATCGTCCCATCTCTCACAGTCTCACCCCCACCGCCGGGTTTAACTCTGTCCACACCGCGGTGCCACCGCCCCAAGCCGATTGTCTCATCACCTGTGCTCGCTTTCACTTTGTCCGCGAAGCCGTCCCGTCAACTCGAAGCCAAAAGCCTCAGCGCTGCCACCGTGTTTCATTGTGTGCCCAACGCCTTTCCATCCTGCCTCAGCGAATAGTCTCGTCGCCACTTCCAGGGTCCCCTGTGTGGACCACACGCATCCGTCGTCCGGTGGTCTCATCCCTCCGCAGGGTTTAACTTTGTCTCAGAGCTGTCCATAGTCCCACCACCAGCAGTTTTCTGCCACCGTCCGGTTTCACTTTGTCCGCAATGCGGACTCCTCGTCTCAGAGCCAAGCAGGGCTCCCCTGTGTGAGAAACGCCCGCCCATCGCCCCACAGCCAATAGTCTGCGATGTTCTGACAAGGTCTCATCGCCTATAGGCATCGTCCCAAAGCCAATAGTCTCAAAGCTGTCTGTCTCAACGCCCACGCTGGCTTTCCTTTTGTCCGCAATTGCTAAGTATCCCCTGAAAAGCAAGACTCCTTGCCACCGCCGACCTCCCCTTTTCGCCCAACGACCTCCCATGGTCCCAGCGCCTATAGGCTCATCGGCAAAGCGGTGTTTCAATTCAACCCCAAGGACATCGCCCAAGGTCTCATCCCACCGCCCTATTTCACTTTGTCCATAACGCCCTCCCATCGTGCCATAGGGAATAGTCTCCTGGCCAGCGCCAGGATCCCCTAAGTGACCAACGCCCTCGCATAGTCCCCGTAGACAAATGTCTCATCGCCGATGCTGCCTTTCACTTTGTCCGCAGCGCCGTCCACTCTTCTCAGAGCCACCACCACTTTCCCCTTTTTGCCCAACGTCCGCCCGTGGTCCCATCGCCTGTAGGCTCACGGCCGCCGCCGGTTTCCCCTTTGTGCACCACATCGCTGTCCTGCCTTCCCATCGCCAAGAATCCCATCTCCCCCGCGGTGGTTCACTTTTCCTCAAAGCTGCCCGGTACTCAGATCACCCTAGGCCTCATCCCCACCGCCGGGTTTAAATTTCACCTCAACTCTTGACACTGTCCCATAGCAAATGGGCTCATCGCCACCGCCGGGTATCGCCCCATAGCCGATATTGTCATTGCGGCCACTGTGTTTCATTTTGTTCCGAACTCCCTCCCATAGTCCCACAACGAATAGTCTCGGCTCCACCGCGGGATCGACCGTCCATCCTGGCCCCTACTCCGCCCCCTAATCGCGGTAAAGCCAATAGTCTCATCGCGGCCACTGTGTTCCACTTGGTGCCAAACGCTCTCCATCATCCCACAGCAAAGCGCCTCCTAGCCACCGCGGGATTCGACCGTGTGAGCAACGCCCCAGCAGGTCCCACAGCGAATAGTCTCTGAGCCGCCGCGCTCCGTGTGCGCAACGCCCACTCCCCCGTGTTTCACCTGGTGCACGACCCCCTCCCATCCTTCCACAGCTTATCCTCTTTAAGCCAACGCGGGATTCATGCGTGATCGCCACGCTCCCCTCCCATCCCCCATCAACGCGGCACAGCTGGTTGTCTCCTCCCGGATACCATGTTTCACTAGGTCAGCAACGGCCCATATGAGTCGGCAGCCAGTAGTGTCTTGCTCACCCTCTAGTTTCACTTTAGGGCACAACGCTGTCCATCCTCGCATCGCCAATAATCCCATCACCGCTGCGGGTCCCTTTCTCTGAGCTGCGGGTTCCGGAAGTGAGCCCCAATCTGTAAAATCAGCCTCATCTCGCTCAGAAACCCCACCTTGGGGGTTCTTTTCCTCTAACACGGCCAGTTCGAGTTGACATGTGGAAGAAAGCCCACTACTCAGGGGATCTTTCCGAAAATGCAATATTCTCTCTCCCTACTCAGGACAGCGGAAACCAGGCTTTTTCCACGTAAGAGCTAATGATATGCGCACCCTTGAATCAGTGCTCCTATTAAAAGCTCTGTGGAACCTTTGTGTCCTGTCTCTCCAGCAGCCCCACGAGAGTCAACTGTAAACTCTCCTACGACTGCGATTCGAAAGCAAAAACGATGGATCCACAGCATGCGCGCTCTCGCGGTCGCCTGGAGAAGCAGGCGGTCTCCGGGTCCATCTCAGCACTTTCTCACCGTTCGCGGTGCTCGCGCGCCCCCTGCCGGCCGTCTGCAGAAGCACTGACATTCTCTATGGCCCACATCCACTTGCTGGTGGAAGGAGCTGCTGCATCCCTGCTTGCTCTCTTCGCTGTGACGAGCCTGGGATCCACCACCAGAAACACAAGGATATCTTCAAACACCTGAAATAGATGCAAAGGATCCGCTCTCACTCGCGCCTAAAGGACAAAGCCGACTTCAGATTTCCTTGGAAAAGAGAGATGATCACTCCAGTGCAGATGACTCAGGGCCCCTGCAACCACTATCTGATGCTCCAGCAGAGCTTTCAACTCTTCACCACGGAGGACAGCCGTGCTACCCTGCAGCCAGGATCAGAGCCTGAAACAACTGGAGCCGATGGAAGGAGACAGTCTGTGCTGTTCTCATTGGGACTTCCTGCCCGGAAGTATTTCCAGGGCATCCATCTCTACCTCAGGGAGCTGGAATACAGTCACTTTGCCTGGGAGGCTGTCAGAGTGGAAATGAAAAGTGCCTTTCCCTCATGTACGAATCTTCAAAGAAATGGCAACAATAAGGGTGTTTATATTTGTAACACTCGCTAATGGATTCCATTATTGTTTGCTTCCTGTTCCAAAGCAATTGCAGCTCATACTTCCTCAGGCACTGAAAACTAAAATAAAATCATGATTTTTCAGAAGCAGGTGTGGACAGCAGAGCAGAATGTCTTTTCTTGGATAAAGATCTTGTGATCATCATTGAAAAGATCTCTTGATGTCTGCGGGGGGGAAGGGGTATTTTCTATACTCAGAATTCAGAGTTTCTTTCCCATGGACAGGTTTCCAGAATCCTCTGTTCTTAAATATCTTTCTCAGTTAAGTCTAGGTGCTATAGAGATAAAGAATAAACTGTGTGGATTTTCATCATCATAGAAAGTTGTCTTTCCTTCTCTGAGGAGCATGATGCAGGCCTTCCGGATGAGGTGAATCTTCTGGTTTGCTTGCATTCAAAGGGTAATTCAGGGACATGGGTACCTTCTGTTCTGTGGCTTTTTCCATCATCAATATGTGACTCCAAGTTTGTCTGTGGTACTTGGATCTAGTACAGGTGGCAGTAAAGGGATGAAGTCTGGTGACTCACAGGGGATGCTTCCAAGCGCCAGGACTATACAGGGTGAGAGCACTTCCTCTCATGTTCCATGGCCTGGATTTATCCTCATGGGAATCACACTGCAAGCAAGTTGGGAAACTATTGGGTGATGAACGGATGAAGAGATAAGTTCAGGGTGCTGACTTTCAAAAATGCACAACACGAAAGTTGCAGGTTAAGTGTTTGGGGGGCAAAATGAGGACTTCAGTCCAGGAGACAGCACCTCAGATAGCACTGAGAAGCTGTTCCAAAAACACACAGAGGGATATCTGTGATTTTGGTGAAGGGGCAATACATGCAATCATGTGCCTATTTTTTTGTGGAAGTTTTATAACAGTGTCGTGGAGGTTTCTTGGAGTCACAAGATCAGTTGTCAACATGAAGGGTTTCCATGCTTTTCTAGATATGAGGAGATAGACGAACCATTGAGTTAAAATAGGCTCCTGAAAACAGCTCACCTTCTGAAGACTTGTTCTGCCAGTTTTCCCTGCACACAGCCTCCCTCACTTCTGCTTTCCACCCGAGATTCCTTTCCAGGGGTGTTGAAAATCAGCAGCTGCAAGAGCACATGATTTAATTCTTGTAGGGAGATGGCAAGTGCCAATGGCACATGCTAGTTTGTACTTGACAGGGCATGAAGCCAGGTTTCACGTTTGCACTATTTGTTCAAATGAAGGTCTGGTAGGGGTCGAGGGGAACAAGGATTGTTCTTGCTTGCACACACTTCCTTAAAATACAGTCTGACCCAAATGCTTTTTCTCCAAGTTCAGCTTTGGGGAGAATGACAAGAATGCCTGTCATAGTTCACAGTATCATCAGCTGTTTGAAAGAAACTTCCAAGCTGATCCCCGGAGGCATTGCCTGCAGGGAAATATCCACAGTGTAGACACATTACAGGCTGTTTCCTTACTACCTGAGGGAGACAAGAAAAGAATAATCAGGCAGTTCCTTGCAACTAGGTGAGGATGACTGAAGAAAAAGTGATGAGTGAGTCTTCCATTTGGATCCAGGCCCAAGAGCCTCATCCTGATCTTCTACATATTGCAAATGGAAAAGTTGAAGACAGTCTTCCTAATAATGATCTTCAAAAAACAACTCACACATGCTGTGTGTGAGGACAAAAAAACAAAAATAAGTTTTGTATCCACAAAGAGTTAAGCGATAAATTTAACCGCAATTGATGAAACACTATATAAAATATTTGACACGTTACTCTGCTTAGTCTATTAATACCACAAACAGTCACTGAATTAGTCTTGCTGTTATCCTGCTGATGAGGTAACATTTATGGTGCAGGAAAATAAATAATATAGAATAAGACAGCAATTCAAGTAAACATTTGCTTTTCACCCTTTTATGTTAAAGTAGCAACACGTGTGTACTTATTTAACATATATTGTAATACATATTGTGTGTGTTTATATATGTGTATATATTTTTGTTCAGTTGCTTAGTTATATCCGACTGTCTGTGACCCCATGAACTGTAGCATGCCAGGCTTCCCTGTCTTTCACTATCTCCCAAGTTTGCTCAAACTCATGTCCATTGAGTCAGTGATGCCAAGCAACCATCTCATCCTCTGTTGCCCCCTTCTTCACCTGCCCTCAGTCTTCCACAGCATCAGGGTCATTTTCAAAGGGTTAGTTTCTTCTCAGAAGGTGGTCAAATTATTAGAGCTTCAGCGTCAGCACCAGTCCTTTCAATGCATATTCAGGGTTGATGTCCTTTAGGAGTGACTGGTTTGATCTCCTTGCAGTCCAAGGGACTCTCAAGACTCTTCCTTAGTACCACAGTTCAAAAATTCAATTCTTCGGCGCTCAACTTTCTTTATGGTCCAAATCACATCCATACATGACTACTGGAAAAACCATAGCTTTGACTACATGAAGTTTTGTTGGCAACATGGTATCTCTGCTTTTTAACACACTCTATATTTCTCATATAATTTCTTCCAAGGAGAGAGAGTCTTTTAAATTTGTGGCTGCAGTCACCGTCCATAGTAATTTTGGGCCCCAAGAAAATGAAATCTAACAGTGTTTCCACTGTTTCCCCATCTATTTGCCATGAAGTGATGGGACTATATGCCATGATCTTTGTTTTCTGAATGTTGGTGCAACTATCTATGTATATGTATTTGGGGGATGGGGGGTCTGGTTTAGCTGTGCCTCAAATTGGTTCTCTAGAAAGATGGTTAATTTTGGTCAGGGAAGCAATAGATGTTATAGAGATTCTGTTTTACATGATGGCTGAAGATTTTCAAAATTTGAATTTGTGAAATTGCTATTATAATGGAAAATTTATTTACTGAGATTAGCATATTCATTCCAAAAATCCTCTTTGTTTTGTTTTCCATGCATGCAATCTGAATCATGATACACAGAATGAAATATTCTAAATACAAAAGAAATATTTCAACAATTAGAACATTTAAATAGAATTTGGGACTACAACATTTCCATGTTAAATCCTGATGCTTTCCTAGTTAAAATTAATGAAACTCTATGTGAACTTCCGGTTTAACTGATGAGAGGGCACTAATGGTAAAGAATCTGCCTGCCACTGCAGGAGACAGGTGATGCGGGCTCCATCTCTAGGTTGGGAAGATCCCCTCTACAAGGAAATGACAACCCACTCCAGGATTCTTGCCAGAGGACCCTGAGTCAGAAACGACTGATGGACTAAACAACAACAACCCTGCAGAAAACCATAAAACTAGAGAAACACAAAGGAACGTTTGTGCGTGATTTTAGATGTTCTTATGTTTCACATGAGAAACCAGTATACCTCTTGGAGTTCACAAGTTATCACTGGAAGTCCCAATGCTGGAATGTTTCTACATTTATTTAAAATATAACGATGAAAATGAATCAGTGTCTTATATGTGTAATAAAACTCAAAAGACTTATACTCCTGCATGGAAACCATGTTAGATCTGAAATACTATCAAGAACATGAGAAAAGTACTTTACCCTATTTTTAAAATTATACATCATTTGTAGCTCATCAAAAACAAACATATGAGTCAAGTATGTTTCATCAAGAATAGAACAATAAAATAAATTAATTCACTACATGGAAGTGAAAAATTGGATAGGTGTAATATTCATGGGGTCGCAAAGAGTCGGACACGACTGAGTGACTAAACTGAAATGAACTGAACTGAATGTGTGAAATTGATATATTGGGAAAACGATATGGTCATAAAATGTCCATGGCTAAGTATATAAAAATAGAGGGAAAATGGCAAATGCATGTAGGAATGAAAGTCCATTTTTTCCCATTACTGAAAAAGAAGATGAATATGTGGGTCTAAGCACATACGTTTCACATTACCAGAATCACCACTGTGAATGAGAATTGGTTTTTCTTCACTTCTGTATTTGCTACTTTGTGTTTAAATTGGCAGGTTGGCTAACTGTTCTTTGATTTCTAATTTCCTGCCTTCTACCAGCTGGAATTCACAGGAAACCAATATAGCCAATCTCTAACTTCAATATGCCAGGAAATTTGAAAAACTCAGCAAGGGCCACAGGACTGGAAAAGGTCCATTTTCATTCCAGTCCCTAAGAAAGGCAATGCCAAAGAATGCTCAAACTACTGAACAATTGCATTTATCTTACATGCTAGCAAATTAAGGCTCAAAATTCTCCAAGCCAGGCTTCAACAATATGTGAACCGTGAACTTCCTGATGTTCCAGCTGGTTTTAGAAAAGGCAGAGGAACCAGAGAATAAATTGCCAACATCCACTGGATCATCGAAAAAGCAAGAGAGTTCCAGAAAAAAATATCTTTTTCTGCTTTATTGACTATGCCAAAGCCTTTGACTGTGTGTATCACAATAAACTGTGGAAAATTCTGAAAGAGATGGGACTACCAGACCACCTGACTGCCTCTTGAGAAATCTGTATGCAGCTCAGGAAGCAGCAGTTAGAACTGGACATGGAACAACAGACTGGTTCCAAATAGGAAAAGGAGTACGTCAAGGCTCTAAATTATCACCCTGCTCATTTAACTTATACATAGAGTACATCATGAGACACACTGGGCCAGATGAAGTACAAGCTGGAATCAAGATTGCCGGGAGAAATACCAATAACCTCAATATGCAGATGTCACCACCCTTAAGGCAGAAAGTGAAGAAGAACTAAAGAGCTTCTTGATGAAAGTGAAAGAGGAGAGTGAAAAAGTTGGCTTAAACCTCAACATTCAGAAAACTAAGATCATGGCATCCAGTCTCGTCACTTCATGGCACATAGATGGAGAAACAGTGGAAACAGTGGCAGACTTTATTTTTTGGCTCCAAAATCACTGCAGATGGTGACTGCAGCCATGGAATAAAAAGCTTACTCCTTGGAAGAAAAGTTATGACCAACCTAGAAAGCATATTATAAAGCACAGACATAATTTGCCAACAAAGGTCCATTTAGTCAATCTATGGTTTTCCAGTAGTCATGTATGAATGTGAGAGTTGGACTATAAAGAAAGCTGAGTGCTGAAGAATTGATGGTCTTGAATTGTGGTGTTGGAGAAGATTCTTGAGAGTCCCTTGGACTGCAAGGAGTTCCAACCAGTCCATCCTAAAGGAGATCAGTCCTGAAGGTTCATTGGAAGGACTGATATTGAAGCTGAAACTCCAAGACTTTGGCCACCTGATGTGAAGTGTTGACTCATTTGAAAAGACCTTGATTCTTGGGGAAATTCATGGAGGGAGGGGAAGGGGACAACAGAAGATCAGATGGTTGGATGGCATCACCGACTCAATGGACATAAGTTTGCATAAACTCCGGGAGTTGGTGATGGACAGGGAAGCCTGGCCTGCTGCCGTCCATGGGATTGCAAAGAGTCGGATACAACTGAGCTGATGACTGAACTGAACTGAAGCCAGTATTTGACCACAGCCCATAGGTGGAAGTGTAACTCCAGCTCCTGTTTGTTCATGACGGCATCACTCACTAGTCCACCAAGACCGCAAGCCTGAGGACCTAGAGCGCAGATGGAGGTGCCGCAGATCCTCATTCTCTCAGTCCTGTAGCTTGCTCCTTGCTCTAGTCCAATGCTGGATAACGGATCCCTGAAGAAAGGCCATGAGAGACTTCCAGGAACAGGTGGAGAGCCTGGTGTGATGAAGGAAGCCCTGCCGCTAGCTCTCCTCTCAGACCTCACCTGGTTCACCTGCTTCCTTGGTTAAAGCTTGCGGGGTAGTTTTATGAGAGAGTCTATGTGACACTGAGTGTAGATTTTCCCGTTGTTTCCTTAGTTGTACGTGTACCTGGATGCAGTCTCGATAGGAGTCTTGAAGAACAGGTCAGGAGACGTGATGTCTAATGATGGCAACAGCATCGTCATCACTCAAAAAGATTTTGACTCCCAGGACGAGAACGCCTTCAGAACAAGTTTACAAGCTAGATAAGAATGTGAAACTCATTGCTATATTCTCATATGCTTCACCTTAAAGTGAGAGTTGTTTCATTCAAGTTGATTGGGGCCTTACTAACCACAGGACTCCAAAAATTTCCAATCATCATATTTGGAATACATGGCACTCGTTTTGCAGACTGCATCCAACTTCCATCATTCTAACAGCATCAAAATTAATGTGTTTTCATTTTCTTAAATGAATAATGTGTTTTCCTTTAACTTTTAGACATTCCCTATGTTTACACTTGAACATAGCTTCACATGCATCTCTGTTCCTATCAAGTCTCTTGGGAGCATTTACTGTGTTGATTAAAAGCAACAGTCCTAGTAAGAACTAGAAGTGACTAGTCACATCAGTGGAAGTTACTTTAAAGGGTTTGTTATTGTTTTGGCTGTGCCACGTGGCTTAAGAAGCATTAGTTTCCTGACTGGGGATTGAACCCAGGCCCACAGCACTGAAAATATTGAGTTCTAACCACTGAACGGCCAAGGAAGTCTCAAATTACTTTAAATTTTGCAGTTTTAGTTGTTCAGTTTTTCATTCAAGGATTCAGAGAAATACTAAATTGTTTTAACTTTATATATTTACTAAAAGAAATGACTGTTGGAGAACTGAATGGAGTATGACAAGGGTCAAAAACCATGTAAAAGTCATGTTAAAAGTAAGGCATAAATCCAATACATTTGAGACCCAAACTGATAAAGGTTAAATTAATTTTAAAAATTAATATAATCTGCTTAAACATAAAAGATTCTATCGATTGATTTAATACACAAACTCCATTATTACTTGGAAGAGGAAGAAAAACCTAAAATCAAATAATACTAAATACTCAATACCAAAACAAGGGCAACACAGAAGGGGACCAATACAGAGCATGAAAATATAATGTAGGGAATAATTAGAGGTGGCAATGTTAATATCAACAAGATCTTTGTCATTAATATCAATATTCATACACTTGAGAATTCCAGAAATAAACACATGAGAAAGAAGTTCAAAATACGTAAGAAACACTTTGAATCTATAATTAAATTTTTAAAATGCTTGAGCTAAATTTCAAATGGTATAAAACAATGAGTAAAAAATATAACATTACATAGCAATGTGAACAGAAACACCGGAGCACTGAAGTTTCCCCTCAATGCTGTGCTTGTGAGCTGAGTCGCTTCAGTCGTGTCTGACTCTTTGGGACTCTGTGGACCACAGGCTGCCAGGCTCTTCTGTCCATGGGATTCTCCAGGCAAGAATACTGGAGTGGGTTGCCATGCCCTTCTCCAGGGGATCGTCCTGACCCAGGCATCAAACTGGTGTCTCCTGAATTGGCAGGCAAGTTCTCTACCATTAGCGCCGCCTGGGAAGCCCAGTACGATGCTACTAGTCTATAAAAAATATATATAAACTTCTAAAGAGAAGAATTGAAACTATGATTTAGAGGAGGAAATTCGTGATTAACACTCTTGGGCCCTTAACCTACAATAAGAAATATAACTTGCTTCAAATATCTATAAACCATCCATGAAAATTACCATACATTAGACTTCACAAAAAATATACATAATTCCTCCAGGGAAAAAATATTTGTATAAGTTGTGTGCCCAGATCACAATGCCTGCAACTAATTTTAATATTATTTTAAAGCATCATTTAAAGATGAACATCATCCTGATAATTTATGTAAAGTCAAAATTAAACCATAAATTTAGAAATTTTGTAAGTAATGGAAATTAAATCACTACTCCTCAAATTTTCAGAAGCAAAGACACACACCGAGGTGAATTCATATCCTGGAAATGTGAATTGAAAATAGATTGGCCTCATTCATTAAAGTCAACAAGAATATTCATATACATGAATAGAAATAGTATAAGAAAATATCTGTCAAATGCCCACTTCTGAGTGACCGTGATTTGACTGTCATTCTCTAGAGTAAAGCTTGGTTTTATCAAGACAGTGGTAGTTTAGCTCATAACTCAAATAATCGTCATCCAAGGGCTTCTCCTGAGAACAGTCACCATGCGTGCAGCGGACGTGCTTGCCACACAACATGTCAACAAGCCTACAACGGAGAGGATTTTTCAAATGTGTACTCCAAAGTGAAGATTTCATAAAATTCATCATCTTGCTGTTTCACTAGGGATCTTCTTACGGGAAACTGTCCTTTTTTCAAACTTCAAGTATATTATACGTAACAACAGGACAATCACTAGGCACTGAGGCGCCCCTGCTTTGACCCACACCACAGCACTGGAGTCTCACCCAGCGCTGCATCTGTACCACCAGGAGAAGTTGTTCCCGTGGTGAAAAAGACAGATAAGATCTTGATATCACTCTAATAATTATTGTACCTCATGAATCCCTGTAGAGTGTCCTGGGGATCTGCAGGGGCCCACAGACCACACTTTGCGAACTGCTGGTTTCAGGAATTTCCCTGCCTCTGCTTTGGTCCCAGTGGCTCTGTAGCTTTAAATTCGCAAGTAATTTCCTTGGTTCCTGAGATAAAATCTAACATCATTCAAAAGTCTATCGCTGGGCCCTTTTCCACGTCTCCAGGGCCATGCCATGCTACCCCGTGCAGGCATCAGTACAGTCTACCGACTCCGGGCTTGTTCACGCCTTTAAAGCACCAGAGCCATTCCTGCTGCAGGGACACTCTACGTGCTATGCTTGGTTGTGTATTATTGTTTTCTTATTTTGCTCTTCATGAGTTACTTGACAAATTCATGCTCATTCTTCAAGTCTCATACTTCGGATTACTTCCCTGGGGAGACGGCTGCTGCTGCTGCTGCTAAGTCGCTTAAACGTGGTCCTAATGAGCTTCCCAGGATACCGACTGCCATCAGCATCTGATACTTCTTCTGTGTAGCCCAGGGCCCAGATGTAAACACCTAATTATCTTATGCCCACTTCTTTCACGGCAGTGTCCCTGCTCCAGTGTGAGCTCTGTGCGGTCGGGGCCTCTGCCTCTCGCACTCGAGACTCTCTGCACAAGGCCCGCAGACAAAGGAAGGAGCGCACAGCACCTTCTCTCTGTCGCGTCACAGCATTCGGGCTCTGGGAAGAGACCCAAAAGGAAGAGGAGGAAACGTGTCTTCAGATAATGTCATGAGTAAATAAAAGGTAAATTTTTATTAAAGAAAATTACATATTCTTATGGAATAAATTGGAGAAGGAAATGACAACCCACTCCAGTATTCCTGCCTAGAGAATCCTGTGGACAGAGGAGCCTGCTGGGCTGCTGTCCATAGGGTCGCATAGAGTCAGACACGACTGAAGCAACTTAGCATGCATAGCACGCATGCACGTAATAAACAGAACATAGAAATGCAACTGCCATAGAAAATAAATGAATTAAGATAAATAAATGAGTTACATTCGTACAAAAAAATGTTATTCCATAAGTTTCAGCCACAGGGCATCAGATATATTTCCTCTAATTATAAAAGCAGCTGGTATTAATATTCTCAACATTAATGTCAATATCAATTGTCACTCAAACTCTTTCATCGCTGAGGCAGAAATCAGAGTTTTGGAAATGACTGAACCTTGAAGTGTCTGAGCTAGGACATGAGTCACTGAGGATCAGGTTCCTTCTAACTTCCTGAGTTTTCTTAGAAACTTGTTGACACAGAAAGCAACTCGTGACTTCCACTCTGACAGTTTCCCAGGCGCAGTCGCTGTATCCCTTCTCTTGCAGGTAGACATGGATGCCCTGGAAGTACCTCTTCACTCCAGTCTGAGGTTGTCCTTCCCAGGGCAGAGTCTTCCTCTCCCGTCACCTGCCCCAGGCAGGCATCCAGGTGGTCCAGCTGCTGATGGAGTCCAGTGCGGAGCTGCTCCAGGAGGGTGGTGTCCCAAACAGCAGAGGAGCGCTTTGTGTGGAAGAGGTTGAAGCTCTGCTGGAGCATCTCGTGGAGCACAGAGATGGCCTGGGCCTCCTGGAGCTGGCTGCCCTCCACCATCTTTTCATACTGAACATTTCTTGGTGACCTGGAAAAGCCACAATTGTATGAATACTTGTCCCTTCTCTGACTTTGATCAGACTCTTCTCCCAGAAACAACTAAGGAGGTGTGAAAAGCATAATATATGTCTGTGTAGCTATCAACCACAGTGGCACACATGATTTGATGTCCCCCACCTAGGCACTCATGGCAAAAATTAGCACTTTTATTGATTTCATTACAAAGAGTAGAAAAAGAAAGGAAAGGGAAAAATGTGGAAAAACCCAGAAAATGAAAGTTTCTCGACTCACTTTTAAAAGCCACCCATCACCCCAAGCCCTCAGAACTTGCCTAGACCTCCCCTGCAGGCGGTCCTGCAAGCCCCCAGCATCCCAATGGCCCTCCCCGTCTCTGTGCTGCTGGCCCTGGGGATGCTCTGCTCCAGCCCCACATGCTCCCTGGGCTGTGAGCTGCCTGCCAGCCACGGCAATCTGGAAAGCTTCATACATTGGAGTCAGATGGAGAGAGTGCCCACTGTGTCCTGTCTGAGGGACAGGACTGACTTCAGATTCCTCAGACCCTGGTGCCCGGGACCAGGCCTGAGAAGACAGAAGCCACAGCTATTGTGCACGAGTTGCTCCAGCAGACCTTCCAGCTCTTCAGCACCACGGGCTCTTCTGCAGGTCGAAACGAGAGCCTCCTGGACAGATTCCTCGTGGGACTTGATCAGCAGCTGGAGGACCTGGACACCTGTGTGAGGGAGGGAAGGACACTGGAAGAGTCACCTCTGGGGAGTGAGAACTCCAGATTGGCTGTGAAGGGTTACTTCCAGCGAATCAGTGTGTATCTCAAAGAATACAGCCGCTGTGCCTGGGAGGTTGTCAGCATGGAAATCAGAAGGTGCTTGGTCTTAGCCAACAAGCTCATCAGAAAACTCAGGAAATAAAGAAGACGTTGAATCTGAAAACAGTTCATCTGGTCAACTAAATGGCTATTTTCTAAGACTCAAAGTGCAACCTTTAACTCTAATTTTGTGTCCGATGACATATAAATAATAGCTAATATATGGGCTTATTTAAATGTATGTTAAAGGTTTAGTTACCATAATTGTTTAAAACAGATTTAAGAATCCATTTTTCATATCATAAAAAGTTGTAATATTTATTTATTTATTTAAATTATAGAAATATTTAGGCTGTTCATAGAGTTTAAATCTTTATCATTCATAAGATACTTGCCTTCTACTATATTTTGTACAAGACTACTCTTGTTTTTTAGTAGAGAAAATAAAAGTAATTCTAAAAAAACAAACGGGCTTGCACACATCTTTGAATAAAACCTGACCCAAAGCCTGATCCTACAGGATAAACCTATACTGAATTTGCCTTAATAAAGAGGGAACGGGGTCACCCACGCTGGGTCATAGAAGGAACAATGGACAATTTGAGGGGGGATTGAATGTGATTCTTGAGACATAGACTAGAGGTGGGAGGGAGATGGGTGGAGAAAAGCCCAGGTCATGGACTCAGGTGCCTGCTTGGGGGCTGGAAGAACCGGAGCACCTTCAAGGGTTAGTGGAGAAC